>NC_057867.1:47316573-47916573 GCF_019393635.1 Dromiciops gliroides
AGTCAGTGCCTTGTCTGTCCCTCCCACTCCTTCGTGTTTTTAAGTTATACAGCCTTCCTTTTTGGGTCTTCCCTTAAAAAAAAAAAAAAAGAGCCCAATCGTGACAATTGACTGGTTTGTCTAATTCTTTTGTGAAGCCCCCCCCCCCCCTTTTTTTAGGTTGTTTTTTTTTTTTAGCCATATTTGTCATTTTGTACAAGGAAACTTGATTAAAAGAAAAAAATGAAAGAAAGTGAAAAATAGCATGCTTCAGTCTGTTCCATCAATATCAGTTCTTTCTTTGGAGGTGGATAGTATGTTTCATCAATAGTCCTTTGGGATTGTCTTGGATCATTGTATTGTTGAGAATAGTAAAGTCATTCACAGTTCTTAAGCAAACAATATTGCTGTCTCTGTGCACAACATTCTCTTGGTTCTGTTCACTTCACTATATATCATTTCATACATGTCTTTCCAGGACTTTCTGAAGTCATCCTGCCTGTCATCTTTTTCTTTTTTTTCTTTTTGTGTTCTTCTGTCCTTTATTTTTTTTTGTTTTTAGACTTTTATTTTCCAAATTACATGTAAAAGCAAATTCTGACATCAATTGTTTCTAAAACTTTGGGTTCCAACTTCTCTTCCTCCCTCCCCTCCCACACCCACCCCAAGAACTCAAACAATTCAACATAAATTATACATGAGTAGTCATGGAAAACAATTCTACATTATCTAGGTTGTGAGAAAAAAACAGATAAAAACAAAACTTCAGATTAAGGAATTGTCAAAAAAAAATGTGTTTGTTTTCAGATACCATCAGTTCTTTCTCTGTGGATGGACTGCAATTCTCATAAGTTCTTCAGAGTTATATTGGATCATTGCCTTGCTGAAAATAACCACGTGCTTCCCAGCAGATCATCTTACACTAATGCTGTTATTTTGTATACAGTACATTTCTCTCTGCTTCAGTTCATGTGGGTCTTTCCAGGTTTTTGTGATAGCATCCTGTTCATCATAACTTTTATATAGTACCTTGAACTTGACAGAGAGTTTTCTTCACAATAACCCAGCAGAGTAGGTACCATAAGTTTTGACATTGTAGTCAATCATCATAACTATTTCCCTCCATCCCATTCCCTTCCAATGATATTTACTCTATTGTCTATCTTATTTTGCCCTAATCCTCCTCAAAAGTGTTTTGCTACTGACTGCCCCCTCCCCTGCTCTACCCTCCCTTCATTCATCCTTCCCTCCTTATTCTCTTTCCCCTCCTACTTTCCTGTAGGGTTAAATAGGTTACCCTTCCCAACTGGGTGTGTGTTATTCCCTCCTTGAACCATCTCTGATGAGGTTAAGGCCTTTGAGCTAATTCTGTTTTCTAAATTTTTCTTCCCCCCTCCCTCCTCAACTCTCCCTATGAAATCAAGCAATTCAATATATGTCATACATGTGGCCTGTCATTTCTTATAGCACAATAATATTCCGTTACCATAATATACCACAGGTTTTTTAGCCATTCACTAATTGGTGGACATTCCTTTGATTTCCAATTCTTAGCCACCACTAAAAGAGCTGCTAGAAATATTTTTGTACAAACAGGTCTTTTTCTCTTTGGGGGGATGTCTTTGGGATATAAACCTAGCAGTCGTATTGTTGGATCAAAGGGTATGCGAATTTCTATAGCACTTTGGGTAAAGTTCCAAATTGGCCAAATTGTTCCAAATTGGCGAAGCCCCTTTAATAACCCAGCTGCAGACTTCTAGAGCACTCTTTCCCCCCACCTACTCTTATGCTTGTTCCTTCAAACTTTTTTAGACTATATATATATATATATATATATATATATATATATATATATATATATATATATAATTATGAAAAATAGCAAGCCTGGCTCTTGATGGAGAAGGTGCTGGACTTGAAGACCTGAGACTGAATACTGCCTCAATTTGCCCCTTAGCTGTGTAACTCAGTACAAGGCACTTAACTTCCCTCGGCCTCAATTTCCCCATCTGTAAAAGGAGAATGACAATATCCACATGACAGGGTTGTTGGGAGGACCAAACCAATTAAATATGTGTAAAGTGGGTTTGCCACCCTTAAAATGCTATATAAACATTATCTGTTACTTTTATTATTTAGAAGTTTTCCACCTGCAATATCCCAAAAGGTCACAAGAGGGAGACAGAAACCAGAAAACGAGGAATATGCGGAGTTTTAAAAATTGGCTGTGATGTTGGTCAAGGGTCTTCGGAGGCGCTGCTGTCCTGTTTATTACACTCGCGCCTGCGCAGAACAGGGGTGCTGCTAAGGGGCGGTGGGGAGGGGCGGTGGGAACTATAAAACTTCTTACAAGACCCTCAATTGACCTAATCTATTGATTCTTCTTCCACTTTGGGGTGGAAAGGCTCGAACCCTGCACCGGCCAAGGGGATGCCTGGAGTCGGGCCCACTGAGAGACAATGTTAAGCTTAGAACTGGACCCTCCCCAGGGAATGTGGATTGTGGGCTCATTGGGCCCGGCCCCGGCCCCTAAGGGCCGATTTGTGTTGTTGCAAATCGTTTTTGTTAATAAAAGTAACAGTCAAAAGAAAAAAAAAAAAGGCCCACTGTGATCTTTGGAGGAATAATGAAGAATGAATGGGGAGAGGAGGCCAGATGGGCGGTCTGAGGGACAGAAAGAAAAGGAGACCGTAGGAATTCACGTTGACTTTAATGTAAGAAAAAAAACAATTCACCAACATATGGTTTTATTGAGGATGAAAAAGCTGTGCTTTTCTGGAGTTTAAGATGACTTGGGAGGCTGCTTCTGCCCAGTCCTGGACCACCTGCTCTTCTTTTTTCATCCAGGGCCCACAGCACACACCCCTTTTCTTTCCCCCACTCCAGGACCCTAGGCTCACTTATAAAGGATCTTATTTCAAACCAATTAGTTTCTCTTTGGCTCCTGCTCCAAGCCCAGAGACACCCCACCCCCACGCTCACGTCTAGATTTCCCCCAAAGAGAGTAACAAGGTCCTCAGTGCTCCAAGAGGCACTCGATGTATAATGGGGCAGCTGGTACAAGGCATCCTTTATTCACCCATCACCCCCAAACAAGCCACAGCAAAGATGCAAAGGACCCACAGGGTCCCATGAACAAAGAAACATCAAACACTAAAATAATCCTGTGGGGTCCCCATCACTGAAAATGGGGCCTGAAAGTGGCAGCCATTTAATGTTTCTTCATTTGAATAAAATTGAATTGATGGCATTCGTTCAGGCCCTCATGGACTCTGGCCTGGGTGACTGCAGCAGCCTCCTAGCAGGTCTTTGCCCACTTTAATCCATTCCCAAATTAGTTGCCAAGGTGCTTTTTCCAAAGTGAAAGTGTAAGCATGTCATTCACTAAGTTCTAAAAGCTATTGTTATTGTTATTATTATTATTATCCAACAGGACCCTGGGCTGGACACTTCAGCCCTTACTGCCCTCAGGCTACTACTCTCTAGTAGCACAACTACTCTCTAGTAGTACTACTACTTTGTGGAAGTGCTGAGCTGCCTCCATGTGGGAAGTTTCCACAAGAAGTCAGCTTGAGGGGCAGCTAGGTGGCGCAGTGGATAGAGTACCGGCCCTGGAGTCAGGAGGACCTGAGTTCAAATCAAGCCTCAGACACTTGAAACTTACTAGCTGTGTGACCCTGGGCAAGTCACTTAACCCCCAATGCCTCACCAAAAAAAAAAAAAAAGTCAGATTGACCCGACCCCCCCCCCCACCTTGATTTTCTTGGATTCTTTCAGAACTTCCAGTATGATCTTCTCCAGGTTCTTTCCCGCTTCTGTTACCTCCCGCTTACTTTATAGAACTCATACTTACCTAGTTACTTACACACCATCTCTCCAGTTGGAATGTCCACTCCTTGTAAGTAGGGGTTGTTTTGGCCTTTCTTGGTTTTGCTTAGCACAGGGCCTGACACAGTAAGGCCTACAGACCTGGAGTTTATCATCTTTTAGTAGCAATACCCAAAGGAAAAAGAAAAACCAACCGTCTCTTTAATCAACTTTTAGCAACAAGATCCTAAAAGACCGAAAGACCAATTGTCATTCCCACTGTATTAAAACCAGGGAGGAGGAAGGCAGGCTGAAGCCGATCGTGTGTTTGCAGAAACAGAGAGGGGAGTTGGTACCATTTCAAAGGGGGAAAGAAAATCATCGAAACTGAAGACTGAAGTTTTCTGGAGGTCCCGACAATTTAAGACAAGTAAGCTCCAAGCCAGCTCTGTCTTGGGCCTTCTCTTCTTTTTCCACATTCTCTTTCTGTGATCTCATCAGCTCCCAAGGGCTCTTGGATCATCCTGCAGCAGATGTCTCCACAATCTTTCAAAGACAATAGAACTCCGATCTGGAGCTAGAGGGCCCCTCCAGAGCATGTTAGTCCACCCCCTCATTTTATGGAGATGCAAGCTGAGGCCCAGAGCCTACCCAAATGACTTGCCCCAGGTCAAACAGAGGCGGGATTCAGGTGTTAAATCCTCGGATTCCAACTCCCCCCCCCCCCCAGCACCACATTGTTTTGTACCCCCTTCATTTTCTTTAACAATAGTTTTGAGACCAGGCAGATTACCAGTGTAGGTATTCACATTTTAGATGCAGAAGTAAATGGGAACTATTGGGGGCCCAAGTCTGTCCACCTAGGCCTTCTCGAACAGCTTTCAAATATTTGCCCTCCATCATAAGGCACAACCTAGGCACATCTGTCACCACTATCTTCCTCTACACACTCTGTAGACTTCAAATACCTGTTCCTTCATTTCAACGAGCAAAATTTTTTAAAGGAAGGCCAAAGTATATTCTGAAGATAACAAATTGGTTCACATGCCAAGGATACATAGAATGTGATAACTACAAAATTACTGAGAACTGACCAATTCCCCACCCAGTCCCCCTACCCAGGCAGGTGAATTGCCTGGGGCTGATGGTCTTTGTCAATTCCAGACTCTTGACTGATTTATGGACCTCCCCCACCTCCCCCCAAGCAAAATAATCCCCCACCCCTTACTCCCTGGACTTCCTGTTATTATATAAAAGGGTCCACCTACCTTAAGTAGTTTCTATTTAGAGTTAAGGGGGCAGCTAGGTGGCGCAGTGGATAAAGCACTGGCCCTGGATTCAGGAGTACCTGAGTTCAAATTCAGCTTCAGACACTTGACACTAGTTGCGTGATCCTGGGCCAGTCACTTAACCCCCATTGCCCCGCCAAAAAAAAAAAAAAATTTTAATTAAAAAAAAATAGAGTTAAGTAGCATCTATACTTAACTCTGGAGCAGTTCTATAGTGTCTTTTGTTAAAGGTTCATTTACATTAGGTTTCTGTACTGGAGCAGTCTTTTGGTTCCCTGTCCTTGGTTCCCATCTTTGGGTATTCCTAGCTTCTGTCTTTTCCATACCAGGAGCTATAGTTCCTCTACCCCGATTAAAGACCTTATTTCTCCTATATTGATTGTTTCCTTAATTTACAGGTTAACAAATGCGGGGTTGGTTTTTGAAGTTAGGAAGGAAAAGATGAAGCTGAGAACTGGATCACTGGGCCACTGTCTCTTGTCTATTGCCATTTGAAGCTATCCTAATGACCAGCATCTGCTTAGATCTGCAGTTGGGCTCAGCACTTCCAAGCTTAAGTACAACCTCTATGGGCCTGGTCTTTTTGGGGGAAAATAGGGGTGGGGCTTTGCTTGAACACCCTAGCCACCCGTGTCCAATCATAGTGCCTTGTTTTCTGAGAATAGAGGGAGTCTTTGCTCTTATAGTACTAGGTTCTTTCAAGAAGTGAGGGTTTGCTGCCACTTCATGTAGTAAGGACTTCAGGTTTGGGGCCACTCACCACATGGGTACCACAGTTGTAAGATTGAAAAGAGGCCAATAGGGCAGCTAGGTGGTGCAGCAGATAAAGCACCGGCCCTGGATACAGGAGAACCTGAGTTCAAATGAGACCTCAGACACTTGACATTTCCTAGCCGTGTGATGTGGGCAAGTCACTTAATCCACCATTGTCCCACCCAAAAAAAAAAAAAGTCCAATAAAAGAAATGTTTCTGGGTGACATGGCATGGAACTTGGTATGGGCACTTCCAGAAGCAGGGGGTTATGGGGAAAGGAAGACCTTAATTTAATATTCCCTCCTTCAGTTCTATGTATAAGATGGTGCTGTGTTAGGCACTGAGAATACAAAGATTTCAAATGGCATGTCCCCTGCTCTTGAGGGAGCAAGGCACAATAGAGAAGAGGCCCAATCCCAAAGGCAAGAAGACTGGAGTTCCAATTATAACCTGGCTTCTCCTTTCGATGGCTATCAACATCCTGCCCCAGATACCAACTAGCTATGTGAACCTCAGTAAGTCTCCCCACCTCTCGGGGGCTTCTTTTTTCATTTGTAAAATGAGGATAATAATCATTCTTACATCCACCTCAAAAGACTACAAGGGTCAAAAGAGAATGTTAATTAAAGCATTCTGAAAACCATAAAGTATATGTCAAATATTAATGGAGGGGGGAGAGGGGTCCAAATTATAGTATTGTGAGAAAACATTAATTATTAATAATGGATTTCTTGTTAATAATAATTAATAATGGTTAAGTGACTTCCCAGGGTCACACAGCTAGAAATAATGGATTTCTTGGGGGGATCCAGATATCAGTTTCTCAGTCCTTTCTCTGCCCCCCCCCAAGTCCAGAAGGTCCTGTTCTCCTTGACCCAAGGGAACAAAAGAAATGAAGATAGATACTTTTGTCTAGTTCTGTGAAAGACTGATGGGATCAAACTGCACCTAGATACTAGATTTGCCTTAAGCAACTTGAATGAGGGGTTTTTTTTGCATACTTTTCCCTGCTGTCACCTGTAGAGTTCATTTTAACGTGGACCACCCTCAAGTCATGTCAAGCAATGGAACTGAGTGATGCTGGCCAATTAACTTTGGTTAAACCCTTGGAAGAGGCCATGAGGCTCTCTGGCTTCTAGGTCTTCTGGTCTCTGAATGCTTTTCTCTTTATTGTGCTAACTGCCAGGTTGAAGCTCTCTCCCTGCTTTCTCTACCACCATGAGACCCTGAGAAGTTAGGGAGACACGTGGTCAAGCCTTTATAGGTATTTAGTATTAATAAATTAAAATGCTTACCCCAAACGGGTATCTGTAGCAATAGTAATTTTTTAAAAACCCAGTATAATGTAGGGTAAGGAGGTGTAGGGGCAAAAGAGATCACAGAAAATGCTCAAATATTTGAGAGAGGGGAAAACAATTTCAACTTGGAGTGGGAGAAATCAGAGAAGTTTTATCTCCTACTTGCGAGTGTTTGTACAAGGCAGGCCCTTCCCCATGCCTAGCATGCCCTCACTTCTAATCCATTTAATAGCTGTCGGTAGGCTTGATTAAGCACAACGGGCCTGTAATACATATTTGTTCCACTGTAGTCTATTTGTGGCTATGATATGGAAAATACAAAGGCTGGCTTCCAGTGCCTTCAGCTGCACTATCCCAGGAAGCCTTAAGAGTGTGTTGGAGCCCATGGGATGGGAGAAGCAGGCAGTCAATTCAGCTGCAACACAAACCGGGGCCTCCGGAGGCGCTGTTGTCAAGCCTCCATGTTACACACAGGCACAGGTCTGAGCAGGCAGAGCTGGAAATGAAAATGGAGGCCAGGGCTGCCACGTCACTGTTGCTGCAGAAAGGGAGGGGAGGGGGGAAAGAGAAGGGGAAAGAAGGGTTGGGGGAGAGAGGGAGAGAGGGAGGGAGAGAGAGAGAGAGAGAGAGAGAGACAGAGAGAGACAGAGAGAGACAGAGAGAGACAGAGAGAGACAGAGAGAGAGAGAAGATAGGGAGTGAGAGAGGAGAGGGAAGAAAGAGAGGGAGAGAAGAGAGAGAGAAGGAGAGGGGGAGAGAGAGGGAGGAATAGGGAGAAGAAGAGAGATCTTTGTTTCTGTGCTGCTGGGGGAGGGAGGGAAGAAAACAAGATAGAAACAAAGGAGCCCCCCCCCCCAGCTGCTCCCCCATAGTTATCAATTTGCTGATTTAGGACTGAAGTGAAATCTTTAAAAAAAAAAAAAAGGGAGCTGTTTGGGTTATTCCCTCATTTGAGGACTGTTCTTACCCTTGATTTCGATTTGTATTCGTGCTTAAATTGGGAACTTTGAAACCACTGGCACATTTCCAATGGATTTTTTGTATAGGGAGCAAGGACTTGTGATTTATTCCCTCTTACCTTTTCTTGTTTTCCTGAAAACCTCGATTTCTATCAGCCCATTGCAAATAAAGTGTTTAATGGGTTTGTATGGGGGGGGGAGGCTATTGTGTCCATAAGAAGAAAAGAGAATGAATGGAGAGAGCAGGCAGATGGATGGCTTGGAGGGAGGTGTGAGGGAGGGAGAGGAAGAAATGCCTTTAAGTATTGAAATGAATGAATGTAAATAGTCACTGAGCAGGTATAGCAGGGTCTATTGAGATGCAGTGCAAATTTTCTCCCAAAACATTTTTTTGCAGTCCAAAGAAATGGGCAATGACAGGAATTTTCTGGAGGTTAAGAACTGAAGAGGTCTATTTGGTCCAGCTCTGTCTTGGGCCCTATATTCCTACTTCCATACATCAGTTGTCCTCGGTTCTTTATTGTCTCTGCAAATCTCTCTAAATCTACAAATTCAGCCCTAATGTCCTTCCTAAATTTAAGTCTGTCCTCTCCACCTGGGTACCCCCAAAAGGCATCTCCAATTCAACAAGTCCATAAAACACCTCATTACCTTCTCCTCCCACCAAACTTCGATATTTCCATTGGGGGACCACCAAGCTTCCAGTAACCCAGCCACTCCATGCAACAACATGAACTGAGGACCCCATCCAGACGAGGACAGCTGACACAGTGACTGCAGTGACAGTCTCCTTGCCTTTGCAATGGCTGCCCCCTCCACCCCCATCTCCATCCATCTCCTGGAGCACCTCTCTGCCTTTTCTTTTTCTTTTCTTTTTTTTTTTTTAGTGAGGCAATTGGGGTTAAGTGACTTGCCCAGGGTCACACAGCTAGTAAATGTTAAGTGTCTGAGGTCAGATTTGAACTCAGGTCCTCCTGACTCCAGGGCCAGTGTTCTATCCACTGCGCCACCTAGCTGCCCCCTCTCTGCCTTTTCTAATCTCCTCAACTGCCAGTGAATGCCCTCCTCCTTGCTAAAATACCTTGTATTTAATTAATTTGAATTTATTCTCTTTACATACTTATATACCTACTTGTTGTCTCCTCAGCTCCTTAAGAGTAGTGCTTGTATCATTTTTAGTTTAGTACAATGACTGGCACATAGTGGGTTTTTAATAAATGCCGACTGATTCATAATCCCAGAGACCTGCACAAGGCCAAGCCCAAGCCCATCCTAGGTGCTTATTAAATTGATGGATTGAAAGACTGAAAAAACTATGCAATGCAAATACAATAGAATACTATTTTGGAATAAGAAGTGATGAATGTGATGAACATGGAAAGATTTGTGTGAACTAAAAGAGTACAATAAGCAGACCTCAAACAATAGACACAATTCCTGCCACATAAATCAACAGATCAGTAAAAAGAAGGAAACTCAGAAATGGGGAAAAAATGAAGGCCTTGGAAAAACAAGAGAATGAGAAAGACCTCTTCCCTCATGGTCAAGAGGAAAGCAACTACAAGGAGAGAATACTGTCTCCAATTGTCAGGCGCTGTCTCTCCTGCTTTTGCTTAATTGTTTTTCTTTGTCACAAGGGAGCATTCATTCGGGATGGTGGATGTTGAAATGACAACAGGCATCCATCAAATGTTGGGGCTTTTAAAATATTTTTGTAAAGGAAAAAAAAAAGAAAGAAAAGCTTATTTGGTCTTGATGATCTCTTAGCAGCAATATTCTAAAATGCCTAAAGATGGCAATGTTGCTACATCATAAGAAAGCCAGGCTGGCTGAAGCCCCATCACTCATGGCTGAAGCAGGGGTGACTCAGGCTGTAACCAGTGTTTTATCTGCTGCTTAAAAAGGGAGAAAGAAACTAATCAAGATGGTGAGGACAATAATTTTCAGATCCAGAAAATCATTTCAACTGAGGCGACTTCTGTCCTAGTTGGTCCTCTTCCATTTCTCTCCTGATACTTTCTCTCTCTGTGATGTAATCCATTCCCATAGGTTCAAGTATCCCTTCTCTACAGATGAGGCACCAATCTATATAATCAGCCTTCAGCCCTCTCAGCCCTCTCTGCATCTCCATTCCCCCATTCCCATCTCTACCAACATGTCTTCTTCAGGCATCTCCAATTCAAAAAATCAGAACTCATCTTCCAACCTAATCTGGCCCTCGTCCCCTCCCCAATTTCCCTTCACACTCTCTACCTTTCCACCAAACTGACCTAAGAAAAAGCTAGCCTCAAAGTGGACCTCAACATTTCTTTTTTTGTTTATTTGTTTGTTTTTTGGGGGGGGCAGGGCAGTGGGGGTTAAGTGACTTGCCCAGGGTCACACAGCTAGTAAGTGTCAAGTGTCTGAGGCCAGATTTGAACTCAGGTCCTCCTGACTCCAGGGCTGGTACTCTATCCACTGTGCCACCTAGCTGCCCCCCTTTCTTCTCTGAAGGCTCAGATAGCAGCCCATTCCACCCAGACAGCTGTTAAGCCACCTTCCCTCCTCCCCAATGACTATTTTCTTATTATCTATATACTCGTTGAGATGGAGAGGGATATATATGGAGCAGAGTACCCCCTCCCCAAGCAGTCTAACCCAGCTGGTCTCCCAGGGAGATACTAGGTACACCAGATAAAAGATTGAGGATCTCACTTCCAGTGAGTGTACAGAGCAGGGGAATTTTGCAGCATATATGATGGCCAAATAACTGCTACCTGTGTTCCAAATGCAGCCACAGACCTCTGAAGGTGGAGCAGGAAGCCAGTGTTTCCAGTGTCTTTCCTCCTTTCCCATTCCCCTATCATTGTCTTCCTTATAATAGAATTATCTGCATATGTCACCCTCCCCAAGGCCACAGACACCTACAGTAAAAAATGCTGGCCTCTGCAGGGCACAGACTCTGTCATTTGTTTCCTTTCCATCTCCAGAGCCTACCATACCGCCTGACACTGAGTAGGCGCTTAATAAATGTCTGTCTAATTAAATTCATGGCAAGGATTTGGAGAAAAGAGCCCGGGTTTGGGGCTTTTAGCAAAAGGACACTAGATGGCAATGTGTTTTCATGGCATTAAAACAAGGAAAGAGGCAAAACTGGGCTTGTTTTTAACTCTAGGAGGACCTGAGTTCAAATTTGACCTCAGACACTTAACACTTACTAGCTGTGTGACCCTGGGCAAGTCACTTAACCCTCATTGCCCTGCAAAATAAAATAAAATTAAATGCCGAGGATTACAAAGCAAATCAATTGTGCTGAGATAGTGATCAAAACACTCTAGTATCAAGTTCACAGACCCTTGGTTCTGAACTCCTGAGTTGGGCTCTTCCCCTTGCCTGCAATGCACTCCCTGCTCTCACTTCAGCTCAGGTGCTGTTAATTCCCTCGAGTCTTTGACTCCGTCTCTAGAAGGAAACTGAGGCCCAGGGAAAGGAAGGGAAAGATAGAAAAGGCAGGGGTAGGATTCAAATGCAGTTCCAGGCATTCTCTAAAGAGAGGACCTCCCTTTACATTCTAAATCCCATGACTCTGAATCTTCTTGTAGAGGATACATGAACAGATATAGGCAAGACTCACAGATTAACAAAGTATATTGGAAGGATGTGACTTGAATTTATGGAGGTATTAAGAGATCAAGGATTCATCTGAACATTATGAGAGTTGGACTGGAAGTCAGGAGACATCAAGTTGAATCCTGGCTCAGCCTATTGGACTCCATTTCTCTTGGTCTCAGTTTCCCCATTTGAAAAATGATGGGGTTGGATGAGATGACTTCTGTAGTCCCTTCCCTTCCAGTTCTAGAACAATGATTCTATAACCTGAAGGTAGAAACCCATAATTTGACTTGAAAGTATTAACTATGGGGAGGGGGCAGGATTAATCAACACACATTTATTAAGCACCTACCATGTGCTGGGCACTGTAGCATCCTGCCCTCAAGGAACTCCAAATATAATAGAGATGGGATGTGATTATTATATACATAGAAGATATATACAGGGTAAATAGTAGATAATCTCAGAGGGAAGATACTAACACTGAGGGGGACTGGGAAAGGTTGGATTTTACCTGAGATTTTCAGGAAGTCAAGAGCCTGAGAAGAGAAAAAGCATTCCAGATATGGGTGGCAGACAAAGAAAATGTAGAGTATGGAGAGGAGAATGACATGGAGGATTGGAGAGGCAGAGGAAGGGACCAGGTTAGGAAGGGCTTTAAAGATAAATGAGGGGGGCAGCTAGGTGGCGCACTGGATAAAGCACCAGCCTTGGATTCAGGAAGACCTGAGTTCAAATCTGGCCTCAGACACGTGACAATTACTAGCTGTGTGACCCTGGGCAAGTCACTTAACCCTCGTTGCCCTCAAAAAAAAAAAAGATAAATGAGATGGGGCAGCTAGGTGGCACAGTGGATAGAGCACTGGATCTGGAGTCAGGAGGACCTGAGTTCAAATCCGACCTCAGACACTTAACTAGCTGTGTGACCCTGGCCAAGTCACTTAACCCTCACTTACCCGCAAAAAAAAAATTTTTTAAGGATAAATAGGGGATTTCAGATGAAATCCTGGAGATTAGCAAGGAGCCCACAGAATTTATTGAGTGGGAAGGTCGGGGGGGGGGTGCATTAGGAAGATCACATTGGCAGTTGAGTGAAGGATGGGCTGGAGTAGGCAGAGATTTGAGGCAGGCACACCCACCAGCAGCAGGCTATTGGCATAGTCCAAGCCTGGGGTATTGAGGGCCTACAGTAGTGTTTCAAGTGCCAGAGAAAAGAGAGTGGCATAAGAGAGATGTTTCAAAGGTAGAACTGAGTTGACAAAAGATTAGATATGTGTGTTTGGTGGGAGAGGGAAAGGAGAGGGGAAAGAGAGGGGAAGGGGGAGAGAGAGGAAGGAAAGGAAAGAGGAGAGAGGGGAAAGAGGGGGAAAGAGAAGAGTGAGAAGGGAGAGAGGGAGAGAGAATAAGAGGGGAGAGGGGGACAGAGGGAGAGGACATAAAAGAGAATGGGGAGTGAGGGGGAGAGAGAAAAGGGGAAGAGAAAGAGAAGAGAGTGGAGGATAACACCTAGGTTGTGATCCAGAGTGACTGGGAGGATATTATTACCCTAAACAGTAACATGGAAGTTTGGAAGAGAGAAAGGTTGGGGGGAAAAGATAAGCTCAACGTTGGCATGCTGAATTTAAGATGTCTGGAGGATTTCCAGTTTGAGATGTCCAACAGGCAGTTTGAGATGACAGACTAGAGGTCAGGAGAAAGGTTAGGGCTGGGTAAGTAGATCTGAGTCAAGTCTGGAGAGACAAATGCAGGCAAAGAGACAGACAATCTCTGACCTCAAAGAGGTTCCATTATCATAAAGATAACACATAAAAGGAAGCTGAAAAAGGGAGGTGGCAAGTTGGCAAGGGGGGGAGGTGCAGTAGCAAAACCCAGAATGTCAGAAGCAGGGTCAGCAGAGGAATGAAGGATAGCTAGCCTGGGCCTTTCCTCTAACTGCAGCTTCCAGAAGGAATTCATAAATGGGATAAGGGGCCTGCAGAGGCAGAGGGAGGTTCCACAGTAAGAAGGCCAGGGGGAATCAGGCAACTTCCAGGGTAAAAAGACAGTTGAGACACGGTGGGAAAGTCTGGAGGGTAGAAGCAGAGTTGGGAAAGGCAGGAAGGATGATTGGCCTGAGCCAAAGAAAGCTTCCAGAAAGAACTCACCAATGGGAAAAGGCAATTGAAGGGCCAGAGGTTCCTTGGTGAGAAGGTCACAGAGCTAAGGGAAATGAGGGTGAGAAAGTAGATGACAGATGGTGGTGAAATCCAGAGGTCAGAAACTGAGCTAGAAGGATGGATGGATGGATGGATGGATGTGAGGGAGGGAGGGATGGCCCAGGCCCTTCCTCAAAATGGGAGTTTCCAGGAGGAACTGATAGAGATGATAACTGAATTCAAGGAAGCTGAAGAGATCACCAAGAGAAATAGTCTGGAAGGAGACAAGAAAAGGGATGGAGACAGACCCTTGTGAATGTGACCTGGATGGAGATCCAGACTAGGGTTCAAGAAAGACCAGTCAGATAACAAGAACTAGAAGAGATCAGTGTCATGAAAACCCAGAGACCAAGAGGCTCTCAAGGAGGGAAAGGTGTTCAGCAGTGTCAGAGGCTGCTGAGAAGTTAAGTTGAGGATTGAGAAAAAGCCAGTAGGTCTGGGAATTAAAAAATCAATGGTGGGGCAGCTAGGTGGTGCAGTGGATAGAGCACTGGCCCTGGAGTCAGGAGGACCTGAGTTCAAATCCGGCCTCAGACACTTAACACTTACTAACTGTGTGACCCTGGGCAAGTCACAACCCCAACTGCCTCACTAAAAAAAAATAAATAAATAAAAATTTTAAAAATCAGTGGTAACTCTGGAGGGAGTGGTTTTGGTTGAATAATGAGAGTAGAAGCCAGCCTGCAGAGCTGAGAGAGTGAGAGGAAGTAATGTGTTGATACCAACTGAAGACAGCTTTCTCAGGGACTTTAGCTACAAAAGGGAGAAAAGATCTAAGATGGTATCTAGTAGGGATGGATAGATCAAGTGAGGGGTTTTTGAGGATACAGGAGACATGGGCATGTTTGTAGGCAGTAGACAAACAGTCAGTATATGGGGAGTGGCTGAAGATTAGTGCAAGAGTGGGGATGAGAGAGCAATCTGCTGGAAAAGATGGGATGAAATGGGGTCAAGTTAGAGCAATCGATCCACACGCATGTAATCAAGTGCCTACTATGTGCCAGGCGCTGTGCTTAAAAAGACAAACTAAAACGGTCCCTGTCCTCAACTAGCTTACATTCTAAAGAGGGAGGCAAATTGTACACATACAGTTATATATAAAGAAAATCTTTGTCTGGAGAGCAATTTGGAACCATGCCCAAAAGGCTATAGAACTACATACCCTTTGACCCAGTAGTACCACTACTAGATCTGTATCCCAAAGAGATCATAAAAAAGGGAAAAGGACCCACATGTACAAAAATATTTCTAGCAGCTCTCTTAGTGGTGGCAAAAATTGGAAATTGAGGGGATGCCCATCAACTGGGGAATGGCTGAACAAGTTGTGTTATATGAATGTGATGGAATACTATTGTGCTTTAAGAAATGATGAGCAGGCAGATTTCAGAAAAACTTGGAAAGACTTAAATGGACTGATGCTGAGTGAAGGGAGCAGAACCAGAAGAACATTGTAGACAGTAACAGCAACACTGTGTGGTGATCAACTGTGATAGACTTAGCTCTTCTCAGCAATACAATAAACCAAGACAATTCCAAAGGACTCATGATGGAAAATACTCTCCACATCCAGAAAAAGAACTATGGAGTCTGGGGGCAGCTAGGTGGTACAATGGATAAAGCACCAGCCCTGGATGCAGGAGGACCTGAGTTCAAATCAAGCCTCAGACACTTGACACTTACTAGCTGTGTGACCCTGGGCAAGTCACTTAACCCCAATTGCCTCACCAAAAAAAAAGTGAATGTTGAAAACTATCTTTACATGTAATTGGAAAGGAATTTTAAAAATAAAGGTAAAAAAAATTCTTTGGAAGGAGAGAGGTCACAAATAGCCTGTGGTGCCCAAGCCAGGTCTTGAAGCAAAACAGGAATTCTAAGGGAAGCAAGTAAAGAAGTACATTCCAGGGGCAGCTGGGTGGTACAGTGGATAGAGCACCGGCCCTGGAGTCAGGAGTACCTGAGTTCAAATCCGACCTCAGACACTTAACACTTACCAGCTGTGTGACCCTGGGCAGGTCACTTAACCCCAATTGCCTCACTAAAAAAAAAAAAGTAGTACATTCCAGGCACAAGAGACAGTAAATATAAAGGCAAGGAGGTTGGAGATGGCTTGTAATCTGTAAAGAATCTGTAAGAAGGCCAATTTGCCCCTGAAGGGTAGCAATATATAACATTCCTGGTGGGGAACCAGGTAGTAAAGAGCCATATATATATAAAACAGTGGTGTTTATATTTGATCTGGAAGTGATAGGGAGACTCTGGCATTTATTAAGTTGGAGGGGAAGAAACGTAGTCATATCTGTTCTTTTTTTTGTTGTTTTTGTTTTTGGTGCAGGGCAATGGGGGTTAAGTGACTTGCCCAGGGTCACACAGCTAGTAAGGGTCAAGTGTCTGAGGCTGGATTTGAACTCAGGTACTCCTGAATCCAGGGTCAGTGCTCCATCCACTGCGCCACCTAGCCGCCCCCAATATCTGTTCTTTAAGAAGATCATTTTGGGGTGGCTAGGTGGCACAGTGGATAGAGCACCGGCCCTGGATTCAGGGGGACCTGAGTTCAAATCCGACCTCAGACAGTTGACCCTTACTAGCTGTGTGACCCTGGGCAAATCACTTAACCCTCACTGCCCTGACCAAAAAAAATCATTTTGGCAGCTGCAGGGGGTTGGGGATAGATCTGAGTGGGGAAAGATTTGAGGGAAGGTTACTTTAACAGGAGGTGACAAGGGACCCTAGCTAGGGTAGTGGCCACAGGAGTAGAGAGAAGGGGACATGTGAGAGGGGCCTCAATGACAGCAAAGATGATGTTTTACATGAGACCTGGGTGTAGTATCTTCCAAAGCTACCGACTCCTGGTCAACTTTCTGGAGTGAGCCCAAGTTCCTAGCCCCAAACAGAAGTCCCCTCTGCTCCTCATTTGCTGTGGAAGCCAAGAAGACTTAGTGGAAGGCCAAGCCTTGTGTTGATATTGGCACCACTGGCCATGTAGATCATAGCAAGAGTCCAGTGATAGCAGCCATCATTCAAGATTATGACAGAGGGTAGTGGGGCTAAGTTTAAGGCATACATCAACCAGGCACCAGAGGACCAAGTAGCCAGTGTATAATATAGCACAGTCACTGCCTTGGGTACACCGACTACATCAAGAACATGACCCCTGGGGCAGCTAGGTGGCCCAGTAGATAGAGAACTGGCCCTGGATTCAGGAGCACCTGAGTTCAAATCCAGCCTCTGACACTTAACACTTACTAGCTGTGTGACCCTGGGCAAGTCACTTAACCCCAATTGCCGCACCAAAAAAAATCATGAACCCAGGCCAACGATGGTAATCTGGTCACCAACACTTTGTTGGGCTTTGGTCCTATGTGCAGCCCTTCTTCCAGGCAGGGTTTCTCCCAGAGATCTGGGCTGCTGTCTCATGGTGTCCAGTGAGAGATGATGTAAGAGGGCCTTAGGGCCTTCACCCCTCAGAGGCCACGCTGCTTCCCTCTGTAGAGGGCGTGATCATGACATCTAGTCACAAGAACTGAGGGAGTCAGAATGGAACCCCAAGAAATGAGAACAGGTTTGGGGAGTGACCTTTGGGACCTCAATCCATCAGGACTCAATGGTCACATGGCATCTGGACACAAACTTGGTAGGATTATTACTAAGCAGGACCTGGGCTAAGTTAAGAGTCTACTTTCCTCAGAGAGGAACCATTATGGGGAGGAGAGAAGGGGAGGGAGAGGATGTGTGTGTGTGTGTGTGTGTGTGTGTGTGTGTGTGTGTGTGTGTGCTCGTGCGCGCACAAGTGTTTTAGTTAAACCCAAACACACATACTATATAGAGGCTAAATGTATTCATTAAAGCTGATGATGATTCTGGACAGCTCCAGGTGGCTGCTCTCTGGCCACAGTCATTTTAAAAGCTGAGGTTTAAGCCATACTTGAAGCATTTTTTTTGGGGGGGGGGCAGGTAAGGGTAAACATCAAGCTGGAGGAACTCAAGGTTTATGGAGGTGTTTGAGACTAACAATTGCTCTTGTCACAGCTCTTCTGTAGAAGATCTGGACTATGGAGACAATCAGCATGAAGGCCAGAGACTCCGGAGACTCTAGCCCAGCGCCAAAGAGGCTGGCAACTGAGTGAGGCCAACAAAAACAAAGGCCTCACAGTGAAGTCAGGAAACCATTAAATTGGAATCACTTGTGAGTGGAGGCAAGACAGAGGTTTAGGGCATTGCAGAAGCTTCCAGGAATGAGGGCCATGATGGGGGGGGGTGTTTGGGGGGGGGGTGGAGTGAACTCGAATCCTGCTAAGAATTGTATTTTCTTTTGTCTTCAGCTTTGAAAAGGGGATATTTACTTCTGAAGCTTTAGGAAGGACAAAGGTGCAGACATCTCCCTAATGATTCAGGAACATATCCTGCCCCACCCCACCCCCAATACCATCTCTTCTCTGGGGAAGGCAGACTCATAGTTGGTGGCCTTTGATGAGGTCACGCTCTGGCCCTTAAGAAGCACACAAGGCCAGCTTTCCGTCTTTTCCCCTCCATTAGATTGAGTTTCTGGAAGGCAGAGCCTGTCTTTTGCTACATTTTGTATCCCCATCGCTTACCACACAGTAGGCACTTAAATGTAAAATCCATCTGGGCCTTTGCCCTGCTGGTAGCTATTGTCCTCTGAGCGTTTCCTGGGAGGATCACGGTGCAGAATCGAGGCTGGATTTGAGCTTGTTCCTCCAATGCTTTGGGAGGGACAGGGGCACACAAGGCAGCTCAGGATAGAGCCCCATTTGAAGGTGAGAAGGTGGAAGGGAGATTCTGAAGCCATTCCCTGCAGGTATACACCTGGGATAGGAAGAGTAACACATTTGCCATCTTTGGTCTTCAGGAGGCATGGCTTCTGGCTGACACAGAGAGGCCTCTGAGACCACACAGAGGAGCAATGATTGGGCCATATTTGGGGAATAAAGGCCTCGGGCTCTGCAGGTACGTAGCCCAAAGACCCCCCAAACCCAGACCTGGAGGGTGGGGGTGGAGGTGGGGGGACAGGTGCTATTTGGCCTCCTTCCCTTTAAGCCTAAGGCTGCCCTGCCTCTTTTGTGACTTTTTTAAAGTTGTTTTTTATTTATTTTTTTTAATCATAAAAGTATTTTATTATTTTTCCAGTTACATGTAAAGATAGTTTTCAACATTTCTTTTCATAAGATTTTGAGTTCTGAATTTTTCTCCCTCCCTCCCTTCCCTACCCCAGACAGAAGGCAATCTGATATAGGTTATTATTTATGTACAATCACATTAAACATATTTCTGCATTAGTCATGTTGTGAAAGAAGAATCAGAACAAAAGGGAAAAACCTCAAAAAAGAAAAAACAAAAACAAAAGTAGAAACAGTGTGGTTCAATCTGTATCCAGAATCCACAGCTCTTTTTTTCTGGATGCGGAGAGCATTTTCCATCCTGAGTTCTTTGGAATTGTCTTGGATCACTGTATTGCTGAGAAGAATGAAGTCTATCACAGTTATCACTGTGACTTGTTTTTGAAAAGCCTGCAACAACTCCCAGGAACACTCACAATGCTGTGCCCTTCTTGCCACCTGTGTCTCTTTACTCTATTCCTGATTGTGGCACAGTGGGAAAGGGGATCCTGGAGAGAGGAACTGTAGAATGGGTCCCACCAAGAATATATGCTTAGGGGCAGCTAGGTGGTATAGTGGATGGAACACCAGCCCTGGATTCAGGAGGACCTGAGTTCAAGTCTGACCTCAAACACTTAACACTTGCTGGCTGTGTGACCCTGGGCAAGTCACTTAACCCCAATTGCCTCACCAAAAAAAAAAAAAAAAAAGAATACGTGCTTAGTGGTCACAGGCCCTGAGATGATTCCCCGGAGCTTGGCTTGAACTGAGGCCCAAAGAAGGAGGACATTCAGTAGGGCACAGTGATGAGGGTATAACCAGCTGAGAGAAGCAGCAAAGAGGAAGGGGGCTACCACAAGTCACTGGTGGCGGGGGCAGCTAGGTGGCACAGTGATTAAAGCACTGGCCCTGGATTCAGGAGGACCTGAGTTCACATCCGGCCTCAGACACTTGACACTTACTAGCTGTGTGACCCTGGGCAAGTCACTTAACCCTCATTGCCCCACAATAAATAAATAAGTAAATAAATGAATAAATAAATGAATAAAAGTCACTTGTGGTACACTCTATTCCAGACCTGTTCTCTTTCAGATAGGAATGTTACCTCTTGGGTCATGCTGCCCCCAGAGAAGATGCCACAAGATAACTGATGTTCTTAGAGAAAGGTCAGCACTGTATCCTGAGGAATGGGGCCAGAGCCATTGGTCCTAGCCTGGTCACTAACATATTAGCTGGGACTGAAGATGACAACAACATTAAGTGAAGCTGAGCTCAGCTCTGCCCATCTTTCCCTCATTAGTATCTTACTGGCTTAAAAAAGAGAAAAGCTTAAGATGAAGAAATGAAAAGTAGCTCTCAAGCCCAGCCATCTCAGATAGGATGTGCTGGGCCTGCAAGTCCTATGGGACAACAGAGTGGATGTGAATGAGAGAGCAGAACTGGGAGCAACCTGCTGTTGTTCAGTCAGACTGGGTCCTGGCATGTGCACCTAGAGATGTGGGAGTCAGGGGAAGAGAGGGAGAGACAGACAGGAAGGGGGGAAGAGGGAAAGAGAGGAGGGAGAAGTGAGGGGAGCAGGGGGAGAGGAGGGAAGACAGAAGGGAGAGTGAAAGGAGGAAGGAGAGAAGGAAAGAGGGGAGATAGAGAAAGGGAAAGAGGAGAGGGAAAGGAAGGGGGAGACAGAGGGAGAGAAACAGTCTGAGGGAAAGTGACAGGGAGCAAGGAAGAGATAGCAAAATGGAAGACAGAAGGAGAGGAGGGAGAGGGAGGTGGAGGAAGGCATCTGGGAAAGAGAGAGGAAGAGATGGGAAGGGAGAGAGAGAAGGAGGAGAAGGGGCAAGAGACAGAGGGAGAAAGAGTGAGGGGGAGAGAGAGACCGCAGGGGGAACGTTTGAAGGGGAGGGAGAAAAGGAAAAAGAGAAGGGAGACAGGGAGGTGATGGGCAGGGAGAGAGGGGAGAGGAAGGAAAGGAGGAGAGAAGAGAGAAGTGAAGGGGAGAAGGGAGAGGGAGACAGTGAAAGAGACAGTGTGAGAGGGGGTAGGAGAGAAGTGGAGAAGCAGAGGAGAGTGAGCGAGAAAAAGAGGGGGTGAGAGAGAGAGAGGGAGAAGTGAAAGGGAGGAAGCAAGAAGGGAGTGGGTCGGAGAATGGGCTAGCAGATGAGTGCACTGCTCTTAGATCTGAGTGATCTGAGAGGACTCTCTTTGCAGAGAGGTGGGGGTGGGGATGGGGCAGGAGGATCATTAAGGTCCCCGGCAGCCTTCAAATTCCCAAGATGTGCATGTTGAAGGGAGAGTTCTCGAATCTCAAGCCCAGAATTGGCAAACAGGGCCCTGGCTTCCAAGAAAAGAAAAGGCCCGTGTCTAACATGGACAGCAGAGCCAGCCCAAGGTTGATCAGTGGTGGCAGGTGGAACTGTTTTTCTCCAAGGGCCTCTTTGTAACCACACTGCCCCCCCCCCCAGCAACCTGCCGACTTCTGCAGCTATTTGGAACAATGCCCTCACAGGCTTGCCCCCCAAGAAGGCGCCCAAGAGTTTGCCCATGACTAGTTTAGGGGCAAGGAGGATGTGAGAGGAAACTTGCATGACTAATTCAGATTCTAAATGCTAATTACCTTGGTGCTTTAAGTGGCGAACAATTTGACAAGTACAAGTGCAGAAAATTTTCCAAGAATCTGCTAAGAGACTCAACCCCATTAGGGAGGCTGAGCTGAACTGAATTCTCCCCAGCAATATACAAATCAAGTATGCACTGCAATACACAACATTATCAGCCAATCAAAACCCCCTCCAGCCATTTCCGGAGCCTTTATGGAGAAGGTGGTCAATTACCTGCAATTCTTGACAAACCACACCTTTCAAAAGGGGAAGAAAAGACAACTGGATGTTTTAAGATGTGGTTTTTTCTCAGCCTAGACAATCTGAACCCCCCCCCCCAGATCTGGAGGTAGGCTGAGTGGGGTGGGAGGACAACAATGATGTAAGTTTGGGGACCAGGGGGATCGATGAGATAGGGAGGGTGGGAGACCAAAATAAGCATATGAGGAAATAGTCTCCCCCCTCCCCCCCCCCAAGCCCTTGCTACTCTAGGGTCATTATATTCTAGCTAATTCTCCAAGCAGCCACTGGGGCTCCAACCATCCTCAAGCTTCCAAAGCCTTGAGGAGACAGCCATAACCTCAGAGACCACCCAGACCAATCCCTTCATTTTACAGAGGGGCTGAGTGACTTGCCCAAACGCCATCCAGGCAGGAAGTGGCTGAGCTGGGATTCTACCCCAAATTCTTTAACCAGCAAGTACAAAATGAGCAATTTCTGGCCTGTCTCAGCTCCAATCCTAGGAAAAATCCTTCAAAGATCCTTAAGAGTAGGCTAGGTGTCTTCTCTGGACTATGAAATGAGTAAACTCTTGGGAGTTCAATCAGTTGCCCATGGACTCCTGTGAGCATATATAGTAATCCTCCATTTTGGAAAATGATGTTGGTGATCTCCACCTGATTTTTTTTTAAGTGAGGCAATTGGGGTTAAGTGACTTGCCCAGGGTCACACAGCTAGTAAGTGTTAAGTGTCTGAGGCCGGATTTGAACCCAGGTCCGGTGCTCTATCCGCTACGCCACCTAGCTGCCCCTCTCCACCTGATTTTAAAGACCACTGGGAAGCCACCAGGCTATTTCTTCCTGGGTATATACAGGCACACAAGGGGGAGGTGGGAGGGAAGAGGGAGAATATGTGTGTGTATGTGACTGTTGCTGCTAGCTCTAAAAGGACAGCCCTCAAGAGCACTTTTGGGGGGACTAGACCAAGCTAAGGGACTTTCTCCCTATATGACCTCACCAACAAATAGCTGGGCAAGCCACAGGGCCTCTACCCTCTATCATGTGACCCAAGCCTCAAGGGAAAGTAGTTTCAGTATCACACACACACATACACACGTGTGTGTATATATGTATGTATATATATACATATTTACACACACACACACACATATGTATGTTGTGACTTCTGCATAACATTTTATCCCAAAAAAAGATCACTCTGATAAACATAAAATCAGAACGTGATTTTTAAAATCTAGGAGTCAAATATTTTCTTATGGGGACATATCTGCCATTTTCCAAAGTCAGCCAAAGGGAAAGTGAATCAATCACCTGAAATAAGCATCCAGAGCCAACTTTTCAGGAAATCCCAGTAATATTAGCCTGGAATCATGGGTGTGTCACTTCTGTCATCCAGGGTTCCAGAAACACTTTCTGGCCTTGTTGAGGCTCCACAAGATAAATATGTGAGAGAGACATGTGTCTTTCCTTCCTAGTTTGACTCCTGGAGCCCCTTTCTGGGTCAGTCTTTAGCATGAGTCCTGAAAATGGCTTTGTCCTCTTAGGGCAAGTGACATATCAGAGGGGGTGACCTAATCCTTGGTGACAGTCAGTTACTAAAACACAGATCACTCCCCAAAGTACTAAAAATCATAGGTTACACAAAAGGAGAGAGTCAAGGGACTGCCTCTGGTGTACGAGAGATGGTATAAATGGTATCATCCAGGAAATGTCTGAGCAGAAAAAGAAGTAGGTTGGCCATGTAGCAAGAGCCAGGGAGAAGAGCTGTCCAGTCTCATGCTCACATGGTGAAAGGTCTTGAGGAAGGTCAATCACACCTTGCCTATAGGGATTAATGGGAAGGAACAGATGAGGAGGTGTGAATGAGTCATGATTTTATGGATTGGTGGATGAGCTCAAAAATCCACCCAAGGGGCAGCTAGGTGGCGCAGTGGATAAAGCACTGGCCCTGGATTCAGGAGGATCTGAGTTCAAATCCAACCTCAGACACTTGTGTGACCCTGGGCAAGTCACTTAACCCTCATTGCCCTGCTCCCCCGCCAAAAAAATCTATCCAAGCCCCCAAGTACCAGAAGGGGGAAAAAATCATGGAATCTCAGGGCAGAAAAGAATTCTGAGGCCATTTTATCCCATCATCCTGAAGACAAGTATCTCTTAGGACACATGATGTGGCCTTTCCTGGGAGACCTACAGTGTGGCCTCCCTTCTGTCAACTTTGGGACAATTCTCACTATTAGAAAGCTTTTCTTGCCCTCAAGCCTAAATCAGCCTCTGCCACTTACTTCCACTCAATGCACCCAGTTCTGCCCTCCAGGGACAAAGGAACAAGCCTCATCCTTTTCATTTCTGTCTGTGGCACCACCCAGCAGTTCCCACATACAAAATCAGAGTCCTCTCATCTCTTCCTTTCGCCTCACACGTCCGAGCCAAGTAGTTCCAAAGTCCCACTGATTAGACTTCCCTAACATCTCTGGCCACCCTTCTTCCCACAGTCACTACCACCGTCCCAGGACAAGAACTTCTAAGATGGTCCCTGCCCTCAAGTTCACAATCAAGTTGAGGAAACAAGAATAACACCAATAAAACAGGATAATCATATAAATTACAAGCTCTCCATACAGCTAAGTGCCAAAGAAGAGTCTTGACAAGGGAGACGATTACCACCTTCATTCTGCACCTCTGCCATGTATTTTTCCCAACATCTCCTCCCACCCCCCACCCCCCAAGGCACCTAAGAATATACATTCTTTGCCCAAATTACCAAACACCTGTGTTCGTAAAACCTTCACAAAACCATTAGCATGAAGTTGAAAACATTTGTCAATCCCGTACACATAAATGGGAGTATGGGTCGGCATCATGCAATTATGGGCACAGACATCAAGACACAATAATAGAGCCCTACACATAATGGGCGCTAACTTACAAAGTAGGGAGTACAGGTATCGCCAGTGCTTCCGTGGGTGTGGGAACTCCCTCCACTGAGCAGATCCTAACTTGTCAGATCACAAGCCATCTATAACTTGGTGTCTGAAGAGAGCTGCCTGAGAAGCAGGGAAGTTAAGTAACAACAAAGTCCCAAAGGGTCAAAGCGGGGATTTGAACCCCAAACTTCCTAACTCAAAATCAGCACCATACCCACTACCCATTCAAGTACAACTAATTCTTTTTTAGATGAGGAAACCTGAGGACTCGAGAGGTGAAGGGACTTGCTTGTTGGTCACATGGCCAGTAAATAATGGAGTTGTAACTCTAGGGTTTTAGATTTACATACCCATGACAGAACAAATCTCCATAAGGGGACCTCAAATTTTGAGGGAGGAAACGGACTTTGATGATATTTGGGTGGAAGGGGAGAGAAGGGAGAGGCAACTAGTGAGCCTGATGAGGTGCCTGTATCTTTGACAATGGACAAATATCCACATGCCAGTGGTGATAACATACCAACAATGGAGGGATGTTAAATGAATTAAGCTAGGTGGATTATTCACTCCATTACTTCGAGGGTCTATCAGGGGGAACCTCAGGCCTATTCTTGGTCAACTGGGTCCTGCCTCCTTAGCACATTGAGGCCTTGGTGGACTTAATCCTGGGGTTGGGACCTGGTGATCTCCTATTCCCAACATTATCTAAGAAAGTATCATTTAATAGGAGTTGTTATTACCATAGAGGAAATCTTCCCAGGTAAGAAGTCTGCTACGTATCTCTTTTTGTTTTTTAATTTTGCAAGTGTGCCAGAAGCTGTCATTTATTTCACCATCACAATTCTAGATTGTCATGCGTTATCAGAAAATATAGAGAAAAAAGCACTATTAGCCACTTCTAGGCCTTAGAGCTTTTCTTGAAATAAGTTTCCACTTTTTGGGCTAAATTGCCTTATCATGTTTCTGATCAACTTTGATTAGTGAGTGGCTTCAAGGAAGGCCCTGAGTTGTGCCTTGGCCTTCTGGTCTAGATGAGTAAGTGCTGCTTTCAGTGTTGTTTTCTTTCAGGATTTCAATGTGGTTGCTTTCAAACTCCTGCTTTTTATTCCTTCTTAAAAAGTTCTTTGCTGGATTCTTTATACTGCATCATTATCTCAACAGTGAAACCAGCATCCTAAAAGTTCCCAAAATAAATCCTCCTAATACAACTTTCACAAGACCTCTTAACTTTAATTTTAAAGTGTCCAAGACCAGCCACAGCAGATGCCAATGAAGCAGAGTACCAAGTCTCAAGCCCTGAGCACATTTTGGCCATCTCAGAGCCCAAGAAGCTTAAAAGGGCAGGTTCCCCAGGCTTAGTATCAGTTGCCATCATGATGGGCCCAATGACTATTCTGGGTCACCAAGGAAAAAGGATAGAAGGGAACACAGTATGGCAGAAAGAAAACCTGGGTTCAAATCTCCCCTCTGATACTAAGACCTTGGGCAAGTCACTTCCTCTCCTTTGGGCCCCAGTTTCCTTATCTGTAAAATGAGAGGGGTTGGATTGGAGTTGCCTTACAGCTTCATATCAATGACACTACGATGAATAACAATGAAAGATGTGAGGGTGAGTGGACCAAAATACCTCTCACTCCATTCTTCACCAGCGTTGATCTGGCTGGAATCCCCTTCTCTCTTTGCTCCACATGCATCCTTCTCCAAGATGGGTAGGATGACCTTCCCTGATCGAGTACCTTCTTCAGCAGAAGAGAGTACCTCACAACCAGGAGCAACCAAACTCTGAAGCCTGAGGTTGGAAAGTGGAAAAGAACAAAACATTCAATCCCTCAGGACTCTACTTCATATGGGAAGATGGGCTAGGCAATGAAAAGCTAATGGATGACATTCAAACCCAAAGCAAAATGTTATTCATATGTTAAGGCCCATGTACAGAAAAAAAAAAACCCAACAACCCAGGTTATCTGAAAATTGGCCAGTCCCTACACAGAAATATTTTTTTTCAAGGTCAGAATGAAAGGGAGCAAATGAATAAAAACTTACTGGCTTCAAACAAAGCAAGGCTATTAATTTAATTGTTTTAACTCACTGTTCTTCGACTCTTTAACTGCCTTGAATCCCATTTTCCACTGAATACTGCACAGGTCCCACCTGCCAAATTTGCTGCATATGGGCCATATCACAGACATTACTATTCTTCACTTGCCTATAATTTCTAAGTATAGCCATCCAACTGAAATGCCAAGGCCCACTTTTAGCTCATCTCTCATTTCCACACGTGCCCATGTACAGTCAAAAACTGAGGATTATAATGAAGGCCACTTAAACAAAGGCACAAAGAATTGTTCACCAGAGAGAAACATTTCAACAGGTTAATTACTCAAATGGGACTTGAGTTATCTAGTACAACAAATAATTCCCCAAATAAGACAAGGAACCGACCTCAAGTAATACAGATGTCTATTTTATTAAAAAAAAAAGTTACAAACAGGTGGACTGTAAGGTTGTTTTTTTGTTTGTTTTTGTTTTTGGTTTTTTTTTTTACAAAATGACGAGAATGAAGTCTATTGGAAAAACTTTATTTTACAAATCTTTATAGATCATTGTTCAAATTTTGCACTTGGTATTCCAGATTTCACTGTTCACTGATAAAGCTACAGTACATGAGATACACAATGCTAGGTTCTGTTGGTTTCAGAGCCCCCCCTGCAATGATCTGAACATCTGGCAAAGACAATACCTATATTGCATTTAATAGCAGTTTCTTAACCTAATAAGCAACTTTACATGCAATCTATTGAGGAAGCCTAAAATCACTTTTGGTCCCTTTGATTTTTTAAAACTGTGCTGGAGAAACCATTTTTTACTTCCTATTTCCCCTATTCCTGTCATCCTAAGGTAATTCAAGTCAAATTTGCTGCTGAGGTCAATGATGATGAATACTGTGTTATGTATGTGTGTGTGCGTGTGTACAAACACACACATACATACACACACACACACACACACACACACATACACACACACACCCCTGTATAAAATGCTGCTTTTTTTTGAGAAAGAGAGTAAGGAGGAAGAGAGGGATAAAGAACAACTGGAAAGACAGGAGAAATTGGGTGAGAGAGGAAGGGGAAGGAAGAAGGATCGAGGATGGAGGAGAGGGAGAAAGAAAGGAAAAGTAAGGAGAGAGGGAAGGGGAAGGGGAAGAGGAGGGAGAAGTAGGGAAAGGGAAGGGGAGAGAAAAGAGAGGGAAGGAAAGGGGGAGGAAAGAGAGAAAAGTATCCAAAGGAAAGAACCCACAATTTTCAGAAAACTAAAATCTTCATGAATTATTTGAATCTCCTATTATTTAGTATAGCTAATAAAGATTAACCACCAGCACCTAACCTACTTTGAATACAGGGTTTGGTTTTAAGTGTGGTATTAAAGTGCAAACCGAAATGATCAGGTTTCAAGCAGTTTATAAATAGGGAAAAGTATTCCAATCATCCCTAGCCCTCCATTCTCACCATAAAATTACATATCTAAGAGCAGGAGGTTTAACTTTAGAGAATTTCATGGGGAACCAAAGTTCGCCACCATGGAGAATCAAACAGTTCAGTCAGAATTTTTGTTCCAGAAAAACTGGTCACAAAGACCACTGATGGCATCGTAGTAGGCCCTGATGATAACTTGCTGATGTACTTGAATATCGCACACAATGAAATACTCAATTGCCCCACCTCCCATAACCATCATTGCATATACTAGAGCTTTCTTGGCCACCGGTCTTTAGCTATTACAAGTCAAAAGAGTCCTTTTGGTTTTCTTTTCATTAGAAGCATGTTCAAATGACTAAAGCTGGGCCCCTAAGATCTACAACTTTGGTGCAGTAGGTGAGCTGCAGTTCATCACTTCTGCAAAACATACGCACACACACACCCCCAAACACACACAGGCACACACAAAACTAAAACTGAAGACAAAGCAAAATATTGGAAAACTTACAAAACTTTAAACCACTGCTAGAAAAAGCTCGCTTGTACACATGTTAAAACGGAAGAAAAAGCATCATTTATTCTTTATACATTTTTTTTTCTGTTTTAATACCTGTGTTACTGTTAAAATGTTCAAGTATTCAGACAAAATGTGTTGATCAGGTAAACAACAGGGAAGTCAATGGCTGTTCAGAGCGCATTTGCAATTCAGAGCACTAGAAAAAAAATGGGTGCTTTCCCCCCCTTACCTTACACTGATTTTTGTCTCTGTTGCTAACCTGTTTACTGGGAAATAACAAAAAAAAGCAATTGTGACAGTGCAAGAAAATGTTAACAAATATTGCTTTAAAACACTGTTCAGAAAGACAAATATTAACTATAAAATGTAAAATCATTTTATTTGCATTCACTTTACATGTGCAGAAACTGACTAGATGTAAATGACTAACCTGCCAGGCAAAGCTGAAATATCTGAGTGCAGGTATACGAAATTAATTTACCTAGAATACAATATCCCTTTTCAAAGGCATTGTTAAAAGTAGGTCATAACTAAATTTAGAACTTCACAGAAAGGAAAATGCTTCAGCTGCAACTGAATGTTGCAAATGACATAAAAAAAATCACAAAAAACCCCCTTCAAACTAAATATTAAAGTCAATTTCAAATCGCAATTTCCACTTTCTGAACATGTCAATTACAGGACCCCATCACGGAGTACATCAGATGAGAAAAGGGATATTACATCCATACAAGTAATATGGGATCTTTAGTTTCTTACAACACTGTCACACGTAAACATAAAGTCTCAAAATATCGACCAACCATTTCAGGAAACATATTTTCGCAAATAGATTGAAGCACTGGAGCGAGGTAATATACAGAAGTAACCACTTGTTTAAGGCTCAATTTATTCTCCATTAAAACTTTTAAAAGGCATTGAGTAGGTAATACTGAGTTTAAGTATTTAATAAATACAAGTTCAGAAATTGATTAAAGAAATCAATTAAAATATTAAAAATGAACCCTTGCATATTAACCATTAATAAGAACTTAGAAAGCTACAAAAGGACTGATTGATAAAGAATCTATTTTAACTTATGGTAAACGTGCTAAGCATTCTTGGTTAAGGTCTATGGATCTTGAAGGCTGTGGACCTTATGCACTTAATTAGGTGTATGGCAACATGCTGTTATCGAGACAGGTTTACCAAGGCTCAGTTCTGCAACCCAGGCTGTCAAGTTGTCCAAAGCAGCATCTGTGCAAATTCCCTCTGAGTTTTATCTGCAATAAAGACAAAAAGATTAATGCAAATAGAGGAAATGTGCAAACATACATGTTTTCAACATTGAGCCTCTTTCATTGGACATTATTTTTTCTCTTTCCAAGATATTGCATGTAGCAGTGAGGGCTATGTGGATATAAGAGGGACAGAAGGAGGATCTTAAGCTAGCACACCTCATTATGTTCACTACTCACAAAGAAGAAAAAGTCATTTTAAAAAGAAGTGTAAACAAGATAATGGCACTGGAAAACAATTCTGCCCTCAGTATTATACTAAAACATGATAACAGGATGTATTTCACATTGTATATCTTGAAAAGTCCTAAGTTTAAACATCCCTGCTAACAGCAGATCCCAATGGATCCCAATGTATTTTATTGGGTGCCTTCATGTTTTAGGATGAAAATTATTAGCACTAGATGCATTCTTATCGGGGTTTTTTGTTTTGTTTTGAAGGCATGATGCTTTTGAAATTGAGTGTTCTGGAGAATTTGCAAGCTAAGAAATTACATTTTCAGTTCTAGAACACATAATCCCATTCAACAAGAAAACATTGTGCATCCATTTTGTAACCAGAGCCCATCTAAGGCCAATTGCAAAATAAAGGCTTCACTCACTGCCTTACCAGGATCTTATCATTTAAATAGCACGAAAAGGGGAGGGCCAGACAGCAAGACTAATAGATAATCACACACTGGGAGAGCTGGAAGGAACTTGAGAGGACACAGAGTGAAACTCTTCTGAGGCCCAAAGGGGAAAAGTGACTAATCTGTGGTGCTATGGCTAGTGGGAGAATGATGTGTAGAACCAAAGGGCAGAAAATGAGAGAACTTGAAGTTCTAGGGTGAAAAGTACCTCCAGAGAATGAACTAAACAATACTCAACAGTAAAGAATCATGTACTATGCTAAAGTACTAAAGAGTGCCCTCTCCAAGACAGATGCTCTCGACTGCATTTTTCACAATGGTCCAAAGTATTCTAATATCTTTTTAATTTACCACTGGAAAAGAATTCAACATTTTTTAGCCCAAATCACTAAATGTGACCTTTTTATAAAGCTTTCATGAAAATAGCAAAAAGACAAAGTTTTCTAAATTGTACACAAGGGGAAAACAGGTTTAGCTTTTAGTGAAAACACTGTTACTGCTAATTGCAAGGTTTTAATAAAAGCAGTACAAAACCTGAAATCTTAGGTATAACAATGCAGGGGGGCAAAGTGTTATAATGAATTAGGCGGGTTTTTTGACGTCAATCAGCCTAAAAGTTGTACTTTGTGAACAGAGAATATCCACCCCACTATCATCAGCAGGTTCACGAAATATGACACTGGCTCTAATCCTCTCTGTACCATTAGGCATATGTGTGACCTTGGAAACAAGTCCCAACTCTGCGTTTCAATTTGCCCATCTGTAAAAGGTCAGTGTGTTAATTAGATTAGACGAGAGGTTCTTAGTCGTTTTCTAAAAGATATATGGATTACTGTATTTCAGTATAAGCGATTTCTTTTGTAACCATACATATTTTATGCATTTAAAGTTGTTATTCTGAAAAGGGGCAAAATATAGACTTCACCAGACTGTCAGAGGGGCAGAGAACACACAGAAAGGGTTAAGAACCCCCATATTAAATGATCTCTTAATTCCTTCCCAAACCTAAAATTCCATGATTTTATTTTAGCTTTATCTGCAATACAGATAAAGTTCACTAATAAAAAATGGGGGGGGGGGAGCTAGGTGGTGCAGTGGATAAAGCACAGGCCCTGGATTCAGGAGGAGCTGAGTTCAAATCCAACCTCAGACACTTGACACTTACTAGCTGTGTGACCCTGGGCAAGTCACTTAACCCTCATTGCCCTGCTCCCCCTCCCCCCCAAAAAGAGAGAGAAATGTGTTGCTTCACTTCTTTATTAAACCTAGCCCATCCTGTGGACACTCACAGAATCACAGAACTTGAGAAATAGAAGGGACCACTACACAACTGCTTAGTCAGCTACAGTTATCTATCAATGCCAAACAGTCCACAGAAAAATATGTACATTAATAAGGATAGAAAAAAAGGGGGAAGGAATATAAAGGTTAAGTAGAAAACTATCAGGACTATGGCAAGGATTACTATTTGAATGAGCACCATTTTCCATGATTCATTAATGCCAGCTCTGGGCAACACTATTCTAGAATGGCTAATAACAAACCTGTGAGCTGAAGTTTAATGCCCATCAAGGTCATATTTACTGCATACCAATATGTAATAACGTAATGCTAAGAAAGCCAAGACCACACTATGTTTGCAGGAAAGTTCACTCTTGAACAAAGGTAGAACTTTATTCAATGGGTATACTGCAACCGAGTTGCCTCTAACATGAATTTCAAAAGGGAAAATTTAATTTTTCAATCACCCCCATTATAAAACTTGGGAGATCTGTTCCCATAGGAAAAATTCCCAATGGAACGAGTTTCCAACTTTTGGTGATAAAGAGCCTAAGATGGCAGCTGGACTTTTGGTAAGTGGAGAATTATAGTTCCCACTTGGTAATTAATTCCCTTTCCCATATCTCAAGTACCCCAAGTCAGTCAACAAGCATTTATTACTTACTACATGCCAGGCACAATGCTAAGCCCATGGGATACAAAGAGGCAAAAACAAACAAAAAGCCAAACAAAGCCCCCAAACTGACTTGTTTTTCTAAGCTCTGGGATCCCCCAGACTCCAACCTCACAGCTGCTGGAGTTTCCTCCCCTCTGCCTCTGCCTGGGTATTTATAACATGGCTGGATATCACACTTTTCCAGCTGCTACCCCCACTGCACACACAAAGCACAAATGAAAACCACCTTCGTTTTAGGACTGGCCGTCTCGTAACGTTTCAAGGAGTCACAATCTCCGCCATGTAGGTGCTACTGCCTCCTCCACCGTTACCGTTAGAAAACCCTCTCCACATCTTGAGTCAACAGTTGAATGAGTGGCCAAGGCAAATCAAATAAAGAAATTACCTGGCAGATTTAGCTGCTCTGGTCCTCTATGGACAGACAGTCTGACGCCAGGCTGGTCACTTAAGCCTTTTCAGCTTGGTAGGACCTGCCAGGCCTTCCACACCACTAGCAAAGTTTTAGAGAACTCAGTGTCATACCATGCAATGGTGTCATACCACTGGAGGAGGACTTCCAGAAGGCAAAAGGAATGCTTTCAGGAAAATGTTCACTTTCCTACTTTCGAGGTCCAAACGTATGGAAGTCCACATGCTGATTTTGCTTATAACAAAGGATATCTGGTAGCAACTCTACAAGGACTGGACTACAGAAAGCATATTTTTTGAGGTATTTCAATAACCACTATACCCATTAGAGTCCCAAACAGTACAATTATATTCTCCCCCCTTCCCTGCCCCAATATGAATCTGCATTCTTATGCCAATCAATATAATTATAGATCAAGTCTAATGAGGGTCATTCCTTTGATAAAATAACATCTACCCACTGGTCAAGAGGATTATCATCATGTGACAGGAAGTGATAAAGTAGAGGAGATAGAGACCTTGGGGCCAGGGAGACCTGGGTTCACATTCTGAGACTCTATCTTTGTGACCCAGGGCAACTCACTTCATCTCTCTTGACCTCAGTTTCCTCATCTGGATGAGGGGGTGGAATTCAGTGGCGTCTAAGGTCTCCTCAAGCTCTAAAATCCATGATCTTGTAAGCTTGGTCAAGGTTCCCTTCTCCGTAAAATGAATAAAACTCAGCGGGCTCAAAGGTCCCTTTCAGCTCTAGATGTGTGACCTCAGGGTCTGGACTTCTTCATCTGTCCAATAAGAAGGTTGGGTATAATAAATACCCTCTCGTGTCCCTTCTAGCCCTAAATCTACCGAGCTCTGATTACTGATGGCCCTGCCACATCTCGACCAATAAGCACATGTAGGAGTCAGTCAAGTCATCTTATTCTCTTTTCCCCTAAAATGATACCCTATTACACTGGGACATTGGGCTCTGCAGGCCATGTTATTGAAGCCCAAACTCTGTCAAGTCCTACTGTATGGCACAAGGATGAAACATTCATGTTGTCAGAGGACTCATATGGCTAAATGTGGAGCATCTTCATCTACCTCCCGTCTACTCTGCATGTATCTGCCTAGTTATCTGTAGGTAGTCTCTCCCCTAAGAATATGAACACCTTGAGATCAGGGGTCATGTTTTTGCCTTTGGGCTTAGCAAAGCACCTTGGCACACAGGGGGTGCCTAATAAATGCTTATTGACTAACAGCTCCTCGCTATGAGCCTGGCTACCAAGTGGTAATCTTCTTTCTTTTTTTGATTACAGCAGCTCATAAAGAGTGACTAGGGCAGGGAGGGGTCAGGATCTGCACAGTTTAGGAAAGTACCCATTCTGATGAAACTGTAGATCCCTACACAAAGTCTTATATCCCACCTTCTTCTCATTTACTTTGTAAAATAAGCCACTACCTATACTTGAATATTACACAAGTAACCATTTAATGCTAAAAATACAGTATTTGTAAAACCATCAGCCTACGGAGCACTCATTCTATACTCAAGCAGCCAAAACCCTCGATCAATGAGTACTTGGGACATACAAGGGAAAGCCTTGAAGATCTGACTCAAAAGTCACCTGTCAGGAGACACCAGGAAAAAATTAAAGAAAAGAAAAAGTTCAGCAATCACTCTGAAAGACATTTTCCATGTTAATTATGGTCACTGGGAAGCAAGAGGATGGAGGGGGGTGAGAAGAGACAGGAACCTCTGGTTTGACCAAATTTGGATCTCTGCCTAAGCCTCAGGAGATGGTTTTCTAGAGCTGCTGGAACTGAAAAATGCATGCCCCCGAAGCTAACCTCATGATGAGACTCTCCAAATTTAGCAAGGCGGGTCCTCAGATGACAGACATGGAGTCTGCTGCTAGGCTGTCCACATAACCAACCACAAATATCTCTTTGGAATTTCCAAAATCATCATGTCTCCCCAAAGCTAAAAACTTCTTCTAATTCAAGCCTACTACGTGCAAGGCAATGTCACTGGGGATTACTTTACATTTTGTGTATTCTCTAGGCCCAAATCCCCCCCAAAAGTCCTATTCGTTCCCTCTAAGACAAACGGCTAGAATACAAGTCACTTAATTACCCACACCACTAAAGATAATAAATACACCAATGAGGCTGTTGGGTTTTTTTTAAGCTGACTTATTTACTACTCCATACACCCCAAATATTCTCATCAGACCATATGGTCCCAGCAAGAATCTGCAGGGTAGAAAATCTTCCAGTTAAATCTGGAAGCCGAGATCAATCTTCATGTCAGCCCTAAAACAGTACTGGCATTATGGCCTCTTCAACATACAGAAAGTATTCACACAGGCTACTTGGCAAGTCAGTAATGAATTTTAATTCTTGACAGTAATAAATCCTGGAGCAAAAGTTTACACAAAGCAAAAAAGACCAACAGAGTCTCTTGTGTCAAATTTGAATTTCACAGAATAAGAAAGGTAAATGTTATTGCTGCACACCATGACAGCAAAATTTCCATTACACTAACATTCTCATTCATTTTCAAAGTATCCCAGAAGTCCTGGCGGCATAGGTATAGAGCAAGTCTTAAAGAAACTCTCAGTTTCCATTCAGTCCACATCTGGAATCACGCTGCAAAGACACCACTTGCTGTGTCCAAGACATAACATAAGTCGTCCTTGTCCTCAACTCTCAAGTTTCCATCATGCCACCAAAGCACATCTTTATTTCACACACCTCCACCCCAAAGCTTAAATATTTAGCTTTGCTAACAAAAACCTTACTACAGAGGTAGTAACAGGATAGTGTGCAAAGCATATATTGGCCACCGCCAGAACCCCTGGGCTCTGGGCCCAGTTCTGTCCTAACTAGCTGTCTGCATCACAGTACAAGGGGCAAGAATGCCAACTCCAGAATCAAAGGTCCTGGGTTCAAATCCTTTCTGTTGCTTACTACCTGCATGACCTCGGGCAAGTTATTTCACTTTCCTGAGCCTGTTTCTTGATCTTTAAAATGGGGGCGGGGGCGCCAGTATTAGACTATATAGCCTCTGAGGTCTTCAGACCTTGAACAACTCATTTAACACCTCTGGGTGTCCTCACCTGTAGAATGAAGGGACTGAATGAACTGTCTGTAAGAGTGCCTTCTAAGTCTTAAAATTTGGGGATTCTGTGCAAACACGAATTTAGGTCGACTAAAAGACTAAATTTCGTTACACGGCTTCGATTTAGAGATCTCAAGTCACATCATCCATCAACAGACCCAATTACAACACAAAGATCGGTTCTTCTTAGTTGTGTAGCCAATCAGGGAGTCGGCCTCTACTCAGTCAGTCAGTTCTAAATGATCTGTTCTGTACTGTAGCGTTCTAAGCCTGGGAATGAACAAAGGATGTTGGAGTGGACTTTGGATTGTAGGAGGATGGATTTCCCCCAATAGTAGACAAGATCTTCCTAGATGTGGGAATCCTAGCGAGAAGTAATTCCATCAGGAGAACTTTTGCTGTAATAGAGTTCAAGAACACTGCAGGGGACAGTTTTTGTTTATTTTGCCCTAAGCTAGTAGGGAGGTAATAGAGTAAAACTGAAGAGTTCAAGTACATCGCATCCTATAACAAGGCCCAAAGGAAGCAATTCAGAGTCAGAAGACATGGGTTCAAATTCAAGTGCTACCACTTACTAATTGTGTGACCTTGGACAAGTTATTTCATCTCTTTAGGGCTCTCAGTTCCTACAGCTGTAAAATTAAGGGGGGGGGATTGGACCACACCAGGGCTTCTTGAACTTTTCCCACTCTTTTTTGGTTTGGTTTGGTTTTTTGGTGGGGAAATGAGGGTTAAGTGACTTGCCCAGGGTTACACAGCTAGTAAGTGTCAAACGTCGGAGGCTAGATTTGAATTCGGGTCCTCCTAAATCCAGGGCCAATGCTTTATCTACTGCGCCACCTGAACTTTTTCCACTTGTGACCACTTTTCACCTGAGAAATTTTTACAACCCCAGATATACAGGTATATAAGATAGGCATACATAAGTTTTTACTGCTGCCAAATTTTTCATGACCACCATACTGAGTTATGTGACCCCATATGGGTTTGGGACCCACAGTTTAAGAAGCTAGGGACTAGATGACCATGAAGGTCCCTTCTGTCTCTAAAGCTGTGATTATAAATCAGAAACAGATAGGGTAAGAGACAAGCTATCACAACGGATGTATATATCCAGGAGCCTCCCCACTAAATGAAAGCACTACATTCAATAAACACTAGTTAAGTTGTGGGGGGGGACTAGAGAAGGAGTCATGAAATATTTCTATTCTTTCCCCTCCAAGCCAGGTTCCTCTAGAGACCTTTAAAAGTATATAATTGTCACTTCAACTTCCTCCACTCTAGCCATGGGCCTCTTAACTTTTATTCACAGTGCACAATGAGATGGCAGGTATGTGTTTTTAATGAGCACCCTCCCCCCCTTTAAGTTTCCAGACTATCTGCAAATTAAGGGCTGGGGAGTGAGAACAAGATATTTAACCAAAAGAGATCTTCTGTCAACAGAATCCCAGCTTGGCTCAGTAACAGCTGATGTAACTAATAATAAACTTGGCTATTAAAATGTCAGCATTACCAGTGCAAAATGCAACTTACGTCTGACTAATCCCCCCCCCTCCGACCCCCACAACACCCATTTACAAATCTCCAGAATAACGTGTCTAATTAAAAGCTGGAAAAAAATAGAAACAATTCTGTTTCTAGGTTTTATTAGCTACTGAAAATAACTTTAGAATGCCAGTAAGTTCCATTATATTTAGAAAGAGTATGCTAGATTAGGATGAAAAAATAGAGAATTACTCTATCGACCACTGCACCAGGCAACAGGCTTTGGTATTATCATCACTGATGTCTGCTTGCCCTACATGGTCTTGGATGAGGGGTTTGCTTCCTCTCTTAGGAAAAAGCCACAGTGACAAGGAACAGACCTGAGAGGTAGCATAAAAAGTCTCCCATTCCATCAGCTTGATTTCTGGTGTTTGGGATTCCCACCAATTTATCCCAGCTGGAACAGGTCAATCCTGCCCCACCCCGGCCACTCTGTTAAAATTTCTTACACTGCTTTATTTAATGCTAAACTAGTCTACAAAAAGGAATCTTTTAAAATCTGGTACCTGTCCAATAATCCTAGGGGCCAAAAAAAAAATCAAGACAAGTAATTTAAAGAGCAATGAGACAGATCAATGTAGGTAGCAGGCTGCAGCATATTAGCAAAAATGACGTGTGTGTGAGAAATAGAGAAAGGTGTGGAGGACATGTGTGGTCTCACCTTGGAAAATGGAGTGAAGACAGAGATGTGGCAAGACAGAGAGACAACAGAGAGGTGCCTAGTGTAGTACTTGCCAGCAGATCTTGAAAGAATCAGAAGAAGAATCACATGAATTTGGGAGAAAGTGTGGATAGAATTGACCCAGGATCAGAAGAATTGTAACCCTTATTAATGGGTGGGGGGAAAATCATAATGCCCATATTGAACAAGTCAGGGATTCTCCAAACTAAGAAGAATGGAAGTTCTTCATTTAGAAGGTCAAATTGTGATTTTTCAAGGCTTTGTTGGCTATGTTGTCCCCCTTTGAGGAATGGCTACAGAATACCTGACTAGGATATTCTTCTGGCACAGAAGGGGGTGGAGGGACAAGGAATCCAACGCATGACTTCCACTATAGTCTTATCAACACATCTCTAGCTCACATAATTATAACCAAACATGTATCCTCCTCAACAAACAATAGTATGTCAGCACAGCCAACTGTCAATTATTCACACTGATGGAAGACATAATGTGGTTAAACAAAAGCTTAGACAATACAAATATATTAAAAAACAAAACCCAAGATCTGTCGGTAGTGAGAGGCTGTGACACTGACCCCTTGCTACAGGGTCAATGGCGGGGATTTCTGAAGCTGGAGTCCATGGATCCCCAAGGGGCTCCTCTGGTAAGTTTTCAGAGGGTTCCATGAAATTGGATGGGGGGTAAAAAAGAAAAAAATCACACCTTGATTTTCAATAACCTTAACTGAAATGTAGCATTTCCTTCGATTTGTGAATGTAGGCTACAAAGCATCATTCTTCGTGGGCCATAGGTTTCGCCAGACTGCTAAAGAGTGCCCAGGACACAAAAATGCTTCAGAACCCCTGCTCTATGGGATGCTCGGCTGCCTCAGACAGGATATGCAGGCATTGCTGAATTTGGCTCTAAGTCTACATATATGCTCAGAAAAGCAAACACTGGCCTGCCCAATAAGTCTGCCAGCCCAGGAAAGTGGTGGCAGAGTCAACAGTTCTAGGAGCCACGTATATAGTTCCCCAAAGCAGACAAAAAGCTGTTGAGTGTCTTAGAAAAACATTCTCTTGGGCAAAAGAGAGATGAAGCCAATTCAAAAGGCGGGAAGAAATAAAAAAGGGTGAGTTATCAGAAGCAGTCCTCAGAACATTAATGAAATTTTCATCTCAATTAGGAGGGGAACCTATCAATTACAAGGGGATGATACTATGCTTGGCAGATTTCTCCCAATCAGGGCTATCTAGCTAAACTCAATGAGCCCTTCCCTTAAACCTATTGAAGGTTTTCTATCACTTCCGTATAACAAAGTTTGACCTTTCTTCTTCTGCCATGGATTATTTGACACTTCCAAGTCCCCTAAATGATGCTGTATGTCTCAAAATACATCAGTTACACAGTAGATAAAAGTAGGAACAAACATAGCTATCATCTCATGCCCATAGATGGCTTGAGTTTCCTTGACCGTGTATATCAGTTGACTCTATCCCAGGCCCGAAAATGAATGAGGCACAAAGTGCTTTGGTTTGGAGGCCCCTGTGCTCATAGGCTCTGCCTTCAGTACTTCCAAAAGCTCACTTTACTCAGGAATTTATTTCAAGACCCACTTCTTCCTTTGGGCATTCACATGTGACAAAATCATGGACCAAATAGGCAATCATTACTAATAAAGTAAGCCATCTGGGGCAATGCTCACATTTACTGCTATCTACATATATTTCTATGTTTTATGCAGCCTTGCATATGGTCCATGCCCAACTTTTTCACCATCTAGAGAATAACAATGAAGAGACATACTTATTCCCAGAAAAGGCAATAAAGGGTTGTACCAAAAAGAATACTGGATCTGAAATGAGGGGACCCAGGTTCCAATCCCACCTGTGTGACCAGCCATGGGCAAAAGTGCCTCCCCTCCCCCAGGCTTCCATTTCTCCTTCTGTAAACCAAGAGAGTTGGATTAGATGCCCCCCTAGGTCCTTTCCAACTCTAAAGCTACAATCTGCCAACTCACATATTAGACAAAGCACAAGACAAAGTTCGTAAGACCTGAGTTCCAGGTCAAGATTTGTCACTGATGAGCTGAGTGGTCTTTGCTAAATAAGCCCCATGGGGCCTTAGGCTATCTGTGACCACAGTACGATGTGAAGAACTCTTAGATCACACGAATATTTATTGAAAGAAAAATAACCTCCGGAACAATTTTTAATATGAACCTTGGAAATGATTCACTTATTAAACTTACCCAAGCCTTTGAAAACTATGCTGGAGGTGTCAAATTTCCCACCTTTTCCTAAGGGACAGTGCACCTTTAATGGGGTAAGGCAGACTGGTGAAATGTTTGCACGTAGGAGTCGCCAAATCATTTTTTGTATTCCTTTACAAAGCTGATAAATCTTTATATGATGTGATGGGAAAAAACTTGATTTAGTGGAAGTGGCCCTGGTTCTAAATCTTTGTCTACCTGACTTTGTTGGACATGTCATTTCCTCTCTTTACAGGCCTCAGTTTTCTCCTCTGTTAAATAATGAGGTTGCATTAGATGGCTTCTAAGGTCCTTTTTTTTTTTCCAGCCCTAACTCTATCGTCTTATGATAAAAAGCAGCTAAAGAGAAACCCGGATACTTAAGTCATTTGCTACAGTTAGTTCAGGGTCAGATGGAGCCCATGATACGAAGGGAAAGGTGTGCTCGCTCAACTATGCCCCCAGAGCCTGTCTAAACTAAAGCTGGCAAGGACGTGGCAACCCCCTGCCTCTGCACGTGCCTGTTGTGCTGTCCTTTTGAGTTAGACACAGACCCGATGTTAACCAACGAGACACAGCTTTTGGTCCCAGATTTAAAAATGAATAGAAAATAAATGGGTTTTCATGACTGGTTATGTGGAAAAACCTGGACTTATGAGAGTACCTCATAAACGGCTACTTGGCTACAACAGTGATCTGTACAGAGGCCTGTGGCTTCAAGACTGACTTGTGGCCAGACGGTCCTAGGAGGGGGGGAGGGGAACGTGGGGGTGGGCCCACATGTGAAGCTTGTCCTCTGATTACAAGCACAGCCACTATCTGACACAGGCTGCAATCTGTAATATGGCTCTGGAGGCTTGGGGGTCACTGCTCCAAAGTGATCAATAACAGGGCTCTTCTCAGCTGCTTGCTAGCTTGTGGGGCTTAACACCCCTGTTCTCCATCATCTACACTTTAACGTCCAAGTGAGAACATGTGTCTAGCTGCCGCCAGCCTAGCCCCGGTGCCAATTCGGTGGCTGGGACCTGCAGGAGTCCAGAGAAAACATTCGGGGTGACTGAAACACAAAAGAGAGGGCTGGAAAAGCCTTGCTTGGATGTGCTATCTATTCAATTCACTTTTGAGAGCTCGCTTTCAAAAAGGACTCAGAGCTGTTTGCTTTGTAACTCCAAAGGATTTCTAAATTATTTACTTTGCTGTTTACTAAGTCCTGAACTGAGACATCTTCAGTGCCTGGGAAGGTTCCGGCTGCTGCCAAATAATTAATTGTCTGGCTGGACTACAACGGGATCCATATACTCATTTATACTGACGGGCATATTCCTATTTGAAGATGAGGTACTTGGTGGTACCCAATCATTATTATTATAAAAGATTAGATTGCTTATTCTTCAAGTAGGAGATACAAATGAATTTGATTACATAAGTACCCTATTAAATCATAAACACTTATGCTATAATTGAAATGTATTTAGTTATCATCTTTCTCCAGAGCGCAGGATATTAAAATCTGAAAAATATACACATCCCTTCTTCTGGAATTATATTAAAAAAAGGTTGGCTTGTGCAAGTTCAGCTAAGTCAAGGAAAAAATAGACTCTATTTCAACTCACATGGCATATTTTACCCATCATTTTTACCAATCACCCCATGTTATTGTGAAATGGTTCGTCTGAGGTACTACCTGAGGGGTACAGGGAGGACAGGACGGCCAAGTGGAAGCACGGATTTTTTAAAAATTGTGTTTCTTGAAAAATAAAAGATGTTCCGAGGTAGGGGCCATGGATGAGGTCAAGGACTTCATTAGCATAAGGAATTCCCAGCAGAGGAAACTCCTCTTCTCTGCAAACCTCTACTGGACTCTCTAGTTGGCTTGGCTAGATGTGGTCAAGGAATACCATACTTACGTGGGTCAAACGCGTGAGTGTTAACTAACCTGCTCTGTATGGCCATGAATGAGGTTAGCTTCTTCACTGGATGATGCAAGTTGTGCAACACTGATCTTGTTTTTCAGGCAGAGATGCATAGTTCATTTGCCTGACGATTTCTGCAAACAGTTCATCCACCATTGTTTTACTTTTAGCTGAAGTCTCCATGAACGGGCAGCCCCACTCCTGAGCCAAAGCTCTGCCTTCTGCAGTCAGAACCTCCCTTTCTGATTCCAGATCCACTTTATTCCCCACTAGGATGAGTGGGACTTTTTCATATCTCTTCACCCTGACAATCTGGTCCCTCATCGGCTTGATATCCTATTTAAATAATCAAAGTCGTTAGTCACCTTGCCACAGAAAGCAGCATTCACTACACCAAATCTTGCATGGTCGAACCCCATGTGATTGTGAAATGGCTGGTTTGAGGTACTACTGAGTGAATGTCAGTCACCAGGGAAGTTATGAAGTCAAGTACAAAACCAGGGCCATAAGAAAAAGCTTGAAAACATTTTGTTCTAAATAGGAACACTCGGGAGCAACGCCTCAATTTCAGAACCTTATAATCACTCTTTCCCAGACTGCACTGATTAAAAACAAGTTCTCCAGACATTTATGTGTACAGGGAGAAGCTGCCTATCTCCCCTCAATCTGTCTGCTGCCATCATTCCTTGCAACACCTGTTATCCCAGTTCAGGCTTGTAGGCCCCATACGCTCCACTCCTAAACATTTAGTCAGAGTGCCTGGGAGAAGAAAATGTTTAAAGTAGAAATGAGAACACTTTTACTTTGGCCTTCTACATACACCAGACCCAAATTAACACACCTAAATATGTTCCGTTTTTAAAAGCCTACTGCATGCATTCCTTTATCCCAGGAAAAGCAAACATCTGAAAATATCTTAGAAAAGTCCCCCAAAGCCATCCTTTTGGGGAGGGGAGGAGTGTGGTTAAGGCAAGCCTTAATCTGAACATTCCAAAGGTCTTGACTGTCCATAATTCAAAAAGTTGTAACTTAAAAAGAAAATTTCCCTTGACTGGGAATCAGGCTAAAAATGGAGTCAATATCAAAGAATATCAAGAATTTAAAAGTCTGAGCAGGAAAATGTGTAGATGATTTTTTATAACACTATCAACTGAATTACTTTTCTCTCCCGTGGCGAGCCTTTTTTACCCACGCCAAGGAGAATGCTAGCTATAGGAAGAATATAGATTTGTCCTTTACACAGTAGATGCAATAAATCTATTAAAATGATGGGGCGATTCTCTACCATTTTTTCATTCAAACATTTATTAAGCCCCTGCTAAGTACAAGGTATGGTCTCCTGCCTCTAGTAGGCTGAAATGCAAATGGATATGATGGAAATAATAGCAACAATAATAACAAAAACAATTCCCCACCTCAAGAAACTCAGCTAATGACTATATCTTGAAGGTTCCCCTCTCCAAAGTACATTTAAATGGAACCTTTGGTACCCTTTGAAAAGAATTCATCTGATACTAGAGTTTTGATTACAACAGGTCTGATTCAATTACTTACTGAATAAGCATTGGTCTTTCACCAATACTTAATTTCTCTAAGACAAAGTAAATTACGTTTATAAAGCTGCGACTATTGGAAAAGTTCAACCAGACATTACAGTACTAATAAAAAAAGAAATAAGCAAACTCCTCTGGGATAAAGCACTTAATGCCCCTTGAATAAACAGCATTAACTCAATACTTTAAATGCAGGGGGAAAAAAAAAAACAATTCCATCTCCTCTGTCCCTGCAGGTCAATACCACTATTCTGCATTCTCAAACAATAGTTACATCTCTGTAGATCTTCTAAAATAATAGTAAGCCCTGGTCAGTCCCACCAGTAGGGATGTGAGGGCTTGGCCTACACCCAGCCCAGTATCCCAACTACAGTCAAGGCAAGAAATCTGCATTTATGTCCACTATTTTCCAAATCTATTTAATTCCCACCACTTAAGTACATTTGTTATCAAAAGCAGTTTAGGTTTTAGCATCCTTTTGACTGGTTAGTAATTTTCTCTGCTAGGCTACTCCACTTTCATTCACACCCTCCCACCACCATGAGTTTTACTACACTACAGACTTGTGCAATTTCTGGGTAAGAATTCAAGCAAGAAAAAGGCCTGGAGCCTGGGTAGAGGCTACCACTAATCCAGGGGTTAGATCTCTTCTTGATCGGGGATTTGAGACTTAAGTGGTCTCAGAGAATGGAAAATTCAAAGGTCTGCTTGCACAATTAGTAATGGGTTCAAAAATTGTTACCAACCCCCCCCCAAATTACTTATTAAATCTCAGGTTTGCCAAGCCCCCAAATACCTACTTAATAAACACGTGTTAAAATTACAAGGATTTCATCAGGTACTGTTTCCCTCCAATCTTCCGTGCAATATCGTGCCCAAAGTAGCCTACTTCTTATTTCCAATTGCTTTTCCAGAAACTATGCAAAACTTGTCTGGGCAACTTTTTTACTTTTACAGTATATAAAAAGGCAATTTAGGGAGCAGCTCTCTAGGCAAGCAGGAATCTCAAGAGCTTCAAAAATAAAATGCAGGCAACAAAATAGTGTTATGATCAATACACTCCACTTAAATCCAACTCAAGAGCACCTTGGGCTAGTGGATAGAAGGCTAGCTTTGGAGTTAGGAGACATGGAGGAGATCCAACTCCAGACACTTACTGGCTGTGTGACCCTGGGCAAGTCATCTCACCTCTATGATCTTCCGTTTCCTTCTCTGTAAAATCAAGATAATCAACACCTGCTCTACCCACCTCACCAGGCAAGTCCTGGAGAAAGCCCTGAGAAAACCTCTGAGCCCTAAGGAAATGTGGGCCATTGTTGTCATCATTATTACCTGGAAAGACTGCTGGTTAACCAGGCTATAAACTAGGATGAAACCTTGGCCGTTTTTGATGTAGAGATCTCTCATGGAAGCAAACTGCTCAGTCCCTGCGGTGTCCAGGATTTCCAGTACAGAGGGAGAAGAGTCCACTTCGATCTCCTTGCGGTAAAAATCCTCAATGGTGGGGTCATATTTCTCAATGAAGGTGCCCGTGACAAACTGCACAGTCAGGGCAGACTTACCCACCCCTCCGCTCCCTAACACCACCACCTTGTATTCCCTCATCAGTCTTCCCTTCAGCAGCTCCCTCTCAGCAGCATAAAAAGGGGCTCCACCAGCTATGGAGGCCGTGGGGGCGGTGGGCGGAAATCTGCCAACTCAAGTTGGGGTTTGAGAGGCAGAGGGCCTAGCCTAGCAGGGGAAGATGAGGAAGTTCAAGACAGGCGGCGGCAGCCCAGCAGGGGGAAAGAGAGCGAGAGGCAGGGCAGGAGCAGGCAGACTGAGCAAGGAGGAGGAGGAGCAGGAGGGGTGGGGGTGGGTGCGGCTGGCTGCCTGCCGGGGGGGCTGGAAATGCCCTTCCTAGGAGCGGCGGTTAGACGGGACGGGACGGGACGGGACGGGACGCACGGGAGAGGGGGGGGAGGGGGAGGAGAAGGAGGAGGAGGAGGGGGAGGGAGGAGGAGCCCAGTGGTCCCCACTCCCGAAAGCGAGGGCTGCGGGGTGGGGGCGGGGAGCTGGAGAGGCAGCAGGGGGGCTCACTCAGCTGCTGCTGGGGGGGGGCATGGGCATGGTCACGGTCACTGCTGCCGCCTCCACACAAAGGGGCCCGAGCCCGGGTCGGCTTCCTGCCGCCGCCGCGGGATTGCCGCCGGCCGGGCGCCCGGCCTTCCTTTCCCGCCGCCCCCTCCGAGGCCGGCGAGGCTGGAGGGACGGGGCTGGCTGCTGGCTCGCTGGCTGGCTCCTCCCGTCCGGCCCCGGCCTGCGAGGGGGGAGAAGGACCCGGGTTAGGCCGCCTCCCCCTCCCCCTCTCCCCGGGGCCCTGCCCGCGCCCGCCCCCGCTCCCCCCAGGGCCTGCCGGGGGTGGGGGGGGGGGGAGTAGAAAAGGGCCGCAGCCACTTACCCTAGGGTCCGCGCTCCTCGTCCGCCCCGTCTACGTCGCCGCCGCCGCCGCCGCCGCCTAGGGTCCGGTCAGGTCTGGCAGAGGGGCAGGGTGAAAAAGAGTGAGAGAGGAAGGCAGGGAAGGAGGGAGAGGAGGGGCGGGCAGGGGGAGGGGGTGGGGAGGGGGCCGACCGGCGGCGGCAGAGACGGCCCCGGCCCCAGCCCCGGGCGGCGCGGTGCGGCGGCTCTAGCGCTCAGTCGCTCGGGCCGAGCCCACCTGCCTCAGCTCCGTCGTGGCTCCGCCGGCCCTGCCCTAGCCCGGCCAGTCCTCCCCCACGCCCGGAAGGGTTTCCCTGACACACAGACAGAGGGGTCCCAGTTCCCCTGATGCTCCGGGATCACTTCCGGGAGGGGAAGTTCCGCCTCCTTCGGCGGGGCGGGTCGACGGGAAGTCAGGGCGACGCCCTGTTGGGCGGGGTCTGTCTGACTTTGGGGTCACGGTCATGGCCCCGGCCAGGCGGTAGATGCCGGGGCCGGGGCTGCCGCGGCCTTGCCGTCCAGCGCCGGTTAAAGGGCTGTTGTCCCGGACCCGCTGAGCCACCCCCCTCCCCCAAGACAGCTAATGGAAAGAGAACCGTTAGCTGGAGCCTTCCCAAAGAGCTGCCCTCCTCACCTCTCACCTGGATGGCGGCCTCCTGACTGCTCTTCCCGGCCTCAGATCTCAGATCGGGCCTTACAGGTCCTAGGGCCTCTAGTTCGAAACTAAAGCCCAGTGGCCATAAGTCACTTGCCTAGGGTCACAAAGTTAGTAAGCAACAGAGGTGAATTTGAACCCAGGTCATCTGATCATAGATGAAGGGCAGTAAGGAGACTGTCTTTGGTATAAACTGCCCTCTGTCCTTGGATTGTCTTTCCTCCACCTTTTAAACTCACTGCCATCTGTTAAAGGACCTCTCCAGTACCACCTCCTCCATGAGGCCTTTCTTGCCCCCCCTTAGAGGCATATACTCTTTTCTCTATTATTCTGTGTGTATAATAATAAATAGTGAATAATGATGATGATTATAATAATAATGAGAAGCAGCATGTGTAGTGTAGGAGTTCCCAAACTTTTTCCATCTCCATACTCCTTGTCTTTCTGTGAACCTTCCATTAAGTATGACAAGAAATAAATCCTAGAGTTTATCACATGCACATAAGAAATGAGACTAAATTTCAGTACAATATGCTTATTTACCAAACATTTCTTGAACCCCTTTGACAAGCTTCCCTTAGCCCCTAGAAGTATATGTATTCCAAGTTAAGAACCCCTGACTACAAGTCAAGTATGTGTGACTTAATAGATTCAGGTCTCCCTGACTTGCAGTCGGGGTTCCTAGTTTGGAATGCGTATCTTACTGGTTTTATGAGCCTAATTGAGTCTCTTAACTTCTCAGAGTCCCACTATAAATTATAAAACAGTTGGCCTGCATTTGTAGAAGAAGCCCTTTGCCTTAGTAAAATGTGATCCTAGTAAATATCTATTGAACAAAAATGAAGCTGAGAAAAGGCATAGGACTGTGATGATATCCAAAAAGAAGCAAGCAAGCTCCAACCTTCAAACTACTTTCCCTTGTAGCCCACGGACTGGGACCTAGAAGGGACCAGAGGCCTACTAGTCCAACTTCCTCTCTTAAGAAAGGAGGACATGAGGCCCAGCGAAGGGGAGCCATTTGAACTCACCTCCTCTGCTTTCAAATCCAATGGTCTTTCCACTACACAAAGTGTCTGCTATATGGCTGCTCTCTGCAGCCTTTCTAAGGAGCTATACTGAGTCAATCAGAGCTTCATTATTGTTCTTCCTGCCATCATTCTCCATGTGCATGCAAGGAAGAGATAGTGAAAGGAAGCCTGGAGAGTGGGCTTTCGAGTCCCCTGCCTACCAGTGTGACCTCAGACAAACCACAACCTCTGTGAGCATCCGTTTTCTCCTCCTCTGTAAAATGAAGAAGATCACTCAGGCTGCTTCAGCCAATTTGGACTCCCCACTGATCCCCAAACAAGCACGGCCCTTTCCAGCCTCCCTGCCTTGGCTCAGGACCTTCTATTCTGTGGTCATGCACCCCCTTCATTTTTTCTTGTCCAATTTCTACCCACCGCCATGCTACCTCATCTATTTGCCCCACTATGCATGAAGCCCTGCCTCTGATTCCCTGCCACATTGTTTCTCATATTGAATTCTCACTTTCTGTCTTTTGTTTTAGTGCTTTGTCTGTGTTTCATCTCATTTATGAGACTTCAAGGGGAGGGACAGTGATGCTATCATATTTATCCATCTCAACCAATGCTTATGTAGTGAATGCTCAATAAATGTTTGGTGAATGAATGAATAAATACCTGTGTCTCTTGTTGTAAGGATCAAATGAGATAACATGTGAAATCACTTTGTAGACTTTAAAGGACGGTACACATGAAAGGGGTTAGTGTGTTTTTACTAAAAAAAAAAAAAAAATCTGGCGCACTAAAGAAAGTCAGGCCAGCAAATGTCATCATCAGATATCCCATCAGTATTGATAAATTACTATTATATGTAGATATATATCAACTCTATTGTTGACTTATTCCTCTTCTAATCAGAAGACACCAGGAAAGCAGTGACCCTCCCTTAATCTATCAGCCCACAAGTATTTATGGAGATCTCACCATGCTAACACTGTGCTAGACTCAGAAAATACTTCTCCTTGGCTAGACTCAGGAAATACTTCTCCTTGTTGTTGGTGGTCCTTCGTTCTCAAAGAGGGCCATGACATCGGAGTGATGTCATGACTTGCAGTGAATTGGATTTAAGTAAGGGAGGACTGTGCAAAGTCACCAGCCTCACTCTCTCCTCCAGAGCCATCTGGGTCCAATGGCAAGATATAGATCAGGACAACTGGAGATGGCCCCGGATATTTGAGGCAATTGGGGTTAAGTGGCTTGCCCAGGGTCACACAGCTAGTAAGTGTCTGAGGTGACATTTGAACTCAGATCCTCCCAACTTCAGGGCCAATGCTCTATCCACAGCGCCACCTAGCGGCCTGGCTCAGGGAATACAGACAAAGAATGAAATACCTCCTGGAATTTACATTCTGAACTCAAAGTTCTGAATGAACCGAAAGAACTGAAATCTAAACTTTCTCCTTATGCCTCTGCTTTAGGCACCATAGACATTAAAATTCCTCACAATTGAACTTCTTTTTACCTATCCCTTTTACTCCTGGGCTAGAAGACAAGGATTTTCAACCCTGCTCTGGTCCTCAACTTACTCCCTGACCTTGGCCTCCTTCTCCTTTACCCTACCTCAGCCACACAGAAAGCTCATCATAATCTTAATCTTGCCAACACCCACAAATGCGCCACCTCCATGTTCAAGAATTCCGAAATCCCCTTCTCTGACCATAATTGGCTTTCCATTTCTCACTCTGCATTCTCGTACCAAACTCTGCTCTTTTTTTTTTGGGGGGGGGGGGGGAATGAGGGTTAAGTGACTTGCACAGGGTCACACAGCCAAACCCTGTTCTTTACCCACACCCTGACCTCTAATCCCTTTACCCCTCAGTTCTCTTCCAGACCATCAATTCTCTCCTTCTTCCTCATCTTGACCCCTTTGGTGAACCAGTTAAACTCCTCTGTCTTCCCCTCTTCAGTCTTTAGTCCCTTTATCACATTACTGATTGATGCTGTCAGTTGTGAGGGCTTGTGGAAGATGATGGCAAAGTTTGGTTGCCCAGACCGTGGCATGCTTGCACTGGTTCTGGATAAAGCATGATGCTCTTGTGCTGGAGTGAAGCAGGGGTGTATGAGAAGCATGGTTTTTTTTTAGCATGATGTTTTCAGAGATATTGCTGGTTACCTTCAACGAGGGTAAAAAAGGCATCAAGGTCAGCTACCACACTGACAGTAAATTATTTAACTTGAAAAGGCTACAAGCCAAGACTAAAATGGAGGGAGAGTTGGTGTGTGACTTTTTCTTCCTAGATGACTGTGCACTCAATGCAGCCTCTGAGGCTGAAGGGTATGGATAGATTCTCTGCTGCTTGTGCTAATTTTGGCCTAACGATTAGCACCAAGAAAACACTGGTTTTCCACCAGCCAGCACTGCACTGCCCATATGTGGAACTAACGGTTACAGCAAATGGAGAAAATTTGAATGTTGTGGATAATTTCACTTACCTCGACAGTATACTTTCCAACGATGTATACATAGATGATATTGTTGATGCACTCATTATCAGAGCTAGCTCAGTGTTTGGGAGGCTTCAAGGGAAAATGTGGGAGAGAAGAGGTATTAGATTGCCTACCAAACTGAAGGTCTACAGAGCTATTGTGCTGACCTCATTGTTGTCTGCCCATAAAACCTGGACAGTCAACCCATGCCATGCCAGGAAACTGAATCGCTTCCATTTGAATTGTCTCAGGAAGATTCTGAAGATCACCTGGAAAGATAAGTTACCGGATACTGAGGTCCTTTCTTAATCTGAACTGCCAAGCATCCAAACTATACTACAGAAAGGGCAATTCGGATGGGCTGGTCATGTTGTTTGAATGCCAAACCTATGTTTGCCTAAAAAACTATTTTACAGAGAATTCACACAAGGCAAACGCTCACACAGAGGTTAGAAGAAGTGATATGAGGACGCTCAAAGGTCTCTCTGAAGAACTTGGGAACATTGAAAGACATGGGAGGCATTGGCATGGGGCTAGCCAGCATGATGTGCCTGCATCAAAGAAGGTGCTGTGCTCTATGAGTAAAATCAAATTATAGTAACTCGAAAGAAACCTGAGATGCACAAATTTAGAGCCATCTCCACCCCAAATGTTCATATGGACTATTTGTGCCTGACCTGTGGTAGGGTATTCTGAGCTTGTATTGGTCTGATCAGCCACAGTAGGACACAACGTACCTTGACCCCAACATAGTGATGTCATTTTTGTCCTCTCTGAGAACAAAGGACAACAACTACCACTGATTATGCCCTGCTAAGCCTCAACCTTGGATCACTCCCACCATCTGCCACGTTCAATCCTTCACACTTGCTGCTGAACAAAGGTGGAGAAAATCATACAACCGTCCTCAGTAGATCTATTACAAATTTATGTTACACAACCTCAAAGGGCCCTCATTGCTACCAGAAATTCCTACTATGCCTCCCTTATCAACTCACTATTGCACCTTTCACAGCGGCTCTTCCAAACCTTTTAATCCCTCCTCAAACCTCCCATGGTTCTCCTCCCCTTTCAGCTGAGAACCTTGTCTCATATTTTGCAAAAAAAAAATTGTGGCCACTCACTACCAACTCCCTTTTCTCCCCTCTTTCTCATTTCATCTCATCTGGATGATTTCTGCCACTGTTTGCTCCTTCACCCCATCTCATATGAAGAAGTGGCTTTCCTCCTTAGCAAGGGCAATCGTCTACCTACCCAAGCAATCCCATTCCATTCTTTTTTTTGTTTTGTTTTTGTTTTTTGGTGAGGCGATTGGGGTTAAGTGACTTGCCCAGGGTCACACAGCTAGTAAGTGTTAAGTGTCTGAGGCCGGATTTGAATTCAGGTCTTCCTGACTCCAGGGCCAGTGCTCTATCCACTGTGCCACCTAGCTGCCCCAATCCCATTCCATTCTGTCTCCTCCTCTATCATCCCCACTCAATCGATTATTTTTGATCACTCCCTGTTTACTGGCTCCTTTCCTGCTGCCTACAAACATGCCCAGGTCTTCCCCATCTTCAAGAAAACCTCCATTGGATCCTTCCAGCCCTGCTATCATCCTCTCTCTCTTCTGCCCTTTGTGGTTAAACTCCTCAAAAAGGCCAGAGTTGCTTCTGCTTTCTCCCCTCACTCTCTTATAGTTTGACATCCCCCCTCATCATTCCACTGAAATTGTTTTCTCCAAAGTAACTAATGTCCAATGAATGGCCTTTTCCCAAACCTCATCCTCCTTGACCTCTCTGCAGCCTTTAGCCCTGCTGGTCACCCTCTCTTTCCTTTAGACTTTCAGGATACCACTCTTGCCTGCTTCTCCTCTTCCCTCTCTGACTGCTCCCTCTCAGTCTCCTTTGCTGGATCCTCCTCCAGAACCCTTCCCCTAACCATGGGTGTTCCTCAGGGTCCTGTCCTGGGCCCCTCTTCTCCCTCTGTACTACTTCACTTGGTGATTTCATCAGCTTCCAGGGATTTAATGACCATCTCTATGCTGACAATTCTCAAATCTACTCCTGCCCTAACCTTTCTGTTGTGGTGGTGGTGGTGGCTCAGTTGTTTTTCGGTCATGTCCAACTCTTTTGTGATCCTGTTTGGGGTTTTCTTAGCAAAGATACTGGAGTGACTTGTTATTTTCTTCTCCAGCTCATTTTACAGATGAGGAAACTGAGGTAAACAGGGTTAAGTGACTTGCCCAGAGTGACAGTTTGAGGTCACATTTGAGCTCAGGATTCTTCCTGACTCCAGGCCCAGCACTTTACCCACTGCACCACCTAGTTGCCCCTAGCTCGCCTCTCTGCTGATATCCAATTTCAGACATTTCAAACTGGCTGTCCAGTAGATATCTTAAATGCAACATGTCCAAAACACAACTTGTCATCTTTCCTGCTAAACCCTCCCCATTTCCTACTTTCCCTTTTACTACAGAGGGCAACACTACTCTCCCAGTCCCTTACCCTCAAAATCTGGATGTCATCCTTAACTCCTCACTGTCTCTAACCCCTCCCCCCCCCAGCCAATCTATTGTCAAGGTCATCTGCACAACATCTCTTGAGTATGCCCCCTTCTCTCATCTGACACTGCCACCACCCTGGGGCAGACCCCCATCACCTCACACCTGGACCAGTGAAAAAGAATGCTGGTGGGTCTGCTTGCCTTAAGTCTCTCCCTACTCCAATCCATCCCTTCCATTCAGCAATCAAAGTGATTTTGCTAAAGCCTAGGTCTTACCATGTCATTCCCCTATTCAATAAACTCCAGTAGTTCCTTATTGCCCTTAGGATCACATACAACGTCCTCTGTTTGGCATTCAGTGCCCTTTATAACCTAGCCCCTTCCTACCTTTCTGTCTTATACCTTACTCTCTGCCCCGCTGCTGTTCCATGAACAAGATCCTTCATCTTTCTGCTCTGGCATTTTGTCTACCTGTCCCCTAAACCTGGAATGATCTTCCTCCTCATCTCCACCTCCTGGATTCCTTTAAGTCCCAACTAAAAACCAATCTGCTATAGGAAGCCTTTCCCAAACCCTGTTTATTCTGGTGTCTTCCCTCTCATTTATTTCCTATTTATCATGTATATAGCTTGTTTGTACATATTTGTTTGCTCCCCGTCTCCATTAGATTGTGAGCTCCATGAGGACAGGAATGATCTTTTGCCTCTTTTTGTATCTGCAGCACTTAGCAGAGTATCTGATACATAGTAGGTGCTTAATAAATGTTTATCGACTGACTGACTAATGCAGCATGATACATAGTCGGATTTCCCTTAGTTTCCAAGGAAGAATTTAGTGAATATTTTAAAGGATGGAGTTTTGTATGTGCGTATGTTGTTCTTTTTGAGTTTTCCTGCAGCCTGTGCTTATCAGCCTGGCTGGCTTTCCTCTCTAAAGTTGATTTAATGGCTGTCGTTAAAATTCACAGGTAAATAATGAAGTCCCTACTGTTAAACAATGAACTTCCTATTTTTAGAGATAACCGTCACTTCATGAATTTTTAACTGTCCCCATTGTCTCTGGGTTACCCTGATGTCACCGAAGGGGAAGGGCCAGGTTATCTTTTCGGGGTGTCAAAATCCTATCACTCAAGCCCCAACCAAGAAGCTGGGACAAAGAATCTACTCCTAGACTTGGGAGCCTGGATATTCAGGCTGCATTCAAAAGGTACTTAGTTATCAAAATGAAATTATTAGGCATAGTACAGACAAACAGCACAAAGGGCCTCCTTCAGGAGTCCTTTCCTGGTGCTTCTAGTTGTTATAACTCACATACACACATCATTGTATATGTGTGCATATATTATATATGTGTATAGATGTAAATATAGATGTATGTGGCTGTGTATATATGTGGCTGTATATACATACATACACACACGTACACATACACATGTGCATATATGTATATACACACATATATTCTAGCACTCTGGTCAATAATTTGAGACTTAAATTGTAAAGAAGGTGCCAACCTGCTTGGTACAAGGAACTACCTTACCAGGGAGTTCTCTACAGAGGCAACTGGGTATTACAGTGGATAGAGCACTGGGCTTAGAGTCAGGAAACCATGAATTTAAATCCAGCCTCAGACACTTACTGGCTTTGTGACCCTGGGCAAGTCACTTAACCTCTGTCTGCCTCAGCTTTCTCAACTGTAAAATGGGGTTAATACTAGCATCTACTTTTTAGAGTTATTGTGAGGATATTTGTAATGTGCTTAGCATCGTGCCAGGCATAATAAGCACTTAAAAAGTGCTTATTTCCCTCCTTCCTTCCTTCCTTCCTTCCTTCCTTCCTTCCTTCCTTCCTTCCTTCCTTCCTTCCTTCCTTCCTTCCTTCTTTCTCTCCTTCCCTATAATGATAAAATAACAGATCCATCCTATCTCTATCCTTATCCCATATCCTGTATTTACCTCTCTGTGAACATGTTATAGGAGGGTAAGGGTTGTCTCACTTTTGTATTTGTGTTCCCAACATAAATCATAGTGCCTGGCACTTTGCAGGCACCTTAGAAATCTTGTTGATTAATTGTGGGAAGCCCCATCATTCTGAGCATTCCCCATTGTCCGGATCCCTGGAGGTGGGGGTGAGAATGGTTTAATACATACATTTAAGCTGAAAAAAGAGTGGCACGATGGAATGTAGGCAAATAAAGCTACAGCCTCCCAAGGACACCAGAGTGCCGCCAAAAACCTATGTGGCCTGCAAGGCTCTGTGTGGAGACAGCAAGAGCAGGCAGCTGTACTGAAAAAACCCTCTACCGAAAAGGAAAGACATCCCCAGCAGAAACCTTGGAAGCTAAGAGAGAGCCAGAGCTAAGCACGAGGCAGGCAGAGCTCAGAGGGGGCACCCCAGGCCCTTCACCCAGTGATCTCTAGCTTTCTGACCATAGGCACTATAGGGGGCCCTGAAGACCCAGAACATTGAACCTCAAAGATCTAGGTGGGGCCTAACCTGGAAGGGAAAAATCAGCACAGCAAATGATATGAGCCTGGGCACCCTTACACCCAAAAGGTCAGCAAGGGGCAGAGATTGAGCCTAGCAAAAGCCACAGTTCAAGAACTAAAGCTAGAGAAACAAGGAAACTGAAGAAGACACTGATGACTATAAAAAATTATTATATGACTTAACTATTCTCAACAATACAATGATCTAAGACAATCCCAAAGGACTAATGATGAAGCATACTATCTACCTCCAAAGAAGGAACTGATATTGATGGAACACAGACTGAAGCAGGCTATTTTTCACTCTTTCATTTTTTCTTTTATTCAAGTTTTCTTGTACAAAATTACTAATATGGCAATATTTTACATAATTGCATATGTATAACCCACATCTGATTGCTTACTGCCTCAGGGAGGAAGGAGGGAGGGAAGTAGGGATAAAATTTGGAACTAAAACTTTAAATAAAAATGTTTGTTATTTTTTTTTTTGCAGGGCAATGAGGGTTAAGTGACTTGCCCAAGGTCACACAGCTAGTAAGTGTCAACTGTCTGAGGCCAGATTTGAACTCAGGTCTTTCTGAATCCAGGGCCAGTGCTTTATCCACTGCGCCACCTAGCTGCCCCTATTTTTTAAAAAAGAATTATTATAGAATGAACAAATACCTCTCAAAAGAATTGTAAAACTATTATCAGTCATATAAAAGAATACTCCAAATGATTAATAGTAAGATAAAAGTAAACCAAAACAATCATGAAGTTGTTCCCAGCAAACTGGGGATGATGACAAAAGTTGAGAATAATCAGTGTTGGAAGAGCTATGGGAAGATAGGCATACTACTGCATGGTTGGTAGAGCTGTGAATCAGTATAACCATCTTGGAAGGTGGTGTGGGGCTCAGGATGACCAGATAACAGGACGGAAATATCAAGGAATCAAGGGACTATTAAAGTTTAGCTTGGCCAACTAGATATCAGGACAAACACACCTAAGAAGTAAAGGGAGATAAAATTATATAGCAGGAAAGTCAGTTAGGTGTGGCTACTACCTGACCAGATCTAGAAGACAGATAACTCGAGGTCAGGACTATCATTACTAAGAAAAAAAAAATAATCCCCCTCTCAGGAATTATAAGCATCCAAGCTTTCCCCACCCCCAAAAGGAACTTTCCATTGTCAGGTAGTCACCCCATCTATCCTCTATAAAAGCTTTTGCCTTCCTTCTGTTTGGGAAGGAAGATGTTTCTAAGCTATCTCCTTCCCAGGGGTGAAATCTTTTTTTTTTTTTTTTTGGTGAGGCATTTGGGGTTAAGTGACTTGCCTAGGGTCACACAGCTAGTAAGTGTTAAGTGTCTGAGGCTGGATTTGAACTCAGGTCCTCCTGACTCCAGGGCCAGTGCTCCATCCACTGTACCACCTAGCTGCTCCTGGGGTGAAATCTTTGACTTACCCCTTCAGTCACTTTCTCTAGCGACAAATAAAAGACCATTTTAATTCCAATTGGACTGTGTGTGAAAGTGTAATTCTTTACAGAGGAATACCAAAGGAACCCCCCCCCCCCCCACCGCCTATTTTCCCCAGGACAGAAGGCAATTTAAAAAGAAAGTAACTAAAACAGCCATACCCTTTGACCCAGGGAGTCCTCTCCTAAGCATATATTCCAAGGAAGCCATTAATAAGAAATCCCCAATATACACAAAATATTGATAGAAGCTTTTTTTTTTCTTGTGGTAACAAAGTACTAGAACAAAGTAGGTATTTGTACATGAATGCAGTGGATATGACTGAAGTGTAAGAAATTATAAAAGTGAGGAAAACAGAGAAACATGGAAAGATCTATATGAACTAATGTGGAATGAAGTAAGCAGAACCAAGAAAACAGTCTACACAATGACTACAACAGTGTAAATGGAAAGATCGACCACAAAACAATAGAAAGTAAATGTTGCGAAAATTACAAAATACAAGCAGAACCCCCAAAAGGAGATACGAAACTTCCCCCCCTAATCATACACTTTGGCTGAGGTAAGAGTTCCATAGGTATGGAATTCTGGATATACTTTCAGACTTTTTTTGCTGATTTAGTTTTCTCTACTTCCTTTTTATTTTTATTTATTTTTTTTTGGTGAGGCAATTGGGGTTAAGTGACTTGCCCAGGGTCACACAGCTAGTAAGTGATAATTGTCTGAGGCCGGATTTGAACTCAGGTCCTCCTGACTCCAGGGCCAGTGCTCTATCCACTGCATCACCTAGCTGCCCCTCCTTTTTATTTTTTAAAAAATATTCTTTGGTAAATTGGCTACCTCTCTGGGAGGGGATAGGGGAGGCATACTGGGAGTAATTCTGGTAAAATAAAATACCAGAGAGATCAATAAAAATGTACTTTTTAACAAACATAGTTCCAAAGAAGAAATATAAGATACCTTCCCCACCTCCCACCCCTTTGCAGAGATGGGAGGTCTATGAATATGGACTACTGCATATATTTTCAGATCCCCCCCCCAGGAATTAATTTCTGCTCCCTTCTTCCTTCCTCCCCCCCTCCCCCTTCTATTTCCTCTGATTGGTGAGTTTCTCCCCTGAACTTCCATATGAAAACCTGCTGAGGGCTACCATGCTCTCTTTTCTCTTGGTTCTGCTCAGGACTGTGCACTTTCCCCACCTCTCTCTCAGTAGCCTTCTGACCCTGGAGATGCCTCCCCAATGGCCAATCTTATCTCTTTGAGGGTTAGGGAGAAGCAAAGCATGTTACCAACCTCCTGACACAGAAGTGATAGACTCAAGGTCAGGAAGAAACAGGCATTCTTGGATACAGTCACTATGTATTTAACTTGACTGCTTACTTGTTTACAAGTGTTTTTTTTCCCATCTCAGGGTGGGGAGTCAGGAAGAGTGGGCGGCATTGCAGTGATAATACAAAAAAAAAAAAGAAACATTTTTAAATGCACAAAGGAGAAGAAATTTTAGAGGGAAGCACAGGCAAGGACAGTCTTAAAACAAATTCTGAAATTCACTACACAGATTTTTTTTAACCTTTGTGAATATTTTATTTTCTTGAAGCTTCGAATTTAATTATATTTTGATCCCTTAAGATTTCACATTGGTCCAGTGTACAATATTTCCTGTCACTTAGCGTTTCAAAAACTGAAATGTTTTTCTTTATGCTTATAAAAGATTTAAAGACGTGGGTTTTTTATTTTTCATTTTTACTTCTGAAAATTCATTTATTTATTTCCAATCTTAATAGTATTTTATTTTTCCAGTTATATGTAAAGATAGTTTTCAACATTTGTTTTCATAAGATTCTAAGTTCCAAATTTTTCTCCTTCCCCACCCCTCCCCAAGACAAAAAGAAATCTGATATATATTATATAAGACATGTTGTTTTGTTTTTTAAAGAAAATGGTATAAAATGGAGATATACCATTTCATATAGAATGTTTCCTATGGAACTCCTGCTGTTCTGCTGTACATATGTAATTAATTTTAGAATAAAAAATTAAATTAAAAGAGAGAGAGGTATGGTATTCAAGACATCACTTTTGGACGTGTCTCTCCTGAAGCTAGAAGAGTGCCCCCCATGTATAGGAGACATCATAAAGTGAAGACAATCCAGAGAACCACCAGAATGGGGAAGGGTCTCAAGTTCTTCCCATATGAGGCTAAATGGAAGAAAACTTAAGAGAGACGGGCAAGCTCCCTTTTGGTATTTGAAAAGGCTGTCACATGCAAGAGAGATGAGATATGTTCTGCTAGGCCCCAGAGAGTGGAACTCCTAGTCACCAAGAGGAACATTTAGCCTTAAATATCAGCAAAGTGGCCGAGGCTTCCTGAAAAGAGTGTGATTGGGCATAACCAATATCTGACTTAGTCCTGATGTTCTTCCAATATACATAAAAGGTTTTGATGGGCCCTTTGGCAAGAGTGAGGCGGGATGAGGAGGAGGGAAGGGAGGCTGGGGACTGACAAATGTTCCCAGCTGATAATAGTACCTTACCAGTTTATAACACAAATGATTCTTTTGAAATCACTTTCACAGCCTGTGTCAGGCAAGCTTCCCGACACCCCATCACCCCAAGGCCGATCAACATGAATTTCTTGCCATCAAGGGCTGTACTGAGACCTAGGGCGCTGCCTTACTTGGTGGACCTCCCTCCGGTCCTCTGATACTCAGCCTGGACTCATTGCCTATTGGTTAGCCTACTCCCACTCCTTGTTATTCTTTCCATGTTAATGAAACTGAACCCTTCCACTGCTGAGGAAAGAACCACTCATCCTCAAACCAAGCTGCACTCTCACTCCCATACACTTCAACCATAACAACCCCACTCCCAAGCCTATTTCCACTCCAGATCTGCTTGCCTCCTCCACTGTGTCCTTTAGAAATTCTGCTCCATAGTTAGCAAACTTCCTTTCATGTCTTTTTTTTTTTTTGTGGGGCAATGAGGGTTAAGTGACTTGCCCAGGGTCACACAGCTAGTAAGTGTCAAGGGTCTGAGGCCGGATTTGAACTCAGGTCCTCCTGACTCCAGGGCCGGTGCTCTATCCACTGCGCCACCTAGCTGCCCCACTTCCTTTCATTTCAAACCTCTTCCTCTCTATCTCCTTCCACCTCCTGGCTCTCCCCAAGGCTGGATTCCCTCCAGATGACTCTTCGTCCCTGATAGTCCTATCCTTTTCAGGACTGCTTGTACTTTTCCTCATGGTCCTTAACTCAGTGGTCTCTTCCATTGCTACTTCCAGACTCTCCCTGTACTCCATCATCACCTACTCAGCAGCTCTTCCTCCTCTGAGGTTCACACTATGCAAATTTATTATTTACTCCAGATCCTCAAGGCTGATACTTACCAATCCCCGGGACATTCTTCTTTCTATCTCAATGACTTCAGTGCCTAGTTCAGAGACTCTTTTGTACCCCAATTCCTGTGTTCCTTTTTTTTGGGGGGGTGAAGCAATTGGGGTTAAGTGACTTGCCCAGGGTCACACAGCTAGTGTCAAGTATAAGGCCAGATTTGAACTCAGGTCCTCCTGACTCCAGGGCTGGTGCTTTATCCACTGCACTACCTAGCTGCCTCTCCTGTGTTCTTTCTAGGAGACATGAACATGCATGCTCATGATGATATTCCGTCAAATATACTAAGTTTTCAGTTCCTCAATCTACTTAACTCCCATGACCTACTCTACTGCATTTCAGCTGCACATGGGGCCTTTCATGTTCAAAAATTCCAGAAAGCGCTTTATCTGATTATAAGCTCTTATGACATCTTTCCCTTTGGCTTCCCTATTTTCAGCCTATTCTTCTCACTATGACCTCCAATCCCTCTACCCCCTCCGTAGTCTCCAAACCTCGGCTATGATTACACCCTCCTATCTTCCCAGTATACACCAATGGTTATCCCATTCAATGCCACACTATAGTCTTGAATCATTTGTTCTCTTGTCCTATTGCTGATCACTCTTTGTTCCAAACCCCAAATCTGGATTACTCCCACGATTGGCCTCCTTGGCTCCTATTCACATGCTGCTCAAAGGAGCTAGAGGAAATCACAAAACCACACTGACTAGGTCCTCTACCAATTTATTCTATGTAATTTCAACTGGGCTCTCAGTGTATGATCGCCCCCTCAGTGGATTCTCTGTACTGCTCACCACAGAGCTTGTTTCAGATCTTTTCTTCTCTCCTCCAGACTTCTACAACTCCCCTATGAAATGAAGATCATACTTCCTACTTTACTCAAAAAAAATTTAGGCTACTCACTGAGATCCCCCTCTTCACTCCTTCTTCTAGATTCATATCCCTCTGACTTCACTCTCACTATTTTCTACTTCACTCCACTCTTGGATGAAGAGGTAGCCCTTCTCCCTGCCAAGGCCAATTTCTTTGATCCCATCCCTTCCCATCTTCTCCAGCAGATTGTCCCTACTATCCTCCCCACTCTCACGCTCTCTTCTTCAATCTCTCCCTGTCTACTGACTCCTTCCCTGCTGCCTACAAACATTCCTGAGTTTCCCTATCACTTAAAAAAAATCTGGGGCAGCTAGGTGGCACAGTGGATAAAGCACTGGCCTTGGATTCAGGAGTACCTGAGTTCAAATCCAGCCTCAGACACTTGACACTTAACTAGCTGTGTGACCCTGGGCAAGTCACTTAACCCTCATTGCCCTGCAAAAAAAAATCTTACTGGGTCCCACCATCTTGTCTTGTTATCCTATCTCTATTTCTCTTCTAATCTAAGCTTCTTAAAAATAGGCTCAGGACATCTACTTTTTCTTTTAACCCTCTGCAATATGGTTTCAGAAATTATCAATGTCTGAAATCACCAACTCCCTTGTGGACTATCTCAAACTGTTGAATTCCTGTTGGCATCTTAAACTTGGCATGTCCAAAGCAGAACTCATTCTCTTTCCCTCAAGATATTGTGCTCTGCTGAACTCTTCTGTTACTGTCAAGGGTACTATCACTCCCCTGGTTACCCACCTTCACAGCCCCAAGATCATATTCAATCCCTCGATTGTATTACCCCCACAGAGCCAATCTTTTGCCAAGTCTCATTCACTCTGCCTTTATGACACCTCTCCTATGTGTTTCCTTTTCTGGATTTACACAGCCACCAGCACTGCGATCATACAGGCCCTCATCACTTCAGGCCTAGACAGTTACAATAACCTTTGGCTTGGTCTCCCTGCCTCGAGTCTCTTTCTTCCCTCACTACAAACCATCACTCAGCTGCCAAAGTGATTTTCTTAAGTTACAGGACTGACCATGTTCCCATACCCCCACTCAAGAAAGTATAGTGACTCCCTATTACTTCTAGGATCAAATATATGTAGTGTGTCACATGCTCTAAGATAACTATATTGACTCCACTTGAAGGTCTGCAGAGGGTAGCTACTATGTCCCCTCAAGGCTCTAACATTAGGCTTGAAGACTTAGGGGGTTATCTTTCTAGTAGTATCTGCTTGAGCCCCCATCATAGTGTGTTTCCCTTTGCCATTATCAAATGAGAATGGATTTATTCAGCCAGATTTAAGTAGCTTTTTAGAAAGGGCCATTACCCAATGCAGTACAGGAAGAATAATTGGCACAAAAGTCTATAGCACACTCTCCGATCAGTACACACAAAGCATTTGGCAGAAAGGTAACTCATAGATCCTTTTCTCCCCTTTGGGAGGTGCTTGTGAAGTTTCCCTTAAGCATGGCTTAGTTTCCTTGCTGGGCTCTTTACAGAGCTATGAATCTATAGCTAGTCTGTCCCTGACCCCTGATGCTGATACTGCTGTCCTGGGGGGACAATGCTAGGATGCAAATGAGAAGATGGAGATGGAAAATTTGGGCCTTTTGACACTTGGAAGGTCCTCTTCCATCCAAGGAGAGAAGGAGATTGAGGGCAAGCCCAAAGCTAAAGCCTCTACTCCTCCCTCATGCGGTTCCTTTTTAGAGGTTGTCACTGGGACACCACAGTTGTTCCAGCCTGTGGAATAACTGTGGTAGATAGCTTGATATTTTTCTCCAGCTATCTGAACATGATTCTTGAGCAATATCTCCTGCCTACCTCCTGTGTGACTACTCTTTATCTCCCCGATGCATCTTCATCTGGTCATTCCCACTAAGCATGGGCATCATCCGAGGCTCGATCCCAGGATCCCTTTTCTTCTTCCCCTCCTCTGATCATCTCTATGCAGATGATTACCCAATCTATATACTTGACTTAAGTCTCTTTCTGGAGCTCCAGTCTCACATTACAATTCGTCTAGTGGACATCTCAGCCTGGTTGTCCTGTAGGTATCTTGAACTCAACATGTCCAAGACAGAAATTATTTCTTTTCCCTAACTTTATCCCTCTTTCAAATTTATCCATCACTGTGGAGGGTATAAACATTCTTCAAGTGCTCCAGTTCACAGCCTTGGTGCCATCCTCGACTTACCACTTAGCCTACATATCTACAGAGGTGCTAGTTTTTTAGATACACAGCATCTCTCAAATCTCTTTAATATACAGCATCTTCTTCTCTCCACTCATACAGCTAATGCCTTTTTGGTCAGTCAACAAGCATCTATTAACTCTATCTAACCAGGCCCTGTGATAAGCACTGGGAATATTAAAGGCAAAAACACTGTCTAGTATTTTGGGGGAGGTCGAGGGAGAGAACGTGCAAATAACAATCCACATTCAAAGCACATTCAGAGGTGGCGGAAGGTAATCTCAGAAGGTAGGGTTGTTGCTATTTATCTGGTTTTTTTGTTTTGGTTTGTTTTGGTTTTTAGTGAGGCAATTGGGGTTAAGTGACTCGCCCAGGGTCACACAGCTAGTAAGTGTTAAGTGTCTGAGGCCAGATTTGAACTCAGGTACTCCTGACTCCAGGGCCGGTGCTCTATTCAATGCGCCACCTAGCTGCCCCTATCCTTCGTTCTTGAAGAGGAACATGACAGATGTCATGACTTGCTGTGAATTGGATTTAAGTGAGGAAGGGCTGTGCAAAGTCACCAGCCTTACCCTCTCCTCCAGAGCACTCTGGGTCAGTTCTATATCTTATATACATACACACATGCATGCACACATGCACACACACACATATACACAACATACATATACACACATATGTGTACATATATACATAAATACACATGTATGTATATATTATATACACATACAACTGGATATAGCCCCGAATGTTTTTAAGGCTATTGGGGTTAAGCGACTTGCCTAGGGTCACACAGTAAGTGTCTGGGATCAAATTTGAACTCAAGTCCTCCCAACTTCAGGGCCAGTGTGCTATCCATTGCGCCACCTAGCTGTCCCTCAGAAGGTAGGGAGAGATTAGCAGGATGGAGGGATGATAAGCCTTCCCAAAGAAGATGCCTTTGAGCTGAGTTTTGACACAAGACAAAGAAGCTAAGGGGCTAAGGTTAAGAGCAGAGTTCAGGTGTGGAGACCAGCTTTTTTAAAAGCATGGAGTCAGGAGATGGAAGACCATTAATTATCATATTAAGGAAGACTCCATTTATTCAATTCAATTCAATAAACATTTATTAAACACTTACTATGCACCAGGCACTGTGCTAAGTATAGGGAATATAAATTTTATTTATCTTGTGTTTTTAACTGTAATGGTGAATCAAGTATTGTGTCAAGAAAAATTTCTGCATCTATTGATATATAATCATACTGTTTTGTCATTTTTGTTATGTTGATATTATATTGATAGTTTTCTTAATATTGAACTAACTACATTCCTGGTATAAATCCAACCTGGTCATTCTGTATAATCTCTGTGATATATTGTTGTAGTCTCTTTGTTAATATTCAAAAGCTATTGACATTCATTAGGGATATCATTCTATAGTTTTTTGCCCTACATTTTTGACTCTCCCTGGCTTAAGCATCAAGACAATAGTTGTATCATAGAAGGAATTTGGTAGGACTCATTTTCCTTTTTTTTCCCAAACAGTTCATGTAGTAATTGAATTAATCTTTCTTTGAAGGTTTGATAGAATTCACTTGTAAATCCATCTGGTCCCAGGGTTTTTTCCTTTGGGAGTTCATTTATGGCTTGTTCATTTTCTTTTTCTTAGATTGGGTTATTTATCTGGGAATTTTATATTTTTAAATATTCACCCATTTTATTTAGGTTGTCAGTTTAATTAGCATATAATTGGACAAAATGTTTCTATTAATTTCCTTTGTTTCTTCTTCATTTGTTATGAATTTTCCCTTTTTCATTTTTGATACTGTTAATTTGGTTTTCTCTTTCATCTTTGGAATCAAATTAGCTAATGGTTTATGTAGTTCATTGTTTTATTTTGTTCTCAAAAAAATTAGTTCCTAATGGGTTGGGGGTTTTTCCCCCATTTATTATTATTTTTTTAATCACTTTGATTTTCAAAATTGCCATTTTAGTGTTCAATTGAGGTTTAAAAATTTTATTGGTTTTCGAGGGGTTTTGTTTCATGTCCATTCATTGAAGTGTCTTTTCTCTCTTTTGCTGATGAAAGAGTTTAGAGAGATAAATTTTCCCTGAGGATCGCTTTGGCTCCATGAATTCCGAAGATTTTGGCATGGAATCGCATTGTTTTCATTATCTTTAATGAAATTATTTATTGTGTCTCTGATTTGCTTTTTTACTCACCAGTTCTTTAGAATTAAGTTATTTAGTCTCCAATTAATTTTTAATCCTTTTTTTTCCAAGAACCTTTATTGGATATATTTTATAGCATTATGGTCAGCAAATGACATGCTTGATATTTCTACTTTTCTTTGTTTGTAAGGTTTTTCTGTCCTAATACGCTGTCAGTTTTGTATAAGGATGTCATGCACAGCTAAGAGATGTATATTCCTTTCTATTCCCATTTTTAAATTGCCAGAGGTCTAGCATATCTAATATTTTAAAAATTCTATTCAGTTTCTCCACTTCTTTCTTGTCTAAGTCTGAAAGGATACACTGAGGCCCCCAACTGTGATAATTTTACTGCATAATTCTCCCTGTAATTCATTTACCTTTTCCTTTAAGTATTTAAATACTATGTCATTAGGAGCATATATGTTAAGTATGTATATTAATGCATTGTCTACAGTACGCTTCAGAATAATGTAGTTTCCCCACTTATCTCTTTTAATCAAGAGTAGTTTTGCTATTGCCTTGTCTGAGATCATAATTACTACTGCTGCTTTTGAAAGTTCACTTGAAGCATAATAAATTTTATTCCAGGCTTTTATTTTAACTCTTTGTGAATCTTTAGGGACAGCTAGGTAAGTACAGTGGATTAAGTGCTGGGCCTGGAGTCAGGAAGACCTAAGTTCATATCCAGCCTCAGGGGCTTCCTAGCGATATGACCCTGAGCAAGTCACTTAACTGCAATTTGCCTCAGTTTCTTCATTTGTAAGATGGGAAAAATAACAGCACCCACCTCCTAGGGTTGTTGTGAGGATCAAATGAGATGACTGTAAAGTTCTTAGCAGAGTACCAGGTGCAGAGTAAGTCCTATATAAACATTAGCTATTATTGTGTGTATTTTTTGTTTTTTTTGTTTTGTTTTTTAGTGAGGCAATTGGGGTTAAGTGACTTGCCCAGGGTCACACAGCTAGTAAGTGTTAAGTGTCTGAGGCCAGATTTGAACTCAGGTACTCCTGACTCCAGGGCTGGTGCTCTATCCACTGCGCCACCTAGCCGCCCCTATTGTGTGTATTTTTAAAGACAACATACTGTTGGATTCTATTTTCTAATCCTTTCTTCATCCATTTTGTGTTTGAATTCATCTCACTGGCGTTCAGAGTCATCATTATTAATTGTGTGTTTCCCTTCACTCTATTCTTTTATCTTTTTCTTCCCTTTGTTTCCCATGTCTCTTCTTTAGAAAGAGGTTGAGGGGCAGCTAGGTGGCGCAGTGGATAGAGCACCGGCCCTGGAGTCAGGAGGACCTGAGTTCAAATCCAGCCTCAGACAGTTGACACTTACTAGCTGTGTGACCCTGGGCAAGTCACTTAACCCCCATTGCCTCACCAAAAAAAAAAAAAAAAGAAAGAGGTTGAGCAGGGAAGTGTGTTCAGCACCAGTCTTCTTTGTTTGGTCCAGTCTGGTTCTGCCCTCTTAATCCTCATCCTCTTTGATCTCCTTCATCCAGAGCCCTTTCCTTCCTTCTTTTAAACACTAACTCAAGATCCACCCTCCAAAGTTAGAGTTGTAAGTATGTCCTAGCAGATTGGATGCTTTGCAAATGCTCCAGCTGAGAGAAACGCAGCAAAGGTCAATAAAATGCAGCTACAAAGGAAAGCACAAATAACACACTCAAGGGGAAAAACAAGAAAGGGAAAGATGACCACGGGATTAAAAACAATAACAACATCAAAATAACAAGAGAGGGACAATTACAAGATTTTTTTGTCCTAAATGAATATGGGGAAATCAACATCTTAAATAGAAATGAGGATAAAAATGGGCTAAAACATCATGGACCAAACTTCATGACACCAGGTCTGCAGGTGAATTTATTTTTTGGGAAGGGACTAAACTGAAGAATGAGAGGGTGCATAAGAGAGAGGGGAGGCAGAAGACAAAGGGGAAAGTAAAATGTACTCTAAACAATGAAGGGAAAAAACCCTGTAATCTCTCAGGAAGAATACAAGAGAAGAGGTAGGCAGAAAGAAAGAGGAAAATCTTGATTAAGTTGTGGGAGAGGGTCATACTGGGGAGAGAATGAAATTCTGTGATGGAATATGTCCTTAGAATGGGTATAGTCTGGAGGGATTTGATGCTTGGAGAGACCACTCCCTCTAAGAGTGTTAGACTTACATGGACAGCATCCCACCTCAGGAGAAGGGGTATAGGGGCATCAGAGATTCAGAGGGAAGCAACAACTAGAAAGGTGAGACAGGGTATAGGCCCAGAGAGGAGACTTCATGTCAAATGGGAAAAAAAAATTATCGCAGTGGGGACGGGGGGGGGGCAGAGGATAGAAATGGATCATATAACCAGGTACTAAGGCAAACTTCAGACATGGGGGCAATAATTCTACCCTCTCTATCTCTTGTAAGAAATGATCCAGGGGGCGGCTAGGTGGTGCAGTGGATAAAGCACCAGCCCTGGGTTCAGGAGTACCTGAGTTCAAATCTGGCCTCGGACACTTGACACTTACCAGCTGTGTGACCCTGGGCAAGTGACTTAACCCCCATTGCCCTGCAAAAAAAAAAAAAAAAAGAATTGATCCATCTAAGAGTGAAGTATAGCAGAAAAGGGGGCTAGGGGGCACAATATACAAGGCAATATCATAGAAACTATTTAGAAGAAAGAATTCAAAATTGGTATTTTAGAGGCTTTGATTTCATAAGGAACGAAAAGACTGAAGACGATAAATAAGTCTAAAGACCACGAATCAAAGAATAAAAGTTCCGAATAAACAGGAAGGGAAGAGAATAAGGTAATGACGTCCTTTTTAGAAAAAGGCTCAGAAAAAAGGGGGAAAAACCCTAACAAATAAAGGAAGGTGAGGGGGAGGAGAAGAAGGGAGATTTTTACTTAACTATTTAAGTGGGAGAAAAAGGAGCAGAAGAATTAGATAATTAGATAAAGGGAAGAAAGAAAACAGAATAAGTTCAGTAAAACTTCAAAAGTCATAAATATGGTGATGAATGGCTGAGAAGGGTGCTTACTGGCTGTACTGAAGACAACATCAACTCAACAACTGCAAAACTGGACTCACCTTTGTTTCTCCAAACCCTCCCCTTCCTGATGTCCCTATTACTGTTAAGAGTAGTACCATCGTCCCAATCATTCAGGCTCCCAATTTAGACATCACCCTTGACTCTTCCCTTTCTCTCACTGCCCCCCCCCATTCAATTTCTTGGCAAGGCCTGTGTATTTTACCTTGGCAACAGCTCTTCCATAGGCCTCTTCTCTCCTCTGACACAGGTCTAGGGCCTAATCACCTCACACTGAAGTTACTGAACTAGCCCACTGATGGGTCTCTCGACGTCGAGTCTTTCTACACTGGAGGTCACGCTCCACTTAGCTTGTCAAAATGATCTTCCTAAAATGTCGGTCTATGTTACCCCTCCATTCAATAAACTCCAGTGGCTCTCTGTTACCTCCAGCATCCAATGGAAAATCATCAGTTTGGCTTTTTAAAGTCTTTCATAACTTGTCCCCTTTCTGCCTTTCCAGTCTTCCTATGCTTCACTCTCCTCTACATTCTCTGCAATCCAGTGACTCTGGCCTCCTTCCTGTTTCTTGCATGTGACACTCAATGCATTTTCCCCTGGCTGTCCCCCATCTCTTCCTCCTGCCTTTCCTGGCTTGCTTTAAGTCTCGGCTAAAATCCTACTTCCTGCAAGAAGCCTTTCCCAGTTCTCCTTAAACTTAGTGTCTTCTCTCTGAGATTATCTCTAATTGATCCTCTGTATGGCTTGTTTGTATATAGCTGTTTCCAAGTAGTCTCCCCTATGAGACTGCGAGCTCCTTCAGAATGTGGACTATCTTTTTGCCTCTCTTTGTATCTCTAGCACTTAGCACAATGCCTGGTACATAGTAGGAGCTTACTCAATGCTAGCTGAATGAATGACTTTCTGAGGGGAAAGCAGCCTGTGGAAAACAGTTGCCTCAAGGTATACTAAGTAAAAAATAACTTAAAAGATAAAGGACTGTCTTTAGAGAGGAAGAGAAAATTTTTTTAAATCCTACTTCAGGGAAAAAAAAACCCAATATTCAAAACAAATGGAGGAAAATATAAGCCAACTCTCATAACTTTAAATGTAAATAGATTAATTCAAGAAAATGAGAGTGACAAATCAGAAAAGAAAAACCCTGACAATCTGTTGCTTACAAGAAACACATCTAAAAATCAAAGACATACACAGAATAAAAATGAGGGGCTAGAGCAAAATTCCTCATGCATCATGCAAATCTAAAAAAAGCAACAGTAGCAATCATGCTATCAGACAAAGTGAAAACAAAAAATTCACAACATAAATAAACAAGGAAGCTGCATTATGCTGAAAGGAAACAGACAACTAACAAATCTGAACACTGAGCCTTTGGGCTCTCAATTCTTTAGTGAAAATTTAGAATTTAAATTAATTATCTTTTTTTTTGGCAGGGCAATGGGCATTAAGTGACTTGCCCAAGGTCACACAACTAGTAAGTGTCAAGTGTCTAAGGTTGGATTTGAACTCAGGTCCTCCTGAATCCAGGGATGGTGCTTTATCCACTATAGCGCCACCTAGATGCCCCCTAAATTCATTATCTTTTGCCATTCCACCTCTCCCTCTGCCCTGCAACCCCAAACTGGTCTTGATCCTGACCGTGACCCATAATCCCTCCTCCCTGCCGTTCTTTCCCAGGCCATGACTCATGCGGTCTTCCCCATCTTGATACCTTGGTGAACCAGTTCCACTCTACAGCGGCCTCTTCTCAAAGTGCCTTCAGATCTTGGCCTTGGATTACTCCTATTCTGAAGAGAGCTAGAGAAAACCACCAAGCCATGCTTAGGGGTTCCACTACAAATTTCTGTTTATATAATCTCATCTGGGCCCTCATGGCAACAGGGCTATTATCTTTTTGTGCCTTTCTAATTGACTCAGTAACTTACCACAGGGGCTTTCCAAACCTTTCCTTCACTCCTCCCACCCGGCCATGGCTCCCCCTCCCTCCACCCTCTCAGCTGAGAAGCTTGCTTCCTTTTTCACTGAAAACATTGAGGTCATTCACCTTGAGCTTCCTCTTCTCCCCTCCTCCCCAACTCACATCACTCAAATACCTTCTGCCACTATCTCCACCTTCACCCCTGTCTCACATGAAGAGGTGGCTCTTTTCCTTACTACACGTGCAAGTGATCCCATTCCATCCTGTCTTCTCCGGCAGATGGCCCCCTCCATCATCCCCACTCTTTCACTTATTTTCTATTTCTCCTTGTCTACTAGCTACTTCACTATATAACCTGTCCACGTCTCTCCCATCCTCAAAAAAAAAAAATCACTTGATCCGTTCATCCTGGCTAGCTATCATCCATCCCACATCTCTCCTCCATTTTGTGGGTCAACTCCTTAAGAAGTCTGTCTGCACATGTTTATACTTCCTTTCTTCTCATTCTCTCTTAACACTCTATAGTTTCGGGGGCAGCTAGGTGGCACAGTGGATAAAGCACCAGCCCTGGATGCAGGAGGAACTGAGTTCAAATCCGGCCTCAGACACTTGACACTAGCTGTGTGACCCTGGGCAAGTCACTTAACCCTCGTTGCCCCGAAAAAAAAAAAAAGTAAAATAAAACACTCTATAGTTTGGCATCTGACCTCATCACTCAACCAAAACTCCTCTCAAAGGTACCAGTGAGCTCTGAATCACCAAATCCAATGGCCTTTTCTCATTCCTCCTCCTTGATAACCTCTCTGTAGCCTTGGATTCTGTCAGTCACCCTCCTCTCCTTGATCCTCTCTTCTCTCTAGGTTTTCATTACACTATATTTTGGTTCTCTTCCTACCTATCTGACCACTTCTCAGTCTCCTTTGCTAGATCTTCATCCAGGTCATTCCCACTAACCGTGGGTATCCCCTGAGCCTCTGTCCTGGGTCCTCTTCTCTTTTTCCTCCATGCTATTTCTTTCTTTTTTTTTTTAAGTGAGGAAATTGGGGTTAAGTGACTTGCCCAGGGTCACACAGCTAGTAAGTGTTAAGTGTCTGAGGCCAGATTTGAACTCAGGTACTCCTGACTCTCCAGGGCCAGTGCTCTATCCACTGCGCCACCTAGCTGCCCCCCCTCCATGCTATTTCATTTGATGATCTCATCAGTATGGATTCAATTATAAGCTCTATGCTGATGATTCACAAATTTACTTATTCACCTAATTTACAAACACGCATCTTCAACTGCCTATTAGACATCTTAAACTGCTTGTCTTATAGACATCTCAAACTAAACACATTCAAAACTAAACTCATTATTCCCTCCCCCCCCAAAAAAAATCTCTCCCCTCCTCTTAACTTTCCTATAGCCATAGAGGGCACCACTCTCTTCTCAGTCCCCCAGGCTTGCAATATAGGTGTCATCCTTGACTCCTCATTCTCACCTACATATCTAATCAGTTGCCAAGTCCTGTCCATTTTATATCTCTCACATACGCTCCCTTCTTTCCTCTAACACTGCTACCACCTTGATGCAGGCCATCATCTCCTCATACCTGGGCTACTGAAATAGCTGGTGCATGGTCCTGTTGCCTCAAGTCTCTCCCGACTCCAGGCAATATTCTACCGCGCTGTCAAAGTGATTTTCCTAAAGCAACAGATATGACCATGTCACCTCCTCTCCCATTCAATATACCCTAGTGGCTCCTGAAAATCCCAAAATCAAGTATAAAATTCTCTGCTTATATTTATATAACCTGGCCTCTTCCAACCTTTCTGGTCTTCTTCAATTTAACTCAACCTCATGTGCTCTTCAATCTATTAAAATGAGCCTCCTTGCTGTTGCACAAGTCATTCCATCTCCTGACTCGGGGCATTCCCACTAACTGGGAATTTTCTTCCTCCTCATCTCTGCCTCCTGACTCCCTTGGCTTCCTTCAGATCTCAGATAAAACTCCCCTTCTATAAGAAGGTTTTTCTGGTCCACCTTAATACCAGTACTGATTATCTCCAATTGAACCTGCACATCAGAGATGTCAAACCTGAGGCCTACAGGCTGCAAGTTGTCCAAAACTCAATGTGACCCAAACTAGATTAAAATGCAATTGGAAAATGTTTAACAAAATAAATTAAAATACAATGGAGATACAAAGAAAGCTTTCCTAATAAATGCAAGAATAAAGCAAAGATGCTCACTATCCCTGATATTATTTGATATAGTTCTATAAATGCTTGTGTAACCCCTGTCCCCAAGGTCCAATGGTATGGGATTCCCTCCATATTGGTGAAGGCGAAGGCCCTGTCCTATGAGAGAGGCAGGCAGGTCAGCTTTCATCAAGCCCCCCTTTGGGGACTCTTCAAGCAGAAATCCCTCTTCAGGACTTTTTAGCACCCTGCCCCACTCCAACCTGCCTTGGACAATGGTCAAGCTTCAAGTTTTCTTCAAGCATCAAGTTCAATTTTGGCTTTAAGAGGGAAGGTGGACAATGACAATCCCACTTCAGGTTGCTGAACGAAAAGGCTCTGGGAAGGAGCTGACATGAACGGAGCTGTCAGTCTCTATCATGTCCTTATTCCCAGCTTACTACTCTAGAGACTTTGTGGAGTTTCCCTTTGGGGGTGAGCTTGGTGCCCCCTTTCTCTGAGATCAGAGTGGTGGCCTCTGGCCCCAATCTTCTGCTTCTCTTCCTGACAGAAATGAAAGTCTTCCTTGGTGAGGGTTTGGGGAGAGAAGAGGCTAAAAGTACATCTCTCTGATCCCTTAAATCATTTGTCTAGGGGATACAATCAGTTTCCATCTAACCGCTGATTACTTTGTCATTCCGGTAGTAAGGAAGAACCCCAAGCAGTATATGGAATGCTTGACTCCTCCCTCACCTAATCGCAGTTCTACAATGAACAAAAATAGCAAATAGTAAAGAAACCCACTTATTCAAATCATAGTAAGACAGAAATAAGAGAAGCGATACATAGGAAAATATATGCCGGATAATAGAGAGTTGTTGTTTATCCTTCATTCTTGAAGAGGTCCATGACATCGTGGTGATGTCATGACTTGCACTGAAGTGGATTTAAGTGAGGGAGGGCTGTGCAAGGTCACCAGCCTCACTCTCTCCTCCAGAGCCATCGGGATCCAGTGGCAAGATAAACATCAGGAAGACTAGAGATGGTCCCAGATATCTTAAGGCAAGTGGGGTTAAGTGACTTGCCCGGGGTCACACAGCTAGTAAGTGTCTGAGGTGAGATTTGAACTTGGGCTGTCTTGACTCCAGGGCCAGTGCTTTATCCACTGCACCACCTAGCTGCCTCGATAGAGAGTGATGGATCTCTCCCATTGGAAGAGAAGTAGTTCTCAAAGGAGGACTCACAGAGAGCTGAAGCTCTTCTTCTCACCAACTCTACCCGGCCACTCATGTAGTGACCTTCATATCCACCAATAAGAAGAGAGTCCCATGCCACTGAATGGGTTTTGGATCGGGGTTACAAGAGCAATAGCAACAAGAAAAGAGAAAGAAAGGGCAGCTAAGTGGTGTAGTGGATAAAGCACCATCCCTGGATTCAGGAGGACCTGAGTTCAAATCCAGCCTCAGACACTTGACACTTACTAGCTGTGTGACCCTGGGCAAATCACTTAACCCTCATTTCCCCACCAAAAATAAAGAAAGAAATGAACTGTATAAAGCCAAGCGAAGAGGAGAAAGAATTATCTTTTGATAATTTGATGACATGATGATTTACTTAGAAAATCCTAGGGAATCAGCAAAGATACTAATTGAGAAAATGATTAGCTTCAGAAAAGTTGTAGGCTACAAAAAGAAACAGCATTTCATGTAATAATAGTAAAATCCAAGAGGCAATAATAGAAAGGAAAATTCAATTCAAAATAACTACAAAGTATATAAATTATTTGGGAATTAATCTATCAAAACACACAAAATATGTGTAGAGATTCAATTTCCAAGAGCTCCCTAAAAAATAAAGAGCTTAAATTGCTGTAGGAATATTCAGTGCTCATGGCTGAGGCAAGTCAATGTAATAAAAATGTCAATGCTATCAAAGTTAATTTTTTTTCTTGCTCAGGATGTTTATTAGATATCAGCCAAGGCATAAGGGACTAAGACAAGCTGCTAACCCTCTCCCAAGCCATTGCCATGAATCAAGGTTTAGGATGTTAAGGGGATCAGAAGTCATAAAACTGTTAAAAGAATAGCTAAAGAGAGAAATGCTTTATCCCCTCCCCAACTCTTTTCCATTTCCTACCCTGGCTAACATTTCTTCCCTGTCCTGAGGGATCAGATACCCAAGAACGGTTGTTCAAAGCCAAGGATCTCTACCTGCTCCATGCCCAGGGCTAGTACAGCACTCAGACCCTAGAAGGAAAAGCTAACAAGGTACACAGACCCCTGGAGTCAGAGAGGGGAGTGTCAAAGTATGGGTAAGTGAGGGAGGAGAACAAGAGAACGTGGTCCAGAAAGTGTACCCTCCTGCATTTTTTTTTTAGTGAGGCAATTGGGGTTAAGTGACTTGCCCAGGGTCACACAGCTAGTAAGTGTTAAGTGTCTGAGGCTGGATTTGAACTCAGGCCCTCCTGACTCCTGGGCCAGTGCTCTATCCACTGTGCCACCTAGCTGCCCCACCCTCCTGCATCTTAAGCAGGTAGAGATAAGCACTTTCCCTAGCAACAGAGAACAGTGAGGACAGGGAGATGGAGCAAGTAAAAGGTTCAATGAGAGGGATTTGAATAATAGGTCCCACTCCCAGAAACAAAAGCCTCAATGGCTACAGAGAGACCCATGCCAGTGTGCAGTAGTGAGGAAATTGAGGGAATTAGGACAGGAATTGTGGGAACTGAATGAACCATAGTGACTCCATCTTGTGATTCAATTCTGGATCTAGCTCAGTTCTACTCAATTATGGGTCTAGTCCAACTTACGTCTTGTGAGAGAACTTTATTCAAGGAAATTGAGGGAAAAAACCCTTATTGCATTATTTGAACCGAGCCCAGAATGGCTGGGAAGCTGGACCACCCCTACCTGCTGCTTAGAGACCCTTAATTAAGGAGCTAAGTTATGTTGACCAGAAACTCAGTCCGATCTAAGGACTGATGCAAAGAGTTTTCTCACAATTATACATCTCAAGCAACTCATCTGTCTTACCTGAAAACTGGCCCTATACTGATCAATCATGTTCCTTTGATTGTTCACCGACACTTGGGGGGGAGTAAGGCACCTCTTTTTCTGATTTAAGGGAACTGTACCTGTTCACTCTCACCCACCCAACTTGGAAAGTCCCTAATCTTTCCTCCAATTAGAAATCAGATTACCTAAAGTTGTATCCTGGTTGTTTCCTTTTAATTAATTGGACTTATTTGATTAATTGTTGTTAATGTATAAAAGTCTGTCTCCCCCTATATTTGGGGTCCAGACCTAAGCTGAAGAGGTCTGGAACCAGTTTGTTGGGCAATTGCCCCAAATTGCTTAATAAATCCATGTGCTTGGAAGATTGTCCTGGAGAGAAATTTGGAGCTATGCCCAAAGGGCTATAAAACTGTGCAAACCTTTTAACCCAGCAATACCACACTAGGTCTCTACCCCCAAAGAGATCAAAGGAAAAGGACATATTGTCCAAAAATATTTATAGTAGCTCTTTTTTGTGGTGGCAAAGAATTGGAAATGGAGGGGATGCCCATCAATTAAGGAATGGTTAAACAAATTATGGTATATGATTGTGATGGAATACTATTGTTATATGAATGATGACCAGGATGCTTTCAGAAAAACCTGGGACAACTTATATGAACTGATGTAAAGTGAAGTGAACAGAACCAAGAGAACACTGTGCAGCTCCAGCAACATTGTATAATGTTGTATAATGACTGTGAATGATTTAGCAATTCTCAAAAATACAATGATCCAAGACAATTCCAAAAGACTTATGATGAAAAATGCTATTCATCTCCAGAAAAAGAACTGATGGAGTCTGAATGCAGGTCAAATCATATTTTTAAAACTTTCTTTACTTTTCTTGGGTTTTGGGTCTGTTTTCTTTTACAACACACTTTATATAGAAATATGTTTTGCATGGCCTCACATGTATAATCTATATCAAATTGCTTGCCTTTTCAACGAGGAGGTAGGGAAGGAAGGGAGAGAATGTGGAAGTCAAAATTTAAGAAAAAAGAATGCTAAAAATTGTTTTACATTTAATTGAGAAAAAATAAAATTAAAAAAAACCCAACCAAACAAAAAGAAGCTAATCTAGGTTTAACATAAGGAAAGACTTACTAACAATGAGAACTATACAAAAGTAACACCTCAGAAGATGATTTTCTCACCTTTAGAGATCTTCAAGCTCAGGTTGGAACATGCCTTGTTGGGTTCGATGTAGAAGGATTCTTGGTCAGGTCAAAGTAGGGAAAGAGGTCTACGTAGCCTCTGAGGTGCCTGCTAACTGAGCTTCTGTGACTTCTCTGCCTTAGACTTTCATCATCTTCTTCATCTGTAAAAAGACAGATATAGACTTACTACGGAGCCACCTAAAACCCTCCAGGTCTAAAAGCTATACCGCTATAGTCCCAGTGAAGTAATCTAATGCACACAGGACTTCCCCCTGCTGACAAAAGTTTAGGCATCACCCTATTTCTCTCTGTATAGGTCATAGGTTGTTGCTTTGGCGAACACCTGCTACCCAGTTTGGAATCTTGCTGCCCATCTTCTGGTCAGAGACAATGTTCTCATTTTGCTTGTGGTGTCTCAGGGTCCCCACAGACATGATTTGCTATTCGAGAGAGGAAATGGGAATTAGATGGCGATGATCAGTCTTAGCAGTCTCTTTACTTAATCATAGCAAGTTTTCAGAGTAATAAGTTTAGCTTCTTGAGACCGCTGGGCCTTAGTTACCACCTCTAGTACCTCTGATTTTGCTAGAATCACTCAAGAACATATTATTTGTATTATTTGTCTCCACTTAGAGAGAAGTAGTCCTCTGGACAGAGTATTATTAGGCATAAGTAATACCTGACCCAGCTCTGATATCCTTCTAACGTACCTAAAAATTGCTATGGTCCCATTCACAAGTGTGTGTGAAGGGGAGAGGGGGGTTGGCTGACAAAATTTCCCAGTTAATTATGATGTCTTCCTATTAATATAAAACCTCGATACTTTCAAAATCACTTCCATAGCCTCTGTGAGGTCAGCTTCTGGACACCCTCGTCCCCTAGGACATAATACCACTGACTACTTGCCACAAGGCCTCTGAGGACTGCGCTGAGACCTAGAGAACTGACATCTAGCCACCTGCCTTTGTCTATGGACCAATCCTTTGATGCTGAGCCTGGATTCATCACTGATGGTTAGTCTATTATCACCCACCCTGTTAATCTCTCCATGCCAGTGATACTAAATCCCACCATTCCCCACTGCCGGGGAGAAAACCCTCCTCAAATCTGCTCTTTCACTCCCATCTCCCTCAACCTTGCCCTCCCACCCCTATGTTCCACTCCAGATCTGCCTTCTCTTTCCACTGTGTTCTATGGAAATCTTATTCTGTAATTATCAAGATTCCTTTCATTATATTTCTTTATAAATACATTTCTACTGATTTTTTAACATTACCAGAGTTTTCCACAGTATCCCTTGTGTTCTCCCTCCCACTCCCAGAGAGCCAATCCATATAACAAATAGTATTTTTTAAAAGACAAAAAGGGAAACAAATAAGCATAACTGATTAATAATAGAATAAAACACTGAAAGTATGTGCAATGTGCAACATTTATGGGCCTCCCACTTCTGCAAAGAGGTGAGGTGTTAGTGTCTTCTCATTTCTCCTTTCAAATTATGCTTGTTTGCCACATTATTGTTTTAGTCATTGCATATATTGTTTTCTTGGCTCAGCTCACTTTATTCTGCATCAATTTATGGAGGTCTTTCTTTGTGTCACTATATGCATCACTTTTGTCATTTCTTACAGCATAGTAATATTCCATTACATTCCTGCACCACAATTTGTTTAGCTGTCCCCCAATCAATGGGCCTCTACTTTGTTTCCAGTTCTTTGCTACCACAAAAAGTGTGCTATAAATATTTTGTGCATATGGGGACTTTCTTCTTATGAGTGGTTTCCTTGGGGTATATGCCTAGGAATGGAATCTCTGCAGCTGGGGGTCACTTTATTTACTTAATTCCAAATTGCTTTCCATAACAGTCATACTGATTCGCAACTCTGCCAACCATATACCAAGGTTCCTATCTTCCCACAATCCTTCCAACACTGTCTATTGCCATCCTTTTTCATCTTTGCCAATTTTCAGTACATGAGGTGAAAAGTTAGGATTATTTTGATTTTCATTTCTTTTGTTATTAGTGATTTGGAGCATTTATGTGGTTAATACTTTGCAATTCTTTTGAGAACTATTTATTCATATTCTTTGACCACTTATCTATTGGAGAATAGCTTGTGGTCTTATATGTTAATTGTTTATGTATCTTGGATACCAAACCTTTAAAGAGATTTGATACAAAGATTTTTTTTCCATTTGACCACTTCCCTTCTTATCCTAGATGCGATAGTTTTTATCTCTGCTGAAGCTTTTCAGTTTCATGCGATCATAGTTATCTATTTTATCTTTTGTAATTGCCTCTATCTCTTTTGTTTGGTTAAGAATACAGATTCTACCCATAGATGTGAGAGAGATATAAGATCTGCTTCTTTTCTAATTGTTTTATAGTATGATCTTTAATATTAAGGCCACTTAGCCATTTGGAAGGTATTGTGGGATATGGTATAAAGCCCAATTTCTGCCAAACTGCTTTCCAGTTTTCCCATCAGTTTTTCTCCAAGAGGAAGTTCTTTTCTAAGTAATTTGTGTTTTCCAGTTTATCAAAAACTGCATGATTTAATTCCATTGTTTCTGATTCTCCCCTTTTTAGTTTGTTCCACTGATCTGCCTCTCTTTTTAAGTAAAGCCAGATGATTTTGAGGATGACTGCTGCTTCGTACATATAGTTTGAGGTCTAGAAGTACTATTCCCTCTTTATCCTTTTCCCTTGTTATTCTTTTTTTTTTTTTTTTTAGTGAGGCAATTGGGGTTAAGTGACTTGCCCAGGGTCACACAGCTAGTAAGTGTTAAGTGTCTGAGGCCGGATTTGAACTCAGGTACTCCTGACTCCAGGGCTGGTGCTCTATCCACTGTGCCATCTAGCTGCCCCCTCCCTTGTTATTCTAAATCTTGTTTTTCCAAATGAATTTTGTAATTATTTTCAGTATAGCACTAAAACTATAAATTAAAGTTGATGGTATTGTCATGTTTGTTATATTCACCTCGCTAAGCTGTGAGCCCTAAATATTCCTCTAGCTATTTAATGTGTGCTTTATTTCTTTAGGGAACACTTTACAATTAAGTCTATTTAAGTCTTTTGTGTGCTTTGGCATCTTGAGTCTCAAATATTTTATGCATTCCATAGTAATTTAGAATGGGATTTTCCTTTCTATTTTTGCCTCTTGGATTTTGTTATTATTGTATAGAAAACCTGTTGCTTTTTGTAGGTTTATTCTGTAGCCTTTAACTTTTCTGAACCTACTGTCTTGATTGGTATCTCTGCTAATTCCCTAGGAGTTTCCAAGTAAACTAGCAAATCATCAGGAAATAGAGATAGTTTTTACCTCCTATTTGCCAGTCTTTACAACTTTCCATTTCTTTCTTTTGTCCTAATGCTATTGCTATCATTTTCAAAACTGATAATAGTGAGGAGAATGAGCATCCTTGCATTATTCCCATATTGATTGGAAAAAGTTCTAATGTATCCCTACTGCATATGATCCTTGCTTTTGGATACTTTTTTGTGATATTAAGAAAAGGTCCATCTATTGCCTATACTGTGTAGGATTTTAGCATAAATGAGTGTTGTACTTTTAAAAGGCTTTTCCCATATCTATTGAGATAATCATGTGGTTTTAGGTATTTTTGTTTTTAATATTACAACTTGGACTCACTTCTATCAGGTAGATTTATGCCTGAATTCTTAGTCATTCTGCACTTAGAAGGGTAGTTACAAAATGGTTCATGCTTATGCCCCCAGTAAGAGAACAAAACTCTCTAACAATGGATCTGGGGTTGAACTCCCAGCCTTGTAGTAGGAAAGGCTTCTCTCTCCTGTGCAATATCCACTGCATTCTCATGCTGCAAACCAAGGGAAACCCAACAATCACAGGTGGACTAAAAATAATATAAAATTTGGCAAATGTATTATTAAACAGGATAAATTTAAGAAAAACACAAATGGAAGTAAGACTGGGTTAGGGTAGGGCCTGCTCATTGTTCCTCTCTCCAAGGGCTTATTTCTCTCTTTAATCTTGTTCCTGGGTGAGTAGGAAACTGAAATGAAACATATCCAGTCACACACACACACCTCCAAGCTTGTTCATTCAGATGGAGGTCATTTCTCATGGTCTTACAAAAGAGAGATGTGGCCAGGACCAAGTACTAATCCTTTGAAAAGCTCAGCACTGCCTCCCTTCTTTGGCTCTGCAGGTGCCACACACACCCCGCCCCCCACACCCCCCCCACACACACCCCTTGAGAGCTGGTTTTACATTTGTTTCTTCTCTTCCCAAACTGGGAAGAATTACTACAAATGCCATAGGGTTTTGTGGCCAGCCAGACTTTTGATAGGGGTTGTTACAATATGTTATGTTGATTATTTCCCTAATGTTGAATTATCCTTGCCTTCTCAGTATTAATCCAACATGATCATAATGGATCATTCCTTGGATAAATCAATGAAGTATTATATAATATTATTTTAAAATTCTTGAATTATATATTAACTGATGATATTGGTCTATAGTTCTGTGCTATATGTTCTTTTATGATTTAGGTGTTAGGAGCATATTTGTCTCATAAAAGGAATCTGATGGGGTGCTTTCTTTCTCAATTTTGAAAATAATTTGTTTAGTATGGCTACTAATAGTTCTTTAAAAGTCTGAAATGGGGCAGCTAGGTGGCACAGTAGATAGAGCACTGGCCCTGGAGTCGGGAGAGCCTGAGTTCAAATGTGACCTCAAATTGCCTGCAAAAAAAAGTTTGATAGAATGAACCTGTGAATCTGTTAGGACAAGGAGTTTCTTCCCCTTTGTTGTTGTTCAGTTGTTTTCAGTTGTGTTTGACTCCTTGTGACTCCATTTGGGGTTTTCTTGGCAAAGAAACTGCAGTGGTTTGTCATTGCCTTCGCCAGCTCATTTTACAGAAGAGGAAACTGAGGCAAACAGGGTGAAGTGATTTGTCCAGGCTCACACAAAAGGTGTATTCTTGACTCCAAGCCCAGCCCTTTATCCACTGCACCTTAGCTGCTATGGTCAAGAATATATTTATTATTTCTGCTTTTTTATATTTGTTTACACTACCTCTATGACATCATATATGGTCATTTTTTTGGTAAAAGTTCCATGTGGTCCTGAGATATAAATACAGATGTGTGTGTGTGTGTGTGTGTGTGTGTGTGTGTCCTAGTTAGAAAATGCCATAAGTCTTTTAGCTCTGGTTTCTCCAGTGATTTGTTTGGGTATGTATTATCCCTTTTGTTGACCTTTCTGTTGCCTCTTTCCAAAACCAAGACAGGGACATTGAAATTTCTTTTCTTTTTTTTTTGCAGGGCAATGAGGGTCAAGTGACTTGCCCAGGGTCACACAGCTTGTAAGCTCAAGTGTCTGTGGCCGGATTTGAACTCAGGTCCTCATGAATCCAGAGCTGGTGCGTTATCCACTGCACCACCTAGCTGCCCCCGACATTGAAATTTCTTGTCATTGTTATGTGACTGTCTATGTCTTCTTAATATTTCCTTTATGAGTTTGGATACGAACACATTTGGAGCTTATTATTTTAATATTGATATTGTTTTGTTTGTGAATTCTTTTTAGCATAATGTAGTTTCCTTGTTTTGAATGTTTTTGATTGGTCTGATGCCATGATTGGAACTCCTACTTTTTTGGATTCCCTTGATGCCTGGTAAATTTCTTTCCTCAGCCCTTTATTTTTTTTTTTATTATTTTTTTTTTAGTGAGGCAATTGGGGTTAAGTGACTTGCCCAGGGTCACACAGCTAGTAAGTGTTAAGTGTCTGAGGCTGGATTTGAACTCAGGTCCTCCTGACTCCAGGGCCGGTGCTCTATCCACTGCACCACCTAGTTGCCCCAGCCCTTTATTTTTATTATGTATTTTTTTGGTAAGCAATAGACTGTAGAGTTTTGTTTTCTTATTCAGTCTGTCACTTTTTTGTTTTATTGAATTGTCTAATCCAGTCACATTTAAAGTTATGAAAGTTAGGTTTTTATTTTCTTCCATTTGTCTTTAATACTTTTTTCTGAATTCTTAATAGGAATTTTTTTTTTGTTTTTCATCCATAAAGACAGTGCTATTCTCTTCAGTTATTTTAGTTCAATATTTTTTAAAGAAACCTTACTCCCACCAGCTCTCTTCCATTCAACCTTAAGCCTTTCCTCCCATTTGTTATTCCTTTTCCTACTTTGGGGGTTTTGTTTCATTTTTGCTTTTATCTAGTTATTTAATTCTTTCCGTATTTTTCCCCTCAGTCAAGTAGTCAAGTAGAATGTCCCTTCTTGGTTCAATCATTTTGAAAATTTCATTTTCTACATCTTGTTTTTTTTTTCTAAAAAAAGATTTATTTCCTTCATTCTCTTTATTATTTATCTTCCTGTTCTATCTATTCTGGAATTGTATTCTTTGGTTCATGACTCTTATAATTATTTAGTTCTTCTTTAATCTGTGTATTTATCATGGAATTAAAGCTTACAAGGCACCTATTTGGGGTTCCTTCTTGTAAACAGTTTCTGTGTAACTGTGTTGTAGATTTTTGTCCCTGGCCTCTTTTTTCTTTTGTGCCTCATTCTTAGAAATACCATTTCCTGCCAGTGATAGCGAGAATATTGCCCCCAGGTAGAATTTTTTTCCTATGTCCCTGATTGTGCTGTTCATTATTCATTTTGGCCTCCCCTTGGTCTTGATGGAAGGATGGGAAGTCTACCATCCTAAGGGCTCTTTTAAGTTTAAATGTCCTCCTCCACCAAGATAGTTGTTGTTGGTCCTTCCTACTGGAAGATCATGACATCAGAGTGATTTCATGACTTGCAGTGAATTGAATTTAAGTGAGGCAGGGCTGTGCAAAGTCACCGGCCTCACTTTCTCCTCCAGAGCCATCTGGGTCCACCGGCAAGATATGTATCAGGATGACTGACTGGAGATGGCCCTGGATATTTAAGACAGTCGGGGTTAAGTGACTTGTCCAGAGTCACACAGTTAGTAAGTGTCTGGGTTCAAATTTGAACTCAGGTCCTCCCAACTTTAGAGCCAGTGCTCTATCCACTGAGCCATCTAGCTGCCCCTACCAAGAAAGCAAGGAGGAAACATAGGTCAAGACCAAAGCCAAGGCCTCTACTTCTCTCCCAAGTGGTTCCTCCTTAGGAGTTTTACCTGAGACACTAAAGAGCTTTCAATCTATGAAATAACTGTGGCCCCCAAATAGCTTGATATTTTATAGACATCACCTAGGGTCTGACCAAGTTTGCTCAGGCTATCTGAACATCACCCCAGTTACAAGAACTTTTCTCACTCAGACCAAAAGCCACGATTGATTGTTTCATTAAAATGTTAGCCTCTTAGGGGCAGCTAGGTGGTGCAGTGGATAGAGCACCAGACCTGGATTCAGGAGTACCTGAGTTCAAATCCGGCCTCAGACACTTGACACTTATTAGCTGTGTGACCCTGGGCAAGTCACTTAACCCCAATTGCCTCACCAAAAAAAAAAGTTAGCCTCTGTTTGAGACTGATTGATTGTTTTCACCTGATTAAGGTACTAGATCATCTTATCACTTACCTTATGTGGGATAGAGTGATTTCACTGATTTACTCAATCAACACCCCACCCCTATATATGAACTCCTCTGTTTGGCATTTCAAGCCCTTTCCACATTTCCATTCTTCTCATGTATTCAACAATCCAAAGACCCTGGCCAGCTTACTCTTTCTTGCTCACAGCTCTATGCCTTTTCAGTGGCTGCTTCGTGGGGTAGAGGTGCTTCTCCTCCTCACTTTTGCCTTGTAGCATCCTTAGCTTCCTTCCAGATTCTGTTTAAATCCTGCCTTCTGCAGGAGGCCCGTCCTCTTCCCCTCCCCCCACTACAGACTGCTAGTGCTTTCCCTCTGAGATTATTTCCATCATACTGCATATATATTATGTGGAGAGTGTTTTGCATGTTATCCATTAGAATGTGAGCTCCTTGAGCCTACAGACATTACTTGTGCAGCTTGGTTTGACTCACCATGCAACTGAAACTGATCCTTCCAAAATTACCAATTGATCTCTTAATTACCAAAACTAATAGCCTCTTCTTAAGGCTCATCCTTTTTGACTTGCAGCCTTTGACACTGTCAATCATTCTCTTCTCTTTAAGTTTTCATGACTTTGCTCCTTCCCGCTTTTCCTCCTACCTGGGTGACCCCCTCCTTCGCGGTCTCCTTGGCTGTATCTTCTTCATCCAGGTCAGGTCCATGCCATTTCCCATTCAGCTGCTCTCCTAAATTTCACGATTTCCTGAAACTCATCAATCTGCAAGATAAAATCAACTATATAATTCATACCTCTTCAGATGATTTCCCAAGCTGACTACAGGTATCACTCTGCCCCTCTCTTTCTAGCTTCTTTTTTGTGTTGTCTCCCCGATTAGACTGTGAGCTCCTTGAGGGCAGGGACTGTCTTTTACCTTTCTTTTTATCCCCAGAACTTAGCACAGTGCCTGACACATAGTTTTAGAAGAGGACCAATGACATCACAGAGTAATGTCTTGACTTGCTCATGAATTGGATTTAGGTGAGGCAGAGTTGCTCAAAGTCATCAGCCTCATTCTCTCTTCCAGAGTCAGGAACAAAAGTCAGGATGACAGGCAATGTCCCAGGATGCAGTAGAGGACCTTGGTATTTTCTATGTCTGACCAAGCTCTAAGAGCTCCATAGTGTCTGCTTCAGCCACCTCCATGGCTGCTGGAACAAACTGTGCCAGAGGGATGTCTTCACATGCTTGGGGTTGACACCCCCCCCCAACTCACCAAAGGGTTTGAGGCCTGTTGGTTACCCCTCAACCTGGTTTTGCCTGTCTGCTGAGATGGTTTTACTGGAGTGTGGACACTGTGCATGCTATAGCTTCTTGGAGTCACAGGTGCCAGTTGGGTGACAGGTGGACACCAAAGGTGGACAAGCAGTCCTGAAAAGGGCTGGGAAAGCCCTCACACCAGAGGTGTTAGTCCTTCCTGAACATCCCATACACCCCATGTGGAAGAATAAGACACAGTGAGAGAATCCACTAATCACCTTCTGAGAATGACCTCAAGGGGAAAAGTCCCAGAAATGTCATATCGAAATCCAGAGCTCTTAATTTCAATGAAATAATACTGTAGACTTACTAGCTGTGTGACCCTGGGCAAGTCACTTAACCGCCATTGCCTGCCCCTCCCCCAAAAGAAATAATACTGTGAATATCCAAAAAGTACCAAGGAACAACAGTCAGCATCATTCAAGGCTCAGAAGCTTCTAGTCTAGAATAACAGAGATCTTTCCCCCCCTTAGGCAATGTGGTATCCCCACTCCCTCTCACCAGGACTTACCATATTGATGCCCTTTCTTATAGATATTTGATAATCTAAGAAGGGCCCACTGCGGCTTGGAACTCCCCAGATGAAGACATCTACCAGCCTCAGCCTTCCTGGAAACAGGTGTGCACCACCATGCCTGGCAAATATATTTCAAAAAGGAATATATATATAGATTGACAATGAATAATAACATCCTGTAAAGTTGAATATAATCCTACAGGAGGAAAAATGAATCTTTAATAGAATAGAGGACTTTCAAGCACTGTTGATGAAAAAACCACAATTGAGTAGGAACTTTGAAATGCAAAAGAGTCCAAGTAAACAGAGAAAGGTAATTGTATTTATGCAACTGTAAGGGGCAGTTATGATATAGTGCTAACATTTTATTTACTTTTTTTTTTGTGCGGGGCAATGGGGGTTAAGTGACTTGCCCAGAGTCACACAGCTAGTAAGTGTCAAGTGTCTGAGGCCGGATTTGAACTCAGGTCCTCCTGAATCCAGGGTCACTGAACAAGCCCCCAGTGCTAACATTTTAATAGGAGAAAAACAAATACAGGTGTCCCTTTAGAAGCTTAAAGTCTTCAATGGGTATCAAGGCAATAAATAAGAAAATCAGAGGTTCTAGGAGTAGATTGGTTCTATTGTGAGGGTTTGAAGTGAAAAGAGAAGGAAGGATGAAAGAAAGAATACACTAGTATAGAAAGGAGGAAGAAGCAGGAGGAAATTAGGTTTTTAAAAATAATTTGTTTATGTGAAATAAAGAATATAAAAAGGTGGTGAAAAGGGGATGAATTTCACTCTTATCCATACTGGACAAAGGAGGGTTGAACACACACAATTTACAGTAGCAATATATCAAATTCAAAAGGTAAAGAAGGGGGACAGCTAGGTGGCACAGTGGATAGAGCACCGGCCCTGGAGTCAGGAGGACCTGAGTTCAAATCTGACCTCAGACACTTAACACTTACTAGCTGTGTGACCCTGGGCAAGTCACTTAACCCCAATTGCCTCACTAAAAACAAACAAACAAACAAACAAACAAAGGTAAAGAAGCAGGGGTAGATATTGTGGGTGGGGGAATAAGAGGGAGGGGGAATACTGGAGAGGGAAGTCACAAGAAATATCAACTTCTTGCTCTTGAAGGGAATGGGGGAGAGATAGAGGGAAGGAAGGAAGGAAGAAAGGAAGGAAGGAAGGAAGGAAGGAAGGAAGGAAGGAAGGAAGGAAGGAAGGAAGGAAGGAAGGAAGGAAGGAAGGAAAGGAGAAAAGAAAAGAAACCGAATCTTAGGAAGTGCTCATCAATTGGAGAATGTTGTTACATTACACTAATTAGTTCATTTAAGCCTAGGGGAAATATAATGGCTCCTAAGGTCTACACGGTTTCCTCATCTTCAACTTTAGGGAATTCATTTTAAGCAAAATGTCTAAGTTCAATCAGTCTCTCTGAGCCTCCAGTTAGGAGAACTATTAACATTTAGGTAGAAGTTTGGACTCTATCTTTAAATTTCTATCTATCTCTAGATAGTCCTTGGTCTTTTTGTAGTTGAAGCAAAAATCAGTTTGCTGAAAATGCTTGGGTAATGAACCAGCATATTATAATTTCTGTAGAGAAATAGGCATTGAGAAGGGAAGTTGGCTAAGGAGCTGCCCTTTTCCTAGGATGTCCCTCAGCCCATGTGTGCTCCAAGATGCTGATAAGGCTCTATGACCTCTCCTTGATGTTCTTCCTTCTTTGCCACAGCTCAGTCTAACCTTTACTCTTGAGAAATATATTGGGACTCCATGCTTGTTCTATACTCAATGCTTCTAGACCTTCAGAATATTTATCTGGTTCTGAGATTTGCTCCTTCTTTTTCTTCATATTCCTTAGGAAGTGACCAAGTCTTTCTGACAATGACTTCGATTGACTCAAGTAGGTTTATAGGCAGTCCCTATTCAAAGAAGTGTTCTTACTACCCAAGGCACTAAAATGATTTCTTAGGAGTTGGGATATTCATAAATAAAAACTTCCCCAAACTATTAGAACCACCCTTATACTGATCCCCCAAGTCAATTTAATATTTGCTATCCTCAGCCAATATACTGGACTGTGTTTGGCAAAATCCATGGTCTCAAATCCTGGATAGCTCTTTTGTCCCACAGAGAGGTTTTACATTAGGTTTTTTGAATGCCCTTGCCAATTCTTTGTACTGTGTAAAGAGTCTTGGGAAAAGTCTGGGTGGCACAGTTCATAATCAAATCTGGTAATTAACATTCCTCTCGATCCAGAGGGTTTAAACTCCTGCTCCAGCAGGAAAATAACTTCATCTGGAAAAAAATAACAACTCTGCCCTCCAATTGCAAGATGGCTTCTTCTTGTATAAAAAAATAGATACAAGTTTTCCTCTAAAAATTCTAATGTGATCAGGAATCATAGACGGAGTTAAACAGGAAAGAGGACCTAGGAATGATTTTGTTATGTTCTGACAATCTCAAAAAAGGAATGAAAGAAAAGAAAGGGCAGGGGGGGGGAGGGGGAAGAATATTCTAGGGAGATAGGAGGAGGAAATGTGGGAGAATTTATCTCACATATTTGGGATGCTCCAAGTAGATGGCTACACTAACAAGGGGGGAAAACGGTAGGGGGCACCTTCAAATTTCACTTTCATCCAAATTAAAGTGGGGGAGATTGTACACATACACACACACACACACACACACACACACACAAAGTGTTTGGTGTCGAAATATTTTCAACTCAATAATGAAGCAGTAGGGTGTAGGGAAGAAAAGAAAGGGTCAATTCTGGTAGGGATTAACCATAAAGAAAACAAACTAACCTTGGAGAATGAATTGTGAAAAGGGGTTTAAAATGAAGGAATGGAACAAAACCCCGTGATTTTGGTCTGGGCAAAGTAGAAGAGAAGAGGTATAGAAGATTAGAAGCAGAATACAATCAAGCAAAAAAGCACTGGTACTGAGCACACTCTTCTCTCACTACCTTCTTTTTTGTAAATAGGGGGCCAAGGGCAAAGAGAGGGAAAAATATTAAAAAGAAAAGAATAGATGGCAATACATGGTTAATGAGAATAACTGAATGTGAAAGGACAAGAAGAATTCACTCAGAAAATGAAAGGCAAGACAATAGCAGAATGGAATAGAAAGTAGACTCCAACAACATGTTGTTTACAAGAAACACCTGAAATGAAGATTCATCTAGAGTTAAAATAATGGACAAAAGTAAAGGTGTTTTTATGTATCAAATGAATTGTTCAATGGAGAAGCAATTGTGATCTCAGACAAAGCAACAGCAAAATCAGAATTAATAAAAAAGAGAGAAACAGAAACTGCATTATGCATAACTGTTTTATAGACAAGCATAGCATATAAATACTTAAAATAAAAGCTGAGTTAGAAGGAGAAATATACAGTACAACACAATACTTGGGGGGCCTCAGCATATCCCTTTCAGACTCATACAAAGCTAGTGGGGAAAAAAATAAAATTTTTGAAAGTTAGATATGATATACCTCTGTCATTAAATGAGAATACAAAGGAGTATACCCATTTCTGAGCTGTGCATGGTATCTTTACACAAGTTGCCATTTTGGGGCATAAAAACCTCAAAAACAAATGCAGAAAAGCAAAAATATTAAACACTTCCTTAATGACCATAAGGCAATGAAAATTGTATTCAATAAAAAGCTAGTGAAAGGATTAAAAATAATTGGAGACTAAATAACTTAATTCTTTTTATTTTATTTATTTTTTAAAGGGGCAATGGGGGTTAAGTGACTTGCCCAGGGTCACACAACTAGTCGAGTGTCTGAGGCTGGATTTGAACTCAGGTCCTCCTGAATCCAGGGCTGATGCTTTATCCACTGTGCCGCCTAGCTGCCCCCAAATAACTTAATTCTAAAGAATTGATGGGTCAACAACAAACCTTAGAAAAAAGATAATTTCATTAAAAATTATAACGAGACAAAATATCAAAAGCTTTGGGTTGCAATTAAAGTAGTTCTTAGGGGAGAGTTTATATCTCTAAGTACTTTCATCAATAAAAAAAGGAATAGATCAATGAACTGGGACTTCAATTTTTTAAAAATCCTTGAAAACCAACAAATTTTAAAATCCAAAGTAAACAGCAAAATAGAATTTCTTAAAATCAAAGAAGGGATTGACAAAACTAAGAATAAGAAAAAATCCTATTGCATTAATAAATAAAATTAGGAGATTAAATAGAAAGAACCCAATAAAATAGATAAACCTTTAGCTAATTGGATTTTTTTTAAAAAAGAGGAGACTAAAATACCAGTATCAAAGATGAAAAAAAGGGAAGCCACAAAAAATAAAAAAGAAATAAAGGAAATTATTAGAACCAGTTTTATCTACCATATGCCAATAAAACTGAAAAAAAAAGAAATAGATGAATATTTACAAATCCATAGATTACTCAAATTAACAGGAGAAATAGAGAATTTAACTAACTTAATCTCAGAAATGGAAATTGAACAGGCCATAAAGTTCCCATGGGGGAGGAGGGGACTGAGACTAGATGGATTTGCAAATTAATTCTATCAAACATTCAAAGAACAATTTATTCCAATGTTATATAAACTATTTGCAAAAATAGGAAAAGAGATGCTACCAAATCCTTTCTATGACACAAATATGGTCCTAATACCTAAACCAATGAGAGTCAAAAGAAAACTAAAGACCAATATCCCTAATGAACACTGATACAAACATTTTAAAGAAAATATCAGCAAAAGATCTACAGCAATCATCAAAAAGCTGATAAACTATGGCCTGGTCAGTTTATAGCAGGAAAATAGGTTTCATTCAATATTACAAAAACTATAAACAGACCATATTAAAAAAGGATAACGAAATCATATGATTACAGCAACATATATAGAATTTTAATTTTTTTTTTTTACAAAATACAACACTCATTTCTCTTAAAAAAACCCCAACAACTCAGGAATAAATGTAAATGGACCTTTTCATATATGATAAGTACTATTTACTTAAAACCAAGAGTTTGCATAATATGTAGTGGGGATAAACTGAAGCCTTTCTAATAATATCAGGGGTAAAGCAAGGAGTAAAGCATTATCAACCCTACTATTTGACACAGTGCTAGTATGTTAGCTATAGCAATGAGATAAGAAAAAGAAATCAAGTGAATAAGCACCCACAAAGAGGAAACACAACTATTGCTTTTGCAGATAATGTGATGGTTTGCTTAAAGATCCCCAGAGAGTCAACTAAAAAATAACTGAGGGGGGCAGCTAGGTGGCACAGTGGATAAAGCACCGGCCTTGGATTCAGGAGTACCTGAGTTCAAATCCAGCCTCAGACACTTGACACTTACTAGCTGTGTGACCCTGGGCAAGTCACTTAACCCCCATTGCCCAGCAAAAAAACCAAAAACAAACAAAAAAAAAACAACAAAAAAATAACTGAAACAATAATAACTTCAACAAATTTGCAAGATATAAAATAAATCCACACAAATCATCAGAATTTCTGTATACTACTAATAAAAGCCAGCAGGGAATAATAAATTCCATTTATAATAACTACAAAATATATAAAATAACTTGGAGTCTACATATGAAGACACAGAAACTCTGTGAATACAACTACAAGACATACTTTATGGAAACAGACCTAAAGAAATAAAGAAATATTAATTGCTCATAGGTAGTTTGAGCCAATATAATAAGAATAACAATACTATCAAAAGTCATTTACATATTTAGTGCCATACCAATCGATTTACCAAAAGATTAATTTAGAGTTAGAAATCCAGTCATTTGGATACCTCCCAGAAAGGAAGGAAGAGGAATGATATATTAAGCACCTACCTGTGCTTTTTTGATCAAATGTGCCATTTGATCCTCACAACAATGCTGGGAGTAGGTACTATTATTATCCCCATTATAGTGGAGGAAACTGAGGCAGACAGAGGTGAAGTGATTTGCCCAGGATCACATAGCTAGTAAGTATCTGAGGTTGGATTTGAGCTCAGGTCTTCTTGACTCCAGGCTCAGTGTTTTATTCATTACACTACCTTTGTTAAGTCATTGTTCAGTAGTGTCTGACTCTTGATGACCCCATTTAGGGTTTTCTTGGAATCTTGAACTCTTGGAATAGCATTTTGTTTCATTTTGGTTCTTTTGTTCATGGTACAGTAGTCATTATACATATATATCTTTTCTCTTCAGTGGTACCTCTTCGGTACCACTCCTATGGGCATCACATATATGGTACCATATGGGGTCACCACCCCACCTGTGGAGATGCTACTCACTGACATGTTTTTGAGATGTTCTGTAAAGTCATTTATACCAAAAGAATTTTTCTATCACTTTCCTAGGAGTCAGGGACCTTAAGAGTTTCTCTTTAGACACATCCCACATTCCACATCTCACTCATTCGCTCAGAACTTGTTTGTCCTCTTGCTAAGCTCATGTTGCAACCACTGTTTCTCTTCTCTGGTACCTGGGCAGCTTCCAACTCAAATGTCTATGGATCTCCGTCAAAGCTTGAAAGGCTGGGGCAGGCTGTGGGACCTTGACTCTGTCCTTGTGCATGCATCTGGACAAGCTTCGTGGATGGCCACTGTGCAGGTACTGACTCCCAGACTGTTGTTTGCAGTATTTTAATAGTATCTTAAATAGACTGGAAAGGGCAATTGAAGGTACCTAGTCCAGTATTTGTCATATTGGACATTTCTTGAGTTGTCATTTACATACACAAACGATCTGTCAGTTTGTCACAGATTAATATTTGTTTTGGTGCCAAAATAGTCTTTATAGACCCTTTTAGGTCAGGGCAGTCCACAGCTCTGGCTTACTTAGGTCTTTCTGGCTAAGCCTATGTCCTCAGTGAATACCGGGGTATGCTGGTAAATGTTTAACAACTCTCTCTGTGGAGGGAGGGGAGTACAGCAGACACCTTTTTCAAGTTTAATTTGCATTACTAACACTTTCTTAAGCCTAGACGATCACTGAAACAATAAATCAAGCCCTGATTTGTAGTTCGATTTCTGAGGTGTAAATGTTCACACTGAAAATTGAACAATTCGGCTCTCCAGCTGGTTTGAGTTGGCTCCAGCATGCCTCTGGGTACCATCTTTCTTAGACAAGTCTGAAAAAGTGCTTGTCAACCCAGAATAGGAACTGGGGTGGAAGCTGTTTCTCCCCCACCCCAAACCTAATCAATGTCATTGCTACTGTTTGACTGGGGACATAAAATAATTCAGGTTTATGTACGGATTCCAAGTGCGTGAGTCCAGGGTTTCACCTCACGTGCCCAAAGAGGTCAAAGCCAGGATCCTTAAGATCAATCATGTCACTGTCAGAGGCTGGCCAGTCCTGAAACTCCTTTGCTACCTATCCAGTCCAATCATCTTCCTCAGAGAGACTATCTTCCTGGAAAACGTTCCTAGACTGGGCTTATCTTTGCTCTTTGCAATGTATACATTATGTAATCTGTCTCCAGGGAAAGTTTCTCAGGAGAACTGGTCACCATTTGACAGACTGGTGAGATGGTTCTGTTTCTGGGTCTTCTCTCTGAGTCATACCACCATTAGAGTGGGGGAAATTTACCTTCCATGGACAAGTGGTAGGCAAGTGGGAGGGGAAACATCTTTGGCCTGTAGGGTGTAGACTCAGCATCACTCAAGCATATTTCTTCCAGGAAAAGTCTTTCTGTACCAGCCTATGTAGGGTGAAAGCCCAAACAATTTCTGTGCAGAGTTATCATTTCCATTCGTTAACTCTGCAAGTGTATTATCTCCAATGAAAGACTGTGAACTATTTCCAAGTACTGTAGCTTACTTGTTCTTTGTTTGTTTTTGGTTTTGTGGGGCAATGAGGGTTAAATGACTTGTCCAGGGTCACACAGCTAGTGTGAAGTGTCTGAGGTCGCATTTGAACTCAGGTTCTCCTGATTCCAGGGCTAGTGCTTTATCCACTGCGCCACCTAGCTGCCCTCAGCTTACTTGTTTTTTAAGTATTCTGAATATTCCAATGACTTTGTTCTTTCAAAGAGCATATCTTAAGTGGATGCTCCTGATCCCCCTCCCAAATATACTTGTATTTACAGTCCTCCCACATTCTCTACCTCTGATCTTCCTCCTTGTACTCATATATCAGTAGTCCCTCAGGAATTGTTGCTGTTGGTGTTGGTGTTGTTCAGTAATTTCATCGTTGTCTAGCTCTTTGTCACCCCATTTGGGGTTTTCTTGGCAAAGATACTGGAGTGGTTTGCCCTTTCCTTCTCCTGCTCATTTTACATATGAGGACACTGAGGCAAACAGGGTTGCCCAGAGTCACACAGCTAGTAAGTGTCTAAAGCTGGATTTGAACTCAGGAAGATGAGTCTTCCTGACTCCAGGCCCAATGTTCTGCCTACTGCAGAGCCACCTAGCTGCCCTACCCTTATGAATATTCACCTTCACAAATTGAAAATATTTTTCAAATACCATCTCCTTACCTTCACAGCAATGCTCCATGATTCGAGTATTTGCCAATAAAAAACAATACCATAATATACCAAGTAAAGGAATGAATTCTAACTGTGAAAATTAGAAACACTAATATATCATTTTCCTGCCATGGCAATCATTTATGATTAACTCTCTGACCATCACTACCCAATAGAAACTGGAACTGTTCACTCTTGGCTCCTCTCAGCTCTGGGAGGTGAACTTTTTGCCTTAACTAGCAACATTTCCTGTAATCTTGTCACTTTGCTTCCATGGGGGTACCCTTCTACTCCCACTCTTATAGCACCTTCTTTTTTTTTTTTTTAGTGAGGCAGTTGGGGTTAAGTGACTTGCCCAGGGTCACACAGCTAGTAAGTGTCAAGTGTCTGAGCCTGGATTTGAACTCAGGTACTCCTGACTCCAGGGCCGGTGCTCTATCCACTGTGCCACCTAGCTGCCCCTTATAGCACCTTCTTAATGTGTCTTCTGCCATTAGAATATAAACTCTTTGAAGACAGGGACCATTCTATTTGCCTTTCTAAGCATCCTCAGTGCTTAGCATATAACCTAACTCAAAGTAAGCACTCAATAAATGTGCAGCTTGTGCTCACTCTCACTTTCTTGCTCTCTCTCTCTCTCTCTCTCTCTCTCTCTCTCTCCCTCCCTCCCTCTCTCTCTGTCTCTCTGTCTCCCTCCCTCTGTCTCTGTCTCTCTTTCTCTCTCTCTCTCTCTCTCTCTCTTCCTCCCTCCCTCCCTCTCTCTCTCTGTATCAGTCTCTGTCTTTGTCTCTGTCTCTCTCTCAACTCCAGTTCCCAGCAGATTATGCCAATTATAAAACAAGTGGTGTTCTCTTAGGCATACATCAGAGCTAAAAATTCTTATAATAAAAATGCTTAACATGAATAATGCTTAAAATATAATGCTTGAACAACAATTCAGGAAATTCTGCTGAAAAGGAAGCCAAAACAACAACAACAACAACAAAAATAAAAATTTAACACAGTATTTAAACTCCCAAACAAAAAAAAAAGGAAAGAAAGATAAATTTCCCCTGACAAGATTCCCAACTTGTAACACAGTTCCACTAATTAGTTCATTTAAGCTTAGGGGGAATATAATGGCCCCTCAGGTCCACATGGCTCCTTCCTCTTTGGCTTTAGGGGCTTAATTCCAGATGAACAGTTATGAGTTCAATCACCATCACTGAGCCCCTAGTTAGGAAAATTCCTAATATTTAGGCAGAAGTTAATCTCTCTGCCTAACTTTACATTTATATCCTTCTCTACCATTTGAGGGAGAGACAAAATTCAGTTTACCGGAAATGTTTGGGTAACGAAACAGCAGACTATATTATAGTGTCTGTGGGTATATTACAGGCCCTGAGAGGGGAAATGGGGAAAGAGCTGACCTTTTCTCTGGCCTTCTTTTGCTTGAATTGTTTGCTCTGAGATTTCCATCGAATCCAAAGACTCTCCTCAATATCTTCCTTTTCTACCCCAGCTCAGCCTGCCTTTGCTGCTCTGTTGTGTGCTTCCTTTAACTCCACTTCCAGACCCTTGGAATTTCTATCTTATTCTAAGATAACTCCTTCCTTTTATCCAAATTCCTTTGTTGTCATTCAGTCATTCAGTCATCCGACTCTTCTTTACCCCATTTGGTTTTGGAGTGGTTTTTTGTTTTGTTTTGTTTTGTTTTTTTGCAAAGATACTGGAGTGGTTTGCCCTTTCCTTCTCCAGCTCATTTTTACAGATGAAGACATTGGGGCAAATAGGGTGAAGTGACTTGGCCAGGGTCACACAGCTAGCGTCTGAGGCCTGATTTGAACTTAGGTCTTCCTGACTCCAAGGACGGCTAGGTGGTACAATGGATAGAGCACTGGGCCTGGAGTCAGGAAGACCTGAATTCAAATCCACTTCAGACACTTACTAGCTGTGTGACCCTGGACAAGTCACTTCACCCTGTTTGCTTCAGTGTCCTCATGTGTAAATTGAGCTGGAGGAGGAAATAGCAAACCACTCCAGTATCTTGGCCAAGAAAACACCAAATGGGATCACAAAGAGACAGGACTGGACAACAAAGTTTCTCACTCCAGGCCCTGTGCTCTATCTACTGGAACGCAGCTTAGGGAGTGCTCAAGTGTTTCAGATAATGGCTCTGATGGATTCACAAAGGTTTACAAACCTGTTCACAGTTGGTTCTGATTGATTCCATCAAGAAGTATTCTTACCCAACCAAATAGTTGTGATAATCAATGGATCCCCAACCTTACAATGTAATAAAATGTCATGGTACTATAAGAAATTATTAAAGAGATAACTGTAGAGAATCCTGAGCAATATGAGCAGATATAGAGTAAAGTGAGCAGAAACAGAACATTTTTTCCATGACAACTTTGTAAAGAAGAATGACTTCAAAAGACTTAAGAACTCTGATCAATGCAGTAACCAACCATGTCTCCAGAGAATCCATTATTGAATCATGGTACCCACCTTCTGGCAGAGGAGTGATACATACAAAATGAAAAAAGGGCCAGACATTTTTGGACGTGACTTCTGCATGGATTCATTTTGCTTGACTATGGTTATTCGTTACAAGGAGTTTCTCTCAGTTTTTTATTGGGAGTGTGTGTGTGTGGGGGGGGGAGTGGAGTTAACAATAGAACAGAAGGAAGTTTAAAAGGATGCACAGATAAGCAGAACAGTTTTGAAAAGGTTTGAAATTTGTTGCTTAACTTTTTAAATATAAAAAGCAAGGGGTAGGGGCGGCTAGGTGGCGCAGTGGATAAAGCACCGGCTCTGGATTCAGGAGTTCCTGAGTTCAAATCCGGCCTCAGGCACTTAACACTTACTAGCTGTGTAACCCTGGGCAAGTCACTTAACCCCACTGCCCTGTAAAAAAAAAAAAAAAAAAAAAAAGCAAGGGGCAGCTAGGTGGTGCAGTGAATAAAGCACTGGTCCTGAATTCAGGAGGACCTGAGTTCAAATCTGACCTCAAACACTTGACAGGTACTAATTGTGTGACCCTGAGCAAGTCACTTAACCCTCATTGCCCTACCATAAATAAATGAATGAACGAATGGATAAATAAATAATAAATGAATGAATGAGTAAATAAATATAAAAGCAACAATATGAAATAGATTCATAGTTTCATATGTATTTAGTATTCTGCTCTGGAAATGCTCTTTTTTGGTGTCTAAGGTCAAAAACCTATGGGCAAAAAAAATGTCTACTATGTGTGGAGCACTGGATAGGCACTGGAGGAGATGTGTTTTGAAGACAATCTCTATCATAGGCGTGTACAGAGTATGGTATAGGTGAGTCACCCTGGGGTGAGTTCATTGATCCTAAGGAGCTTACTTTCTCATGGGGAAGGGGAGAGGTTGTAATACAACAGGTACACAGGCATGCAGAATCTCAACTAGCATAAGGAAGAATATAAGTAACTTGGGGGGGGGGAGACAAGACTTACATATGCAAAACAATGAAAGACCAACATTAGTCAATATATAATTGAGTGCATATAATAAGTATCAGCTTTCTTTTTTGTGAGTGAATTTTTACTAGAAATAGTTTAAATATAATATATACTGTAGCATAAATAGATAACTTATTTCTAGCCAAGCATTTGACAAATTTTCTTATCATATCTCGGTGGATAAGCTCACCATTGAGTTGCCTCTGGTGCAGATCGCTTCTACATATATTCCGTCCAAATCTCAAAGTGATACAGTCAGTCCTTCAAGACTACAAGATCCAGATAACTTGCCATTCTGCATCTGTAGCAAAATATATAAATCGGGGGCTTTATTGCTGAAGACACAACTTGTTTCAAAGGTACTGGGAAGGGAAGAGTCCCTAGTTAGAACAGAACAGAAGGTATGACTGGGAAGCAGAGTTCAGGTCTCTTCAATTAATACCCCCAACTCCCTAGCTACTTTGGGGTCTCTTGGCTAGATGTTGTGAGGGTCCAAGAGACTGCTCACTCACAAGAATTTAGAAAGTAATTTCAAGAGGAAGAGAATGCTAATAAATGGAAGAGGTATATGCTTGGAAGGGGGGAGGGGATCAGGAAAAGCCTTATGGAGAAGGTAAACTGTATTGTGAAGATAGTATACAAGTATAAGAGTGCAAGTATAGACCACAAAGGGCTGGGGGGGGGCAATGTTATGAATCAACAGTAGGACTTGCAAGTGGAAAAAGAGCTAATGCAATCTTTTTTTTTTTTTTTTGGCGGGGCAATAAGGGTTAAGTGACTTGACTTGCCCAGGGTCACACAGCTAGTGTCAAGTGTCTGAGGCTGGATTTGAACTCAGGCCCTCCTGAATCCAGGGCCGGTGCTCTATCCACTGCACCACCTAGCTGCCCTGAGCTAATGTAATCTTGGGCTGCATTAAGAATAACACAGTCGGGGCAGCTAGATGGCTGGGAGGACCTGAGTTCAGATCTCATCTCAGACACTTATTAGCTGTGTTTCTGATGTGGGGTTGGATTTAATTGATCAAATTGATCATGAGGTGTCCCAAAGAATTACAAGACTCAGTGACTCAGTTTCCCAAGTTTTATTGAAAGACTGCTGACCACAGAGAGATTACCATGGAGCTAGGTGTCTCAAATAAAGGGATGAAAATGGTTATGTTTATAGTACGAAAAAGTTATCTCCTCATTATCTTAATCTCCTCCTTGTGGGAGGTACAGGGGAGGCCCTATCCTCATTTGGAGTTCCTGGGGGCTTAAGCCAACCCCCGAGGAGGCGGCTACCTTTTTCCTTGGAGGTGTGTTTTTGGGGTTTACACTTCATAAGGTGACCCTAAGGATACATTTGGCCTTCTCTGTGCATGTTAATAAAGAATTGCTTAAACTTGTCAGACCCAGAGGGTCTCTGTGTTTATGATATCTCTATACTTAAGATCTTGTTTCTATCTTTCTTTTTTTTTTGTGAGGCAATTGGGGTTAAGTGACTTGTCCAGGGTCACACAGCTAGTAAGTGTTAAGTGTCTGAGGCCGGATTTGAACTCAGGTCCTCTTGAATCCAGGGCCGGTGCTCTATCCACTGCGCCACCTAGCTGCCCCAAGATCTGGTTTCTAGATGTCCTGTCAACTAGGAATATTAATGGCTATTCATGGTCAATGGTCCCTAGTTACTGTCTCTGTTGATGGTGTTGGTTGATAGGGACTTGAATCCTCTAGGTTACTGTAAGAACACAAACCTTAGTTTCTCTGTTAACCCTTTTAGGTACTATGAATAAGGACTCAAGCCTCAGTTTATCTGTTAACCTTTTTTACCTCCACCATCAATTCTGGGCAAGTCACTTAACCCCAAATGCCTTAAATATCCAGGGCCATCTCCAGTTGTCCTGATATCCATCTTGCCACTGAACCCAGATGGCTTTGGAGGAGAGAGTGAGGTTGGTAACTTTGCACAGCCCTCCCTCATTTAAATCCAATTCATCGAAAGTCATGACATCATGGTCTTCCTCTTCCTATATTTGAAGGGATGTCATGTCAAGGAGTATCTAGGTCTTTTCTATTTGGCTCCAGGGGGTTGAACCAAGAGCAATGGGTAGAAGGTGAAGGGGCAAATTTAAGCTTTAATGTGAGGGAAAACTTCCTACTAATTAGATCTGTCTCAGGAGATGGGAGTGGAGAGGGGGTGTGTAAAGGGGTTCTTCCTTGGAGGTTGGACAACCATTTATCAAGTATTTCACAGTTGGGGGTTCCTTTTGTTTTCTGAGTTGGACAAGATGGCTGCCAAAGTCCCTTCCAAATTGCAAATTGTGAATTCTAAGAGGAGGTGCAAAGACAAAGGACTGTGGACCGTGTATCTTATCAGGGACAATAGGTTTACCCCATTCCCTGGATTTATTCCATTCTGTATTTTAGGTTGTGGTCCAGAGATCCAAATCCCATCTCCTGCACCATCTTCTTAACCAGTTTTTAATTTCCCCAATCTGCCTCTTTGCTGAAGGCCTCGCCTTTAGGAGAACTCAGTGATGAAAATACCACTCCTGACATTTTCAATGTCTTACCTAAGATTCTGTATTCTTAAGCCATGCTTTCTGGATCCCTGGTGACAGTATCATTTATGCCCCATCCCTCAGGATGTTTCTCCTCCAATTTAATAAACTCAGCAAACATTTATTAAGTAAGCACTTACCTTGTTCTGGTCCCCGTGGAAACAAAGATAAACATGAAAGTAGCCTGGGACAAGACTTAGGAGAAATTGTGGGAAGATGGCGGAATAAGTCGGGAAGTTGCCCGTCTCTCCCCAATTCCTGCCCAATAACTTTAGATAACACCCCCCGAAATGAATCTTAGTGTGGCAGAAATAATGTAAAGTCGGGGTAAAGCAGGAGTTGAATCTGAGAGAATTTGGGAGGACGTTGGGAAAGCTCTGACTTCTCCAGGAGGAGGTCTGACGCTTGGGGGCAGATTCCACCAAATGAACAAACAGGGAGGCCTGGGGGCAGCTGTGTGGGATGCAGCCTCAGCTTCCAGAGCTTTCACCCCAGGGATTGGGGGGGGCGTGGCGATGGATGGGGGAGGCCCCTCAAACTGACCAGACACGGTTCTAAGCTGCAGGGAGGAGGAGTGAGCATGCGCTGGGAGTGTGTAGGCGGGGGCGCAGGCTGCTCTCCCAGGAGAGCAGAATCCCTGGTTTTCGTTCTGGGGCAAAGGGCGAGCTGACGCTTTCCAGTAGGACCACAGGGAGCAAAAGTACTTGAGGTGGTGGCCCCGGGCTACTCAGGGGCAGAGAGGAGTACCTAAAGTCACTCAGTTATTAAGGCATGAGCCAGAAGAGCAGTACTCACACTGGGCCTTGAATTTTAAGGGCACTGGAACCCCCCCCCCAAAAAAACCCTTAGAAAACAACAGCACGGGAAAAATCTGAAACCTGAGACGTTATCTCCCACAGCCCAGGAGCAGACCCCAACCCTAACATATAGCCAACAGCCACAAAATGGGCCATTAAATAAAGTAAAAAGATGAGTCAACTACAGAGCAAGAACCCTCCCCTTAGCAGCCCACAGCCACTACCACCACCACCATAGATAGCTACTCTGTTGATAGAGAAGATCAGGGTTCAAACTCAGAAGAAGACAATGTAGTCACAGTAACTACTTATAAAGCTTCAAAGAAAAATGTAAAATGGTCAAAGCCCAAAAAACAGTTCTTAGAGGAGCTTAAAAAGGACTTTAAAAATCAAATATGAGAGGTTGAGGAAAAATTAGGGGGAAAATAGGAGTAATGTAAGAAAATCATGAAAAGAAAGGGAAGCTAATGAATTCATAAGACATAAAACAAAATCAAATGAATGACAAAATAGAAGAGAATATGAAATATCTCATTAGAAAAATAACTAACCTGGAAAACATCAAGAAGAGACAATATAAGAACTGTTGGACTACCTGGAAGTTATGATCAAAAAGAGTCTAGACACTAAACTTCAAGAAAATATTAAGGAAAATTGCCCTGAAGTTTTAGAACTAGAGGGAAAAATAGAAATTGAAAAAAAAAATCCATAGAAAGAGATCCCAAAATGAAAACTCACAGACACATTATGGCTTAGTTTCAAAGGTCCCAGGTCAAGAAGAAAATGTTACAAGCAACTAAAAAGAAACAATATAAATGTTGTGGAGCTGCAGTCAGGATAACACAAAATTTAGCAGCTTCAACTTTAAAAGATGGAAGGACATGGGATAGGATATTCCAAAGAGCAAAGGAGCTGGATTTGTAACCAAAAATAATTTACCCCTCAAAAGCTGAGTGTAATCCAAGGGAAGAATGGATATTTAATGAATTAAAGGACTTTCAGGTATTCTTGAGGAAAAGACCAGAACTGAACAGAAAATTTGACCTACAAGATTCGGGAGAAACATAAGAAGGTAAACATGAAAGACTAATGATAAGGGATTTAATAAGGTTAAACTGTGTACTTCTTAGGTGGGAAAATGTTATTTATAATTCTTAAGAATGTTATCATTTCTAGGGTAGTTTGAAAGAGCATACATAGAGAGACTTGGAGTTGAGTTGATTATGATGGTATGATTCTAAAAATTAAATTGGAAAAAAATTTTAATGAAATTAGGTAGGGAGATGTAAAATGGAGCAAATGATCTCATATGAAAGAATTGTAAACAGAAGAACTGTTACAGTGGAGGGGAGGAGGGGGTGTAGGGCTGGTAATGCTAGAACCTTATTCTCATCAGAACTGGGTTAAAAAGGGAATAACATACATCTAGCAGGGTATAAAAGTCTTCTTAGTTTACAGAGAAATAAGAGGGCAAGGAGATAGGATAAGGGAGGGACTTTCAGAAGGGTGTGCAATTAAATTAAGGAGGCAGTGGTCAGAAGTAACAGATTTCTGAGGAAGGATAGGGTAAGAAGAGAGAGAAGAATAAACAGTGAGAAAAATAGGATAGAGGGAAATATACAATGAATAATTATAACTTTTAGTGTGAATCAGATGACCTCTCCAATAAAACAGAGGCAGATAACAGAATGGATCAAAAACTAGAACCTGACAATACGTTGTTTATAAAAAATATATTTAAAAATGAGAGATGCATAGAATAAAAATAAAGGGCTGGAATAGAATTTATTTTACTCCAGCAATGTAAAAAAAAGCAAATTTTATACAAATAAAACCAATGTAGCCAAGATTAGAAGGAAAGCAGAAAATTGGGGGGAAATTTATAGACAGTTTATTGGATAAAGGCCTCATCTCAAATATATAGATCACTTTGTCAAATTTATAAGAATATGAGTCATTCCCCAATTGATGATAAATGGGAAAAGGGTATGAACAGGTGGTTTTTGGAAGAAAAACAAAAACAAAAACAAAGATATAGACACACACATGTACATGTATGCATATATGTGCACATGTATGTGAATGCACACATATATTTATACACATACATTTGTGTGCGTGTATATATAGTCATATGAAAATGTCCTAAATCATTGTTGATTGAAGAGCTGCAAATTAAAACAATACCATCTAACGCCTATCAGATTGACTAAAATAAAAGAAGAGGAAAATGACAAATGTTGGAGGGGATGTGAAAAAATTGGGACGCTAATACACTGTTGGCGGGACTCTGAACTGATTCAACCATTTTGAAGAGCAATCTGGAATTATGTCTAAAGAATTATAAAATCGTGTATATACCCTTCGACCCAGCAATACTACTATTGGGTCTGTTTCCCAAGGTGATCAAGGAAAAAGGAAAAAAAAACCATCCCTTTATGTTTTAAATATTTGTAGCAGCTTTCTTTGTGGTGACAAAGAACTGGAAATTGAGGAGATGCCCATCAACTGGGGAATCATGGAACAAGTTGCGGGTATATGATGGTGATGGAATACTACAGTGTTCTAAGAATTGATGAGCAGGTGGATTTTAGGGAAACATGGAAAGGCTTGCACGAAATAATGCAGAGTGAAATGAGCAGAGAACCAAGAGAATGTTGTGTATGGTAACAGCAATATTGTTTGAAGAGTAAATGTGAATGACTAAGAGTATATGAAATATCTCATTAGAAAAATAATTAACCTGGAAAACAGATCAAGGAGAGACAATATAAAAACTGTTGGACTACCTAGAAGTTATGATCAAAAAGAGTCTAGACACTAAACACACACACACACACACACACACACACACATCTGTCAAATGTTGGCCTTCTCTAGTGCAGGATTGGGAGGGAAAGAGGGAGACACTGCTTGTAACTCCAACTGTAACAAAACTTTTTTTAAAAAAGAAAGAAACAAGTCTAGTTCTGGAGGAGTAAGCTTTACAATATAATTGGAGGAGGGAGCAGTACAGAAATAACAATTGTAATGGGACTAGCTCCTTCTCACTTTATGTCAACAAGGAGCCTGGGGTACATGGTGGGAGACTGGCTAACAAGCCCAGTCCTTAGAAGCGTGGGCAGAATACTCAGCTAGTGCAATTCCCACGTGGACTTTGGTCCATGTAAGTGGTTCTAGTCTGCTAATGAATAGAAACCCCTTTGATTGGCTACAGCTGTATCGCTGGCTCTAGGGGGTGCATTCAAAAGGCACTGGTGCACCTTATCTCTCTCTCTGCTTTTGATCTGGGTGAGAGACAGTGACCCCAGAGGAGAGGCCCGGGACCATCCCCATGTGAAGTTCTTGGACAAGGTATTTGTCCTTTTGTTTTAGGTGAAGGAGATGAGAGGTTATAAACCTTGTGAGTTTCAAGAGATCAGTAGAAAAAAGCCACTTGGAAGCCTTGGAGTCGAGACTATGCCTGTATTTGCAGGCAGTAGGTCTGATGTTGAGGAGATCCATGCTATGTGGAAAGTTCATGGAGGTGAGTTCATTCTCCCAAGAGAGGGAGAAAGGACCCCCTCTCCCAAGGCATGAGGGACAAATGTTTGAACTTCTGCTTTGCTAAATCTTTGAAATAAATGGTCTTTTGCCAAAGCGAACGCTGCTAATTGGCTAAATAGAGGTAGGGCAATGGTCACTAGTGGCTAACTTGGGGGGAAACACATTAAATGGAGTCTAGAGCTGATAACATTAGCAAAAGACACCCCAACACCTCAGGGACACCCATAGAATCCTGAGGGGAGACAGAGCAAGCTTTGCTCTGGAAAAGTGAGTCCAGAGCACTTGATACATGATGGTACAATGAAGGGTGACAAAGAGAAAAGGAGAAGGCCAAGCAAAGTGCTAGGACCAGCTGGAGGAGATGGGGAAAGTTCCTCTGTCCATGTCCTCCCCAAAGAGGCAGCTAGGTGGCACAGTGCTGGACTTGGAGCCAGGAATACTACAATTCAAATCCTGCCTCAGACACAACCAGCTCACGGCCCCTCTCAGCCTCAGTTTCCTCACCTGGAAAATGGGCATAATATTTGCTCAAAGCCATTCTTTTTTTTCTTCTCATTTTATCTAAATTTAGGGGTTTGGGGTGGGGAGGCAATGAGGGTTAAGTGACTTGGCCAGGGTCACACAACTGGTAAGTTTCAAGTGTCTGAGGTCACATTTGAACTCAGGTCCTCCTGAATCCAGGGCTGGTACTTCATCCACTGCACCACCTAGCTGCCCCAAAATGGGCACAAGAATAACCCCTTCACTGTGTTGTGATGAGGATCCAATAAGATAATGTACAAGGATGGTGCTTTTGCAGACCTTCAAGCAGTATTTAGTCACCCCTTCCACATTGTGGGTGTAGGGGCACAGTGCCCTTGCCATCTGCAAAATCCATGGAAAAGTTTTTGGGTCTCCCATCATACCAGAGAAGAAGCCTGAATTATGATGGTATTAAAAGATAAAATATGTTGATATTATATAATACTATACATATATTTTATGCATTTCTGAGTTTCTAAACTTCTTCTGTGTTGTCTGTGGCTTGTGCAAAACCAAAAAAATTCCCATTTAATTTCTTACGCCAACATGAGATATAGCAAAACCCCAATAGGGAAAGTCTCAATGTAGAAAGGATAACTGTGGCTAGGCCTAGACAGCCTGTGGCTTAATCGGCACAGGAAACTCCAGGGTGAAGAAACTCCCTCTACCAACTCAGGCTTGTACCTTCTCGGGGAACTTACAGTCTTACGGAGTTGTCTGGAGCACTGAGAGAGGTTAAGCAACTTGCCCAGGGTCTCACAGCCAGTATGTGTCAAAGATCAGGATTTGAACCCAGGGCTTCCTGACTTGAAGGTCAGTTCTCTATCCACTACTCCATAATACCTATCATAAATATATGCTACCGGGGCAGCTAGGTGGTACAGTGGATAAAGTACTGGTCCTGGATTCAGGAGGACCTGAGTTCAAATCCAGCTTCAGACACTTGACACTAGCTGTGTGACCCTGGGCAAGTCACTTAACCCTCATTGCCCCCCCCCCAAAAAAAAGAACTATATTTTTAAAAATAAGTTTATGCTACCTAAGTCATAGCATAATTTAATGATAGCAAAACATTTGCCAGATTTTCTCTTAATGTCCTCATGTAGATTCCCTCACAGTGTTGCCTCCAGCCCTTATTTCCTCTATGTACGCTTGGTCCAATCCAAGGCTTTGGGTTTTAATCTTTCCTTTCTTTGGTATCATGTCTCCCTTCTCTATAAGATAATATGTTAGAGGACATATAATTATGATGAGGCAGCTAGTTGACATGGTACACAGAGTGCTAGACTTAGAGTCAGAAAGACCAGAGTTCAAATTCAGCCTCAGGCATTTCCTAGCTGTGTGACCTTGGACAAATCACTTAACCTCAGTTGGCCTCAGTTTCCTTAACTATAAGATTGGGAGTTGTTGTGAGGATTAAATGAGATGCTATTTATAAAGCACTTAGCACAAGGGCCTGGTACATAGTAGGTACCTCATAAATGCTTATTTTCCCTAGCTAGCATTTACATAGTTCCTACTATGTGCCAGACCCTGTGCTAAGTTCTTTACAAACATTATCTCATTTAATCTTCATAGCAACCTGCAAAGTAGGTGCTGTTATCATCCAAATTTTATAGTTAAGGAAACTGAGGCCAACTGAGGGTAAGTGACCAGTCCAAGGTCATACAGCTAACAAAATACCTGAGGCTGAATTTGAACTCAGGTCTTTCTGACACCAAGTCCAGGGCTCTATCCACTTCAATGCCACCTTGTTGTCTCTCTGCGTCTCAATCTTCTCATCTATAAAATGAGGGTAACAATACCTCCCTCTCCCCGCCCTCCCCTTGTTGTGAGATGACATAACATATGCCAAGTGCTTTACAGACCTTAAATAAAGCTGCTCTTATTATGTTAGAGCTCATATGTTAGTGAGGACTCAGAAAGGCTGTGACCTCTGTCATTGAAGGGCACATCTCCATTGAGACCATGTAGTCACTTGGATATTTGCATATTCTGCTGGTCAAGATGGGAAAATGTAGGCTGTGCAACAGTACAGGTAGGTCTATTTATATCCAGTTGAACAGCCAAACACTGAATTAATAGGCCAATGTCAGCCTGGAGGGAGGTGGTAGCAGTGTGACCCAAGGCTCTGTACTTGGCCCTGTTTCACTGGGACGTTGTTAGGGATAAATTGGATAAAGACACAGAAGATAGCCTGTGATGGAATGCTTGCTTCCCTGGGTTTGGAGGTAGAGTATAGGTCCAGGGTGGCTTCAGAAAGAAGTTCTCCAGCCTGCTGATGTCTAAGGGAATCATTAGCAGGCTCATACCACTCTCATCAGCATCCCTCACCAGGAGGGCTGAGCCAGCAGGTTCCCAGCTCACCCCTTGCTCACAAATGTTCCTTGGCTAGAGGTGTCCTGACCCCTGCCAGGATATAGAGAGGGGGCAATCAATCCTAAAATCCCAACCAAGTATCATAAGACAACAAGGAGATGTGCAAAACTCAAACCAATGAACAGGATTTCCCTAGGGCTGAAGTTCTGAACAACTTTCACACTGCTTAATTGTGTTGAACATGTTGGAAATGCCACCTCACCCCCATGCTACAGGGAATGGCCTGGATCAAGCAATATATCACCAATGAAAGAATTGTGTCTGTACCCTGACCTGTAATTGGGTGCCCAGGAGAGGAGGGAACGAAAATGACAACAGCCAGGTTGCTATGGAGAACTCCTGCACCAACTATGTGCCCAATGGCCACATAGTTGGGATGGCTCCATGAAGTTTGGTTTTTTCTGCCTCTCCCACTTCTTGTATCTGCTTTCCCCCCAGGGAAGGGGAGAGGTCTAAAGGGTGGGGGGTGGGGGGAGAAGCAGGACTGATGTGATATGACAACATTCTGCCCATCCAAATATCAATCAAAATAGTTTGATGGGGAGATAACCCAACTGCTAAGTTGACTGAATATATTGCCTTGGACACACAGCCTCTGCATTTGAAGCCTCTTGCTTGGTCCTGGCAATTAGAATGTATCCAAAGCCAGGTGGTGGGCCAGCCTCTCAAAGCAAGTCATTGCCAAAACAAATTCTGTGACTCAGGATATACCCTAACGGTCCCATCAAATACATTTCCCCAGCCTTGTGTATATATAACTGAATCATGAGCTTATTGAAGAGACTTAGAAACCAGAAATCATCATTCTTTCTTTTCACTTGGAGCTAGTTGTGGTGCAACTGAATGAACAAATAGATTGGGATCAAGGAGCCCTGGATTTGAGTCCTACTTCTGCCACTTACTAGCTGTATGACTTTGGAGAAGTCCCCTCAGAGCCTCAGTTTCCCCCTCTTTAAAATGAAAGGGGTAGGAGACAGGGGGATGACATCAACGTCAGGAAGCCTTGAGATCGTCTTATACCTGACCACTACGGTCTATGTACCTCCCCTTCTCCTCACTCACACAGCTGTCAACCTAGTCAGGGACCCCATCATCCCTTGCCTGCGCTACCAAAGTAGCTTCCTAACTGGTCTCCCTGCCTCAAGTTTCTCCCTACTCTAATCCATCCTCTCCATTCAGTTGCCAAAGTGATCTTCCTAAAGTGTAGGCCTGACTATGGCAACTCTGCTCAATTAATCTCAGTGGCTCCCCATTACCTCCAGGAAAAAAAAATAGAAAGTCCCCCAGCACTTGCCAAAAGATCTTTCTTCTTTTTGTTGTTGTTTTTTGTTTGTTTGTTTTTGTGGGGCATTGGGGGTTAAGTAACTTGCCCAGGGTCACACAGCTAGTAAGTACAGATTTGAACTCAGGTACTCCTGAATCCAGGGCCGGTGCTTTATCCACTGTGCCACCTAGCTGCCCCAAAAGATCTTTGTAACCAGGACCCTTTGTCCCTTCTACACACTCTAATCCCTTGTGCCTCCTTGCACACGATGCTCCATTTCCCATCTCTGTGCCTTTGCCCCAAGTCTAGGATGTTGTCCCTCCTCACCTTCCCCTTCTTGGTTGCCCTGGCTTCTTTCAAGTCTCAGCTCAAAACCCACCTGCTGCTGGAAGCCTTTGTGGGTCTTCCCAGCAGCTAGTGCCTTCCCCTCTGAGGTTACCTTCCATTTACCCTGTATCTATCCTGGATATGCCTAGTTAATGACATGTTGTCTCCCCCATTCCAACGAGAGCTCCTTGAGGCACAGAGTGGAACTGATTTGCCTAGGGTCACAGCCAGTGTCCACCTCCTTCATTTTATAGATAAAGAAACCGAGGCACAAATTGGGGGACTGACTTACGCAGGGTCACACAGCCAGTGTCTACTTTCCTCATTTTATAGATGAAACTGAGTCCCAGATCAGTTAAATAACTTTCCAAAGGTCACAGGACTCCCAAGTTTTCCTAGTTTTTCCTAGTGGTTTCTAATAATGCCAGGCTTTGTGTGAAAAGCAGAGAAATATCATGGGCAGAACCTGAAAGGTGGTTTTTTAAAAATTGTGTTGTGGTGGTGGTGGTTGTTTCTTTAGATTTGCAAACAGGCCTATTTTGAACTGGTGCTTCGTCCTGGGCAGTTTGAGGAGGGAGAAGGATGAGGAGGTGGGATAAGAAGGAGGAGGAGGAGGAGGAGGGATGGGAGGGAAGAGGAGGGATCGAGGGGGTTCCTAAATCCGCCTCCCCTTACAGGCCTTCCCCTAGCCTGAGCTGCAAATTGGTTCCCAGCGTGTGCCCTCCCTCGGTGCCCCGGGGAAGGGGCTCTCGGGACCTCCTCAGTAGATGATAGAATGAAAAAGCATCTGAGACTTTCCCCCCACCAGGTCTGCTCTTTAGAGGGGCCCCCTCCATTGGGCCACACTGCTGCTCTTTGTTGCCTTGGGTAACAGACCCCCTACACACAGGGAGAGGCTGGCCAGGTACATTTCTGCCGCCCCCTCCCTCAAACCCTCCTCTCCCCCCCCCCAATACTCATCCCTGCGCGCCCCCTCTTTCTGCGTCCGAGGCTGGAAATTGCGGCAGCCTCTTTTCTCTTTCCGGCATTTCCCGACGTAGTGTAGGCCCGGGTGTCACTAGATGTCAGCAAAGCGCCAGGCTCGGGGGGGGGGGGGGGGTGAGCTCTGCGGCGGCGCCGCAGCCCCCCCTCCCCCCAAGTCCGCAGCCCCCTCGAACAGATGCGGCTGTTCACTCATTAGACTTCCTCTGCCTAGTAATTTCCCCGTCGCATTTTGGAGGTCACCCGGATTGTTTTTTTCTTAATGCGGCATTTAAAAATAAATAATAAAAAGCCCAGACCCCCTCTTGCTTGCAATTGATCAGGTTCGCACGTTGTCCTGGGAAGGCTTTTTAGCATTGCAGTCACTGCAGTCAGTGGGCGAAATAACTTCCCCCAACAAGACATACTTCCTTTTGCCAGGCATCAACATCCCTCCTTCCACTTTCACCGGTTAATTTGGAAATTCTACTCCCACAGCTTGCGCCAATGATTTTTAACTGTTCAATTGTATGATTTGTTGGAAGACTGGGAATACACCCGAGGCCAAAAGACCTGGCTGTGGATTTCACAATACACAATTGCTGCAGCCCCAGATTTACAGCCATTCACCCCTGTTTGGCTGGGCCAATTACCGCCCCCCCCTCCCCGTGATTTTTTCTTTTGGTGGGCACACTGGGCAGAATCCTCCAGGCCTGGGCTGGCTGCAGAGAAGTGATGCTCAAAGACCCTTGGGTCAAAATCTCCTCTTTCCTCCTCTCTTCTCCCCACCCCACCCCCATCTCTCCTGGCCTGCTGTTTGTAAGGATTCCCTCACTTCCTGATTCACTGCAGCAAAAGAAAGGTAGGAATTAGCCAGAGAGAGAGCTGAACTAGCCACCTGAGCCAAATAATGTAGGATTAGTCATTGGGCTCAGGGCATGTCTGTCATCTGTCTGGACTGTGTGAATAAGAACAGGACTAGATGCAGCCCTCTAACTGGAAACTAATTTAGTGGGAGATCAGTATAAGGGATACGGGCTTTGAAACAGAAAGAGGAACCACTGGGTCCTGGAAAATGGGAGGATATGATGTGATGCAGAGAGGGTACTGGGACTAAGAGTGCCTAGCCCTGAGCTCACATGTCCACATTAGGGTAAAAGATCTTTAAGTGCCATAGATATATCAGCTATGTTGATGGAGGTACAGTGGGAAGAGCCCTGGATTTGGAGCGAGAAGAAGAGGGTTCGAATGCCAGTTCTGTTTGGTCAGTTTTCTGTGTGGCATCTGAAAAATGGGGGGCTTGGACCAGATCACCCCTCAGAATTTTTCAAATCTAAAATGCCGTGAGAGGCCTGGTTGAAGGAACTGGAGAACAGCAGTCTTCAGGTTACCATGATGGCTATCTTCTACTACTGTCATGTGAAAGAGGGGAACAAGAAGGGGCAGCTGGGGGGGCAGTGGATAGAGCACCAGCCCTGGAGTCAGGAGGACCTGAGTTCAAATCCGGCCTCAGACACTTAACACTTACTAGCTGTGTGACCCTGGGCAAGTCACAACCCCAATTGCCTCACACCAAAAAAAAAAAAAAAAAAAGAGGGGAACAAGAGCAAGGTCTTAGAAGTTGCAAACAAGCAAAATTTAAGCCTGTTAGGGAAGGTGGGCATGGCTGGAGGCTGGATGATCTCTTGTCAGGGCTGTCATAATGGAGCTTGTTTAGGGGGAGCAGTTGGACCAGGTGGCCTGGGGGTACCTTCTAGCTGGGAGACAATGTGATTCTGAACAATCAGCTGGTTTGGAAGTCCAAGCTCTGTGAGCCCAACAGAGGTGACCCCTTACCTTCTGGTCTGCTGCAGTAAAAACAAAGAATAAGGAAGAACTTGCCATTTTAATGCATTCAAGAAAGCTTTCTACTGGAAAGGACTTCAGAGGCCATCTAGGCTAACTCTTTCCTTTTACAAAGGGGGAGACTGAGGCCCAGAGATATCATTAAATGACTTGTCCAATGTTACACATAGGATCAGAGATTCAGGGCTGAAAGGGACCTCAGAAGTAATTTGGTCCAGTTCCCTCATTTTACAGAGAAGGAAACTGAGGCCCAGGGAGGGAAAGGGACTTACTAAAGGTCAAACATATCAGATTCATATCAATATTGGTGTTTGTGGTCATTTCCATAAAAAAAAATTGGCATCAGGCTTTTAGTCAGAAAGGCAACCTCCTGTAACATTGTTTCTATGGGAAAATTTGATTCATCTTCCATCATTTCTGTTCGTAGGAACTGCGCCAGAAATATAACTCACCATAAGTCAGAGGTCCACTTGTAAATAAATTGGGTGTCCCCTGGAGGGAATCTGTACCCCAAACAATCTCCAAGATAATGAGATCAGCACATTCCATCTCTTAAACTCTCCAAATGAACAGCAAGGGGGGGAAAGCTCCTTAATGTGAAATATATGGCAGAGAAAGGAGAGCAACTGTACTTGCTTCTGATCATATTGATTTCAGGGTTAAGGACATTCTTTTTTTTTCTTTTTTCCTCTTTCTTCCTTTCTTTTCTTTTCTTTTCTTTTTTTTTTTTTTTTGTAGTGCAATGAGGGTTAAGTGACTTGCCCAGGGTCACACAGCTAGTAAGTGTCAAGTGTCTGAGGCCGGATTTGAACTCAGGTCCTCCTGAATCTAGGGCCGGGGCTTTATCCACTGTGCCACCTAGCTGCCCCCCCCTCGCCCAGGACATTCTTAACAGATATATAGTTAACTTGAAGCAGTCACCCATATACAATTCATTCTAATGGAGGGGGGTGGAGCATGTATAGTCAGTCCAAAATAAAATCATTTCACTTTGTTCTATCCCAGTAAACTTCTTGGATTTAGGGATTTATCACCCACAGTACCCAGTATAGTGCTATATCAAGCAATCAATCAATAAACATTTATTGAGTGCCTACTATGTGCCAGTCACTGTGCTAAGTGTTGGGGTTACAAAAAGAGGCAAAAGACAGTCTCTGCCCTTAAGAAGTCTACAATCTAATGGGGGAGGCAACATGTAAACACACACACACACACATATACACAAAGCAAGCTATTTATGGGATAAATAGAAAATAATCAACAGAGGGAAGACACTGGAATCAAGAGGAGATGGGGAAGAAGGTTGAATTTTAGTTGGGACTTAAAAGAAGCCAGGGCGCACAAACATGATGCTAACATTCCTGGGTTTAAGTACTTGCCCTGACACTTGCTACTTTGTGATTTGTGATTTGGGGGCAAGTCACTTTGTCTTTTTGAGCCTGTTTTATCATGTAAAATGGGAATCAAAACCTACCTACCTCATCACAGTGTTACGAGGACCAAGTGAGGGAATGTCTGTCATAGGCTCCAGAAGTTGTAAAGCACCAGCTTTGATAAATGCTGTGGAAAAGTGTGTTGTTTTTTTAAAATAAACGCCAGCCATTATTTATAATGGCATTAATAAAAACTGATAATCAGGAGAGAATAACAGCATAAATCATAATAGCTAAGGTTAACACAATGCTTTCTTCTGGTAATAACAAAGGTTTATCCATTACCAGCTGTAAGTAGGGCATTATGTTAGGGTTAGGGGATACAGATTTGTATCGCTTGATCTCTGCCCTCAAGGGGTTTATAATCTTGTTGTGGAGATAAGTCCTATAGATAACAAGATAAATAATTAGACAAGGCAGCAAAGGCCCTGGGAGTGATGCTCGAAATAAATCGATGCAGCACAGAGCATTCATAGGTATTGAGGAAGGCAATATCCCTGGAACATGGGGGTCAGGGGCATGGCATCTCCCAAGGCTTTGTGAAAGGAATGGAATCTGAGCTGGGCTTTAAGGAAGGGTAGGCTGAAGACAAACAGAGAGGAGGGGTCAGGGCATTCTGGCCAAGCAGTCCAAGCAGTCCAAGCCAAGCCAGTTCAACATAACACCCTATTACCATCACCATCATCAGTATTATTAATAGTTGCTTTTCTTTATTTATTTTAATAGTATTTTATTGTTCCAGTTACATGTAAAGATAGTTTTCAACATTCATTTTTTTTCTTTCTTTCTTTTTTTTGGGGTTAAGCGACTTGCCCAGGGTCACACAGCTAGTAAGTGTTAAGTATCTGAGGCCGGATTTGAACTCAGGTACTCCTGACTCCAGGGCCGGTGCTCTACCCACTGCGCCACCTAGCTGCCCCTCAACATTCATTTTTATAAGATTTTGAATTCCAAATTTTCTCCCTCTCTCTCTTCTCTCCCCCGTCCCCAAGACAGAAAGCAATCTGATATAGGTTATATATGTACAGTCATATTAAACATATTTTCACATTAGTCATGTTGTGAAAGAAGAATCAGAACCAAAGGGAAAAACTTCAAAAAAGAAAAAAAAACACAAAAAGTAAAAATATTATGGTTCAATCTTCCTTCAGATACCACAGTTCTTTTTCTGGATATAGAGAGAATTTTCCCTGATGAGTCCTTTGGAATTGTCTTGCATCATTGTATTTCTGAGAAGTTACTGTGTACAATGGTCTCCTGGTTCTGCTCACTTCACTCAGCATCAGTCCATTTAAGTCTTTCCAGGTTTTTCTGAATCCTTTCTGCCCATCATTTCTTACAGCACAATAGTATTCCATTACATTACATCCAACTGTTCATCCATTCCCATATTGATGGGCATCCCCTCAGTTTCCAATTCTTTGCCACCACAAAGAGAGCTGCTAGAAATATTTTTGGACATGTGGGTCCTTTTCCCTTTTTATGATCTCTTTGGGATACAGACCTAATAGTAACACTTCTTTATTATAAGCAAAGGTGAAGAAGGGGCTATTTGCTTGCATCCTTGAGGAAACAATGATATGGGTAGTTTGCTGAGATTGGATGGTTCATAAAAGATCAAGTTGGAGAGGTACAAGGGGCCAGATTATGGAGCACCTTGTGTGTCTGTATGTAAGCAATGGAAAACCATTGCAGGAATATGAAGATCAGGGTGATAACTTTCAGTTCCTCACTCCTTAGGAAGGGGAGACCTGCTAGTTAACAAGATTCTAAGGCTTAGACTTTCCTGGGAGCAAGAGGGCATGGTTCAGGTCTCTAAGAAGATTATTCCTCCAGCATAGAAAGAATGGGTACAAGGGAGAGAGAGACTTGGAGCAAAGAGACTAGTTGGGAGACTACTATAATAGTCTAGGATATCAGAAATAATGAACACAAGGAATTAAGAAAAATATGAGACTTATAATAATAGTTAACATTTATATAGCACTTACTAAGTGCCAGACACTAGGCTAAGCACTTTACAAATATTATCTAATTTGATCCTCACAATAACCCTGGGATGTAGGTGCTATTATTATTCCCATTTTACAGATAAGGAAACTAAGCCAGAGGTTAAGTGACTTGCCCAGGGTCACACAGCTAGGACATGGCTGAGGTTGGATTTGACCTCAGATCTTCTTGACTCCTGGTCCAGTGCTCTATCCACAGTACCACTAGCTGCCTTTAAGGCAGGGAGAAGGAGGAGTAATAATGTTCAGTCAATGAATAATTGTTGCTCATATTGACCTTTCAAAGGAATTCAACTCCACAAACATTTATTCAACACCCGTCATATGCAAGGCACTAGAGGTAAGGGAGAGAGTATTTACAGATGATGACATGGTACCCACCTACTCTCATTTGTTCATTTATTAAGTACCTGCTGTATGCTGTATGGGTATAAAGATTAAAACCTACATAGTCCCTGTCTTTGAGGAACTTATCATTTAATTTTCTGGGGGAGGAGATACGATGTTCACAAATAAATATGATACGAGAATTGAACATAGGAGGAAAATTTTTGAGGGAGTGATCACATTGAGTTGGAAGAATAATTGAGGACTTCATGGAAGAAATGATAACTGAGTTGGACCTTATAGGAAGAGATGGGTTTCTTTTTTTAAAAAAGAGTTTATTTATTTTTACATGAACTCATGATCTGTTCCTCCCACTGCCCTTCCCATTTGAACAGCAACAACAAAAAAACCCTCATCCTAAATATGCATAGTCCAGCAAAACAAATTCCCACATTGGCCATGGCCCAAAATGTGTGTCCTGGCATTTTTGTTTCATCACCTCTCTGTTGAGAAGATGATATTTTATCTGAGAGGCACTAGGGAGCCACTTAAGGTTTTACAGTGGAATCTGACATGGTTGGATCTTTGTATGGAGAGAATAATTTTGATAGGTATGTGAACAATGATTTAGAGAGGGAAGAATTTAGAGGCAGGAGACTAGATGAGAGCTTATGGTGTAATGGAGAGGGGAAGACACAGATAAATAACACTGACCTAAAGTTAAATGTAAAAATGAAGTCCAGGTAAAGTGCTATGGGAAATTAAAGTCTTTAATATTATGCTAAAACTAAATTTTAAGGGGCAACTAGGTGGCGCAGTGGATAGAGCACAGGCCCTGGAGTCAGGAGTACCTGAGTTCAAATCCGGCCTCAGATACTTAATCCTTACTAGCTGTGTGACCCTGGGCAAGTCACTTAACCCCAATTGCCTCGCCAAAAAGAAGAAGAAGAAGAAGAAGAAGAAGAAGAAGAAGAAGAAGAAGAAGAAGGAGGAGGAGGAGGAGGAGGAGGAGGAGGAGGAGGAGGAGGAGGAGGAGGAGGAGGAGGAGGAGGAGGAGGAGGAGGAGGAGGAGGAGAAGGAGGAGGAGGAGGAGGAGGAGAAGAAGAAGAAGAAGAAGAAGAAGAAGAAGAAGAAGAAGCAGAAGCAGCAGCAAATGTTAAAATTAACTTTTATTCCCTAAACACACACTGCTTGGGTGATGAGCAGTGGAAAGTCATAGGATTGAGGATTGTAGACTTAAGGCTGGAAGAAATTTCTAAGGAAATTTTAGTTCCCTCATTAGATAGATGAGGAACTGAGACTCAGGAAGGCTTAATTGATTTACCCAAGTTCAGATAGATATTAAGTGTGAGAGGCAAGATTTGAACTTGATTTCTGACTCAAGAGCCAGTATTCTTTCCATTGAGAACCATGGATAATCTATAAAGTGGCAAAGCTGCATGGAAATAATAGAGAGTTAATGGCATAGGCAAATTCTTGTCATCTTTTACTCATGAAATTTACTTAGGTATACAGCAAGCAAGAGCATAAATGGGAAGCACTTTGTTCTATTTCAAAGCTGGTGGTTGTGATCATATTGTTCTGTGTCATTGATTTTTTTTTTTTTGTGGGGCAATGAGGGTTAAGTGATTTGCCCAAGGTCATACAGCCAGTAAGTGTCTGAGGCTGAATTTGAACTGAAGTCCTCCTGACTCCAGGGCCAGTGCTTTATCCACTATGCCACCTAGCTGCCCCTGTGTCATTGAATTTTAAATACCAAGAAGTTCTCATGTTTTCAAGTCCTATGGAGCACATTTTCATTTTGATGTCAAAATGCTTGAGCTTGGTATTAACTCCTAGTCGCTATTGACAGCCAGAGGTAATTACATTGTACACCCTGATTAATTTTGGAGTTCACTTGCGAAATAGCATGCAAAGTAGTAAAACACATAATTAGCTGGATGACAGGAAATGATTTCCAGCACACACAGATAATCAGTTGACTGTCCTTCAAAAACAAATATAATTCATCCAGCATGATAAATTGGATACTCAGCCAGCAAGGAAATCTCTGTAATACTTTAGGCAAATAGTTAACTGAACTCCCCCACAGTATTACCATTTCCCCTTCATATTGTACATGTTTAAAAAATATAATAATCTCTTTGCTAAAATTAAAAAATAATCTTGCCCCTATAAGCCGAGATCTATGCTTCTCTTTCTCCATTTATCCCTCCCTAGTTTGGGTATCAGGATCATATTTGTCTCATAAAAGATAGTATAGGTATTAATTGCTTTTAAAATGTTTGGTAGAATTGGTATAAATCCATCTGGACTACTTCCCCCTTTAATTATGCATTTATGATTTTCTTAACTTCTCTTTCTAAGACTGGGTTGTTTTAGATGCCTGTTAATTCGAATATTTTGCATTTTTGTAGATAATCACCCATTTCCTTGTTATTCTCAGTTTTGCTGGTATATAATGGTATATAAAAGTTTTAGATAATTATTTTTATTTCTTCTCTATTTGTTGTGACTTCACTGTGTTCATTTTTTACTTTGGAAAAGTAATTTTCTTTTTTTGATCCAGCTATTTAGTGTTTTATCAATGTTATCAGCCTTTTAAAAACAACAATTTGCTTTAGTCTTTTTTGATTTATCTAGTTCTCTGATTTTCATAAAATCTATGTGTTTTGGGGTTGTTAATTTATTAGATTTTTGAATTTAATAGATTTTTTCCTATTTCTATTATTTCTATCCCTTTCTGTTTCAATAATATATGTTTTCGGGGGCAGCTATATGGCGCAGTGGATAAAGCACCGGCCCTGAATTCAGGAGGTCCTGAGTTCAAATCCAGCCTCAGACACTTGACACTTACTAGCTGTGTGACCCTGGGCAAGTCATTTAACCCTCATTGCCCTGCAAAATATATATATGTGTGTGTGTGTGTGTGTGTGTGTTTTCAAAAGAAATGCATTTTCCTCTGAGAACTCTTTTAGCTGTATACCACAAATGTTGGAATGTTATCTAGTTATTATGATTCTTTTTTAAATGGTTATGTCACTTACCCTTTATTTATGGTGTCATGGCTTAGTCTCCGTTTAGGTTTATAACTTTGGCTCATATTTCTTTTATTGCTTACTGTCTTTATTACATTATGATCTACAAAGGATATATTTAATAGTTCTGCTTTTAGCACTTATGTTTTCTTCATGCGAAGATGAACTGGTCATGTAGTGAGAGTGAGATATATAGCTGACGAACAGCTCACATAGATACAAAGAAGAGCCTTCCCCCAGCATGTTTGTGGCCCCAGTAGGGCAAATTTATAGATGAGAGTCATAGAGGATGAGAAGACATACTTGGGTTATGGTTAGAGAGTAGCTAAATCAATGAGATGATAGATCTATTAGAGCATTGGATTATCATTCTTTATGCCTTAGTACATGATCAGTTTTATAAAGTAGTATGTGATATTGAGAAATATATCTATTCTGTCATAATGCCATTCAGAAATGATGATCATTATTTCAATTCTAATTTTCCCAATAACCTGCTTAGCTTTGTATTTTCCTTATTGTTTATCTGTTAAAGTGATCCAACTCTGAAAGAAGAATAATTTCTTTTGCAATTATTGACATTATTGTCAATGACTTTTTTATCAGTGTTCTGAGATCCAAATTCCTGTCCTGAGAAGCATGACTGGCTGTTATATATCTCCTTAAGTGCTCCTTCTCCTACAAAAGAAATTGTCACAAGGCCACTGATTTTTTTTGTTGTTGTTTTTTGTTTTTTTTAGTGAGGCAATTGGGGTTAAGTGACTTGCCCAGGGTCACACAGCTAGTAAGTGTTAAGTGTCTGAGGCCGGATTTGAACTCAGGTACTCCTGACTCCAGGGCCGGTGCTCTATCCACACAAGGCCACTGTTAAACAGTACTCCCCTCACCTCTGGGAAACATTGTTACTACCCATAGAATATTCCCTCTCCATGGGAAGAACCCAACTCCTATTCTTCTCATTCTTACCTAAGTGTTCTTTTCCTGATCTCACAGAGCTGCCCAGGCAGGATAAAACATTGAAAGAGCACAGTCTCCTCTCTGTTTGAAGCCAGCCCAGGAAAAAGGGTGTTTCTGGATCACCACTGGCTCTCCACTCTCCCCACCTAAAAGACCTTTCTCTTTGACTTCCCACTCTTCAAAATATTGATTCATTAATGAGTAAACATGAGTCTTAGTCTGAGAAATATTAATTTAGTCCTCCCCTCCCTTCCCTTCTTCTGATTCTTTTGACCTCCCTTGAAGTTTGCCCATAGATGTTCTTTGTTGTCTCAACGGCCCTCAAAGAATGTGAGTTTTTAAAAAATAGCCTTGTCTAGCCTTAGAAGAATGAAAACATTGACTTAATTGCTAACTGTACTTGTTTACCTTTCCTATGGTTCCTTTGTTTGATGAGTTTACATGCCAAATGCTGTTCTCACTTCTGATTTCTTTTGAAGGGATGACTTAAATTCCTCCCATTTGCTGAAAATCAGTCTTTTCTCCTTGTTAATGAAGCTGAGCTTAGGCTATATTATTTTGGGTGTGCAAATCAATCTACTTTGATTTTTGGAATACTACATTCCAAATTTTCTTTTGATTTCTTATAAAAGAAGATTAGTGTTAAGTATTTCAAAAATGATTTTCTTTCATACAGGGTGTCCCAAAAGTCTTAGTACAGTTTTAAGCTTTAATGACTTTGGGACATGCTAAATTTGAAGGGCCTTTTCCTGACTGTGTACATTATTTCATGAGAGATATTGAGGTTCTGAAGTTTCACAATGATCTTCTTGATAAGCAAAACTTAAGGTTTCTGTCTAGGCACACTGAGGATTCTATCAACTTCTACTTTTCCCTTTGTTTGGGGCAATTTTCTTATATGATTCTCTGAGGTATGATAATTAGTTTTTGTTATTCATGGTTTTCTAGAAGACCCACAACCCCTACATTATCCCTTTCCATCCTCTCTTCAAGCTTCTTTTTGTTGGCTTGTAGAGACCTTATGTACTCTTGAAATCTTGTTGTTTTTTAAAAAATTGTTGGATTGGGGGCAGCTAGGTGGCGCAGTGGATAAAGCACTGGCCTTGGATTCAGGAGGACCTGAGTTCAAATCCAGCTTCAGACACTTAACACTTACTAGCTGTGTGACTCTGGGAAAGTCACTTAACCTTCCTTCATTGCCCTGAAAAAAATTTCTTTTTGTTTTTTGTTTGGTTTTGGTTTTGGTCAGGGCAATGAGAGTTAAGTGACTTGCCCAGGGTCACACAGCTAGTAAGTGTTAAGTGTCTGAGGCCAGATTTGAACTCAGGTCCTCCTGAATCCAGGGCCACCTAGTTACCCCCAAGTCTACTTTTTTTGAGAGATTCTTTGCCCATTTGCTCTTAATTCTTTACTCTCTCATTTGTCTTTTAAAATTTCATCTTCAAGTATTCTACTTTCCCCTTTTCCATTCTTATTTACTAATAATAATAGTTAGCATTTTAAGGTTTGCAAGGTGTGTATTTTAAAATTCTAAATGTGGGTTCTAATCTGTCCCCCCAGTTTTGGGGGAAAACTGGCTAAAATCACTGATAAATGAGTTTAGTTTTTTAAAGGGTTTATTAAAAGATATAAGATAGTAAAAGAAAGAGAAAGATTAAGAACAGATTTCTTATAGCATGGAAATCCTAGCTTTCCTACCAGCCCACATGAAGTCCTCCCACCACACTGATGTCTTGAACCAAAAGAGGAGGAAGTCCTCTGCCAGGGTCAACTTCCTCCTTCATGGTATCCTCCCAGAAATGGGAGGTTCTTCAAGCTGATTGGCTATAGTCATTCAAATTCATTGGTTCACTGGACCCAAAGGTGGTCTCCAGTTAAGTTCAAAGTTTTTAGCTTCTGAGAACAATACCCTCTTAAGGGCCAGCCAGATGTGCTTACAGTCTAGTTAACTGGAAGTAGGCTAATCAGCAGTCAATCACACTCACTTAATTCAGTCAGTTTAGATTAATTTCCAGGTGGCCCTTTGAGTATCTGATAAATCCCCTTATCTACCACATTCCATTATCTTGACACAAAGGTGTTTTATAAATATTATCTCATCCTCTGGGTGGTAGGTATTATTATTATTCCCATTTTACAAATGAGAAAACTGAGACAGAGAGGAGTTAAGCTACTCACCCAGGGTCACATAGCCTTTAAGTGTCAGGGGCTCAATTTGAATTCAGGTCTTCCTGACTCCAAATCTAGTGCTCTATCCACTGCACCATCTAGAGCTGTAGGTTCTTATAGTTGTTCCACTAAAATTAACAAGGACCTCATAGAATTTATTGTGATATTTTCCCAGGAATTTGTGGATTGATTTCCTTTATTCAATAGTATTTATCCACTGTTATGTTTTTCTTATATATTTGCTCATTTTACATATTTATTAGTCACTCTGATTTTTTCCCCTGTGATGAGTTCTTTACTTCTCCTATTTGTGGTTTGCTCTTATTCCTTTATACTGTTTGTCTCATTTCTCGGCACTTTGAGGTGAGGGAGGGGAGATTTGTTTGGACATGACCTCTCACTCAGCCATCTTGCTAGAAGTTTCCCTCTGAACCAGACTTGACATACTCCTGAAACCCATGATGACTTCAGGGAGGGCATTTTTTTTGCCACACTTGTTGATAAGTGATGCTTTGGAGGAGAGCTAATTGTAATGTGTAGAGAGCAGTCAACTTGATATCATAAGATTTGGGTTCCAGTTCTGAATCTGCTACTAATTCTTTGTGAGACTTTGGGCAACTTTGGGTGACTTTCCCTCTCTGGACTCAGCTTCCTCCTCTTTATAATGAAGGGGTTAGACTAAAGCCCTTTAAGTTACCTTTCATTTATAAATCCCATAATAGCCATAATTATATAGTCTCTTAGCCCCTTTTTTTTGTTTCCCCCATCCTTTGTGACAATACTAGGCTTAAAATGTGCATGTATTAACATGAAAAAGAATAGACATTGGCTGTTATGATTGGGAAAGTATTTGGAGATACATTAGGCTCTACAGTTCATGTGGCCTAGATGGATACCCTTCTATCTCTTTAAGTCTTCTCTCTTCTGACTATGAATCATCTCATCTTTGTGTGCTTCCATTTCTTCATCTGGAAAATGGAACTTCTACTTTCTATGGTACCCTCTCCCTCATAAGGCTGTTGCAAGCATCAAATAAGTTCACGTACACAAAAGCAACATGTAAACTTCAACATGGGGGGCAGCATGGAACACCAGAAAGGGCACTGGATTTTAGGTCAGAGGATGTGGGTTAAAATCTTGTTTCTGTCACTTATTAGCTGTGTGACAAGTCACTTACCTCTCTGAACCTCAAGTTTCCTTAGAGGCCTACCTAGCTTGGATCTATAATCCTATAAATGTCAGCTGTTCAGTAATCAATTAATTGATGGCCTCAGACACATAGCTAATAAGTGACAGGGCTGCATGCTATTTCAGCCAGGTTGTATGACTCCAAGTCCAGTGTTGTTTCTATCGTGCCATGATCTTCTCCCCCTCCTCCATCAGAATTAGCGAACTGATTATGTCCTGATTTTTTCCAAGGAAGAGAAAAGGGTGGATTCTACAAAGTAAAATGGATATAATCCCAACAAAATTCTAGGACAGATTATTCAACAAATGATGTGTAGAAAGAATGACTGACTGACTACTAGGAATCAATGTGGATTCACTAAGGCAAGTTACTATAAAAGTTCTTCCTTACTTTCCTCTTTTATGTGAGAAAAATTTCTCCATTCTACATCTCCCTTTCCCCTTCTCCCAATACATCCCTCTTTTCACCCCTTTATTTTTTTAAGATTATTTCAACATATTCAACTCACACCCATGACTTCTTTGTAAATTCCTTTTAGCTGCCCTGATAATGATACAATTCTTAGGATTTACATGAATTATCTTCCCATTATAGAAATGTAAACAGTTTAACCTTATTGAGTTTCTTATGATTTCTCTTTGATGTGTTTTATGCAACTCTTAAGTATTATGTTTGAATGTAAAATTTTCCATTCTGCTCTGGTCTTTTCATCAGGAGTGCTTGAAAGTCTTCTATTTCATTAAATTTCCATTTTTCCCTGAAGGATTATTCTTGGTTGTAGTCTTAGACTCTATTCTGCCATCTTGGCTTCTCCCTTCTATCTTTTTTTTTTTTTTAGTGAGGCAATGGGGGTTAAGTGACTTGCCCAGGGTCACACAGCTAGTAAGTGTTAAGTGTCTGAGGCTGGATTTGAACTCAGGTACTCCTGACTCCAGGGCCGGTGCTCTATCCACTGCGCCACCTAGCTGCCGCCCTTTCTATCTTTCTTAACATGCTATGAGGGGGGAAGGCCTATTTCATGATCCATTTTCCAAAACTGTTACTGGTTTATTAGTTGCTCTTACTTCAGGTTTTTTTCATGATCTTTTCATGTACATTGTTGTAGTTGTTGTATACTTATTCTTTGGGTTCTGCTTATTTCATTCTTCATCAGTTCATTCAAAGTCTTCCACAAATTTCTCTGATCTCCTCATCTATGACATTTCTCACTGCACAATACTATTCTACTACATTTATTTCCCATACTTTGGTTAGCCCTATCCCAACTGATGAATGCTCTTTTGTTTCCAGTTCATTGCAACTTTAAGACTAAAATTGGGGGTTTTGAAAAGAAAAATTTGCCTCTAAGTGAAAGAGGCTAAAAGCAAACTCCCAGAGCCCAGGCTTCTCCAGTTCCAGAGCTTAACAAATCTGATCCTCAGAGACTCCCTGCTCTGGCCTCACCGACTGGCACAGTTTCCCAGCCAAGCAGCCTCCTCCCATCTGGTGTACATCTGGGTTGGCCAGCACATGGCTCCACCTTCTGGAGAAAATCCCTGACATGTCCTCTCCCTGGAAGCACCAACAACCCAGGTTTCTCTTATTGCTCAAAGCCTAACTTCACCTCCTGACCTAGGGGACAAGTCTCATAGCAAAACTTCACTCAGATTGATGGTGTCAGCTTGCTATTCATGTGGATCATAGTCTCAAAGGATCAGACTTAGAAGGGACCCTCAGATTAATCTAATTCAACCATATCATTTGATGGTGGAGGAAACTGTGGCTCAAAGAAGTAGGGGACTCACTAAGAAGAGTCAGAGCAGGGACTCTCATCCCAGGTCTTCCAACTATAAGAGTGGTGTTCTTTCTCCTATAGTATATCCAAGAAAGAAGTATTCCTTCACAGAACTAGTCCTGCTACCACACCTGATACACACCTTTAGGATTTATCTGCTTGATAGGATGGCATAGGACTTGAAGACTGACTTCATGTCCCCAGGTACAGCTCCTTAATATGGTATAGGTTACAGTAATACCACTACTAGGTCTGTATCCCAAAGAGATCATAAAAAAGGGAAAAGGACCCACATGGACAAAAGTATTTCTAGCAGCTTTCTTTGTGGTGGCAAAGAATTGGAAATCAAGGGGATGTCCATCAGTTGGGGAATGGCTGAACAAGTTTTGGTATATGAATGTAATGGAATACTATTTATTATACTATAAGAAATTAAAGTATGCAGAATGCAGAAAAACCTTGAAAGACTTAAGTGGACTGATGCCAAGCGAAGTGACCAGAACCAGGAGAACATTGTACACAGTAACAACAACACTGGGTGATGATCACCTATGATAGACTTAGCTCTTCTCAGCAATACGATGATCCAAGACAATGCCAAAAGACTTATGGTGGAAAATGCTCTCCACATTCAGGAAAAGAACTACGGAGTCTGAACGTAGATTGAAGCATACTACTTCTATTTTTTGTGTTGTTATTTTTTTTCTTCTTTGAGGTTTTTCTCTTTTGTTCTGATTCTTTTTTTTCACATGACTAATGCGGAAATATGTTTAATGTGATTGTAGATATATAACCTATATCAGATTGCTTTCTGTCTTGGGGAGGGGGGAGGGAGAAAAATTTGGAACTCAAAATCTCATAAAAACAAATGTTGAAAACTATCTTTACATGTAACTGAAAAAAGAAAATACTTTTAATATTGAAAAAAAAATGGTATAGATCAAAGACCCAAAGATCTGGGTTCAAACCCTACCTCTGATCCTGGGGGAAGTCTCTTCTCCTCCCTGGGCTTCAGTTTCCTCTTCTGTAAAATGAAGGAGTTGGACTAGGTGGCCTCTGAAGGCCCTTCCAGCTCTAGATCTAAGATCCCATGATCCTGTGCACAGAATAACTTTTGCCTAAAAAGGGAGAATCAGGCTTGCAGGCAGCAAGACAGTAGATGAAACCATAGGATTCTTTTCTTTCTTTCTTTCTTTCTTTCTTTCTTTCTTTCTTTCTTTCTTTCTTTCTTTCTTTCTTTCTTTCTTTCTTTCCTTCCTTCCTTCCTTCCTTCCTTCCTTCCTTCCTTCCTTCCTTCCTTCCTTCCTTCCTTCCTTCCTTCCTTCCTTCCTTCCTTCCTTCCTTCTTTCTTTCTTTCTTTCTTTCTTTCTTTCTTTCTTTCTTTTTGTTTTTGGTGAGGCAATTGGGGTTAAGTGACTTGCCCAGGGTCACACAGCTAGTAAGTGTTAAGTGTCTGAGGCTGGATTTGAACTCAGGTGCTCCTGAATCCAGGGATGATGCTCTATCCACTGCACCACCTAGCTGCCCCCATAGGATTCTTTTCAATGGAAGAGAGCCGAGAGGTCATCCAGATGACACAACTTGTAGTTTCTAGGAAGTGTACAGGGCATAGAGTTAGGAAACCTAGGTTTGAGAGTCACCTCTCTGGAGCTCAGTTTCTTCTTGTGTAAAAATGAATAATCATCTTTATTCCATCTCCCCCATAAGGCTGTCTGGTAACCTTCAAGCCCCAGAGACATAGTATATTGTTATGATCCAGTCCCAGCTCTTCATTGATGATTAGGGACAGGAAATAGTTCTGTCTTCCAGAAATTTATGCTCTTGGTCAACTCCTTTGCTGAGTATTTTGGCGGATTCCAAAGTGGTCCTGCCAGTCCAGCAAATTCAGAGAGAAGCCACAGTATTTTTTTGGACCCTGAGTGACTCCTTCTGGTGGGCCGTCTGCCCAAAGTAACAACAACATTTGCATCACTGATATCAACACCGTGACTTAATCCCACTCTAGGATTTTAAGTGCTGCTGACAATCAAACAATATTTACTTATTCCTCCAAATGAGTTGAAAGTAAACCAACTGTGTTTTTCAAGTTTGGCTGATATTGATCCAAACAGAAATGGTATCAGTTCTTTCGATGTTACTATTCAAATGGAGATAATGAGTGTATATGTCCTCCTGTGTTTGAGGGTATTCTGGGCCACCCCCATATCCCTCCATGAGCTGACATGGGTAAAATAAATTCATTTGCTGGTCATCAGCCTTTGGGGGAAGAGGTTAGTCTGGTCCTACTCTTAGTTTATTGCCAACTTTTCAGCTTGGCAGGCTCTGCTGGATATTATACTGAGCTGGCATTGTCTTGGAGAGCCCGGTGTCACCTCTCCTCCACATCAAGGCATCAGAGAACATGAGTGGGAGATTGCTATGAATAATAGTTAAAAATGATTAGGGCCTGGCTGTTCATGATTATAGAAGGGATTCAGTGGGTTTTTGCATGTGAGTCTGTAGACATTGTCCCTTGGGTAATAAGCAAGGCACAGTTAAAATGTAAAGTTAACCACAGATGAGGCAGTTATCCTCTCTGGGCCTCAGTTACGTCTTCTGGAAAATGGATATAATAAACCTTATGCTACCTCCCTCATAGGACTGTTTAGATGAAAGCAGACGGCGATGAGTCAGAGGCAAGGTGAACGATAGAAACCAAGAAGATGTCAATACTGGTAGACTGAGACAGATGGGGAAATCTAAAGTCCATACCACTGGGAAATCTACATTTATTCATTTGTTCATTCGACAAACATGCCCTGAGTGTCTCTGACATGCAAAGGGCCATGAGGGATACGAAGTTGTATAAGATGTGATCTTTGCCAGGCATGAGTTTAAAGTCTACAGGAACTGTAAGCAAATCAGCAGCAGCCAGGAAAGCCAAGAGCCGAGGCAGCTGGGAGTACAAACCAAAAGTCACATAAGATGGCAGAACTGGAAGCCATGTAGTATTAACCTTCTCTTTGATGAGGAAAGTGAGGCCTAGGAAAGGGAAGGAAATTACCCAAGGTCATACCTAGGAGCATAGATTTAGGGCTAGAAGAGACCTCGGAGTCCATCTAGTCTCTCCCTGCCCCCATTTTCCAGACAAGAAAACTGAGGTCCAGGGAACATAAAGATTTGCTCAAAACCATACCTGGAATACAGGATCTAAATCTAGAAGGCACTTTAATTTAATTTAATTTAATTAATTTATTTTTTAAGTGAGGCAATTGGGGTTAAGTGACTTGCCCAGGGTCACACAGCTAGTAAGTATTAAGTGTCTGAGGTCAGATTTGAACTCAGGTACTCCTGAATCCAGGGCCGGTGCTCTATCCACTGCGCCATCTAGTTGCCCTAGAAGGCACTTTAGAGGTCATTTAGTACAACTCCCTCCTTTTACAGAAAGAGAAACTGAGGACCAGGGATAGTAAGAGACTTGCTCAAGGCCACACAGCTTATAAGCAGCATAGATGGGGCTCAAATCGAGGCCTCCAAATTGAAGTCAATTTTTATTTCCACAACACTCTCCTTGATTCCTGAATCAGGACCTTGCTATGAGCTACCGTTATGCTCATATAGAATTTGAGGCAGTTAGGTGGCGCTGCAGTGGGTAGAGTGCCAGGCCTGGAGTCAGGAAGACTCATCTTCCTTAGTTCAAATCCAACCTCAGACACTTACTAGATGTGTGACCTTGGGCAAGTCACTTTACTCTGTTTGCCTTTGTTTCCTCATCTGCAAAAGAGATGGCGAAGGAAATGACAACCCACTCCAATATCTTTGCCAAGAAAAGCTCTAAATGGGGTCATGAAGAGTCAGACATGACTGAAATGACTAAACAACAACAACAACAACAACAACAATAAAAGAATTAAAGGGGCCTTCAAAGTCATCTAGTTTAATCTCCTTCTGTGGCAGGAGGTGAAGATGAGGCCCAGAGACAGTATGTCACTTGCCCAAGGTCACACACTAGATGAATTAGTAGTTAGAACCCAGGAGTGCTGACCCCCAGTCTAATGTTCTTTCTCCTACATTTTGCTGCCTCTCTAGAGGAAATGTTTGATGATTAAGCCCAAGGAAGAATGAAGAACGGGAACATATTTCTCTTTTAAAAGAGCCAAATCTATTAGACAGAGTCCACAACAAAGTATATAAGTTGTTTTCTCAGTCAGACAGCCCTATTCTAAATATCCTATCCCTAACTTTTTTTCCCTGTGATTAAACATTTACCCAATATAGTAAATGTTTAAAAGGGAAGCCAATGTTCAAACATTTCGGCTCCTCACCCCTAACTGGAAGCCAAGTCTCTTGACCTCATTCTACTGATGCTTCTAGGATTGCATCTGTGGTCTGTAAATCTTTACTCAGTGTAGTAAATGTTTAAAAGGGAAAAAAAGCTCAGTGTAGTGGAAATAATCCTGGATTTAAAGTCAGAGGATCTGAGTTCAAATCCCTGCTTTGCCACTTGCAAGCTGAGTGACCATGAGCAAGAGCATTCCAATTTCTGAATCTCAGTTCCCTCCTCTGTAAAAATGAGAGGACTGGACCAGCCAGGCTCTAGGGCTCCTCCCAGTGCTTGAGCCTAAGAGCTAATGTTCAAACCTTTCAGCTACTCTCTGGTAACCAGGAAGCGACTCTCTTAACCCCGACGCTACTTCTCTCCATTTTTGTTGTGTTCTTCCAGCTGAGAGGTTGGCTTTCCAAATGCAACACCTCCAATGTCACTTTAGTGGGAGGCTCAAGGAAGAAGTGCAGAGAGGACTTGGAAATCTATAGGCTCTGTATGCAGTTAACTAGCCACATCCACAATGCCCGCCCTTCCCTCAGAAGGGGAAAAAGAGACAGATAATATATGATATAAGTATGCTAACACGTCACTCATCTGTCAGCTCCTTGGGAGGTGACTGGCCCAACAGATTTTTTTTTCAGGGAATTAAAAACGTAGCTCTTAAAACAGGAAAACTTTGATTTTAGCTATTTTACATAGAAATCTTATTAATTATAACAGGAAACACCCTTCCCTCAGGCAGCATGGCATAGAGGATAGGGCACTGGACTTGCAAGACCTGGGTTCAAATCCTGCCTCAGACACTTCCCAGCTGGGTGATCCTGGGCAACTCATGGAACCTTGCCTTAGTTTCATCATTTCTAAAATGTCAGGGCTGGACTTGACGGCCCTGTGAGGCCCCTTTTCAATCTATGATCCTAATTTCTTCTTTTATTTTCCTTTTTGGCCCGTCACCAAACTTAATTTCTTTCAACGAACATTTAGTTTTTCTCCCTCCCACTCTTCCTGCTCCCACACTGAAGAAAAAAAAAAAACCTACAAACTCCCTTATTGGCCACGTCCCAAAATGCAGATCTTTCTTTATTACTGCTCTGTAAAATTATGGAATATGAATGCAATAGAATAGTATTATGCTATAAGAAATAAGAAAGGAGATGGTTTTAAAATAACCTGGGAAAACTTGTATGAACTGATAGAGTGAAGTAAGCAGAATTTATACAATAACAACATTGCTTTGTATTGGTTTTTTTTGGTGAGGCAACAGGGGTTAAGTGACTTGCCCAGGGTCACACAGCTAGTAAGTGTTAAGTGTCTGAGGCCGGATTTGAACCCAGGTACTCCTGAATCCAGGGCCGGTGCTTTATCCACTACACCACCTAGCTGTCCCCTATTCTATTTATTTTGCTCTCTACTGATTCATGTTAATCTTCCCATGTTTCTCTGAATCCTTCTGATTCCTCTTTTATTATGGCAAGAATATTCACATACCCCTAGCCTTTTCAGTTATTTCCCTCTTACTGGGACATATCTTTTTTTTCTTTGCAAGGCAATGAGGGTTAAGTGACTTGCCCAGAGTCACACAGCTAGTAAGTGTCATGTGTCTTAATCCAGATTTGAACTCAGGTCCTCCTGACTCCAGGGTCGGTGCTCTATCCACTGCGCCACCTAGCTGCCCCACAACGTTATAAAAACAAACAACTCTGAAAGACTTAGAAACTTTGATTAAAGCAATGACTAGCCATGATTCCAGAGGAGTGAGGATAACGAATGTTAGCCTGCCTTACAATTCCAATTTCTTAAATAAGCATAGGAAACTCGATCTCCCAACTGATCTATGACAAGTCCTGGGGTGATAGTTAAGGCACAAAGGGGTTAAATGATTTTCCAGTTAAGTGTCATGAGACAGGATTTGAACCCTGGTTTTCTTAACTCCAAGTTCAGGGCTCTGTTCTTTATGCCATATTATATCTGGAAATAGATTCTCCTGAAAACAATTTACCCTTTCCTTGAAAACTTGGGCTCATTACAGTGCAGTGGAAAGAGCGCTGGCTTGGGAGTGCCAGAAACACACTATTTCAAAGTTGGAAGGGCCCTCAGTGGACATCTAGTCTGACAAAACTTCTTTAGAATATAACAAATGAATGGTCATCCCACTCTTGCCCAAGAGGCACCTAGGTGACACAGTGGGGTAGCTAGTTGGCGCTGCAGTGGCTAGAGCACTCGGCATGTAATAAAAAAGACTTGAGTTCAAATCCAGCCTCAGCCACTTCCTAGCTGTGTGACCCTGGGCAAGTCACTGAACCTCCATCTGTCTCAGGTTCCTCAACTATAAAATGAGGATAATAATAGCATCTACTTATGTTGTAAGAACCAAATAAGATAATATCTGTAAGATTCTTAACATACAGAAGGCAGTTAATACATGCTTGTTTCCTTATTAATTACCTGGAGGTGGAGTGGGGAAGGGAGGAAACCAATGGCCTAAGGCAGCCATTCTACTTCTCATCATTGGGAAGTTCTTACATCAATCAACACTAACTTTGTCTCTTCGCAGGTTCCTCTCATTGCTTTCTGTCCCCTTCATTCAGTCACAAGACTAGGATTTAACTATTAGATTCACCAACCTGACAAATGTCCATTAGGCACCTGTTGTGTATGCAGGCCTTTTCTGTCCAGCAGGCCTGGGCCTTGGTTTCCCCCTCTGTCAATTTCTAAGGTCCCTTAGAGTTCTGACATTATTTGGTCTTAGAATTAATGGGTTAGTCTTCAAGAGAAAAATAGTGATCCCCTCAGGGCCTGTGGAAGTCGTGAGGGGTTGTTGGCCTAGATTTTAAGAGACCCTAGGCACCTAAGCTTCACCAGTCCTCTTCCTTTAGATTTTATTGGCTTCCATCCCTGTGTTATGAGCTGCCAATTCTTGTTAGCATTCTCCCTTACCTCCAAGCAGCATCCAGGGTGTCCCAAAAGTCTTAGTGCGGTTTTAAGCTTGAATCGCTTAGCTACCCATCCTTCAATACCTTTGTATTATGTATCTCCTTCTAATTTGTTGTTAAGAAACCAGGTGATGAAGCTCCTAAGAGTGTAGCATCTTTGGGGATTTGTGTCCTGCCTCTCCCAATCGCAAACCCTTGGAAATCATGGAACAAATCTCATCCCATTTTGTATCCCTGAGCGTCCAACACGGTGAATTACTAAGTGGTTGCTTCTACTGATCACAACCAATCAACCAATAAGTCAACAATAGTCAATAAGCATTTATTAAGGGCCTACTGCATACTAAACACTGGCTATACAAAGGAGAGTTCTTGAGGAGCTCATTACGTGCCAGGCTCTGTGCTAGATGATGAAGATATAAAACCAAAAATGACACAGGCCCTGGCCTCCAGAAGCTTACATTCTGTAGGGAGAGATGACATGTATACACATACAAGTGTATACAAAACGAATAATTGGAGTTTGGGGACAAAAAGCACTAGCTAGACTTGGCAAAGATTTCACTTAGGAGCTAGTATTTGAGCTAAGCTTTGTTGTTTTTTAATGTAACTGTTGCTTTGCTTTCTTCAGTTAACAAGCATTTCTTTTCTCTCCCTCTCCCTCTCTGCCCACCCCTCCAACCATGGAAAAATGAATCCTTGTAACAAATATGCATAGTCAAGTAAAACAAATCCTCACATTGGCCATGGTCAGAAATGTGTGTCTTATTTGACATCTTGTGTCTATCACTTCTCCGTCAGGAAGTGGGTGGCCTGCTTCATCACGGGGCCTCTGGAATCATGGTTGCTCATGCCATCAATCAGAATTCTCGTTTTTCAACGTTGTTGTTGTTTTTCCTCAATGGTGTTGTTACTGTGTAAATTGTTCTCCTGCTTCTGCTCACTTCATTCTGCAGCAGCCATACAAGGTTTTCTCTGAAGGTTTCTCTGAAACTGTCCCTTTCACCATTTCCTTACAGTATAATATTATCCCATTACATTAATATATCATAGTTTGTTCAGTGAGTGAGCTCAGTTTTTTTCATATAAATATTTTATTATTTTCCAGTTACATGTAGAGATAGTTTTCAACATTTGTTTTTATAAGATTTCTAGTTTCAAATTTTTCTCCCTCTCTCCCCCCTCCCCAAGACAACAAGTAATCTGATATAGGTTATATATGTACAATCACATTAAACATATTTCTGCATTAGTTTTGTTATGAGAGAAGAATCAGATCAAAAAGGAAAAACCTCAAAAAAGAAAAACAACAACAAAAAATAGAGATGGTATGGTTCAATCTGCATCTAGATTCCACAGTTCTTTTTTTTCTGGATGTGGAGAGCATTTTCCATGAGTCCTTTGGAATTATCTTGGACCATTGTATTGCTGAGAAGAATCAAATCTATCACAGGTGGTCAACACATAATGTTGTTGATACTGTGCACAATATTCTCCTGGTTTTGCTCATCTCACTCAGCATCAGTTCATGCAAGTCCTTCCAGGTTTCTCTGAAATCTGTCTGGCTCATCATTTCTTATGGCACAATATTATTCCATTACATTCATATACCACAACTTGTTCAGCCATTCCCCAACCCCTCAGTTTCCAATTTCTTGCCACCACAAAAAGAGCAGCTATAAATATTTTTGTACATGTGGGTTCTTTTCCCTTTTTACGATCTCTTTGGGGAAAAGACCTAATAGTGATATTGCTAGGTCAAAGGGTATGCACAGCTTTATAGCCCCTTGGGCATAGTTCCAAACTGCTCCCCAGAATGGTTGGATTAGTTCACAGCTCCACCAACAATGCATTAGTGTTCCAATTTTTCCACAACTTTTTCAACATTTATTATTTCCTTTTTTGTCATATTAGCCAATCTGATAGTTGTCAGGTGGTACCTCAGAGTTGTTTTAATTTGCATCTCTCTAATCAATAGTGATTCAGAGCATTTTTTCATATGGCAATAGATAGCTTTGATTTCTTCATCAGAAAACTGCCTGTTCATATCCTTTGACCATTTCTCAATTGGGGAATGACTTGTATTCTTATAAATTTGATTTAGTTCCCGGTATATTTTAGAAATGAGGCCTTTATCAGAAGTACTGGCTATAAAAATTGTTTCCCAGCTTTCTGTCTCCCTTCTAATTTTGGATGCATTGCTTCTGTTTGTACAAAACCTTTTTAATTTAATGTAATCAAAATCATCCCTTTTGCATTTCATAATATTCTCTATCTCTTGTTTGGTCATAAACTGTTCTCCTTCCCAAAGATCTGAGAGGTAAACTATTCCTTCCTCTCCTGTGGTATCACTTATATCTAAAACATGTACCCATTTTGACCTTATTTTAGTATATGGTCTAAGATGTTGGTCTATGCCTAGTTTCTGCCATACTATCTTCCAGTTTTCCCAGCAGTTTTTGTCAAATACTGAGTTCCTATCCCAGAAGCTGGAGTCTTTGGGTTTATCAAACAGTAGATTACTAAAGTAATTTACTACTGTGCCTAACCTATTCCATTGATCGTCCACTCTATTTCTTAGCCAGTACCAAATAGTTTTGATGACTGCCACTTTATAGTAAAGCTTCAGATTTGGTACAACTCACCCACCTTCCTGTGCATTTTTTTATTAGTTCCCTTGATATTCTTGAACTTTTGCTTTTCCAGATGAATTTTGTTATTATTTTTTCTAGAGTGAGCTCAGTTTTGAAGGAAGCTAGGGTTTCTCAGGGAGAAAAGAAGGGTGTATACCCCAGTCCCATGCAAAAGATCCCTTGTCGTGCCAGCCCAGGACCCTCTCTCTGGAATAACGTTGTAGAAGCTATTTTGAGTTCTTGACTTTCTTGGCCTTCTAGGTTCTTGGCTGTGTTCTGAACACTTGAGTTTGCCAGAGGTTTGGAGCTTTCTATCTGTTAGGTGGTAGTGGGTATGGGTGAGCCTAGATGGCTGATGAGGTCAAATTCAGCCTTGGATGCTTCCGTAGCTGTGTGTGACCCTCAGCAAGTCACTTAACCTATGTGCCTGCCTCAGTTTCCTCAAGTATAAAAGGGAGTAATAATAGATGCACCTATCTCTGAAGGTTGTTGTGCAGACCAAATGAGATAATATTTGTGAAGGGCCTGGTATACAGTAGGCACTTAACAAATATTTGCTCCTTTTCCCTTCCCCACCATTCAACAGAGATACCATCAGCCTAAATGTGACAGTTTCTTAAACCTTACGATACCATATGAGCTCCAATATAGCTTTCTAGCACCACATGGGCAACATACTGGTTTTAGCTCATAGATCATATTATAGAGTTAAGAGATAGAAGGGACCTTGAAGGCCATATGGCCCAACCCCTTCATTTTTTTTTTGGTGGGGCAATTGGGGTTAAGTGACTTGCCCAGGATCACACAGCTAGTAAGTGTCAAGTGTCGGAGGTCGGATTTGAACTCAGGTCCTCCTGAATCCAGGGCCAGTGCTCTATCCACTGCACCACTTAGCTGCCCCCCAACCCCCTTCATTTAAAAAAAAAAGATATTGTTCAATTTTGTATTTATACTGTGAGTAGCTCCCTCTTCCCCCCCCAAGCTCCCTCTCCCAATTTAAAAAAAAGCAAAAAAAGCAATCATTGTAACATAGTTGAGCAAAGCAAACCCACACATTTGTCATATCCAAAAGTACATTCTGAATCCTGAGTCCATGACCCCTTTGCCAGGAAATCCAACCCTTCATTTGGGGGGGGGGTTGTGAGGCAATTGGGGTTAAATGACTTGCCCAGGGTCACACAGCTAGTAAGTGTCAAGTGTCTGAGGCCAAATTCGAACTCAGGTCCTCCTGACTCCAGGGCCAGTGCTTTATCCACTGCGCCACCTAGCTGCCCCCCAACCCTTCTTTTTTTTGGTGAGGCAATTGGGGTTAAGTGACTTGCCCAGGGTCACACAGCTAGTAAGTGTCAAGTGTCCGAGGCCATATTTGAACTCAGGTCCTCCTGACTCCAGGGCCAGTGCTCTATCCACTGCACCACCTAGCCGCCCCCCAATCCTTCATTTTTACAGAGAAACTGAGGCCCAGCATAAATAACAGAGCTGGGATTCAAATCCAGGTCCTTAGGCCACAAATCCAGTATACTTTTCACAGCATCGTCTAGCCTCCCTATGCTGTAATAGAGAGATTTGGGGGGGGGTGTCTATGTATTTGGGAGTCTAAGATAAGTGTGTTTGTTACTTCCAATATAAAAAATCTCAATAAAAGTCAACAAATGCAGATTAGATGAGCTCCAACAACCTTTCCAAATTTAACTTGTTGGTCTACATTTCTTTTAGTCCTCCTATTAGAGGAGAAACAGTTTGAAGGCAGACGCTGAAGATCTCCTTTATCTTTGTCTCTGTCACTGTGTTTTCTTGGTGTTCAGTAATTCAGTCATGTCTGACTCTTTGTGACCTCATGGATTGTAGCATACCAGGCCCTTGTGTCGTCCAGTATCTCCTGTAGTCCTCCCAAGCTCATGTTTGTTGCTTCTATGATACCATCTATCCATCTCATCCTCTGCCATCCCCTTCTCCTTTGGCCTTCAATCTTTCCCAACATTGGGGTCCTTTCCAATGAGTCCTGTCTTCACATCATGTGGCCAAAGTATTTACCCTTCAGCTTCAGTATTTTTCCTTCCAGTGAGTAGTCTGAATTAATTTCTTTTAAGTATTGACTGATTTGATCTCCTTGCTGTCCAAGGCACTCTCGAAAGTTTCCAGAAAAACAATCTGAAAGTGTTGATTCTGCAGCTTTCCTTACAGTTCAACTCTCACAGCCATACGCTGCTACTGGAAAAAACCATAGTTTTGACTATACAGACCTTTGTTGGTGAGGTGATGTCTTTGCTTTTTAGTCTGCTGTCCAGATTTGCCCTAGCTTTCCTTCCAAGGAGCAAACGTCTTTTAATTTCATGGCTACAGTTGCCATCTGCAGTGATCTTTGAGCCCAAGAATAGAAAATCTAACACTGCTTCCATTTCTTCTCCCTCTGTTTGCCAGGAAGTGATGGGACCAGTTGCCAAGATTTTAGTTTTTTGATGTTAAGCTTCAAGCTTGTAGCACCCCCCTTAACTCCTGTGAGGTTAATACTGATATGTTCCACCTTCTGGTAAAGGTGTAAATGTCCAGCTGGGAATCTTGGAGCCATCCCCAAAGCAAATATTTCTATTTCACTGTGCAGGGCCATATGATCATAGCAACTACTAATACTAAGGCATAACTGAAAACACAGAGAGCCACCTTCTCCCAGCTCTAGCCCCAGGCCCCCTCAGCTGGGGCCATAGTACCCCAATAGTAGTAACTCTCATTTCTTGGGCACCTTTCTACGAGCAGGACTATGATGTAGGGCCTCAGGTGGTATAGTAGAAAGTGTGCTGAATCTGGAGTCAGTAATCTTTCTCTGAAAAAACTTTTTTTAAAGTAATAAACATTTTTATTTATAGTTTTGAGTTCCAATTTTTAGCCCTCCTTCTCTCCCTCCCCTTACCCCTCTCTGAGATGGTAAGCAGAAATGGGTTATATATGTACAGTTATATAAAACATGACCATATTAGTCATTTTGTACAGGAAAGCTTGAATACAAGAAAAAAAATGAAAGAAAGTGAAAAATAGCCTGCTTCAGTCTGTGTTCCATCAATACCACTTCTTTCTTTGGAAGTGGATGGTATGCTTCATCAATAGTCCTTTGGGATTGTCTTGGATTATTGTACTGTTGAGAATAGTTAAGCCACTCACAGTTCTTCATCAAACAGTATTGCTGTCTCTGTGCACAATGTTCTCTTGGTTCTGCTCACTTCACTATACATCAGTTCATACAAGTCTTTCCAGGCCTTTCTGAAATCCTCCTGCTTGTCATTTTTTATAGCACAATAATAGTCCATCACCACCATATACCACAGCTTGTTTATCCATTCCCCAATTGATGGGCATTCCTTTGGTTTCCAATTCTTAGCCACCACAAAAAGAGCCACTAGAAATAGTTTTGTACAAATTGGTCTTTGAAAAAAACTTTTAAACAATTGCTATCTTTTGTTTTTGTTACCTTTGTTTTTAAGTAAATTCTTCCTCCTTCCTCTCCCAGTATGCTATCCTTTATAACAGAGGGTAAAAAAGAAAGGGAAAAAGAAAAGCAGTTCTGCAAAACTAATCTACATATCAACCAAGTCTGACAGTATATGCAGTATCCCACACCCATAGTCCCCCACCTCTGCAAAGAAGAAGAGTTTTCTCCTCTCTTCTTTGGGGGCCAAGATCAGTCATCATAATAACAGCATGCTTCATTTTGTTGCTAGTTTTGTTCTTTTATGTTATTCCAGTCATTTTGTATATTGTTTTCCTGGTTCTATTTACTTCCGTCTTCGTCAGTTCATATAAGTCTTCCCAAACTTCTCTGTCTTCATCCATTCATTGGGTTTTATGGTGCATCAATGAATGAATGAAGGAAGGAAGGAATGAAAAGTGTTTATTAAGCACTTAGTATATGTCAAGCATTATGTCTTTTTTTTTTTAACAGGGCAATGGGGGTTAAGTGACTTGCCCAAGGTCACTAAGCTAGTAAGTGTCAAGTGTCTGAGTCCGAATTTGAACTCAGGTCCTACTCAATCCAGGGTAGGTGCTTTATCCACTATGCCACCTAGCTGCCCCCTTGTCTAGCATTATGCTAATCACTGGGGATACAAAGACAAAAGTGAAAGCCCCTGACCTCGGGGTGCTTATATTCTAATCAGAAGAGACAACACACATACATAGGGGATTGGTGGCCAAGCAAGGGTAGAGTAACCAGGATGTTGAATGGAGCCACGGGGCAGTCAGCTGTCACCCAGAAGCAATGGTCATATTGAGTTGATTTGATTACTGTTTGCAGAGCAAGAGATAGAAAGTAGGAAGAGGAACATATTCGTCAGGATGTAGTTGTCTATCACATTCATATTCCACAATGTATGGTTTAGCCATTTCCTACAGACAGCTTCTTTTCAAATCCTAGCTTTGATACTTCTTAGCTGTGTGACCCTGAGCAAGTCACTTTACCAATGAACTTCAATTTCTTCATCTGTAAAACAGATATAATAATGTGTGTGTGTGTGGGGGGGGGCAATTGGGGTTAAGTGATTTGCCCAGAGTCACACAGCTAGTAAGTGTTAAGTGTCTGAGGCCAGATTTAAACTCAGGTCCTCCTGAATCCAGGGCCAGTGCTCTATCCACAGCGCCACCTAGCTGCCCCCAAAGTGCATTTTTTTTCTTCTTTTTCTTTCTTTTTTTTTTTTTTTGGTGGGGCAATGAGGGTTAAGTGACTTGTCCAGGGTCACACAGCTAGTAAGTGTAACGTGTCTGAGGCCAGATTTAAACTCAGGTCCTCCTGAATCCAGGGCCAGTGCTCTATCCACAGCGCCACCTAGCTGCCCCCAAAGTGCATTTTTTTTCTTCTTTTTCTTTTTTTTTTTTTTTTTTTTTGTTGGGGCAATGAGGGTTAAGTGACTTGTCCAGGGTCACACAGCTAGTAAGTGTCAAGTGTCTGAGGCCAGATTTGAACTCAGGTCCTCCTGACTCCAGGGCCGGTGCTTTATCCACTGTACCATCTAGCTGCCCCTTATAATAATCTTTGAACTCCTCAACTCATGGATTTATGGTGAGCAAAATTCTTTGTGAATCTTAAAGCAGTAGGGAAATTTGAGCTAGTATCATGGTCACCGTAGCATCATAAAACCCTAGATTTAGAGTTAGAAGGGACCTTAGAGACCATTTGGCCTAGCCCCTTTATTTTACATATAATAAAACTGAGCCTCAGAAAAGAGCAATGACTTACTCAGGGTCACACAGCTAGAAGCCACAATTGTCCTAGAAATGGCTTTAAATAAATTCTTAGAATTTTATGTACCTATGATCCCCTTTGTCCAATATTTGCCCATCTAATTTTTAAAAATTATTATTATTATTATTATTATTTTTGCGGGGCAGTGGGGGTTATTTGACTTGCCCAGGGTCACACAGCTAGTAAGTGTCAAGTGTCTGAGGCTGGATTTGATCTCAGGTCCTCCTGAATCCAGGGCCAGTGCTTTATCCACTGCACCACCTAGCTGCCCCTGCCCATCTAAATTCTCATTTGATCTTCACATCTACAAAGTACATAAGGAAGAGATTATTATCCCCATTTTGCACATGAGGAAACTGAGGCCCAGAAAGGCACAGTGATTTCCCCCCAAGATCATAGAGCCAGTGAGGCACAAAACTGAGGATATATTCCAGAGCCCCTGATTCTTAGACCTGGGCTATTTCCTCCAAACTATTTCACCAAGGTCCCTGTCCTAATAACTAGAGTGGGGTGGGTGTAGGGGGTGGGGGAAGAGATTGATATTGAGCAACCTTTGTTGAAAAGAACAATAATTCCATTCCTGTGCATGGGAAAGGTGGGATGGGAAGAGAATAGAAAGGAATAAATATTTATGTAGTGGCTACTATGTGCCAGGCACTGTGCTGATAATGGCTTTTAAAAAACACACAAATAGGGGAAGCTAGGTGCTAGTCAGGAGGACCTGAGTTCAAATCTGACCTCAGACACTTGACACTTACTATCTGTGTGACATTGGGCTAGTCACTTAACCCCAATTGCCTCACTAAAACAAAAAAAAATTCTTAAAAAAACACACAGATATTAACTCATTTGGTCCCCATAGCAACCCCACAAGGTAAGGGAAAAGAAATAAGCATTTGATATTTCCAAATATTTGATCCTTACAACAACCCTGAGGTGGGTACCTTTAATATCCCTACTTTACAAATAAGGAAACTGAGGCTAAGCATCACATAGCTAATAAGTATCGGAGGCCAGATTTCAAGTGAGGTCTTCCTGCCTCCAGGCTCTGTGTACTGCACCACCAGCCGCCTCTGTCTGCCTGGAGACAGAAGGTTAAAAACTCTGCCTGGAAAAGGCTCACGCAGAACACAATGTGGCCAGCTTGGAATGAATATGTAGGAGTATGAGGTGAGGAAGAAAGAGAACAATGTTTGTTAAGAGAAAGGGATTAAAATGAACAGCCTTGGAATGGAGCAGCAGAACAGTGGGGAGATGTTCTTTTGGACTCATCTGACCTGCAGCTCTTCCTGGAATGGGGAGGGATGGATGGTCTTCTCCAAAAACAGCTGGGCTTGAGAAATTAACTCATTTGGAGACTCCAGCTCATGGAAAATTCGAATTTGCTGAGAGCCAGAGGTTTGGATGGAATAAACTCATGGAAGGATTATAAGAACATACCAGGTTGTCCACTGGGACTTGGTCCCATTGCTCAGACCACTCTATAGCAAGGACACACTTCCTGACCTTGGGTGGAGAGTGCTTAGTCACTTAAAGGGGCCGTTCCAATGGCTTAAGAAACAAGCATAAGGGTAGTGCTCAATGGATAAAGCACTGGCCTTGGATTCAGGAGGACCTGAGTTCAAATCCAGCCTCAGACACTTGACACTACCTGTGTGACCCTGGGCAAGTCACTTAACCCTCATTGCCCCACAAAAATTAAAAATTTAAAAAAATTAAAAAAAAAGAAACAACCATAAGATTAGAAAGCTAGAGCCAAAAAAGACTCCAGAGGCCATTTAATCCAACTTGCTCATTTATACAGAGAAGGAAACTGAGGTTCAGGGAGGTTAAATTACTTGACCAAGGTCACACGCTGGATCTTAGATCTAGAGCTGGAATGGATTTGAGAGACCATTTTGTCCAGCCCCCTCATTATACAGATGGAAAAAAATTAGGCCTTGAGAAGGGAAAAGACTTAGCTATGGCTACCCATTCAGGCCTCAGAGCAAAATCTGCACCCATATCCTTTCACTCCCAGGGCAGTACTCTTTCCACTGTACTGTGGCTACATTTCCGAGCTGTTTAAACTCTCAGCTCAGATTCTCATCCAACTTGACTGCCCATGAGAGAGAAATAATGTCTTTCGTTTCTTTAGTGAAATAAGTTTGGGGAAAAAAACCCTCTCCAATACACTTCAGTGAGACAGAGAGCACAAGGTTTATTATGCTCATTGTAGAGAAGAGGAAGCCAGGCCTCAGAGAGGCTCAGTAATGTGCTGATGGTCACACAGTTAGGAAATGTCAGACTTGGAATGTGAGCCTGAGTCTCCACTGTCTCAGACTGTGCCTCTGCAGCAGAGCTTAGCAAAGCAGAATGGAGGAGACGAAGGAGAATATTCAATGCTCCAATGAATCTGGATTCTTACCAATTTGGGAGTTCCCTTCAACAATGCCAATGGTAACCCAGTGGTGTGACTCTTGTCCTTGTTCTCCCAGCAGGTCACCATGAGGGTGCCCATTGAGCCCTCAGGATATCCACTTGTCACCCCTTGACCTTGTCCATTTTTGCTCTTGCCCTTCCTGTCTTCGTTCCTAGATGATGTCCTTTCCTCCTGTCCTTTGGATCCCCTTGTTGGTTACCTTCTGTGGCCTGCTCTTTCCTGAGCCAACAGTCTTTCAACCACACTTTGGCTTTTATTCTTTTCCATTGCACCTCAGTGTAGGAGACCTCTCATACTGCGATGGATCCCCAAATGGTTTCTGGTGGTCCCTGACAGGGACGTAGTCCAAGAGGAATAACACAGAGGAAATGTAGCCTTCAGGATATTTGCTGTGCATGAGCTTTATGACATGCTTTATTAGAGTAGGGTCACCTTTGTTTGACAAATATAGTCACCTCTCTAATATCTGGCCCAGTGGATGGATTCATGGGTGTGAATAACCTTAAAAGATGGGTGAGAGCATTTTTATTTGTTTTAGGAATGCAAACTCTTCTGTGTGTTTGTGTGTGTGTGTGTGTGTGTGTGTGTGTGTGTGTGTGTGTGTGTGTGTGTGTGTGTGTGTGTGTGTTTGTTGGCAGGGTGGGGTGGACTGTCAGCAGCAGCAGCAGGTGTTCCTAATTATGGCTCCGCTTAGGCTAATGTTAAAATTAGCTTGTATATCCCGAACATATATCTGGCAGGAGTGTGTTGGGTAGTATGGGGAAGCCAACTCGGGATTGAAGATCTGCCTGAGCTAGGGTGTGACTGAGAGAATGTGATTGATTGCCTGACAAATGTACCAGAACAGAGAACTCGGAATGAACGTTGTCCTTCAGCAGAGGCCCCTCGGGAGGCAGCCTGCTGATTCCAACGAGGCTGCCAGCACTCACAACATTTCTGGCCTCCTCCTGAGGAATCAATCGCTTTCTGAGTTTGCAGCACATTTTTCTTCTGCTCCTCTGTGACCACAAACCCAGCAATGCAATGGCGCCTGCTCCAAGGCTGGGGCCGGCATCTGGGTCCAGCATCCGCCCACAGAGGCCCTCTCCCAGCCATAGGCTCTGACCACATCAGAGCTGGAAGGGACCTTTGAAACTGTTCATTTGACCGAGGAAGAACCTGGGGCCCAGAGAGGGAAAACCAGCGCCATTGACTTAGTTGCACAATCAGGAGGTGAGTAGCAGAGCCAAAACTCGAACCCAGGTCTCTGTGGCCAGGAAAGTGGACTGAATTTGGAGTTAGAGGACCTGGGTTGGAATCATGAGCAGGACTGAGTAACCCTGGGCAAGTAAGTCTCTTCCTTTTCTTCTGGGTCTCAGTTTCCTCACTTGTAAAATAAGGTAGTGAAGGGGCAGCTAGGTGGTGTAGTGGATAAAGCACTGGCCCTGGATTCAGGAGGACCTGAGTTCAAATCCGGCCTCAGACACTTGACACTTACTAGCTGTATGACCCTGGGCAAGTCACTTAACCCTCATTGCCCCACCAAAAAAAAAAAAAAAAAGAAAGAAAGTCCATAAAATAAGGGCAGATAAACTACATGATGCCTGAGGTCTCTTCCAGCTCTGACATTTTGGGCTTTATGTCCCAAAGACCCCCGGGGGCCTATGGCTCCCAGAGAAGTACTCTTTCTTCTACCCTTGGCTTTCTGGGACCTTGCTGAAATGAGAAGGGTACAGTCTCTAGGGTAGCATGTGCTCAAGGTATCCCTGTTTGTTGATGCTTGGGAGTTTTGCTCTGGGCAATGGCAGGTGACCCCGACTGACTGATTCCCTCCCTGCACTGGCAGCTTGGGCCTCCAGGATGAATGCTGGTTACTCTGGTCTGGCCAAGTGTGCCAGAGATGGTGCTCCTGCCATACCCAGTGGGATGGCCAAGATGCACTGCCCAGCCCTGACACTGGCTAGCTGGGCGGCCCCAGGCAATGTCACATTGCAGCCATTTTGTATGTTTGAGAAGCCTTAGAATGAGAGCCACAGGACATGTGTTCAGATTCTCCTGACTCTGCCATTGACTACCTGTATGACCTTGGGAAAGTGATTTCTCCTTCTTGGGCCTCAGGTTTCCTCATCTGTGAAAATAAGGCGGGGCATGGGGGGGGAGGGTGTACTAGATAAGCAGGAAGGGCCCTTCCAGCTCTAGAGCTAGGATTCTAGGAATGACCTTGGACAAGTCACTTCCCCTCTCTTGGCCTCAGTTTCCTCTGCTCTAAAATGAGGGGGGGGTGGACTAGAGGGTATCTGAGATCCCTTCTAACTCTAGGTCTAGGATCCTGTGTACGTTACCTTGGACAGGTCACTTCCCCCTCCCTGGGCCTCAGTTTCTCCATCTATAAAATGAGAGGGTTGGACTAAATGGCCTTAGAGCTCTCTTCCAGTGCGCAATCTAGAGTCACTCTAATGACCTTTCTACTTTTTTTTTTGGGTGGGGCAATGAGGGTTAAGTGACTTGCCCACAGTCACACAGGTAGTAAGCGTCAAGTGTCTCAGGCTGGATTTGAACTCAGGTCCACCTGAATCCAGGGCTGGTGCTTTATCTACTATAGAGCCACCTATCTGCCACCTGGGCCCTTCTACTTTTTTTTTTTTGTGAGGCAGTTGGGGTTAAGTGACTTGCCCACAGTCACACAAGTAGTAAGCGTCAAGTGTCTCAGGCTGGATTTGAACTCAGGTCCACCTGAATCTAGGGCTGGTGCTTTATCCACTATAGAGCCACCTATCTGCCACCCGGGCCCATCTACTTTTTTTTGTGTGTGTGTGAGGCAATTGGGGTTAAGTGACTTGCCCAGGGTCACACAGCTAGTAAGTGTCAAATGTCTGACGCCAGATTTGAACTCAGGTCCTCCTGACTCCAGGGCTGGTGCTCTATCCACTGCGACACCTAGCTGCCCCACCCTTCTACTTTTTTTTTTTTTTTTAGTGAGGCAATGGGGGTTAAGTGACTTGCCCAGGGTCACACAGCTAGTAAGTGTTAAGTGTCTGAGGCCAGATTTGAACTCAGGTACTCCTGAATCCAGGGCCAATGCTTTAACCACTGCGCCATCTAGCTGCCCCACCCTTCTACTTTTAATGATATTTGTATAAAATATCTTTTGAACCTTTGCCTCCTATTACCAGATACATTCCTGAAGGCTCTGGTGCACCAATCCTTCAGTGTTAATCCTGGGTATTATCCCATAGGTTCCCTGGGCACTATCTTAGATGCTTGGACTAAGCTCCACCTTGCCCTGACTCCTGATACTGTCCAGTAACCCCACCTCAGCCCCTCCCTTCACTACCTCACTCCCACATGGCAATTTAGCTTTGCACTGTACCTTTCACCCCTTGACCCCTACACCTTTGACCTTGGGAAAGTGTCACCACCTACTCACTGGCCCAAATCACAAAGTGAGAATACTTGCTTCCCAATGGGCCAGGGCCAGGCCCTGGGAGGGATTTCTCCCAGTGTCTGCTCTTTAGCTTCCTGCTTCTAATTCATGGCACTTAGAGATTTTGCAGGAAAGGCTCTGCTGACAATGGACACCTCTGATTAATAGGACCAAGTCAGGAGCTGGGAGGTGGCTGGCTGCCAGCAGGATATACTCATTTGAACACAGTCACCCTGGTGGCTCCGAGATGGGCAGGTTTATCATTCTTGTCCCTGTCAGACAGAGGATAGTCTGAGGCTCTCCTTTTTTTTTAAGCAATCCAGTCTGGGTGTGGCTGTGATTAGACAGATACACGGGCACTGGAAACCAAGTGCTTCTCAGTGTACATTTGTCAATTCCTCAGCACATCCCTTGCTTAGCCCCGTGTTCTGTTAATCAAACTGAGCCTTCAACAGTGGAGAGGATCCTCGATTAGAAGTGAGAAGGTATGGATTCTAATCCCAGCTCTGATATTTGGGGGCCTTTGGGGAGTGGCTTCCCTCTCTGTCAAATTAAGGAGGCAGGCAAGGTGATTTCTAAGATTCCCAGATCAGAGGCCGTTATCCCCAAAGTGCAGTGTGAGAGCTAAAGGGCACCCCCAGAAGCCACCTCGTCTAGACCCAGAGGAGGAGAAGGGACTTAGCCAGGGCTGCACAGCTAGCTCTTCTGGTCTGGGAGCCTGGAGGATCTCAAAGCCAAAGTTCCTTGTGGACCACCCCCAGTCCCTGGCATGGAACAGGAGAGTGACAGCAAGCTGCTGCCGTCCTCAGGCCCAAAAGGCAGCATATAGCCCTTGGGGTCAGGAAGACTAGGGTTTGCACTTAGGATCATCAATTTTAGGGGACCAGAGAGGCATCATCATCATAATAACAACAACAACAACAATAATAATACATATTGTGAATGGAGGCCCAGGAGGTACAAGGTACCATGGATAATAAACATTAGAGGGAGGGGGCAGCTAGGTGGCACAGTGGATAAAGCACCGGCCCTGGATTCAGGAGACCCTGAGTTCAAATCTGGCCTCAAACACTTAACACTTACTAGCTATGTGACCCTGGGCAAGTCACTTAACCCTCATTGCCCCGCCCCTGAAAAAAAAAGCCAATGTGACAATTATTTGACAAAAACAACATTAGAGGGAGGATTTGATTCCAGGTCCTTTGACCCCAGAAACTGATTTCCCTTCCACCATACCACTACTTATATGTCCCTGGACAAATCACTTAGGCTCCCTAAGCCTCTGCTCCTTCTTCATCAAAATGGGGGAAATATCTCCTAACATTACTGGGAGATTTGAAAGAGATCATGGATGCGAAATGCTTCGCAAACCCTTGTTGTTCAGTCGTTTCAGTGATGTCTGACTTTTCATGACCCCATTGGGGGTTTTCTTGGCAGAGATACTAGAATGGTTTGCTATTTCCTTCTCTATCTCATTTTACAGGTGAGGAAACTGAGGCCAACAGGGTGAAGTGACTTGCCCCGGGTCACCCAGATAGTAAGTGTCCGAGGCTGGATTTGAATTCAGGAAGATGTCTTCCTGATTCCAAGCCCAGTGTTCTACCTACTGCAGTACCACTTAGCTGCACTTGCAAACCCTAGGGTACTAAAATCTCCATTGTTCATGCTATTGTTAATAAGGATTGGAACTGGACCTGTGTTTTCACTGGTCTAGGGAAGTCGCAGCTGAGGAAATTCTACCAATGTAGATTGGCACCTTCTCTACAACTTGGAGAGTTACCTCCCTGAAGTGACTTGCTTGGGGTCACACTGCCAGTAGGGGTCAGAGGTGAGACTAGATCCGAGGCCTTTTTGGGCTCTTGGGCTAGCTCTGTCTCCTCTATGCCACGCTTCCTCTCTAACAACAGTAAGAATATGTGGAAATATCGCACAAGGCTCCAACTGGGTTGCTGATTGTGTCCCCCAGGGGAAAAGGAACCAATCCTCACCCCAGAAGTCCAAGGAAAGAGGAAGTGAAAAAGGGAAAGGACTTTTGGAGGAGACCTGTGGGTTCAGAAGCCAATTGCCCCTCCTTGAGCAACAGACCTAGAAATTCTGCAAGTACACTCTCCAGTTACTTAGCTCTTGGCCTGTCTAGGTCAAGATAGGTCCACGTTTCTGCACCACAGACATAGAAACTAGGTTTAGTGAAAAAATCTTCCCCTCCTCCTTTTTCATAATCATAATCCTCTCCCAGCGCCAGATGTTTCTAGGAGTGGCTAGCAAAATCATTGACATCACTCTGCAGTGTTCCTTTCACTGATGATTAACAAGGGACAGGCAGGATGAGTCACACCTTGGCCTGGCCCAGCCCGGCCCAGCCCGGCCCAGGGCGGTGGGAATTACAAGCCAAAGGCTGGGACAACTTGTCTTCCAGACAGGGAGCCAGCTCTGCACAATGACATCCTTCCTTTTTTCCCATGGTCCCGGTTCCTCTGGGTAAGGGCCAGGCTCATCCTTTGGGATCCAGGAGGGTTTGAGGAAAAGGAGTAACAAGCAAAGCTGCACCACAGGACTTGGGCTGCAGAGACTGACCTGTTGCAGACTGGGTAACTCCTCTTAGTGTTCAGGCAGTATCTGAGCTTTGGGGGATACAGGCTGTAGCTGTGGCCCGTGCATGCTAATGTACATTTCAGATTCCGACTGTTCAGCCTTTCCTGTTTGGTAAAGTGCTTTGCAACCAGTTCTTGGCAGTCAGTCACTCATTTATGCAGCAAACATTTGTTAAATTGCCACTATGTACAGAGCCTTGTGCTTGGGGAAGGGAGAGATGCAGAGTGTAATAAGCCATACTTCCTGCCCTCATGAAGCTTACGGACCATCTAGTGTGGCGAGAAAGGATTATGGGAAGATTTCAAGCAGCAAGTCTAATCCCCTTATTGTACAGACTACAGAATCTCAGTGTGGGAAGGAAGATCAGAAGCCAGCTGGTCCAACCTCTACCTAAACAAAAAGCCCTAGAATAAGGCACCGGAGCGATCATCCAGTCTCCACATGAGACCTCCCCCCCCCCCAGACTGGAAGACCCCATTGCCACACAAGCCAGCTCATTCTACTTGTGGGCAGCTCTTTAGGCTTCGGAAACAGTTTGATTCGTGGACCCTTTGGGCAGTCTGGTGAAGCCTACAGACCCTGTTCAGAATCATGTTTGTGAAATGCATAAAATAAAATACTTATGATTGCAAAGAGAGCCAAATCATATATAATATTACTAATACTACATAATAAATTAATACCTGGTTATCAAGGTTTTAAAAAAAAGTTTGTGGACCCCAGATTAAGAACCACAGCAAATGTGGAGAAATTTCCTTTTCTCATTGGAAATTGGAAATTGGAAATCTGTCTCTCCATCTGGCATCCAGTGCTCTTGGTTCTGCCCTCTAGGGGCCAAGAAGAACAAGCCTGACCTCTCTTCCATAGGACAACCCTTCAGTAATACCTGAAGACAGCTGGCTACTACATCTCTCCCCCCCCTTCAGATTTTCTCTTCTCCAGACTAAAGAGTTGAGGATGAAGCCCACCACGGTAAATGACTTGCCCCAAGGCACTAGCTTAGCTGGGCTGAGAACCCAAGTTCTCTGGTTCTAGGTCCAGTGTTCTTTCCACTACAAGTGGTGCCTGGACTCGGCTGAAGATCTCCATAAGGCAAGAACTTTCTGATGGGCTTGGCTGGAAGGGGCAGGGCAGGTGCCGAGACACAAAATGTGGATGTTTGTCCCTGGCCTAGTGGAGCTCACAGTCTAGTAACAGGATAAAATGATGACCCAGATGACTTTAATGCGCATTGAATTTACATGCCGACTGTATTGGAAAGGGCCAAAGGACCTGCCAGGTGAGGTCTGAGCAGGGAAGACTGTTACTTCCTAGGGGGATCAGGGGAGAATCAGCCTTAGAGCGGAAAGGGACCTCAGAGTCCAACCCTTTCATTTTAGAGACAATGCCAAGGAGGCCCAGGCTAGGCAAGTGTTGTGCCCAAAGTCATGCAGGTGGTGAGCATTAGATGTGGACTTTGACCCCTCGTCCTTTGGTTCCAAAGCCTGTGCTCATTCCACTGTACCATGCTGTCTCTCATGGGGCAGGCACCATTTGCATTGGCTATGAAATCAAAAGTCAAAGTGTTTGTGTGTGTGTGTGAGTGGGGAGACATTCCAAGCATAGAGAACAGGGTGTGCCAAGGCACGGGGGGGGGGGGGGGCAGAAGACAGGGTGTGTTTGTGGGACAGAGCTGTAAAGTTTGGCAGAGTAAAATGCGACAATTCGATAATTCAAGAGACAGAAGGAGAGATAGAGAGATGGATAAAGGGAGATTGAGAGAAAGAGGGAGGGAGGGAGAGGGAAGAGAGGAGAAGAAATGGGAGAGAAAGGAGAGGAGACAGGAAGTTCCTAAGGGCATTAGCTCTGACATTCTAATACATTGTCCGGAGCATCTCTGTTTCCAGGCAGAGTGCTTTGGGGAGAAGAACCTGGCAGGGGTAGAGAGAGGGGGATGTGAGAGTGGGGAAGAATGGTGGAGAGAGAGAGAAAGAAAGGGGAAAAAATGCACATCTGGTGAATGAGAGGTCAGGACACCTCCCAGAATCCCAGAGTCTCAATAATGGAAAGTACCATAGGGGATGCAGTGAGTCCAACTCATATTCAGAGGCAATTTCCCCCTCCAGCCAGCATCCCTGCCAAGTGCTCATTGAGCCTTCGCCTGAACCCCTCGGCTTGTTATCTCCCACGACAGCTCAGCCCGTGCCACTTTGGGAAGTGTTTCCTGACACCAAGCCCATATTTACCTTCCTATAACTTTTAACCATTGCTACTAGTTCTGCCCGCAAGGGCTGAACTGATCAAGTCCAGACCCTCTTCTGAGTGACAGCCCTTCAGATATTCAAACATGTTGATCATGTTGTTCCTACATCTTCTCCTCCCCAGCCTAAACATCTCCTGTTCCTTCAATTGATTGTCTTGTGGCACAACCTCAAGACGCACACCATCCTGGTCCCTGTCGGTCATTTCTTTCTACCTCATCACAACACAGCACCCCAGCAGGGGAGAGGGGCAGAGGACAACAGAATGACACATTGTCAGGTTCTGCTTTCTTTCCACCCAAATATCCAGTGAAATGCCTTAGGAGCAGAGTAGTAGGTGTGGAGAGATTGATCACATACTCATAGTTTAATTCTCCATAGTTTTCTTCTTCTCTAAACAGCTGTAGGTCACACAGCTGCAAAAGCCTCACCCAGCATTATGAAAGACCCCAACATTTCCTCCCTCCCTTCTTCCTTTTCTGAGGACTTGTTTTTGTACATTAGCCCAATCTGTCATTTTGCTATGTAGCTCCCCCCCACCCCTAACCATTGAATGCCCTCCTCACTAGAGCCCCCTAGCTCTGGTTCTGTGCTGCCAACCAGAGGGCAGAGGCCAAGAATGTAGCTTGGCCTCTAGGTCTAGGCCTGGGATGTTGGGTAGTGAAGGTAAGCTGCCTAAGAAATAATTCTCCAAGATAATTTGGCAATGGAACACTTTGGGACTTAGAATATTTATGGGACCCATACTTGTTGATGCTGGAGATCTGAGGGAATAGAATGAAATAAAGGGGAGTCAGGGAAACGGGATTAAAACAAAATTATGTTACTGTGGTCAGGGAGATATGGCAATTGATTTCCAGAATCAGGAAGATAGCAGGTGGTAGAAATAGCCTTAAAGAGGGCACCAGTCTCTCTCCTGGCAGAAAAAAAAATCATGGTGATCTGCTATTTTTCACTTTCTTTCATTTTTTCCTTTTATTCAAGTTTTCCGATACAAAAGGACTAATATGGTAATGTTTTACGTAACTGTACATGTATAACCTAGATCTGATTGCTTACTGCCTCAGGGAGGGGAGAGAGGAGGGAGGGAAAGAGGGATAGAATTTGGAACTCAAAACTTTAAATAAAAATGTTTATTATCATTTAAAAAAAGAAAAACATGGAGATCTCAGGCTTTGGGGATGATCATCTTAAACTAGTATGCTGTAAAGTTGGCTATTTTGACATGGAGAGCAAGAGAAAAAGGTGAGACCTCTGTGTAGGTAGAGCAGTGCATTCACACCTGACTGCTGTTTTTGTGTTTGCTCCTCCCTTCATTTTGTGTGTGTGTGTGTGTGTGTGTGTGTGTGTATCTGAAAAAAGTTTTGTTCTCCACTCTGTGCTGTAAGCTGCCTGAGGACTTAGACCAAGTACACTAAGGGGCTAGGTGATTGTGACAGATTTGTGTCACAAATATGGCAACAGCTGCACTCTCAAAAACACCTTCTGAACTCATGCAAAGTGAAATCATGATCTCATGGAAAGTGAAATGAGCAGAACCAGGAGAACACTGAACACAGTAACAGCAATTTTGTAAGGATGATCAACTGTGAAAGACTTAGCTATTTTGATCAAGACAGTGACCTGAGACAATTCCAAAGGATCCATGATGAAAAATGCTATCTACCTCCAGAGAGAGGACTGATGAACTCTGAATGCAGATTGAAACAGCCTTTTTGAACTTCCTTTATTTTTCTTACTTTTTTGTCTGTGTTTTCTTTGGTAACATGGCTAATATGGAAATATGTTTTACATGACTTCTCATGTGCAATCAAATAGCTCACCTCAAGAAGGAGGGAGGGTAGGAGGAAAGGAGAGAATTTGGAAATCAAAATTTTTTAAAAAATGAATGTTAAAAATTTGTTCACATGTAAATGGGAAATATTGATCAAAATAAATAAAAATACATAAAAAGAAAACACTTTCTGAGGCATTGGGTATGCTCAGTTTGGAGGCAGCAGGACTCTTGCACTCAGTAGGCTGGGATCTTGACAACCTATATTTATGACCAAAATTACTGCACACAATATGTATTTTTGATACATGTAAAATTTTATATTTAACATCTTAGAAGGAAGGATGTTACTATCATTACTATACTTTCATATAGCTTGGAACGGGGGCTTATCTCCTGTTCATCTTCTTTGCAAATCCCAGTGAAGCAAGGAACTTCCCATTTTGGGCCAAATGCTCTTCTCTTCCTCCCAAACCCTACCACTGTCAGGCTTCCTAGAACTCGCAGCCCAGGACAGGATTCATTTTGTTACATCATGCTGCCTCTCTCTGGGTGATTGATTTTCTTTGGCCTAGGGAACCCGTGTAATTCCCAGCCAACCAATCAGACCAATCTTTATTGGTCATTTGCTATATACAGACCCCATGGAGGAGGTGAAGTATGAAAGCTGGTTGTTGCCCTTTCTAACTGGGGAGAAGAGCCTAACCCACATGGACAAAATATATCAAATGAGTAGGACAGAGACTAAATGCTGAGGACTTCCCAGGACAGCTAGTGGTGGTCAGGAAAACTTTGGAGAAGTGGCACTTAGAGGCATGAAGAAGCTTGAGAGTTTTGTAGAGGAGGGCTGATGGCAACCTAGGTGGGAGGAAGGGCATAGGGTAAGGTGCAGAGGTGGGAATTTACAAAGTAAACTCAATTCAAGAATTGTCCATTGAGCATGTGAAGCCTATTAGTTCAGTAGGAGAGGTGATCCCAAGATGAAAAATGAAAAGTGAACAGGGAAGTATAAGACAAGATCATAGAATAATTTATCTTGAACTGAAAGGAAAGGTTAAGTAACTTATCCAGGGTCATATAGCTAATAAGTGACTGGTGGGATTCAAAATCTCTCTCCATAATCACCGTGCTGATTCTACAAGTGATAAGGAAAAAATGTACTCTAGACAGGGGGCAGAGGAGATTGCAGGATAAGATTGGGAAATGGTTAGTCTTCCAGTTTTCCTGGAACATAGTGTTCATGAAAGAGAATCATGTGAAATAGAGCAAGTAAGGTAGGTTAGATCTAGGTTGGGGAGCATTTTAAATGCCAACCTAAGGAGTCTCTTGTGGGGTAGGGAGATGAGGGTGGGAAAGTGTGCACTGGGGAGAAGAAAAGAGTGGAAAGAGAGGTTGATACCAACTCATGGAGAGCTTTGAATGCCAGGCTAATTTCTTTTTAAGACCAAGAAGGGGGGCAGCTAGGTGGAGCAGTGGATAAAGCCCTGGCCCTAGATTCAGGAGGACCTGAGTTCAAATCCGGCCTCAGACACTTGACACTAGCTGTGTGACCCTGGGCAAGTCACTTAACCCTCATTGCCCTGCAAAAAACAAATAAAAACAAAACAAAACAAAACAGACCAAGAAGGCACTTTTCAAAACTGAGTCCTCTACCCCTGTGTTGGCAGCAATCACTTTTTTGTTATGTAGGGTTTGCTTATGATGATCCTATGCACAATGTCCACCCATCCCTGAGAAAGGCCTTCAGGGCTCCACTAGACCCCTGCCTCTGGACTGGCTCCAGGAAAGCCTAGACTACTTGGTTTTGGAAGCTTATCTCCATCGATCCACCTTGCCCCTTGTCAGAGTCTAAAGAAACACTTCTTATGCTACCATTACCAAATGAGACCTTCCCAAGATCTAGTCTTCCTGGACCCTCCTCCCCCAGGTGAAGAGCTTCTCACAAATAAGGGGAGGGCCCCTTCAAACAAAAAGAGTTTTTGAACTTGCCTCCCAGTTTAGATGGAGTCAATTGAAGGCCTTTCAGGAGATCAGGCTACAAAGCCCTGTCAAACACCAGTCCAGATCCCTAGCCCCACCCCAATCCCCAGGAGGGGTAACCTTCCCAGAAGACACCCCCTCCCTCCCCTCGCAGACCTGTTCATGTCCCAGTCTTGCCGCCTCCTGATGTTGTTCCTGTTGGCCCTCCCCTCCCCTCTTCACCCGGCCTATCTAAATCCTTCCAGGCTCACCTCCTCTAGAAAATGCTCCTGAATTACTCTAGCCAGCCTTTAAGGCCAGGGTCTCCCACCACCGCATCCAGGGCCATCGCCAGTCATCCTGAGCTATGTCTTGCCACTGGACTCTGATGGCTCTGGACGAGGCCTGCCTCACTTAAATCCAATTCATTTGCAAGTCAAGATATCACCCCCCGAATATTATCCATCCTCTTTGAGATTCAGGACCACTAACAATAACAATAACCAAGGCTTGCTGGAAGCAAATGCATTCTAACTATGACAACTGTCCCCAAATGGCATGGGCTACCTTGGGAGGTAGTGAGTTCCTCCTCATAAGAAGCCTTTCGAGGACATTGTAGCTTAGATTCTTTTTTAGGTATAAGTTGGACTACATAGATGCTGAGGTCTCTTCCAACCCTATGGTGATTCAGTGATGTATTGCTCTCCCCCTTCTCGGACTTCCTATAGTACATGGTTGGCCCCATAGCATCAGAGGTAGCTCCAAGCCCAGGATTGGTGTTCAGGAGCCTTGGGCCTCTAATCCAGGCTCCGCCACTCACTGGATGACCTTGGGCACATCCCTTCCCTGTCGTGGGCCTTGCTATCTCCGTCTGTAAAATGAAGAAATGGCATTTGAACAAGATGCTTTCTGAGCTCAGAAAATTCTGTGGGTGTACTTCTCATGGCTGGCTCCATCATCTCTGGATTTGATATGTATGGGCTATACCTAGAACACAAAATAATACAGGGGTCACAAAGTTCCACACAGAGATATGTCCCCCCTTCCTTTCACTCCCTCTGCCAGTAGGATGATTCATAAGCTTCTAGACCTAGAGTAAGAGGGGATTTCAGAAGCTATCTAGTCCAACCCCATCATTTTATAGAGGAAGAAACTGAGGCCTAGGAGGGGAAGTGACTTGCCTGGAGTCATACAACTAGAATGCTTCTGAGGTGGGACTTAAAGCTCATTACTGTCAATGCTGAAAGGAATTTCAGAGACAATCTAGTCCGATTCCCCTTCAATCATTATGAAGGGCTTTACTCATCCCAGATGTAACGGCCTCCCTCCACATACATATTTCTACCAACAGATGGTTGGCAGTCTACTGCTCTCAAGTCCCTTGCTTCCCAGAGGCCCTGTTCCTACTGAATATGGCCACAAGGAGACAGACACAAGCCCAGGGACATAGTTGATATCAATATTACTAGATGGCACAGTAGATAAAGCATTGGCCCTGGATTCAGGAGCACCTGAGTTCAAATCTGACCTCAGACACTTGGCACTTACTAGTTGTGTGACCCAGGGCAAGTCACTTAAACCTCATTGCTCTGCAAAAAAAAAAATACTCTCTTGAACTGTCTGAATGTGGAGGTAAAAGTCAAGGTCACATGTGAGAGGCAGCATGATATCATGGAATGAGTATGCTCTGGAGAATTGGAGGAACTGGCTTTGAATGCTGACTTCAACAATCTAGCAAATCTTTCCTTTTTTAAAAAAAATCTTTTTATTTATTTCATTAAATATTTCCCATTTACATATATTTTTTAAACATTCTTTTTCTTTTAAATTTTGAGTTCTAAATTCTCTCCTTCATGCCCTTCGCCCCCCTCTTGAGAAGGCAAGCAATTTGTTATAGATTATACATGTGAAGTCATGCAAAACATATTTCTATATTAGCCATGCTGCAAAAGAAAACACACACATACACAAAAAGAAAAAGGATAGAAAAAGTCTGCTTCAATCTGCAGTCAGAGTTCATTATTTCTCTCTCTGGAGGTGGATAGCATTTTTCATCATGGGTCCTTTGGAATTTTCTTAAGTCATTGTCTTAGAGTAGCTAAATCTTTCACAATTGATCATTGTTAACAGTTTTGCTGTTAATGAGTACAGTGTTCTCCTGGTTCTATTAACTTCACTTTGCATCAGTTCATTTAAATCTTCCTAGGTTTTTCTGAAACCATCCTGCTCATCATTTCTTATAGCACAGTAGTATTCCATGACAACTATATAACCTAACTTATTCAGCCATTCCCTAGTTGATGGACATCCTCTCAATTTCTAATTCTTCACCACTACAAAAAGAGCTGCTATAAATATTTTGTACAATATGTCCTTTTCCCTTTTCTTTGATCTCTTTGATCACTCAGTAGTGATATTACTGGGTCAAAAGGTGTGCACAGTTTTATAACCCTCTGGGCATAATTCCAAATTGTTCTTCAGAAAGGTTGGAAGGTTTACTACTCCACAAGCAATTTTCCCTTGTCCCCTCCAGCATTTGTTGTTTTCTTTTTTGGTCACGTTAGCCAATTTTACTGATGTGAGGTGGTATCTCAAGAGTTGTCTTAATTTCTAGCAAATGTTTCTTAGAAATCTACTAGTACAAAACCAAATCTACTAGTACAAGTGCAAGATACTGGTCCGGCCACTGGGAATACAAAATCTTTTTCTTAAATGACAAAGTATCTGCCCTTAGGGACCTTACTATTTACTGAGGTGATATAATATGTACTCAGGTAAGTATGATACCAAATAGGGAATGAGTAGAGCAAAGGAGAGACATAAAAAAATGAGGAACAGAAGAACACTTTTAGTCAAGGGACAGAAGTTGGCTTTGGAGGACAGGATCTGGGAAATCTGGGCAGCAAGGGTGTCACCTGAGCTGAGCCTTGAAGGATAAGAAAGAGTCTGAAAGCTGGAGGTAAGCTATGAGTGCATTCCAGGCCAGGGGACAGCTGAAGATTGCATGTCAAAACCTGGGAAAAGCTAGCTGTGTCCAGTTTGTCTAGAATGTAGAGTGTGGATGGGATACATGTGAAAGAGTACTGACAAAGTAGGTTGGAATTAGATTGGGAAGGGCTTTCAGTGCCAGGCTGAGGAGTTTGCAATTTATCCTAGAGGCAACAGGGAGCCACTAACAGCTTTTGAGCAGAGGACTAACATGATCAGACTCATGCTTTAGGAAAACTATGTTGGCATTCTTCATGCTGCATGCAGAAAGATGGGTTAGGAGGTAATTTCAATAATACAGGAGAGAAGTGATGAGCCTCTAAATTAGGGTGGTAGCTAGGTGAGTGGAGGGAAGGGGACAGATGTGGGAGCTATGAGGACAAAATTGCTGAGACTTGACAAATTATTAGCTGTAAGCATAGGGAAGAGGAAAGAGTCAAAGGTAATTCCACAGTTTTGAAACTGGGTAACTGAGAAGATCCGAAATCTTCACACAGAGAAATACATCCCACCCCTCACCCCCATGTCTTTACTCCATCTGCAGTAAAAGGATTCACAAAATTATAGGCTCATAGAACCAGAACTTTAGAACTGAAAGGGACCTTAGAAACCATTAGTTCTTTGATTATTCCATTTTCCTTATGTCTTATGACCCCTAATCCTGCTCTTCACAGTGGCCTCTATTCTCTTAACTTCTTAATTTTTTCCCCAGGCTTTTATCTCATACACTGGCTATACACTCCCTCTTTCCCTATTTAGACCCTTTAAATCAGGTCAACTCTATACTATTCCCTATACTCCAATTTCTTGCCCCCTTGATCACCAGTCATGACTTGCCAAATTCCAATCTTCAATTACTCCCATCATCTGATTCTTTCACTCCTATTTGCTTATTCATTTACAATGAGTAGTTAGAAGAAATCAGGAAACCATGCTGATTGTAGCCACTATAAATTTGTTATATAATCTCCATTGGGCCCTCACAACAGCAAGGCAATCCTTCTGCACTTCCCCAGTTGATCCCCACTTCCACGGCTTATACCTTTTCATCCTTTCTCCAGCCTTCTTCAGCAGTTCCTCCCTCCCACCTCTCAAATGAGGACTTCAACTTTTACTTGACTAAAAATTGATTCTCTGAGAGTTCTTTTTTCTTTCTTCCTCATTCCATATCACTCAGACATCTTCCTCCACTATCTTCTTCACGCCTGTCTAATTAATTAATAATAGCTGTCATTTTACATAGTACCTACAATGTGCCAGGCACTTTACAAATATTATCTCATTTGATCCTTGCAACAAATCTGAGGTAGGTGTTATTATTATCCTCATTTTGTTTTTGTTGTTCAGTCATTTTTCAGTCATGTCCAACTCTTTGTGGCCCTATTTGAGATTTTCTTGGAAGAGATACTGGATTGGTTTGCCATTTCCTTCTCTAGCTCATTTTACAGATGAGGAAACTGAGGCAAACAGGGTGAAGTGACTTGCCCAGGGTCACACAACTAGTAAGTGTCTGAGGCCAAATTTGAACTCAGGAAGATGAATCTTCCTGACTCCAGGCCCAGCACTCTATCCACTGCAGTGCCATCTAGCTGCCACTGAAGGAAAAATGGCCCTTCTTACAAAAACCAACCCTTCTACTCCTCATCCCATCCTCTCCAATTTTCTTCATCAGATTTCCCCCCACACTATTATCCTAACTTTCTCTATCTTCAGTGTCTCCCTATCTATTGACTCCTTCTCTGCTTCCCTGATACAAACATGCCTATATTTCCTCCAGCCTTAAAGAAGATCCTCACTTGATCTAATCATTCCCTGACAGTTACCACCACTGTCTTTCCTCTCCTTCTCAGCTAAGCTCCTTGAGAAAGCTGCCTGTACTGGGTGCTTCCATTTCCTCTCTTCTCCCTGGGTTCTAGACACTCTGCAATCTGGCTTCTGACCTCACCTAATACAACAGAAATCATCCTCTCTGAAGGTACTGATGATCTTTCAATTGCCCAATCTAATGGCTTGTCTTAGTACTCTGCAGCCTTTGACTTTGTGAATCACCATCTCCTCCTACATACTATCTATAAATCCTATTTAGATTTTCACAGCGCTGTTGTCTCTTAGCTCTCTTGCTACTCTTGGCTGACCATTCCCTCTAAGTCTTTTTTGCTGGCTTTTCATCCAAATCAAGGCCACTAACCACAGGTGTTCTCCAGGTTTCTGTCCTCAGTCTTCTTATTTCTTCTCTCTTTACTATCTCACTTGACAATCCCATTAGTTCCTATGGGTTCAATTATCATTTCTATTCAGATGCTTCCTACATCTATATGTCCAGTCCCAGTGTCTCTCCTGAGCTATAGTATCACCGACTACCTACTGGATATCTTCGACTGAATGTCCCATAGGTAGGGGTATGCTGGTAACAACCAGCTCTCTGGATAAGTACATGACACATTTTAAAGTTTAATCTGCAATATCAACATTTTCTCCATCACTTTCTTAAGTCTAGAAAACAACAAAACAATCAATCAAGCCCTCATTTGTAGCATTTACTGATATCGAGCTAGTTCCAGAACATCAGTGCCTGTGGGCATCTCAAACTCAATATGTTCAAAACAGAATTCATTATCTTTCCTTCCTTCTTCCCAACTTTCCTATTACGGTCAAGGGTACCCCCTACCCCAATCACCTAGGCTCAAAACTTCTGTATTTTCTTGCAGTCACCCCACATATCCAATCACTTGCCAGACCTTGCCATTTTTACCCTCAAAACATCTCATATATATTTCCTTCTCTCTACTTCCAGTTACTATCCTAGTACAGGCCACAACCACATTTCACTTTGACTATTGCAATGTTGTTGTTGGTCCCTCATTCTCAAAGAGGACCATGACATCAGGGTGATGTCATGACTTGAAGTGACTTGGATTTAAGTGAGGGAGGAATGTCACCAACCTCACTCTCTCCTCCAGAACCATTTGGGTCCAGTGGCAAGATATACATTAGGACAACTGGAGATGGCCCAGATGTTTAAGGCAATTGGGGTTAAGTGACTTTTCCAGGGTCACACAGCTAGTAAGTGCCAGATGTCTGAGGCTGGATTTAAGTCCTCCTGACTCCAGGACCAATGTTCTATCCACTGTGCCATGTAGCTGCCCCTGACTACTGCAATAAGCTGCTGAGGGACCTCCTTGCTTCAGGTCTCTCTAATATATTCTCCACTCAACTCCCACAATTTTCCCAAAGTCTAGGTCTGACCATGCCACTCTACTGCTTAATAAACCCCCAGTGGCTCCCTATTACCTCCAAGATCAAATATAAAGTCATGTGTTTGGAATTTAAAGCCTTTCGCGACCTGAGCCCTTCTTATCTTTCTATTCTCATATGCAAGATATATAGAGAGTAGATGGAAGGCAATCTCTACTGAGGAGTGAAGGGGGTGGGGCCAAGTCTTTGCCCAGGGTGTTCTCTCGCATAGAATGCTCTGCCCCTTCACTTCTACCTCTAACTTTCCCTAGCTTCAGTTCAAATCCCACTTTATGCAGGAGGCCTTTCCTGCCTCTTCCCCCATCACCCTTTGCTAGTGTCTTCCCTTGAATTTCCTTCCATCCACTCTTATATATCTCATTTATAGGTTGTTTCCTCCATTAGAATGTGAGATACTTGAAGGCCAGGACTGCATTTTTCGCCTTTCTTTTGATCCTTACTGCTTAGCACAGTGCCTGGAACATAGGAAGTACTTCATATATGCTTGTTGATTGACTGATAGATTTAGAAAGGGAAAAAAACCCCACCAGTCCCAGCAGCTCAGCTGAGGTCATACTTTAGTGGTGTCATCAACCACTGAAGAGTGGATTTACAAAACTCCGGGCAGATTCCTTTCTCACTCTGGGTCTCAGGTTCTTCCACTATACAATGAGGCTCTTGACTTCCTTGTAGCTGTCCATTCTATCATCCTTTGATTTGGGGCAAGAAGTCACCCCATCTTGTGGCATACCCAATTGCTCTCCTGTGTAAAAGAAGGGGCTTAGACTAGACATTTCTAAGGGCCTTTCCCTAAGGAATCTTAAGAATTGGGAACTACAAGATTCAAGAATCCTAAGATCGAGGTCTTATGCTCCTAGAATGCTGGAGGCTCTTGAGTGGCTGTATTGGCACTCAGAGGGCCCCGGACCCTCGTCTTGGCACTGCCACTTACTATTTCTGAGAAGCTGAGACAACAGTCAGGCCAGCTCCACCTCCCCTCTTCCCATCCCCCTCTCCCAACTGCCTTCTCCCAGGTCTTATGCACAGAGGTCCAAACAGATTTACTGCTAGCTCCCTTGACTTCTTCCTGAGAGTATCACCATAAAATGAATGGTTGGCAAGCCAGTTCAGAGTAAAGTACCGCAACTGGGAAAATGAATTGGAATGCTAAGCCAGGACTGCCTAGTAGGAATTCCCCAGGATTGCCTCTGGCAAGAGTTGCCACCTAGAATGTCAATCCCGGAAGGGATTTTAGAGCCCATTCAGTCCAGGCCTTGTCATTTTATAGAAGAGGAAACTGAGGCCCCGAGCAGGGAAGGGACTTTCCCCAAGTCTCATAGCTAGTAGATGGCAGAACTGGGATTTGAACCCTAGTCTCATGCCTCCTGGCCCTACTCTTGGCTCAGGGGGGAAATGTATTCTAGTGGAGTCCTGGGATCCTAGACCTAGAATTGGAAGAAGTTTGAGAGGCTATTGAGTTTAATCTCCTCATTTTACAGAAGAGGAAACTGAGGTCCAGAGAAGTCAAGTGCTTACCCAAGGTCATGCAGAGGATCATAGATCTCAGAGGCCATCCAATCCAGCCCCCACATTTTACAGAAGGGGAAGTTGAGGTCAAGTCACTTACCCCAGGTCAAAGAGCTAGTAAATATCTAAAGGCAGGATTTTTATCCAGGTTGACCTGACTCCAAGCTCAGGGCCCTCTTCACTAATTCACATTGATGGGTTAAAATGACAGCTCTGACTATAACTATTACTGGGGGATGTTGGTCAAGCCATTTCCCTTTTCTGGGCTTCACTGTCCTCTTCTGTATATGGACATAATAGTGCCTGCACTCCCTGCCTCACATGGTTGCTATGAGGAAAATGCCTTGGAAACATTAAAATGCCTGAGAAATGAGAGTTGTTATTATCTGTAGCAGTGGGAATGAGGCCATTTGACTTGAACGAAAGGCAGAATTAGACATACATTTTTGGACATGGCCAATGTGGGAATTTGTTGTGCTTGAGTATGCATATGTGTTGCAAGGATTTTGTATTTCTTTTTTTTTTTCCCAGTGTGTGGCAGGGCAGAGTGGGAGAGAAAATGAAATGCTTGTGAATTGAAAAGATAATAATTTAAGACATTTTAAAAAAGAGATCGAGGCTATTTGGGCCAAGGCCTGCTTTTCCATTCAATTCAATTCAAACACCCCTAATTATACTCCTACTCTGTACAGATCACTAAGTCAGCTCCTTGGTGAAGCTGATGGAGATTCAGGGCATCCAGGATATGGTATACAAAACATGAAGAAATCTGGGAAGACCATCAGGTGGCAACGGAATTAGCTGTGTTTTACTTGGCCCCAGAGGGCGGAATTAGGAGCAATGGGGGGAAGTTGCTGGCAAGCAGCTTTCAGCTCAACATGAAGAGGAAACACTTAACAATCAGAGCTGTCAGAAAATGGAAGTGGCCGCATCCATAGGCCATAAGTTCTCCAGCACCCATAGAGACCCATAGACTGGTAGAACATGGAGAGTTTGGCATCAGTGTTTTGTGAGCATGGACATAGGCATCTCCCCCAAGAGAGGCTAGGAAAGGGATCAAAAGGTGCTGGCAAATCAATCAATCAATCAATCAACAAACATCTATTAAATGCCCACTCTGTGGCAGGCACTGTGCTGGGTACTAGGGATACAAAAACCAAAATAATGCCTGCCCTCAAGGAGTTGATGTCCATCAAGGAAGAGATCATACATGCAAATAAGCATATATGGAGTATATACCAAGTGAATACAAGAACATTTTGTGAGGAAGGGATCTAGGACCTAGGGCAGGGGATTTTAACCTGGGCCATGGGTTGATTTCAAGGGGTCCATGACCTGGGATAGGAAAAAAAAGACATCTTCATTTTCAAAAACTTCTAGCATTCCCTTGAATCATTGAAAAGCACTTTTCTGAAAAGGGGGCTATTGGTTTTTATCATACTGATCGCCACAGGAGTCTATGACGCACCAAAAGGTTAAGAGTGCCAGCTCTGGGGTGAGTCAGAAAAGGCTTCTGATAGAAAGTAGTACTTAAGCTAAGTCTCAAAGAAAACAAGAAATTCTTAGAGATGGAGAGAGTAGATTCCAGGCACGGGGGGAGAGCCAGTGCAAAAGCTCTGAGATATGAGTTGGAGGAAAGGCAAGAAACCCAGCTTGTTTAGACCATAGAGTACATACTAGGCACTAATGAGTAAGTGGGGTAGAGCCAGGGCATGAAGAGATTTACATGCCAAACAGAGGAGTTTATATTTGATCCTGGAGGTGATAGGGAGACGTTGGAGCTTACTAAGTGGGGGCTGGGGAAAGGTGATCTGGACAAGTCACTTTACCTTTAGGAAAATCACTGTGGTACCTGTGTGTAGGATGGATTTAAGAGGGGAGAAAGGAGACAGGAAAACCTATTAAGATGTTGTCATAAGAGTCCAGGTAAGAGGTGCTAAGGTCCTGAACTAGGATGCTGGCCATGTGAGGAGAGAGAAGGGGTCAGATGCAAGTGATGTCACAGACAGGAAAATGAGATCTGGAAAAGACACAACTAGCACTACCCAAGCTTAAAATCTCAGGCAGTATACAGTACAGCCCACTAAGCAAGACTCTCCTCAAGGCTATGCACAATACAGGGGAACACAAACACAGACATAGAAGGAAAACTACCCTGATAATAAGACTTCTGCAAAGAAAGGCCACTCTATCAGGAAAAGTTCTTGCCTGGATCTCTTGTTCTCTCTCCTGATTAGAGGTAGCTTTGCAGTATGAGGACAAGAAGCCAGGACTAGTTCAGTAGCTATAGTCTGAATACAGGCTGATTTAGAGATTATGAGAGTCTAGTGCCCTCCTTAGGCAGTCCTGTCTCTAATTGCTGCTGCCTTCTGGCTCCATACACCAATTGCCCAGTTTTTCTGATTATGGTACATTAGGTATCATCATAAGGTTTCAGGATAATAGATGTGGAGATGGAAAGGATCTTAAAAGGCAGAGAGATGGGGTGATTTACCCAAGATCACACATGTTAGCTAGTAGGAGGGTTGGGATTTGAACCCAGACCTCATGGTCCCTAATCTTTAGTTGTTCTTGAGTAATTTTAGTCCTGTCTGAATTTTCATGATCCCATTGGGGATTTTCTTGGCAGATACTGGAGTGGTTTGCCATTTCCTGCTCTAGCTCATTTTTAACAGATGAGGAAACTGAGGCAAACAGGGTGAAGTGACTTGTCCAGGATCACACAGTTAGTCAGTGTCTGAGGTCAGATTTGAACTCAGGAAGATGAATCTTTCTGACTGCAGGCTCAACACTCTACCGCAGCACTACCTAGCAGCCCCTGGTCCCTATTCTAGTGCCAAGATTCTTAAACAGTTGAGTAACTGAATGTGGGGGTCATGGAAAATTTGGTAGTAAATGTTTACTTTTTATAGCTATTTTATATACCTATATATACCCGGGGTCATGTAAAAATTTCTCGGGCACAAAGGGGTCATGAGTAGAAAGAAGCCCCTTTTTCCACATCACATTTGAGCACCTGTTAAGTGCCCAACAATATGTTCAACACAGTGCAGGGCAGGAAGACATAGAAAGCAGGGCCCCTGCTTTCTCACAGAGTTCAGAGCCTGGCGGGGGGAGATGGATCCTAAACACAAGAAACAATTCCAGTCTGGTTCAGTTGATAACCCATGTGCTTTGGGCTTTAAATACAACAAGAGTTCTAAGAAGGGAGATCTCGTGGGCAGGTCTGCTCTATAGCTTTGTAAGGTTGCTACAATGATCTCCTCATTGGTCTCTCTGCCTCTGGTTTCTTCTCTTTGTAAAAAGGTTGCACCTATCCCAATTAATGTAATTAACAAGATGCTCCACACCTAGATATTTTTATTAGGTGAGAACACCTGTTTGACAAAATCAGTCAAATCAGTAAGCATTTATTAAGTGACTGTTATGTGTCAGGCACTGTGCTAAGCACTGGAGATACAAAGAAAGGCAAAAGACAGTCCCTGCCCTCAAAGTTCTTATAGTTTAATGGGGAGATACCATGAAAAAAACTATGTATAAACATTATATAGACAGGATGACTTGGAGATAATTAACAGAGAGAAGGCACTGCCATTATGGGGACCAGGAAAGGCAAGCTGGGACTTTAGTTGGGATTTCAAAGAAGGCAGAGAAGCCAGGTTGAAGACATGAGGAGGAAGAGCATTCTAGGCATGAAGGACAGCCAGTGAAAATGCCCAGATTTGGGAGATGATCTGTCTCATGAAAAGAACAGCAAGGAGGCCACTGTCACTGGATGCCAGAGTATGGGTGTGTGTGTGTGGGGGGGGTGAAGTGGGATGAGTGAGTAAGGAGTAAGAAGATAGGAAAGGTGAGGTGGGTCAAGAGTGAAATGCTTTTAGACATTGAATAAAATTGAGTAAGTATTGTGACTGGTTGAAAGAATTCCATAGGCCTCTGGGTGGGTGTAGAGAGTGAAGTTTTGGTATCACTTTGAGGAACTAGGCCTTTGTGCCTGTAACCAGATTGCAGCAAGCAGGGGTGGGGGAACAGAGGACGTACCCATGTTATGAGATTGAACTCATAAAAATAATGTATCTAGGTGCTGACAGAGACAAACTAGATATGCCGAGGGAAAAAGAGCAGTTTTGGAGAGTGTGACCTCTTTGGCACATTGAAAAGTACAGCTTCAAGACTCTAAAAGGATCAGTAGAGAGATACAAATATTTCAGGGGAGCTTCCTGAGGACTCTGGGAAGGGAGAAAAGGACTTCTGTCCAACTAGGAGCTATGAATTACCCCTATGCTTCATGTACTCCCTAAGATTTGGCCTACTCTTTCCTGGACTCTACGTAATTGTGGGAGAGTGTGTGCCAGACTTTGGGAGGGAATATTTTATATCAACTCTTCTTACTAAACTACCTCAATAAATACTCCTCACTTAAAGCTAACTAACTCTGGCTGTCTAGTTGATATCAACTGGAAGCCCCTCATTGGTTGGGGCTTGTGAGCCATAAGACTAGAAATCTCCAACTCCTCAGTGTTACCTCAAGAACCCCGAGGGAAGGAGTAGTTATATACCATCTGAAGACCCAGCTCACCCATGTGAATAGGAATGGGAAAGTAGCCTTGAAGGGCACAATACACCCTTCTTAGCCATTTTCCCACATTGCTGCCAAATTGACATTTCTAAAGTTTCATTCTGTCATCGTTGTTCGTCCTTAGTTCTAGAAGATGACCATGACAGATGTCATGACTTGTGGTGAATTGGATTTAAGTGAGGGAGGGCTGTGCAAAGTCACCAACCTCACTCTCCTCCAAAACCATCTGGCTCCAGTGACAAGACATATATCAGGACTGGAGATGGTCCCGAGTGTTTAAGGCAATTAGGATTAAGTGACTTGCCCAGGGTCACACAGCTAGTAAGTGTCTGAGGTCAGATTTGACCTCAGGTCCTTCCAATTTAAGGACCAGCCACTCTATCCACTGCAGTGCCAACTAGCTGCTCACTGACTATGTCACTGCCCTGCTCAAGAAGCTTCCCCAGCAGCTCCCATCACCCCTAGGATCAAATGCAAACTCCTTTTGTTTGGCATTTAAAGCGATTCACAATCCTGTTCCAATCTCCCTCTCCAGATTGATTTCCCATTACTCCCCTTATATACTTGATGCTGCAGCCAAACTGGCCTACTTCTCTGTACATTCCATTCCTTCTCTGACATCTGTGGCTTTGTACCCACTATCCTTCCTGCTGGAAATGACCCCCCACACACACCTCCACCTCTTGGAGCCCTTCAATAGCTTCAAGATTCAGCTCCCAATTTCTGCATCTTTCTTACAGAAGATTTTTTCTGATCCCCCTAGTTTAGTGGTCTCCTGACACCCAGAAATCAATGTGTTGATTTCGTGTGCACTGTATTCTGACTTACCCACAGGTATATTGTTTTCCCATGTTAGAATGGAATCTCCTAAAGGGCAGCTTCTCTTGCGGTTACATCTTTGTCCCCCCAGCACCTGGCACAGTGCCCGACAAGGGGGAGGTATCGAATAAATGCATGTTAAATTGAAGTCTTGTTTCGGGACTTGAACTGGGCTTAGACAAATAGGGGAGGGATTAGGGAAAGAATTGCACATACCAATGACACCGCAAGGGCCTACTCCCATGCTAGGGTGTGGGATTCTCTCTTGCACAAGGGAAATGTATGGGACCCTCCTCCGCCAGCTGTGCTGGAAAGCCAAGAATTTTCAGCAATGATTTGGTCTCAATAAAACTTTGGCTCCCAAATAGGAAATGAGCTCTGACTACTCTCTACAGGAATGACTAGGTCATGTTCCCTGAGTGCTATAAGGTCCATCAGTGTTTTATCTTTGTATTCCAAAGAACCCAGGATCCATCAAGGTGCTGCAACCCCTTGGGAAGATGGTGTGCACAGTGGAAAGAGAACAGGCTGCAGTCAGAGGACCTGAATTCCAATCCTGGTTCTGCCATTTACTACTTGTGTGGCCTTAGGCAAGTCACTTGCCCAAGAGGTAGCTGATAATAGCATAGTGGATGGAGTGTTGGGCCTGGAGTCAGGAAGACCTGGGTTCAAATAGAACCTCAGGTATTTACTGGTTGTATGATTCTGGGTAAGTCACAGCTTCTGTTTGCCCCTGTTTCCTCAACTGCAAAATGGGGATGATAATAATGGCACCTACTTCACAGAGTTGTTGTGAGGATCCAATGAGATGCTATGTGTCAAAAAGCACTTAGCAGGATCCCAGGCACATAGTAGGGACTATATAAAGGCTTATTCCCTTCACTTTCCACTTCATTTCCCTAAGCCTCAGTTTTCTCATCTGTCAAAGGAAAGGATGGGACTTGATGATCCCTGAGGTCCCTTCCATGTCCAGAACTATGATCCTATGTGTGACCTTGAGCAAATCCCTTCCCCCGCCCGGGGTCTTTTTTTCCTTATTTGTCAAATGAAGGAGTTGGGCTACATGGCCTCAGAGGTCTGTCCCTTCTAACTCTTGATCTATATCGAATGTTCTCTGATCCCTCTATAACTTCCAGGTTTAGAGAGTTCCCTGTGGCTCAGGGAGGTTAAGGGATTTTCTCATGGTCACACAGCTGGTAAAGTGTGTCAGAGTCAGCACCCGAACACATCTGGTACCACCACACCACTATGTTGCTGGTTTTGCACACAGGAGACCCCAAATCGATTTCTGTTTCATCGAATCATTTTCTTCGCACTGGTCATATTGAATAGCTCCTCTTTCTCTAACACTCTAAGGTTTCCAGAGCACTTCTGGGATTTCCTCAATGTGGGAAGCCCCCTCCATGAATGTGGCTCTATTTGCTGTTAATGGTCTTAGAGAACTTCCTAGGGTCCAGAGCAGTTAAGCCAGTTGCCCGGGATCCCACAGCTGGTGTCAGAGGCAGAACTTGAATCCAGGTCTCCCTAACTCCAAAGCCAGCTCTCTTTGGCTGCCTCTCATTCCCACTTTACAGACAAGCAATCAGAGAGGTTTAGTGACTTACCTGGGACCAGACAGCTGGGCTGCTGCAACACCGGGGCTCAGATGCAGATTTCCTGCCAAGGGCAATTTTCTTTTCATTTTCTTTTCCACTTTCCCATCTTAAATCTGTTTTGGATGCAATTTTTTTTAATATATATTTTTTTTATTTTAGTGAGGCAATTGGGGTTAAGTGACTTGCCCAGGGTCACACAGCTAGTAAGTGTTAAGTGTCTGAGGCCGGATTTGAACTCAGGTACTCCTGACTCCAGGGCTGGTGCTCTATCCACTGTGCCACCTAGCTGCCCCTGGATGCAAATGTTTTGATATAGGTAAGAGGTGGCATCAAGGTATGGTAGAAAGACCACTAAATAGGAAGTCAGAAGACTTGGGTTTTAGTTGTCACTCTTAAAAACTTGCTGTGTGACCTTGGGCAAATTTCCACCCCTCTCTGGACCTCAACCTCCTCACCTGCAAGACAATGGGCTTGGGGGCAGCTAGATGGCGCAGAGGATAAAGCACCGGCCCTGGAGTCAGGAGTACCTGAGTTCAAATTTGGCCTCAGACACTTGACACTTACCAGCTGTGTGACCCTGGGCAAGTCACTTAACCCCAATAGCCTCACTAAAAAAAGAAAAAAAAAAAGACAATGGGCTTGGATGAAAAGGTCTTTAAGGTCCCTTCCAGCTTCGATGATTCAAATACTTCATGGTCTCAAACAAAATTTCTGCAGGACACCTAGAATAATGTGTTTATGGAAAGGGCTGCCCCCCAAATGCCTTGTTCCTTTGGATAAGGGCAACAGTTGAATGCACAGGGCAAGTTTTAGAAACACATGTTACCATTTGGACTTTCTGAAAACAGAGATCTGGAGACTGAGCCATCCAAGAGGCAAAAGGCCTCCTTTGAAAACGTCCTGGAATGAAAACAAACTGGCATCCCCACCAGCTCATGTCCACTTTGTTTCCATTTTGATTTTTTATTAATAAAATAAGAAAGGAACAGATATTTCCCAGTGTTCCAAAGGAATCTAGCCATGATGTCAGGAGCACCCATTCATCGACTACCATGGCAGGAACATCCCGGACCCATACAAGTGACTTGGGGACCTCCAGTTCACTTAAATCTTTGCAGAGAAGTAGCATTTCCCTGGCAAAATGAGAACATCGAAGGAAAGAATGCCCCTTTCAGGAAGGAGACTGATTCTCACCTAGGCTGCTTTCCAATCTTTAACTTGTAAGGGGCTGAAATTCTAGCTAGTCTGTCTAAAATATCTAATGAGTGGTCTCCAATAAGTTATAAGCTTTAGCAAGAGTTCAGACTTTTAAGCATTTATTAAGGAGAATAAGAATTTGGTGAAGAGAAAGAGAAAGGCCTAGATTCATCTATCTATCAAAGGGAGATTGCATTTCTAGCTCCACTCTCTACCAGCGTCCGACGAAAGAGAGTGAGAGTACCAGCCTTGCCCCCTCTTCCTCCCACAAGCAAACATCACTGCCTGACGCCAAAGAGCCAGATGTCTTGCCCTCAGATGCCTTCTCCTCATGGCGGAGCTTTGCTAACATAAATCTCCAGCAGGTGGCGTCATTCCAATTGTTACAAACTTAAGTCTAGTGCTCTTCACTTTATATTAGCATCCTTTGAGGAGCACAGGACCAGGCGTTCATGTGTTTTCAGTTGTATCTGACACTTTGTGACCCCATTTGGGGTTTTCTTGGCAAAGATATTCACGTGATTTGCCATTTCCTTCTCCAGCTTATTTTACAGATGAGGAAACTGAGGCAAACCAGGTGAAGTGACTTGCTCAGGGTCACACAGCACCCAGTCCTCAAATCAGCTAGAAGCCCCAGCCAATCCCATCATTAACAGTTCAAATCTTTGATCTAAGAATTGCCCTGTTCTTGAGTCTTTAGAAATGCAAATCCCCCACTTTGGGTCCCCCATCTCTCAGTGTGAATGAGTTGTTAGAGGAAGGAGTAGGTGGTTGCCAGCATCAGCTAAGGCAAACTCATTTGAGATTGGAGCTGGAAGAGGCCTTTACTTGCTTCTCAATTTACAGATAAGGAAACTGAGGTCACTAGAGGTTAAGTGACTTGTCCAAAGTCATGTAGGTAATACATGGCAGAGTCAGGATTCTACTGTCTTGTTTAAAGGACTTGTGTTGTTTTCCAGCCTTCCCATAATGTGATGGGCCCAGAGCACCCCAGAAGTTTTCTGGGGTACATCAAGCAACCCTCTCCTTGAGAAGCTAAACCAAAGGACAGACACACCTAAAGAGATAAGTGGAACCAGATCGGACTGAGCTAGCTTTGGGACCTCCACCCTTCATTCTAGTCTCCCTCAACCCTGGGGAGATAAGATTAGGTGTGGCTGCTGCCTTTGTGTCCTGAGGAGAGAGATGGTTTGAGAGATCCTCAGCCACCACCAGTGGGGGATGGTCCTCCTTCACTAAGGGAACTTTCCACAGTCAGATGGTCATCCCCATCAGTCCTCTATAAAAGTACCTGCCTGTCTCCTGCTCGAGGAGATTGGTATCTCAGAGCCACACTCTGCCATGCCTTTCTCCCCATGGGAAGTCCAAGGATTTCTTTCATGGTTTCCTTTCCTTTCCCTTCCCCTTCCTCTAAATAAACTACTATCTTATTCTAACTGCTTTTGTGTGCAAGAGGGTGTAATTCTTTAAAGAGGAATTCCTAAGGACCCCAAACCCCTACCCCCATCCCAAACCCCCTGCCCTATTTTCCCCATGACACTGGAGACAACAGTTCTGTTTGACCCCAAAGGGCAAGACCAGGATAGAAGAGCTACAGGGAAGCAGACAGTTGTTGCCACAACTGAAGGACTTGACAGAATGAACACATGTGCTCCCCAGTCCTTGGAGAGTTTCAGGTGGAGGTTGGCTGAATACTTGCATCACAGGTCATAGAGGGGGCTCTCGGTCAGGGATGCGTTGGGCTAGACAGCCTGTGAAGGTCTCTTGAGATGCAGAGAGGCGAGCACTGCCATCTTCTCCATGCCTAGCTCAATGATGATAGCAAAGGATCAAAGGGAATGGAATTGAGCTAGGAGAAAGCAGAGCCCACCACAGAGAGATGGTCTGCTCATCTAAAGAGTTCTACTCATTCTTTTCCCTTCTGGCTTCTTTAGGTGACAGGGAGAAGACACCAAGAGGCCTCAGGTCTCTGAAAGAGGCAGTGGCCTCTTTCAATGGTCTGAAGACCTGGCTTTGCTACTTACTACTTTTGTGACCTTGCACAAGTCCTTCCCCTTCTCGAAGCCCTCAGTGTCCTCATCTGTAAAATGAGGAGATTGGATTAGAGGGATGACCTCTAAAGTCTCTTCAGGTTGTAGATGCCATTTAGTCTGACTGTTTTATTTTATAGGTGAGGACACAGAGGCCCAAAGACAAGAGAAGTGACTTGCTTCAGGTCACATGGCAGATGCCCATTAGAAAGCAATCCTTACTAAACTCCCAGATAAGAATCCTTTTGGAGGGCCTAGGCCTCTGGCTGAGCCTGCTAGGTCCAAGTCTGTCTTATTTGGAATGAGACAGTCTGTCAGTTGGTATGTGTCCTCCAAAAAATGCCTCCTAGGTCTGGTTTGTGTGGGTCCAACTGTTTGGGTCATTCCCTCCATCCCATATGTTACATAGTGAGAGCTGAGTGGTAGAGCATAGTGGTAGCCTCTTAGTCTGGGCCCTGCCACCTACTGACAGTGTGGCCTTGGCTATATCCTTTGTCTTCTGTGCCTCTTCATTAGTCATCTTTCCAACAGAGTGGGTGTTGAGGATTAGCTGATCACCGCTGCTCCTTCCTGATGGAAGCCTGTCTTAGCTGGGGCAGGGGTGGGTAATGGCCTCTTGCCCAGGAAAGCTTCTCATTAGGTTTCTTGGAAACTTCTGGGCTCTAGATGCCCCTTCCATGTGTAGAAGCATTATGAGTAACTGCTTGGGTGGATCCCATTTCCAGTAGTTCCTTTGAAAAATCTTTCTTGCCCAAACAAGTGAAAAATCTGTTCTCAGGGAGTAACTAAGTAGGCACCAAAGTGTCTGGTTCTCTCCAGAGGCTGAGCCCCTCTCGCAGTCAGTTGGTTACTTGGGGAGGTAAGCTGAGGCAGCCAGGTCAGTTGGGGGGGGGCGGTTGGTGGCTTGCTACCAGAGCCAGCTCATGAGTAAGAGGAATCAGTGGCCACCTGGTTAGTGGGACAGAAGAGGACAGGGACAGGCCCAGTGCTTGGAACTCTTCCACCCCTCATACTTTCTCAGTCTGTTCATCTTCCCTTTCCTTCCTCTCCAATCTCTCCAGTCCCTTTTTAGCATTTCTCCTGCTCTGCCATCCCTTGCTCCCTTGTCCTATTGCCACTCATCTCTTGCCAAGGCTCAGCCCTGGATTACGTCCACCATCTTCCTCTTCTGCTCCTTCTCACAAACTGGAGGAAATCCCAGGCTCATGTTATCCACCCTCAGTTGGGACCTTAGTGGACTAAGGCAGCCCTTTTGTTCTTCCCTACTTGGTTCCCTATCTCGTCCCCCGAGAAATGATCATTGACCTTTGCCTCCCTCCTCAAGCCTTTCCTATCCCACCCCCTATCAGCTAAGGACCTTACCTCTTCCTTTATTCCCCTTGTCTTCATCTCCAATCTCACGACACCATCTCCCACTCTTTTCCCTTTTCCTCCTGGCTTTTCTTGCCAAGGCCAATGCCTTTATGTGTGCACTTGATCCCATCCCATCCTATCTTTTCCTGCATTCTCTCCTTATTTTGAGCCTTCAATTGCTCCTTACTGACCTGCCTTCAAACATACCCAAGTCTTCCTCATCCTTAAATGGCCTCCACTATCCCCTGCCTCCCCCTCAAGCAATTGTACTCTAGCTCTCCTTCCCTTTTCAGCCAAACTCCTTGAAAAAAGCTGTCTTCACCTGCTGTATCCCCTTCTTCTCTCCTAACTCACTCCTTGGCCCTTTGTAACATGGATGACATCATCACTCAAAAGGCACTGCTCTTCAAAGTTCCTAAGGGTTTCTTTTTTTTTTTTTTTTAGTGAGGCAATGGGGGTTAAGTGACTTGCCCAGGGTCACACAGCTAGTAAGTGTCAAGTGTCTGAGGCCGGATTTGAACTCAGGTACTCCTGAATCCAGGGCCGGCGCTTTATCCACTGCGCCACCTAGCCACCCCCCTAAGGGTTTCTTAATGGCCAAATCCAGCAGTCTTTTCTCTGCTCATCCTTCTCACTGTGCCTGCTACATCTGACACTGTTGAGCCCTCTCCTTTCCTCCAGAAGGCCCTCTCCTCTATGCCACATAACCAATCAGTTGCCAAGTCTTGTCATTCTTCCTTCACATTTATTTCATTCACCCCTTCTCTCCATCCCTACCACTACCACCTTGGGCACAGTTCCTCATCATCTCTCACCTCCTAACTGGCCTCACTGCCTCAAGTCTCTCCCCACTCCAATCCAGCCTGGCCACTTCTATTAAAGTTATTTTCCTTAGACTCATTGCTTGCCATATGACTGCTCTACTCAAGCAGTTCCAGTGGCTTGCTATTCCCTCTAGGAGAAAATGTAGTGTTTTCCATGTAGCTTTTAAGGCTGTGCATAATCTGGCACCAACTTCTCCTTTCAGCCTTCACTGGACTTCACTCCCCCTCCTGCACACTGGCGTCAAGCTAGACTGACTAGACTGTCTCTGGGCCTTCTCAAAGGCCATCCCATGTACTTGGGGGTTTTTTGTTTGTTTGTTTTGCAGGGCAATGGGGGTTAAGTGACTTGCCCAGGGTCACACAGCTAGTAAGTGTCAAGTGTCTGAGGCCGAATTTGAACTCAGGTCCTCCTGAATCGAAGGCTGGTGCTTTATCCACTGCACCACCCGGCTGCCCCTATCCTATGTACTTGGAAGGCACTTCCTCTCTCCCTCCATGTTCTAGAGCCCTTCTCTTTTTTTAAAACACCACTCAAGCATCACCTTCTACATGAAGCTTTCCCTGATCTGCCCATCTGCCTGTGCTGCCCCCACCCAAACTACCTTGGCTCAAACTACTTTCTACAGATTTGTATTTATTCACTTTATGATACACATATTTACATATGCACTTGCTGTCTGCACTATTTTAATGTAATAGGAACAATTTCATTTCTCTGTATTTGTATTGCCTAGCATAGTCTTTGGTATATAGGAGGAACTTTATGATTTGTTTGAAACGAATTGGATTCAGGGCAGCTAGGTGGCACAGTGCGGACAGAGTGCCAGGCCCAGATACTTACTAACTGTATGACCCTGGGCAAGTCACTTTACCCTGTTTGCCTCAGTTTCCCCACCTGTAAAATGAACTGGAGAAGGAAAGGGCAAATCACTCCAGTATCTTTGCCAAGAAAACCCCAAATGGGGTCACAGCTAGTCAAACATAACTGAAATAACTGAAGAACAGAATGGGATTCAGTCTTGTAAAGGTGCTGGTTGAGAATGGCTCAAGACATAGCAGCAGACCTGTAACAAAGGTGGAGTGGCCAGAGCTCTGGCCCAGGTGACTGACATCAGAGAGGCATACTTCCTCCCCACAGCAGATCTCTGGGATGGATCCATGTGATGGAATGACTGTTTCTGCTCCTTTACTCAGCCCCAGGCTCTAGGACTATGGTAACCCTCACCCAAGACATGCCTTTCTTATATCCAAATTATGCTCCTCTACCTGCTCCTTTCCCCTTCTGCCCCCTCTCAGGATTGCAGAGTTGGGGACTATTGACTGAGCCATGGCAGCATGAGTCAGACCCTCAGAGGGACGGTCATCCCTTCTCCTCATGTAAGTCCACAGGACTGGAGCCGACTATGCTTGGACTCTTGCCCCCTGCTTTGCTCCTCTGCCCCTTGTCTCCCCAACCCTTTAAGTGAATTTGCCATACATGTAAAGATTCTTAGGTATAGCTCTGCATAGCCATGCCATATGGTGGGAAGGAGAGAGGACCAATCCTCAGGAGAGCTGAGTTTTAATCTCTGACCTTCCCCTTATTCATGGCACGACCTCTGTCAAATCACTTCTCCCTGGGCTTCTGTTTCCATGTCTGAAAACTCGGGGCATTGGGCCCTGTTGGTCCCTAGGGGGACCTTCGAGATTGAAAAAGAGAAAGCTCTATCTGTGTTCATTTATTCGAACCCGTCTCTGCAGCCCTGAGATTCCTCTAGAGTGAGAGGGAGAAAGACATCTCCCACTGAGTGCCTTTTATCGTTTTCCTCTACCTTGAAAATGATGAAAGGTTACCATGGTTTCTAAAAGGCCGGTCCTGCCTCCCCTACTCCCCACACCCTGTTTTTTTTTAAACTTCCGGGTTTTAAAACAATAACTTTTGTGGAAAGGCTTTTGATTTTGAGAGGCTCAAATCCATCCTCACTCTGCTGGGGTTATAAAAATATTTCTTTCGACTTCTTATATTTGCCCAGGATCAAAGAGTTCTAGGCAGCCATAAAGCCAGGATGAAGGAAAACTTCGTCTCCTGTCTATCCTGTGGCGGCCCCTGAATAATGGACTTTTTTTTTTCAGGCTTGTCCAGGGTCTGTGCAGTTCTGAATCTAGAGAAAGTCCTGGCTTACTTAGCCAGTATTCCTTTTAGGGAAAATGTACAGGGGGCAGCTAATTGGCTCAATGGATAAAGCACCGGCCCTGGATTCAGGAGGACCTGAGTTCAAATCCAGCCTCAGACACTTGACACTTATTAGCTGTGTGACTCTGGGTAAGTCACTTAACCCTCATTGCCCTTCAAAAAAAAAAAAAAAGAAAAGAAAATGTACTAAGTGGGAAAGAAGAGATTCATATATTTGATGTCTCCCAAACGCATCTAGGGTTGGTGCTACAGAATGGGCATTGGGTTGGGATGGGCCAGCAGACTTGGATTGGAATCCCATATCTTCTACTCTGGGGTGTTGGGCCTTTACCTCTCTCGGGGTTTTATCGTCTTCCTCTGTAAAACGAGGGGATCCCACAAGATGACCTCTGAGGTCCCACCCAGCTCCACCTCTATGATACCACGTGTGGAGAAGGTGACTCCATGTGTCTTTCCATATATACTTTATGCATGTAAACAAGAGTCTGGTTCCCAGAACTGCTCTCCCCAAAGCTCTTCCTGATCTAGCAGTTTCATGTGCAACTATCTTTTTAATTATATTATGTTATGGAAATGCTTGTTTTATTCCATAAATTAAAAAAGAAAAAGAAAATGAGTTTTTCTTCCTCAGATCTGACGATGCCCAGTGTGACTTGCTCACTTATAGAGAAGATCATGTACATCAGGGCTGGAATGCACCTTGGAGATCATCATTTTACATTGATTGCCTGAGCCCCTTGTTTTATGGAGGGAGCACGACAAGAACTAGAGAGAAGCGAATAGACAAGGAGAAAGCCATGAGGGCAAGGGGGTTGTCTCGGGGTTTGAAATACTGGTATTAGAGATGAGATAGGACTGAGCCTGTCATTTCATTGATGTAGGGAAATCTCAGATAAAAAAACTCCCTTTACCAATGAGAGCTGGCACTTTGTAACTTACAGCCTTAAAAAGCTCCCTGGGCCACAAAGAGGTGAGGTGACAGGATTACATAGCCAATATGTGACAGAGGGAGGGTTTGAACACATCTCTTCTCAACTCTCAAGGGCATCTCTCTTTCCACTAAGCAGCAAACAGTGCCTCTGGAATTATAGGCAAGCTATGGAAAAGCCATGATCTCCCTGTTGAGCAGCATACAATCTAGTTGGAGAAAGAAGATTTAAAGCAACCTAGTATATTGGAAGAGGCGTTGACCAGCAGAGCTCATGAGCTCCAGGACTGGAAGGGACCTCAGAGGTCATCTAATCCAACCCCCTTGTTTTATAGAGGGGGAAACTGAGGCCCAGGGAAAGGAAGGAATTTGCCCCTTGTCACCCAGCTGATGAGTATATGAGGTCAGAATGTGAATTCAGGACTTCTTGACCCCAAGGCAAATGTTCTCTCTACCATATCACATTGCTTTGGATGCTCTGCAACTTGTTTGCTTTATCTTGGGCAAGTCACTTCTGTCTTTTGGGGTTCATTCTCCATTCCAATGGCTCTCTTCTCTGGGACAGTCTTATGATTTGATATTGATTACTAAAGAATAATATAAGATCATCTCTAAACAGTGTCTCCACTGTGTGGTATCCATTTCAAGTACTCTAGAAATTCAGAGAGGGCAGAGTTCCCCATTCAGAGGGTGGGGGTATGAAGATGGGCATGGGTTTGGTAGGATGTAAACTTCATAGATACAACTTGGAAGGCTACTCCAAGTGGGGGCAGCAGCCGAAGGAAGTCATCGAATCAGGCCTGAGTCTGGTGGGTACAGGGGAGATTAAAAAAAAAGCCAGGAAAAGGCTGACATAGATGGGGATGGCACTGCCTTCCCTCCCCTGCATTTTAGCATATGCACATAAATGGATAGATGGGGTTTATTCCTAATCTCAGATAAGAGGCATCTCAGTGAGTCTTAAAACATCCTCCACAGCTCATGAGCTGCTCTTACAGAGAGAAGAGGCAGGAAGATTAAAAAAATATCATGAAATTGCGGTGGGGGGGGGAGGGAGAGGCGGGAAGGTTTTTACTATCCTCTCTCCATTTCTGAGCTTTAGAATATCACAGCAGTTGGGAATGTAATCCCTAGTCTCTATTCTTCAGGAGGTAGAAGGCATGAAAAGTAATTTCCAAAATACATAGCTACAGTTCCATCCCTGGAAATAGCCCCATTTTCAAATAGGCAGGTAGCCATATCTGCTTGCTGAAATGTGGAGAGCCATTTAGGGCCAATGGAAGCGACCTCATGTGTCCAATCACCTCGAAGGAAGGCAATCAGCAATGCAATTAAGATCCTAGCAGCACGGGATTAAAAACTGAAAGACACTTGGATTTGAAGTCAGGAAAAACTTCCTGCCAGTTCAAGTTAGCCCACAGGGGGATGGGCTTCACACAGTGGCTGGACAGCGACTGCTTGTGAGATGTGTTCCAGGAGGGATTGTTTTCATGGATGACTTGGAACAGATGGCCGGTGAGGCCCCTTCCAACACCCAGGTTCCGTGGTTTGTGACATTTATATAGTATTTTGAGGTTTACAAAGCACTTCCCATTGGCTATCTCAACTGACCCTCACAACTGCCTTGGGAGGGCAGTGCTGCTGATATTATTAGCCCCATTGGACAGATGAGGAAACTGAGGTTCTGAGAGGTCAAGTGACTAACCTATGGTCACACAGAGGGGTGATTTGGACCAAGGGCCCTCCAAACTCAAGTACGCTTTCCACTATACAATTCTGGCTCTCCTCTTTGCTAGTGTTCAGACTTCTCTGTCTGGGACATACTTTGCAACAGTTGTCCAGGTAAGAAGCTTTGAGGCCAAGAATGTCTAACAGCTTAGAAATGGGGCTGCTTCTAGAGCTACATTCCACTAAAAGGCTGTAGGACAAAGGAAATTCCTCTGACAGTAATTGAAGTACATACAATTTGCAAGGCCTTATGCTAGAAACTGAAATAGATTTTTGGGGGGATTTGGCTTGGGGTTTCATTGGTATAAAGAAACCTTAGAAGAGGAAGTTGCAGGGGTCTTGTAAGTCTTGTGGGCATTCTGGGGCTTCTCTTGGTTCTCTGAGACCACATGGTCTCTATCTCTCTCACTGTCTCTCTTGGGTCTCTCTGAGACCACGTGCTGTCTCTCTGGGAGACAGCATGGATCTTTTGGGACTTTTCTCCTGCTCATGCTAACTGCCATGCTAAAGCTCTCTCATTGCTTTCTCTACCACGTGGCATGAGACCATGAGAGGTTAGGGAGACACGTGGTCAATCCTTTACTGGGATAATATTAACTAAAAATATGCTCACCCCTCCCCCTCAAAAAAGAGGAAATTTCCTTTCTCAATGCAGGTCAGCCCCTTCTCTGTAATGTAAAGTCTTAGAGTATTGAGAAGTTAAATGACTTGACCACGGTCATATTACCAGTATGTGTCAGAAGTGGGATGGGAAATCAGTCAAGTCTTCCTGATTCTGAACTCAAGTCTCTGTTCCCTACACCAGGCTGCCTTTCACTGGGACAGATACAAAGACAAATGATTATAGGCCTGCTGTCAAGGAGCTTCGAGCCTAGTGGATTTCCTCAGTAGACTCTCCAAGATTTGTTGCATTAAAGTGTGTCTGTAGAAACTATGACTAATGAACTCTAGTATTAAGCAGAGCGAGAGTGCTAGTCTCCACTTTTCTGTTTTCTTTGCTTTGGGAAAATGGAGGCAAATGGACCAAATTTCATTTTCAAAGCGACAGAGGAAATAATAACTTCAATGAGCATAATACCTGGAGACTTTGAAGAACCCGAGCTGATGGACAGAAAAAAAGCACATTTCTCTTCTGTTTCTAAGAGGCATCATAGTACAGAGGGAGGCAGGCTGTTCTAGTGGAAAAAATACTCCAGGGTCAGAGGGTTCAGATCCTCTGACCAGCCTATGTGAACTTGGACTTCAGTTTCCTTATCTGTCAAATGAGGGGGTTGCAAAGGATGACCTTTGAGGTCCCTGCTAGTTCTGGGTCAAGGATCCTAGATGTGACCCTGGACAAGGCACTTTAGCCCCCCCCCAGACCTCAGTTTCCCCCTTGGTTAAATGACAGAATTGGATTAGATGAATCCCTGAGGTCCTATCCAGCTTGAGAGCTATGTCTCTAAGAGATGATGATAGTGCAAAGGATTCCCAGAGGACCTGGGTTCAGGTCCAGGCTCTGAAACTTATTAGCCCTGTGGTTATGTGCAAATCAGTGCAGGAAATAACCGAACAGTAAAAACAAGCCTGGATAGGAGTCAAAAGGCTTGGGGTCGAGACCTGGCCTTTGTACAGACTAACCCGGGTCTACATCCTCTTCTCTCTTGAGGCCTCAGCTTACACCTCTGGCTGGTAGAAGATGTGAGATCCCTTGCAACCCTATGATTCAATGATCTTCCAGGACAATCATTTCTGTCTGTTTCAATTAGCTCTTATGTAAAAATGAGGCTTCTAACCCTTCTTCCCTGTCTCCTAGGGATTTTATGATCAAAGCACTGTACTACCTGTAGGATGCTATAGAATAAGTTACCATTGTTATTCCTGGGCATTCTCCTCAAGGCCTTGCCTCTCAGAAGTTAAAGGATTTCAGAATCTCATTGATTCTCATACCCACTCAGGGCAGGAGACCCAAAAGAAGACTCGGAGGGTTAGGGTTGCCTTTTGACATGCCCAAGAAGTGGTCCCCAAGATAGGTCAAGCTGCCCAAGGCTGAAGTGTTTGCCAGACTGAGTTTGCTCAGTTTGATTGTTCCCAGAGGACACCTGCACAGTGTAGTGCCAGGGTCTAAAAGGTCAATGAAGCATTGGGCATCACCAAGGAGGTTGTTGGATCCAAATCAGCAAACATTATCTTGTGCACGTAAAACTGTGGTGCATCCGTGCCTGGAACACTGTGTGCAGTTCCGTTCCCTGTAATGGCTCAAGACACTGGAACTAAGAAAGGTCTAGAAAAGGGGAGGCAAAAGGATCTGAAGGGTTGGGGCCAGGTTGTGGGGGAGTGGGAAGTTGTTATTTTAAGAACTGATCAAAAAGATTGGAGCCTGGGAAGGCAAATGCTGGGAAGGGATATGACGGAAAGAGAGGCAGCTGTGGTGGGGGAGAGAGGAGGATGAACATCCTGGTTTTGAGAGTTTATTCTGCTACCTGCTAGCCATGTGACCTTGAATAAGTTACTCTGCTTCTATAGGTCTCAGTTTCCACATATAGTCAATGCAGCCATTGGCCTACTTGGTTCTCAGGGATCCTCCAAGCTTTGACTTTCTGTGTTTGGAGCATAAATCCAATTCTGACATCCTATGCTCTGAGTGACAATGATTTTCTAATTTTCATTTCTATTTTTTTTTTGCTCACAGTGCAGTATTCTTTTAAGTTGGAAACAAAGAAGAATTCCTGGGTAGTTGGGCCTCCAGGCTCATCACTGAGGCCTTGGAATTTCACTGCCTTTGCTTCTTTTCTTCTTTCTTTATTTCTCAGCAGAGGAAGCAACTTTGTACCTCTGTGCATAGATCTGGGATTGGGTCTTCTCAATGCCAAACCAAGAAAAGAAGACATCCAATTGCAGTTTGGGGGTAGTGGCTGGAGAATGGGGAATTCTCCCACTGTAGGGAGGAGCTTGGGGCATACCTTGTGAAAACTGAGGTATACCAATGTCCCCTGGCACACCTCTTGGGTTACGAAGTGCTTGGTTTCTACATGCCTTTTTCAGCAAAAAGCTGAAATTCACACCAGAATGAACAAGAAACCTAGGGACAATCTACAAGAAATGACTTCTTCCACACAATAACATAGTAAGTCAGCCAGAAGCTGGTAGTCAGTACAAAAGGGAACACCAACACCAGTTCAGTCAAACAAGTCTACATTCTCTCAAGCAGAGATGGGTCACAGTGGGAGGGGAGGCAGAGCCAAGATGGTGGAAGAAAGGCAGCAACTTGCCTGAACTCTCCCCCCCAAACCCTCCAAATATCATTAAATAATGCCATGAGACAATTCTTGGAGCAGTAGAACCCACAAAAATGATATGATGAAAATAATTTTCCAGCCACAGACAACTTAGAAGGTCAGCAGGAAAGGTCTGTTGTACCTGACTGAGAGTAGAGCACAGTCCAGCACAGGTTGAGAGTAGAGCACAGGGGAAAATACAGGGGTGTCTGCAGTACCTAAGGAGGAATTCAGCTCTCCCATCCCAACAGAGAACCAAGAAGAAATCTTGAGTGGTGGGAGGCCCAGTTTGGGGAGGGGCACAGGCTTGTTGGAGCTGAGAACCACCACAGCACACAAAGTTCTGCTGGCTCATTAATTAGCAAGTTGCCTTGAGGTTATCTTTAGACCAGAGAACAGGCCAGGCAAGAGAAAAACCTGCCCTCCCTCAAACCAAAACACCTGGGACCTTCTGAAGCTTGGGACAGTGTAGCTTGGAAGTAGGGCCCCCACTGTAAGAGGGAGTTAAAAGTCAAAGATGGCAATATGAGCAAGCAAAGAAAGTTGAGAACTATAGAAAGTTTTTTTAGTGACAAGGAAGATTGAGGTGCACCCTCAGAAGAGGATAACAACCTCAGGGCCCCTACATCCAAAGCTTCCAAGAAAAATATGAATTGGTCTCAGGCCAGGAAAGCACTCAAAAAGGACTTTGAAGAGAAAGTATGAGAGATAGAAGGAAAATTTAGAGAGGTGGAGGAAAGTATGGAAAGAGAAATGAGAGCAATGCAGGAGTCATGGGAAAAAAGTCAACAGCTTGAAAAACCAAATGGAAAAAGAGATAAAAAGCTCTCTGAAGAAAATTATTGCCTAAGAACTAGGATTGAACAAATGGAACCTAGTGACTTTATGAGAAACCAAGACACAGTAAAGCAAATCCAAATGAATAAAAAAACCAGAGGGCAATATGAAATATTTCCTTGGAAAAACAGCTGACCTGGAAAATAGATCCAGGAGAGATCATTTGAAAATCATTGGATGACCTGAAAACCATGACCAAAATCAGAGTTTAGACAGCATCTTCCAAGAGATTGTATGGGGAAATTGCCCTGATATTCTAGAAGCAGAAGGAAAAATAGAAATTGAAAGAATCCATTCATCACCTCCTGAAAGAGATCCCCAAAGGAAAACCTCCAGGAATATGATAGCCAAATTCCAGAGCTCCCAGGTCAAGGAGAAAATATTGCAAGCAGTTAGAAAAAAAGGAATTCAAATACTGTGGAGCTATCATAAGGATAAAACAAGATCTAGCAGCATCGACATTAAAGTACCAGAGGGCATGGAATATGATATTCTAGAGGGCAAAGGAACTGGGACTACAGCCAAGAATCACCTACCCAGCAAAATTGAGTATAATCTTACAGAGGAAAAAAATGAGACTTCAATGAAAAAGAGGACTTTTAGGCATTTGTGATGAAAAGACCTGAACTGAATAGAAAATTTGACTTTCAAATACAAGACCCTAGAGAAGCATAAAAAGGTAAACAGGAAAAAGAAATAATGAGGGACATTAAAAGATTAAATTGCTTACATTCCTACATGGGAAGATAATACTTCTAAATCATAAGAACTTTCTCAGTATTAGGGTAGCTGAAAGGAATACACTTAGAGAACACAGATCTGAACTGAATATTAAGGGATGATATCTGTAAAGCATTTATTTTTTGTTCATCCTTGTTTTTTTGTGGGGCAGGCAGGGTAGGGTGGCTTATGTCTGGGGCCAGATTTGGGCTTGGAGCCTCCTGGGTCCAGGGCTGGTGCTTTGTCTACTGGGCCACCTAGCTAACCCACGATGATGTCTTTAAAATAGGGTTGAGGAGTAGGAGGAATGCATTGGGGGAGGGGAAAGGGGAGATGTGGCCTGGGGAGAGGGAGCTTATATGAAGGAAACAAGAAAAAAGCTTATGGAGGGGAGGGGAAGAGGGGGAAGGAGTGGGGGAATGAGTGAAACTTACTATCATCAGAATTGGCTCAAAGATGGAATAACATACATACTCAAGTAGGTATAGCAATATATTTTGCCCTGAGAGAAAGTGGGAGGGGAAGGAGATAAGGGATGGGGGAGAAGAGGGGAAGGAAGGAAGAACAGATTGGGGGAGGGAGCAGTAAAAAGCAAAACACTTTCAAGAAAGGTGAAGATGTTCTTCATAACTGCACATATACGACTTATATTGAATTGCTTGATTTCATAGGGAGAGTTGAGGAGGGAGGGAGGAAGAAAAATTTAGAAAACAGAATTAGCTCAAAGACCTTAGTCTCATCAGAGTGGGCTCAAGGAGGGAATAACATACACACCCAATTGGGAGGAATAATCTATTTAACCCTACAGGAAAGTAGGAGGGGAAGAGGATAAGGAGGGAAGGATGAAAGAAGGGAGGGCAGAGTGGGGGACGGGGCAGTCAGAAGCAAAGCACTTTTGAGGAGGAATAGGGTAAAAGAAGATAGAAAATAGAGTAAATATCATGGGAAGGGAATAGGATGGAGAGAAATAGTTATGATGATTGACTATAATGGCAAAATGTATGGTACCTACTTTGCTGGGCTATTGTGAAGAAAATTATTTGTCAAGGTTAAGGTACTATATAAAAGTTATGATGAATAGGATGCTATCAGAAAAACCTGGAAAGACCTTACATGAACTGAAGCAGAGTGAAATGAACTGTATACAAAATAACAGCATTAGTGTAAAATGATCTGCTGGGAAGCACGTGGTTATTTTCAGCAATGCAATGATTCAATATAACTCTGAAGGACTTATGAAAATTGCAATCCATCTACAGAGAAAGAACTGATGGTATCTGAAAACAGATTGAAGCATATTTTTTGACAGTCCCTTAATCTGAAGTTTTGTTTGTATCTGTTTTCTCTCACAACCTAGCTAATGTGGAGATGTTTTCCATGACTACTTATGTATAACTTATATTGAATTGCTTGAGTTCTTGGGGGTGGGGGGTGTAAAGGGAGGGAGGAAGAGAAGTTGGAGCACAAAGTTTTAAAAAATTGATGTCAAAATTTGTTTTTACATGTAATTGGGAAAAATAAAATTCTAAACAAACACAAGAAAGAATGAAAAAAATAGAAGACAATGTGAAATATCTCATTGGAAAAACAACTGATATGGAACATAGAGACAGGAGAGATAATTTAAAAATTACTTGACTACTTGAAATCCATGATCAAAAAAAGCCTAGACATAATCATTCAAGAATTATTAAGGAAAACTTCCCTGATATTCTAGAAACAGAGGGTAAAATAGAAATTGAAAGAATCCACCAATAACCTCCTGAAAGAGATCCCAAAATGAAAATTCCCAGGAATATTAGAGCTAAATTCTGGAGCTCCCAGGTCAAAGAGAAAATGTTTCTAGCAGTCAGAAAAAAAACAATTCAAGTATTGTGGAACCACAGTCAGGATAACACAAAATTTAGCAGCTTCTACATTAAGGGATTGGAGGGTTTGGAATATGATATTCCAGAGGGCAAAGGAACTGGGACTACAACCAAGAATCACCTGCCCAGTAAAACTGAATATAATCCTTCAGGGGGAAAAATGGGCATTCAATTCAAAGAGAGGACTTTCAGGCATTCTTGATGAATATACAGGAGCTGAATAGAAAATTTGACTTTTGGATACAAGACTTGAAAGAAGCATACAAAGATAAACAGGAAAAAAAACATAAGGGACTTAATAGGGTGAAACTGTTTATATTCCTACATAAGAAGATGATACTTGTAACTCATAAGAACTTTCTTATTATTAGGGCAGATGTAAAGAGTGTGTGTGTATATATATATATATATATATATATATATATATATATTGACACAGGTGTAAGTTGAATATGGAGGGATGATATCTAAAAAGATAAAATTAATGGGTGAGAGGAATATACTGAGAGAAAGGGAAAGGGAGAGGTGGAATGGGGTAAATTATTTCACATAAAAGAGGCAAGAAAGAGCTTTTACAGGGAGGGGAAGATGGAGGAGGTGAGGGGGAGTGAATGAACCTTACTCTCATCAGAATTGGCTCAAAGAGAGAATAACATACACACTCAATTGCATATAGAAATCTATCTTACCCTGCAGGAAAGTAGGAGGGCAAGGGAATAAGATGGAGGGGGTGATAGAAGGGAAGGCAGATTGGGGGAAGGGGTAGTCAGAAGCAAAACACTTGAGGAAGGACTGGGTAAAGGGAGAGAGAGCATAGAATAAACAGGGAGGGGGAGGATGGAGGGAAATACAATTAGAAATAGTAATTGTGAAAAAAATTTTAAGCAAGTTTCTCTGAATATAAGTCATTCTCCAATTGATGAATGAACAAAAGATATGAACAGTTTTCAGATGAAGTAATCAAAGCTATCTATAGCAATATGAAAAATGCTTCAACTCGCTATTAATTGGAGAAATGCAAATCAAAACAGTTTTGGGGTACTACCTCATACCTATTATGTTGGATAATAGGAAAGAAAAGGAAAACGACATATATTGGAGGGGATGTAGGGAAAATGAGATTAATGCACCATTAAATTAATTAAATTAATACACTGTTGGTGGAGTTGTAAACTGATTCAACCAGTCTGTAGAGCAATTTAGAACTGTGGCCAAAGGGCTATAAAACCATGCATACTCTTTGATCTACCAATACCACTACTAGGTCTGTATCCAGAAAGACATAAAAAACAGAAAGGAAAAGCACCTATATGTATGAAAATATTTATAACAGCTCTTTTGTGATGGCAAAGAACTGGTAATTGAGGGGATGCCCATCAATTGGGGAATGGCTGAACAAATTGTAGTATGTGATTATGATGGAATACTATTGTGCTATAAGAAATGATGAGTAGGGTGCTCTCAGAAAAACCTGGAAATACTCACACGTGCTGATGCAAAACGAAATGTACTGTGTACAAAATAACAGCAATATTGTAAGGTGATCAGCTATGAATGACTTAGCTATTCTTGATAATATAATGATCCAAGAGAACTCTGAAGGACTTATGATGAAAAATGCTATCTTGTCCCAGAGAAAGAACTGATGGTGTCTGAATATGGATTGAAACATATTTTTTTTACTTTCTTTATTTTTCTTGAGTTTTTTTGGTCTGTTTTCTTTTACAACATTACTAATGTGGGAATGTTTTTCATGACTACAGATGTATAACCTGTATCAAATCGCTTGCCTTCTCAATGTCGGGGGGGGGGGCGGAGAAAGAGAAATAATTTGGAACTCAAAGTTTTAAAAATTAATGTTAAAATTGTTTTTACATGAAATTGGAGAAAATAAAGTACTACCTAATAAAGAGAGATGGGTTACAGACACATATAGCCTGCAAGGATCTGTGTCTGGAAACAACAAGTGGAAGACCTCCTGACAAAATTGCATGGTGATCCAAAAGTCTCAGGGTGAAGACCTTGGGAGACGCAGGGAGTGGTGGTAATCAAAACCTCAGTCTTGGCCAACTAGGGCTAGTTTGGGGGCCCTGGGATCCCTTGAACTTTGTCCTGAGACTTTAGAGAGGGCTCTGAAGGTTCAGCATTTTGAACATCCATGATCCAGGGGTGCCTAAACCCAGGAGGTAAAGGTCAGTGCAAACCCCAAATATCTTGGAGCAAGACCAAGCAGGGATGACCACTCCACACCCAAAGTATTTGCAGGAGACAGACTTTGGCACTGACACAAAGCCTCAAGTCTGGAACCAGTAATGGTTGGGGGAAGACAATTGGCTTCCTTGGATGGAGGAGGACCTGGTGAGGTTTGAAGGCTTCAAAGAATGTTGAACTTCTTATCTTCCCATCTGTGTCCTAGCGTCATCCCTGGACAGCAGTGGCTGATGGCACCATCTGCATTTAGAGCTCAGGACAAATTGGATATTATGAGGAAAAGTAGATTCAAGGTTTCACAGGGATTCCAGCAGTAAAGCTGTACATAGGGGGAGATCTTGAAGATTCCAGCAAAACCATTTCCAGGAGCTGTGAGTTAGGCAATTAGGTACCATAGTGGATAGAGTGTTAGACTAAGAGTCAGAAAGACCCGAGTTCAAATTCTGCCTCAGATACTCCCTACCTATGTGACCCTGGCCAAGTCATTTAATGTTTCTTAGCCTCAGTTTCCTGATCTATAAAATGAGTATAATAATAGCACCTTCCTCACAGGGCTATTGTGAGGATCAAGAGATAATATATGTCAGATGTTTTGCATACCTTAAAATCCTATATAAATACTAGTCATTATTACTATTGCTATTATTATTATTATGATTAACTATCTTCTCCCTTTACTACATGTGCTCTCCAAGCTTGAGCCTACTTTCCTCTGCACTCTTTATATACTAGTGGGAGAGCTTGTCACAGATGTTTGTAGGGGATATTTTGTACTAGCCATTCATACTATACTGCCTGAGTGGCATATCCAATTGATAATTGTAAGGGAAAGCAAACTAGTGGGGGCTCATGAGCCACTGTACTAGAAAGATAATACCCAACATTTCAGGACTACCCCGAGAACCAAGTGAGAGTAGCTCTCTTAATTCTGGGGACTCAATTTGCCAGTGATATTAGAGGTTTGGGAAGTAGCATTAGAGTTTATAGGTGCTACAGTAGGATCATGAATCTCAGTCAGTCAGTCAATAAGTATTTATTAAGGGTCTACTATGTGTCAGGAACTGTGCTATTTAGAGGACAAAGAAGGCAGAAGACAGTCCCGGCTCTCAAGGACCTCACAGTCTAATGAGGGAAACTGCATGCAAACAACTAGGTACAAACAAGACATATACAGGATAAATTGGAGGTAATCAATAGAGGGAAGGTATTAACATTAATGGGGATCAGGAAAGGCTTCTTGTAGGTGGTGAGGTTTTATCTGGGACTTGAAAAAGCCAGGAGGCAGAAATGAGGAGAGAGAGCATTCTAGGCATGGGTGACAGTCAGGGGAAATGCCCAGAGGTGGGAGATGGAGTGTCCTGTCTGAAGAACAGCAAGGAGGTCAGTGTCATTGGACTGCAGACAATGTGGGGGTAAGTTAAGTGTCTGAAGCCTGGAGAAGTTACGAATCCCAAACAGAAGTTTTTCTATTTAATCTTGGAAGTGAGAGGGGGCCACTGGAGTTTATTGAATGGGGGTAGGGGTGACATGGTCAGATTTGAACTTTAGAAGATGGACTAGAGTAGGGAGAGACTTGAGGCAGGAAGACCAACTAACTAAAGCTGAAAGGAATCTTTTTTTTTTTTTTTAAGTGAGACGATTGGGGTTAAGTGACTTGCCCAGGGTCACATAGCTAGTAAGTGTTAAGTGTCTGAGGCCAGATTTGAAGTCAGGTACTCCTGACTCCAGGGCCGGTGCTCTATCCACTGTGCCACCTAGCTGCCCCTGAAAGGAATCTTATTGGTCATCCAGTCCAACCCCATTATTTTACAGATGGCCAGAGACAGCTAATTTACACAACTAGCAAAGTTGGGATAGATCAGAGCTTTAGAAGTAGAGTCAGGAAGATTTGGTTTTCTTTCTTTCTTTTTTTTTTTTTTGGTGAGGCAATTGGGGTTAAGTGACTTGCCCAGGGTCACACAGCTAGTAAGTGTCAAATGTCTGAGGCCGGATTTGAACTCAGGTCCTCCTGCATCCAGGGCCAGCGCTCTATCCACTGCGCCACCTAGCTGCCCCAAGATTTTGTTTTGAATGCTGCCTCAGACACTTACTGTGTGTCTGGGCAAGTCACTTCACCTTGGTGGGTCTCAGTTTTCTTCTCCCTAAGATAGGGATGGCAGTACCATATCTCCTCCTTCCCAAGTAGTGTTGTGAGGAAAGCACTTTGAAAACCTTAATGTACTGGAGAAATGGAAGCTATAAAATTCATCATCTATAATATGAAGGGCATCGAAGCAGTGCTACAGTGGATAGAGCACTGGGCCTAGAGTTAGGAAGACCCAACTTCAAATCCAGCTACAGACACTTACTAGCTGTTTGACCCTGGGCAAGTCACTTAACCCTGTTTGCTTCATTTTCCTCATCTGTAAAATGAGCTGGAGAAGGAAATGGAAAAAGCACTCCAGTATCTTTTCTAAGAAAACCCCAAATGGGGTCACAAAGAGTTGGCCATGACTAAACAACGACATAAAATGAGGAGCTTGGATTCAGTGATCTCAAAGGTCCCTTTTAGGCATCTCTAAGTCTATGAACCCAGGTCTTCTGATTACCAGCCTATTTTTTCCCTGCTGTGACATACTGTCTTTCATCCCCTTATTGCTAATTCTCTGGGATAATCAATCGAATGCTTGAAGGAATGTTCTTGTTCAGTTGTTTCAGTCATGTCTGACTCTTTGTGACCCTACTTTGGGGTTCTCTTGGCAAAGATAATGGAGTGGTTGGCCATTTCCTTTTCCAGATCATTTTACAGATGCGGAAAACTAGGCAAACAAGGGTGAAATGACTTGCCCGGAGTCATGCAGCCAGTAAGTGTCTGAGGCCAAATTTGAACTCATGAAGATGAGTCTTCCTGATTCCAAGCCTAGTGCTCTATCCACTGCAGTCCCAACTAGCTGCCCCACTTAAAGAGATACTAGAGGCCATTTAGTTCAACTTCTTCACTTTACAAAGAAATGGAGACCCAGAAAGATTAAGTTACTTGTGCAATATCACACAGGTAATGAACGGCAGAGTGGGAACCTGCTGACTCTGGCTCCAAATATATTGCTCTTCATGAGTCTCTTTGCATCTAGCTAGGTGGGTCCTAATATGACAGGGAAGGGAGTCTATCTCTAGGATCATGGATGGAGTCCATCTCTAGGACCTGAACACCTTCCAACTTGGTTAGACTTTCCAGGGTTTTCAGACCATTGGCAGAGCCTTTGAGAACCTCGTGTCAGCTCCATACTATGATGAGGCATTATAGAACTTTAGTGGAGGTTTTACATCTGCTCACTTGGAATAAATCCTGTTGATTGAGCTCTTCTGGGAATTCTACAAACTGAACCCTGGGTCTATTTGATAATGGCTCCTGGGGGCAGGAGGAAGGGGTAGGTAATGACTATTTTCCTAAGCTAGCACTTGATATTCACCAGATGGCTTCCCTCCTCACAATGAGGTAGTACTCCATGTCTCTAGGTATTCTGAGGATCTCAAATTCCTCGCATGGATTTTAGAAGAGGGTTGGGGTGAGAAAAGTGACAGTACATCTTTAGGAGGCCCCCAACCAATACCTAGTTGTTAGAGAAAACACAGGATTAGGACTCGGGTGAGAACGTATGTTCTCATGCAATGGGAGCATCTCCAAAAGCAGTATTGGTTTTTTTCATCCTTCTCCCTTCTGTTCTCTCCATGGTCATAATCCCTTCCTACAGTGCAAAGGGAATGCTGCTCCTAGATAGGGTCCATGGAAGAAAAGAGAATAAGCCTGGTTGCAGTTTTTCCAGTTCTTGGACTAATGGCCTAGCTTGCCTTGAACTTGTGTCCCAATAGATTGTTGTTGAGTCGTTTCAGTCGTGTCCGACTCTTAGTGACCCCATTTGGGGTTTTCTTGGCAGATACTTGGGGTGGTTTGCTGTTTCCTTTTCTAGCTCATTTGACAGATAAAGAAACTGAGACCAACAGGGTGAAGTGACTTGCCCAGGGTCACATAGCTAATAAGCATCTAAGGCCAGATCTGAACTCTAGAAGATGAGCCTTCCTGATTCCAGGCCTGGAACCCTATCCACTGTGCCACCTCTAGCTGCCTGCATGTCCCAGTAGATAAGTCCTTCCTATCCAAGGCATCCCATCTTATCCTGCAACCAGGGATTGTATCTGTTTCACAAGGGAGGGACTATCCAAGTAAAGATCCCTGAGAGAGAGAGAGAGAGAGAGAGGATAGGAGGGAGCTGGACTTCTCACATACTCCTCCAAAAGCACTGAAGCTACTGAGAAACACTTGTAACTCACATACACAAGAAAATCAAAATGGACCAAAATAGATAATGAGTAAAACAAAGCACATCAATAAAACAAAGAATCAGCTAATATCTGGAGGTAATCCACGTGGATAAAGAAATCTCAGAATACTGCTTTTATAAGCATTGGTTGAAGGAAGAGGGGCTGTTTAACCTGGAGAAAGGAACATTTAATAGGGAAATTATACCACTCTTCAAGTATGTGAAGGACTTAATCCATTTCTTTTGGGGACTTCCCAGGGGCAGAGCTGTCCAAATCGGAGGGTGTGGATCGAGTCTCACTTCAGGTCTCCCTGTCTGGTAGGTCCCAGACAATGCTTCTTCCCATCTAGGTTTCCAACAAGGCAACAGGGCCCAGCCAGTAGGCATCTTGCTATCTACTTCGCTACTATGCATGACTCCCCACCTCATCCCCCACCACCTTTTTACACCTCTCACTGTGGAGTAACAACGATGAGACATTGCCATTACTTCTGGAAGGAGCAGGATAATGCCTTGTGCTATGGCTTCATTCACAGTTTTTGGGGCTGCCTAGACCAGTGCTCCCTTCCCTGGAGCCAATATGTGTTGTCTCCTAGTAGTATATAAAGTTCTTTTGAGGGTGGGGAGGGGGCACAGCTAGGTGGCTCAGTGGATAGCGCACTGGCCCTAAAGTTGGGAGGACCTGAGTTCAAATCTCACCTCAGACACTTACTAGCTCTGTGACCCTGGGCAAGTCACTTGACCCCAATTGCCTCAAACATCCGGGCCATCTCCAGTGGTCCTGATATATATCTTGCCACTGGACCCGGATGGCTCTGGAGGAGTGAGGTTGGTGACCTTGTACAGTTCTCCCTCACTTAAATCCAATTCACTGCAAGTCATGACATCACCCTGATGTCATGGTCCTCTTTGAGAATGAAGGACAAACAACAACAACAAAGTTCTTGAGGGCAGGGACTGTCTTATTTTTGTCTTTGAACCCACATAGTAGACACTTAATGAGTGCTGGTTGATTGAGTAATTGATTATTATTTGGAGGAGAGATCAGACTTACCCAGCTTGATTCCAGGGAATAGAGCTAGGTAGGAGTTGTGGGTGGAAAATGCAGAGGCAGATTTAGCCAAGATGCAAGGGAAAAGCTTCCTAACGATGAGAGCTGTCTCCAAGTGGAAGAAGGCCATGTGCCACACCTCCTCCCTTTCATCAAAGGTCTTCTAGCAAAAGCTTGGTGCTTATTGTCAGAGATGCTGCTCTGGTCTCAACTCCAAGGAAGAAAAGCCCCCTCTCACCCTCTCAGGTTAAGCTCATCACCTCTAATTTGAACACCAGGCTGCTAACTCAAGCCTTAATTAACCCTGCCTCCCTCAGGCTCTTCTCCTCTCTGATTGGAGGGCTGTGTCAAATGCCTCTCAGTGCCTTCTTTTATAGAGGTCAGAAACTGGCCTTCCAGTTACTCCACCTTGTATCACCTCTCTGCCTGGTTTCATTGCCCCCTGATGTCTCTCCACCCTCTTTACTCCCTCCTTTCGTGTGTTGTCTCCCTCCATTAGATTGTAAGCTCTCTGAGGGCACGGACTACCATTCTTTTTATGAGTTGTATCTCCAGAGTACAGTGCCTGGCACATAGTAGGGGCTTAATGAATGTTTATTGGATTGGGTTAGAAAGATTTTTATTGAAATACTCTCTAAGGGCCCTTCCAGCTCTGAGAGTTTCTGCCATTTTGGAGAGATATCCCAGGAGATGTCCAGGGGCAGAGCTGTCCAAATCAGAGGGTGACATCTACTACAAATGACATCTACTAGTTGTGTAACACTGGGAAATGCACCTAACCCCTCTAGACCTCAATTTTTTTCTCCCTAAAATGGTAGTGACATAGTGTACCACCTCTTTCCTGTGGCAAGGAACTCTGGGAACCGCAAGGAGCTTTCATAATGGGAGCTGTCCAATCACACCAAGCCACAATGGCCTCAGCAATGAGGGCAAAGACCACCAATGATGTTTATGTGTCTGTGTTCATACAAATTTTGGCTCTTGGTCAACATCTAATTATCATCTTACTTTTGTTGCCATATTCAGTCGGCATTGGGGAGCAAAAAGAATGTGTGATTTGTACTTAGAACCCTTCGGTTCAAATTCTGGCTCCACTGTATCACTGGACAAGTCATTTCCTCTTTTTGAACCTCATAAGACTAATGCTGCTTGTACTTCCTACCTCCCAGAGTTGTTGTGAGGCTTAAAGGTGACCCCATATATAAAGTGTTTCAAAAACCTCAAAAGAGCTATAGAGCTATTGCTTATTGTTATTATTATTATTGTAGTTGTGTTTCTTCTTCTTCTTCTCCTTTATGGCCATATTTTTGGCTTTTGTGGAATAATGGATGACCTGTTTACCCTTTCATGGAGGTAGTAGGCCATTAATTGCATGGACAATATGATTTGAGGAACAACTTACTATACTCATCAAGATATCTTCCCCATTGGCCTAGACAAGGCATTCTACCATCAGAAATGAATTCTTTGGGTCAAGTTATTCAAGGCCTCAGTTAACATGTAAATAAACCTAGGAAGAGAAGCATATTAAGGCCTTGCTCATAATTAACATCTTGGCACAGATTTGTTTTTTTAGCCATCACCTGGTGATCCCATTATCTGGTAGAATTTGGTGCTAGGTGTGTAGAGATGGGGCTTGTGTACAAATCACTTAACCTCTCTGGGCCTCATTTTAGCACCAATGGCCCAGGGCTGTTGTGAGGATCAAATGAATTATCAAAATCATAAAATACTTAGCACCATAGTGGCAGGCACAGAGTAGATGCTGTATAAATGTCAGCTATTAAATGTTATTCGGATGAACAGAGAAGTGGCCGTGATGCAGTAGAAAGACTACCGCCTCTTGATGAGTCATCTTGGACAAGTCACTTCCTCTGTTTGGGCTTCAGTTTCTACATCTGTAAAGTGAGGGGGTTGGACTAGAACAGTGGTGTCAAATTCAGGAACAGGGGCCATCAATTCATGTATAAGGACCCCTGCTGGTTTTACAATGTAATGTCATCTATATTCTATTGAATTTTTATTTACTTTGTTAAATATTTTCATCTGGTCCAGACTGCACTTGGTACCACTGGACTACAGGACCCTTCTGGCTCCAGATCTATGATCCTGACCTTCCTGGGGTCTATTTCCTCAACTATAAAATGAGATTGGATGAGAAGCCCTTCAGGGGTCCCTTCCAGCAGTTCCCAGATATGTAGTCCTATGTTTTTAAAGTGCTTTGTAAACTTTCAAATGTTATAGAAATGTGAGCTGCTGCTGCTACTGCTTCTAATCTCAGTGGCCAGCATCAATGAAGGGAGTTTTCACACAGGAATTTCCCTATACTGATGGAATCACAGGTCTGGACAAAGAAAGAGAGAAAGAAAGAAAGAAAGAGAAAGAGAGAGAAAGAAAGAAAACACCACTTCAAAATCAGTTTGAAGGGAAAGGAAATGTTTTCAAGGAATCTATATTATTGGTCAGAAACCACTGATGCATGTAATTACTGGTTTCTTGAAGTGAATAACACAAACAACATTGGGTCTCATCTGTTACCCTGAAGATGCAGCTGAAAAAGAAATGAGTAGGAAATGTAGCCTGCCAAGAAGCTGTCTTAAAATGGCCCTTGGAAATTCAGAGCTGCGATAGAAACCAGCAGGCATTGTCTGGAAATCTTTTCTGATTTCATTTCTCCACCATCCAAATGCCTTTCAGGTGTTAGTAACTTCAGTCGGAATGAGCAAATGTAGCCAAGTCAAAAAGATACATTCTCATCATCATTCGAAATACTGGAGGTCTAGCTAAAGAAAAAAACCATATTTGTCTCTGTGTTGTATAAGGCATGGCTTGGAGCAAATTTCACTGAGTCGACTGACTTTTACATCCTCATTTTTTAAAACTGGGGTTAATGAAAGGGAACGGGAAAAGTTTTGGGAGGAACATTCCTTGATGTGTAGAGGTGGGGGGTTGTTTAAAACTAAAACAAAACCACAACCAAACCATACCCGGAATTTTGTACACTTTATTAAAAGGTCAAAAAATAAACCACGATATAGAAGTAACATATTAAAATGGGTTTTGTTATGCACATATGCACAGACAAGCACTATAGCGATATAATTTTGCAGAAAAGAAAAGAAGTCCAAGCATTCATTCTGTTGATAGCAGTTGAGGGAACATTATTGGAACAGTTAACACCTCATTCATCTGCTGACCACTGCTGTGATCCATTACAGTTCCAAAGGGCTAACAGCATCTTTTCCTAAAACAAATCAATTCTTAGTTGTGTTTTTTTTCCTGCCTAATGTTCCTTTTACCTTATGCTTAACCAGAAGTGTCTATAGCAAATAAGCGCGTACTTTACACAGTATAGCTACTATAGATAACAAGCTCTTCAGTTAGCATTTAAAGCCAGTCAGTTTTGGAGCACACATTGTCTTCTTGTGATTTCAGCAACAGCTTCGGCACAATTAGGTGACAACGTCAATTCAAGAAGCGGCAATCATTATCAGGTGACAGCAAACGGGTGGTTCATGTTGCATGATTTTGAGAACAAGCAAACAGTCAACCACAATCAAAAAAAACCCAAACCCAAACAACAAGCAAACCCCCAACCCTCCCCCCCCCAAACCACAACCACCACAAAAGAGAATCAAATCTGAACCAGAGAAATCCCACAATCCAATAGAATGATGATTTTATCATCATCCCTTCATCTGCTAGGACGCAAAAGTCATGGTAACAAAATCGTTTGGCTTCTAACACTATCAAACATCTGTGTACAGTAATAAAGAACTGGGACCTTGTAATTCTGTCAGGCAATTCCTTCTGTTGTGTATTCAGAGAGAGAAAAACATTACGAAAAGTTGGTTTTCCTTTTTTTCTAAAATTTGCCGTGTTGCTTTCTATCTTGTTACAGAGGCATAGAGATCTGTAGTTCTGATGAAAGAATATATGACATAGCAGATCACAAGCAAATATTTTGAGCATTGTTTCTTGAATGAGAAACATTACAGTCACGATTTGTTTACAAGTACAAATAGGTATTTCTAAAATCGCCAATATCAGAGAAGGAATGAAAGTATAAACCAAGAGTCCTGTGCTCTTTAACATACACTAACCCACTATGAAGCCATGATTAGGGCACTGCATGGACTCTAACCAGAGAGCAGAGAGGTTTTTGATCGAATTCTAGAGTTTGAAAAACCTAGGTTCTTCATCTCTGTGAGCCAATGAGAATTAGCATATCTTCTAGCAGCCTAAAACCCCAGACCAATTTCAGATTTCCCCAGAGGTTGAAATGAAACCAACTAGTAAAATCCAAAGCTTTTAAGATAAGGTGAGGGTGGAGGACAGTACTTTAGGGAAAAAAACCAGATGCAGTCAGTGGACATGCAGTTATATATACTTCTCAGGACTGAAGGGTGTGTTTTTGTCTGGGGAGAGAAGAAATTGTGGAGTCATAGGAAAGTGGTATTTTTATGTGGAATCAGGTGAAGTGAATTGATATTTGTTGGACTGGAGGAGGGAGCATGGATTGGATTAATTAGAGTTAGCATGAAATGGGTTGAATTGAAGTCAGCTTAGACTGGATTTAACTGGAGATAGCACGGACTAGATTGTTTTGGAGAACATAAAGTGAATGGATTGAACCAGATTAGAGTTGGTTTGGATTGGATTAAGAGCATGGCTCCAAGTGAACTAAAGTCACAAAGCAACTAATCTTCATGACCGAAGGGATCTGAACCACACTGAAGCCATTCATGTAGTCACAAAATTGAACCATTCATGTAATTTATTGAAAAAAAATGTCCAGTTTTCCCCAAAACTATGGGCTCTGACCAAAAGGCACAGGCAGTGTGAGTAAAGACAAAGTTCAAAATCTTGACAGGAAAAGTTAAATGGTGGGGCTAGAAGAGTTCATGGAGGCATCCAGTCTAAATCTCTTGCGGACTTAACTAGAGATCACTTTGGGGGCCTCTGTTATCAATTGATTATCTATCCTGTTTCCCCACTAGGATTACAGCCGCCATGTTAAGAGCCCCAAAGGTTCTCTGCCTATGGCTGATGATTTATTTTTTAAAGACTAGGTTCAGTCCTGTTAACATGAGCTGTTCCTTCCAGTTGAAATGATGGAAGAGTTCTTTATCAGCATTTTGGGGGAAAAACATTTCTGAAGATTAAATGTTTGGAAAGTAATGGTAATCAAGGGAAGCGGATGAAGTTTGAGTTAACTTAAAATGTCTTAACCTAAGTTACTTAGCTTAACTAGTTAACTTAAAATGTCTGAATTTTAACTTCCTTGATTTGTCATGTGGCTGACTCAAATGACCATTTGGCGGAGAGGTGTAATACAGTAAACAAAAATTAATAATGAAGAATGCAACATTTCTAGCCAATTGGAGTTGGCTTTTTTGTTTTGATAAGCCTTCCTGGGATGGCTTGTTTGATGGGTTGTGATGATCTGATACTAGCAGGGATGCAGAGTAACACTGTCAAAGCAATTGTAAGACATGCTAGCTTCAGATGACCTCCCCAAGCTTATGTATCTTGAAGATGGAGGAAAACTGAAGCCATCAGTGGAGGCACTGAATGTAAACCCCCCCATCCCCACATCCCATCCTCAGCTCAGCTTACTAGGTAGAGGGGCTTTGTGTAGTTGATGTGGGAGCCAGAACAGGCTTGAGGAAACCTCATTCAGTCTTTTGAACATCTCAGCCCAGCTAACCTGCTATCTAGGACCATGGCCACTCTTCTGTACAATTAGGTCTAACATAGCATGGCTGAGGTGGTACAATAGACCTGCTCAGAGTTGGTCCCAGCCAAGCAGAGCTCCCTAAGAGCTCAAAGGAAGTTGTAGCTGGAAAAATGGGGCCAACACAAAACCATTCCCCTAGCCCACTGGCCAAACAGCCTCTTGAAGAGTCCTTTGGTTCTCTCATCCGTATCTCCCAATTTTGGTCTGTGTGGCCAGAGACTAAAGTCGGGAAATGAGAGGTTGTCTCTAGATGATTTCATTTCCACTTGGGCAGTGTACAAGGCTTCCCACACGAAGCTTTTCCTGATACCCTAAGTTGTCATTCCCTACCATCACTTTCCATTTATTTTGCATCTGATTTGTACTGATTTAGCTGTGTACAAGTTGTCCCCCCAGCCCAAGTGGAACTTAAGTTCCTTTAAGGGCTGGGGCAGTTCTACTTTGTCTTTGTATCTCTAGCCTGGCATGGAGTGGGCGCTGAAGTGCTTTAATTAAACTGTGAATCAAAGATGTGTTTTGTATTGATGGCCATCTACGACAAAAGACTGGGGATTGGAGCTGATCTTGATGAGGGCTGTGTGTCTCCTAATGTATAGTGTTCTCCACAGTTAACGGTGGCATCCAGAGGAAAGGGGGGGGGGGAAGCATGACTCAGAAACCTATCAGTATCTACATAGTCCACGATTCAAAATAGGGTTGATGTATGAATGCAATGAAAATCTTTGCTAATGATTTTGCTAACAGACTAAGAACTGTTCTCTAGCTTCGGTGCTGCAAATTGAAGTTGACCTGTGAATAATCTGCTGTGTGGTACGCTACGGCAAATGAGAGTGCAGTCAAAGAGCAAAGCAAAAATGGCATGCTTTCTGATTAAGGGTTGTAGCAAAAATGTCCTTCTTTTCAAAGCCTTAGTAATAGCTATCTCTTTTACAAACTTTTTCTGTGTTATTACAGACTTTTTTATATTCAAAATAAGCTCCCAGGATTTCTTTCGTGGACTATGTACATAAGTGCAAAAAAGGTGTGTGTCACACATTCATTCGCACACTAACTGAATCAGTTTAACGGCAGCATATTGGTAGCTTCAACACTGTTAAGGGGGTCATTCCACAATATTTTTTTTGTTATGTACAGCTTTGCAAATATAAATTAACATGAAAATATTCATCTGTTTAATTCGTTAAGCCCTGATTTTTGCATCTAACATACTCATGAAAGTAAGTACGGAATCTCAGACAACAGAACGTTTGGCAGGCAGAGCTACAGAAATGAACCCAGACTGTTGTGACTTGACACACAGTGGAGAGAAGAGAGAGACGTGAAATGAAGCAGAGGCCGAGGCGGTGGTGTAAATAAAAGGCAGCGGGGTGGGTTCTGTCTGGAGAGTGAAAAGACTGTGGAATAACCTTTTCCACACAACAATCTCTACAAGCTATAAAACCTGACTCGAAAGCCATATGTTGTAAACTTCTGGACTGAAAAGGCGACAGTGTAGTCACCCATTCAGCTTTCACATGGGACTTTGGGATTTTTCAAATATTCAATCTTCTCTTTTTCTGACAGTATGGAAGGGCACCTTGGACAAACTCATACTGTTTTACTTCATTTGAAACTGACATGTGAAAATCCTTACAAATGATGTCTACAAAGGTAGCCATGTTGTAGTTTTGTTGTCAAGAACGTAAGAGAACTAGTTAAGAATGAATCCATCACTGTAGGAGTTGTGTACAAAACTAATTGGGTTGTGAACCTGTAAACTGGACAGACTCTTTAGGAACTGTACAAGCAATAGGGCTTCATGGGTTAGAACAGAACTAAACGAGGTGAGTTTGTGGAGTAACATCTTAACCTTGCTCTAATTCTCCTTCAAAATTAAATTCATTCATTGGCTAAAGAGCTTAAGAAGCAAAAAGAAGTACTATATTAAAAGCTAGCCAAAACGAAAATAAAATTAATTGCGTGATTATGCACCATGAACTAAAAAGCCAATGCCTAGAAACAACATTTTGTACCTATATTTACATTTGGATTAGGTTACTGACTATATTTTTAGAAAGTTATTACAGTCTTTAACATACAGTATATTCTAAGGCCTTTAACAGGCATATGGTAAAATCAGGTCACTGTCAGACATAAGTCCATTCGATGAGAATGGGCTTTGGGATTTTCCTCATCAATTTCATCTTTTTGTTTTTGTTTTTAATCTGGTTTTGATGCATGTGAAATGGACAAGAGATAAAGGGGGAAAATGAGAACTCTACCTTCTTAATCATTCTGTGTATGATGATGTATCAAATTCTACACTTTGAAGTAATGAATCAGGACTCTTGTGACTGCATCTGACCCGATCCAAGTGGTCCCAACTGAGCTCTTGGCGGTGAAGAGCCCAGCCAAGGCTGTGCTCCCAGGGGGCACATGGGACCCTCTCTCTTTATTTGAGAAAATGTAATGTGAAACAGTGCCCAATTAAAAGAGCATTATGTTAATTGGCTGTGGAGCTGAGAATGGCTTCAAATCATGAAGATTTATTCTATTCTGCTTCTGCTGATGGCAGGAGGGGGAAGGGGGAAGGGCGCTTTGGGAAGAAGCCTGGCATTCCCCCAGCCCCCCACCAAGTGGTGAGCTGATAAGCCCAGGCTGTGGCCATTGGAAAGCCACAGCCTGTACAGAGCGAGATGACACTTATGGTGAGATCCAAGTGTTTGAGCATGTTCTGAAATGGATGGAGCAGGGGAACAGGATGATTTACCGCACAATCATCAGTGACAGTGTTGAAAACCTTGTCAAGAAACAGGAAATTAAGTGTCACCGCTGATTTCGGAATCATGTGCCAATTGCAAAAGGAAATACTGTATTTGAACCTAAGAATTATCACTGTTTTCAGCATCTATTTTCATTCAATCCCTTTCCTTAAAGCATTTCGCCTCTGTTCTGGTTGTGTAGTAGTTTTCTGAACTGAAATTACTAACAACCTTGCAAACCCTCCGTCTCAGCTTTCTTTTTTCCTCTGCATGACCTGTTTTACCTAAGTTTCACCATTCTTGCATATGACTGAGAAAAGTGGACCCAAACTAACTTTGGATAAATAAAAATATAGGTGCATGAAAAATGGGAAGCTTATAAAATGTCACTAGAATTATAGTGCTTTAAATTTTACATACAACTCTTGTCAAATAAAGGATGAAATCTAAATCTTATACTTGCTTAGAGTCACTGATTAGCTTGGTGACTTTGTAATAGGCTTTGCAATTGCTTAGGAAATTTAGAGTCAGACGACTTGTTTTGCTTTTCTTTGTGAACAAAGAAAATTCCAGTAAAAAAAAAATCATTGCACAAGCGAGTTTCAATGGCAGGTTATGTTGTGTTTTGCTTTTTTGCCAAGGTTTGTTTGGAATTTGGTGAATACTTCAAGCCTTCTTCCCTTGCACTCCCTCACTAATTAGCATGGGATTTGCTGGCAATTGAGGGGAAAAAACCTGTCATGGCACACACTATGATTACTCTACCCTGGACATCCCTTACTGAACGTCTTTGCTAAAATCCTTTTCTAGCTCTTTCTCTTCAGTGCTTTAAATGTAACATGAAAACAGCTGCAGTCTAGGTTTACATTGTATGCACATCAATGCCAGCTGTTGAACTTAAAGAAAATTGGAGGCTTAACGTCAAAGGGACAAGATATACAAAACTCCATTGAGCACAGACAGAATTCCAACCTCCTTTAGCAAAGAAAGCCATGGTCATTTGCAATCCATCTTTTTTCTGGCTGAATGTGATCAGGTTTGTTTTGATTGAGGCACTGGCACGCAGGTTGTGCAAAACCCATTTTGATACACAAAGAATCACTTACAGGAAATACACATCACTTTTTTCCACTAACAATGTTAAGACCACGGGAAACAGAAATTCAGTGGTTAAAAGATGCCTGTTAGATCACTAATCCCAGGCAATACTGTTCCGGGATGTTAGGCCGGACCGACGCCAGTGAAAAAATCAAATGAGAAATGAACTGGCAGTCTGGTTTTCAGCCTATTTCTTGGGCCAGCGATTAGGATCTATAAGGCTTTTTGCTCATTATAGGCCTAATCCTGTGCTTTGGGATCCTCACCCACTGGCAATAGAAATGCTTCCCCTTTCGGAGCATTTGAGGGGGATCACATCTCCGGAAGAGTGTTGTTTATCTGAGGCATGAAAGAAACCCGGGGTTTAGGCCCAGCTCCACTGCTAACTGGGGCAAGTCATCGTCCCCCCTTGAAGCCTCAGTTTCTTCATCAATAAAAGGGAGGGAGGAAGGGCACTTAGCTAGGTGTTTTCTGAAAGCCCCTTCCATCTCTCACATTTGTAGGATTCAAATATTCCCCCCACCCCACCCCACCCCCGCTCTCCCTTTCTCAGTCTCCTGCTGTTCCCTGTGGGTCAGCAAGTCACAAGATAATATATTGCCCCAATTGTATATGCCAGAAATGATGCCTGTTTTTTATCCTCCCTGACGAGAGGACAAAATGACAAATGATTAGAAAATCATTATCTGCAAATTGATGGGAAAATGCCCAATGTTTTCCATTGATTCCATTTCTTTAATCAAGTAAACCTTTTCCTTGGTTGTAAATTCTATGAGCATGGACAACTGAATTCATCCCAGCTCTGTTGGGTCAGATCAAAAAGGGGCAGCAAAACGTCTAAGAGTCTATAGATTCCAAGTTTCCACCAAACAAACAAACACATAAATGAACAAACAAAGAAAGTAAGAAACAAAAAAGGCTTGGTGAGGGTCTGGGAGACCCCCAAATTAAAAATATGGTCACTGGAAATCACAGGTGCTCACGACATCTCAAGTACTGGTGATATGGATTGAGACAGAAACTTCACAGGAGCAGAAGCTCACAGAAGCAGCCTGTGATTCTTCTTGGGCTCGACAGAAAGGCTTTCCCAAATCAGCTTCTCTAATATCATTTCCTTTCCCTCCCCTCCCCAATTGTGGTTCCTTGATGACCATTAACTCTGGAGCTGTGTCCCTTTAAGGAGGAAAGGGCATATTTGGAACCAGCTCTCACTCTGACCTGTGCTGGCTTTTCCAGACAGTGCCTTAGTTGGGAAAAGGCTTCTGGGGCTGGATACATTTCCCCACCAATTTCTGAACATGCTCTTCCCTCTAGGTGCTCCTAATTTTCACTAATTAATGTACCTTTAAACCTCCATGGACCAATTTCTCGGCTGAAGATGTTGAAATGGCTCAGATTTGGAGAGTCCCGGGGCAGGGCAGGGAATGGGGTGGGGAGGGAGGGGGACTGGTATCCTAGATCCACCCAAAAATGGTCATGGTCCCTTTGTATGACTTTTGTTTGTGATGCTGAGAAATTGGTCATGGAAGCAAAGCTTAATTTCATTTTGTTTGAACTTTTGAGGAGCCAGCTGAGGGGTTCCTGCCTGTTCACGGGGCACAGCTTCACTTAAAGGGGAAACAAGCAAATGCTGACATGCCACGTCTGTGTGTGCAACGGGTAAGGGGCTGCATGCACAATCAGGATGTCCTCAAAAGAGAAACCTTTCTCATGTCGTGGTTTTCAAGCCTGGCATTCCTGTTTCCCCACCATGACATTTGAGTGTGAAAAATGAACCACACCAAAGAACTACATTATGTGGAAACTTAAGACGTAACATTAATGGGAAATGATATTGCGTATATTTGATATACCTTAAAACAACTCAATTAGACTATGATGTAAACAAAACCTTAAGATAACACTTTAAAAAGACGAACATTTATCCATTGATAATATACAACAGTCCAATGTGCATTCGCACTGTATCATGATGGTGCTCAGAAAAAAAAAGAGATTACGTGTGTTAAAGAAACATGTTACAAAAGTTGATTCTATTTTGTCTATGTTTGTATCTTATACAAGAGCACTGTTTGTTAATCTTGTCTATAGAGCGCGCTTTTTTCTTTTAATTTTTTACATTCCCATAAATCTGGTATTTCACTTTTGGGGGCGGTTTAAAAAATTTTATGTTTTTTGTTTTGGGGTTTTGTTTTGTTTTTGGTTAACATGTATGCTGCAACAGGCTTACTGTCGAGATGGTAAAAGAGGAGAAATGGGAAAAGGTACAGAAAGACCATGTGCAGCGTCCCAAGGAGAGGTTCCGATACTCCAGGATTTTCCTGTTCACAATTTTCACTGGAAAAAGAGAGAGATCAAAGGGTTAACCAATCAGGAAGCCAGGAGACAGGTGTCCTAGTCTTGCCTCTGCAACTAATGAGTTGGGAGCCAGGTGATTCTATGCAAGATCCTTCTTCCCCTCTTTGGGTTCTACTTTTCTCCTCTGTACTATAAGGAGCTTGGACTAGGTGACCCCTAAGGGATTTCAAGCTCCTTGAGGGCAAGGGGTGTGTTGGTTTCCAGCCTTGGGTGCTCAGCACCAAGGACAGGGCCTGGTAAGAAAAAGAACTTTTGTTTAAAGATATCCTTCCAGTTCTGTGAATCTTTGGAATCTATGACAAAGTTAGCAGGACAGTAACTCAGCTCTTCGGAGGATGTGTCTACACAATGTGAGCCATTCAGATGACCAGCCACTAACTTCTAGCATCCAGATGTTTTTGTCTATAATGATATCAACTCTCTAGATTTTTAGAAACATCCAAAGATGAATTTTAAAATGCTTTTATCTCACTGTTCTGGATTCATGTAGGAGGACATATAGGTGTTGGGATCTAAGTGTAAAACCATGGAAAATTATAAATAGAAATGATCTTTTTTTTCCTTTTGAAGAAATACTCATCAGTTGATATATACTGAAAACAAACAAACAAACAAAAGAACTAGCAATTCTAGTGCATATTTCATTAAAAATTCAAGAAGAGGTACTGGGCAGGAGTGGAAAGGGAATTGGTTGGGGAGAGAAGAGAGCTTGGCTCTGGGCCCGGCTCTGCCACTAACTTACTGTGTGACCTCGTGAGAGGCCCTTACCCTCTCTGGGCTCATCTTACAAGTGATGGTTCTATGTTTGAAGCATGCAATCCACCTGAACACCTATAAGCAGATCTGAGGAAGCTTGGCATATTGGAGAGAGAGCTGGACTCAGAGTCAAGAAGACCTGGGTTCAATCATGCTTCTGATACTCACTGGCTGGGTGACCCTGGGAAAGTTAATATGGCTCAACTTCCCTTTTTGGAAAAGGTGAAACAGTTGTTTGCGAATGATCTCTGCCATTAGAATGTGAGCTCCGTGAGGGCAGGGACTGTTTTTGCCTTTCTTTGGAGTGATTAATACATGTTCTCAAATGATTGACTCTCTTGGCATTAGGTTCTCATCTGTCAAATGAAATTTCTTCCAGTTTTTGATCTCTGATCTTATGGCATTTGGGAAACCTTTGATAGGGACTGCAGATAGCACTTGTTCTAGGCTGTATTCTGCATTCTGGACTTAGCAAGAAGAGCCATGAGATCACAGGGTTTTAGAGTTAGGAGGGCTCTTTTCCAAATCAGACCAAAGGTCAGAGGGCAAATGCCTTGCCTTAGGTCACATGGATAATAGGTGACAGAACCTAAATTTGAACCCAGGTTCTCTGATTCCAAACTCAGTGCTCTTTCCATGACAGCATGGTATTGAGGGTGAAAGGGAAATGGAACTTAAGAAGAAAAGGATTAATGATTAAAAACTGCATCCTTCACAGCTAGGAAGACTGGGAAGTGTTTTTGATGGAGTCACATTGAAAGCAACACAAAGCAAACAGCCTCTGAAAGCAGCAGCTTCTATCATGTGGTGGAGAAGCACATTATTTGCAACTTCTAAGCTAATCATCTTGGTCATTCAGAATCTGGTCACAAAACTGACTTTGTTCACTTCACACAATGCAGCAATAAAAAATGATTTTTCAGGATTCAAGTTCAAGTTGAAAAAACTTGTTAGCTTTTCCCCAATCAAATTGGTCCTGCTGAAGATGAGAAGAACTAAAAATCTCTTTCATTCAAAATACATTTCCGGACTTGCCAGCTCACTGGGAAACATGCAGTCCCCGGCTGGCATTACTCAACAAATTAATTGCATATTTTCTCTTCACCATTTCAGCTGGGAAATTTGAGATTACTGAAAGCATGCTGGAAGTTGTAAACAAATATCTATTCATGAAGGGTTAGCAAAGAATTTAGCAAATGCAATTACCTAGATGCAATATGTCACCTCTAAAGATCGTTATTGATTATAGGAATATGTAAAGAAACTTACTGTTTCTATTCGTTACGTTTACATCTGTGAAACAAACATGCTGCTACTCAGTTCATCTACTGATAACTGGGATATCTAGAGTGGTGAAAAAGAATGCAGATTAAAATCGTTCCTTGGGATCATCCTGATTCCTGTCTTCACTGCTTTGGGCATGGCCAACAAATAAATCAGATCCACTCAAAGCACAACTTGGGGCAAAATTAAACATTTCCTGCATTGGTTCGTCTGGACAAAGCCCTGATTATAACATGGTTTTGTCCCCAATGAGTGCTCTGAGCATTATACTTAAGATGCAATTCTAACAGCCAGGCCAGCTAACTTTCAGTCTGGAGTCATGGCGGCCACAGGAGTGAGCCACTAGCAGCCATACCCATTACATGTTCCTCTCTTGGGTCACAGCCATCCAAGGCTTGCAGTTGGCAGGTGATGATTATCTCTGGGACTACTCGAAACAAAGGAGACCCCTGCAGACAACTAAGGCATTTCTAACATCCACTTCAGGAGGAATGTGCTTGGCCCTCACTGAGGACTCCTTATGACAAAAATCATCTTTCTGGGGTCTCAGAAAGGTCATGGTGGGGTGCCACTTGGTGAAACTTCCAACATACTAACTCAAAATGCAGGGTATCACCCTACCCTGGCCTAAGAAATGGCCTAGAAGCTCTGTTCGAGGTTATAATGGGAAGCAGTTTTGTGTTCCTGAAAGCTTTGGGATATACATTTCAGGACTGGTGTAGTGAGCAGCATCTCAAAGAGTCGCCACCTCACGACTTGCGCAGATTCATCTCTGCAACAGCAGCAAAGCACGCAGGGTACTCTGGATGCACATTGAATGCAATCTCTAGAAACCCGCGAAAAGTGGGACATCAATACCCTCTCACTGATCCCCAAAGAATATACTCGGCCCAACTAATACACTGTAGGCATCTAGCTCTGAACACGTCAAAGAAATCTATTGAAAGGGCCAAACCTGATTGGCTGTAGCTGTTGCAGCGAAGGGGACGCTGGTGGCAGGTGTTGTTGCTGCGGACACAGTGGTGGGCGTAGCACCGTGCATCATGGGCACTTTCAGGAGGGAACCATGGAAGCGACATACAGGAAGGTGGAGCATTTATGTAACCATGACAACATGTGGTGGATTGGGGGCGTGGCAGGTATCACAGCAACAAGCCATGTGACATCATCATGAAGGATACACCAGGGCACGCCATGCAATTCACAGTGCAAAGCAAGACAGCATTGAAGGGGAAAAAAATTAAAAAGAGAAAAAAGGGGAAAAGCCCATTACAATTATCATTAAGGAAAACTAAAACATTCTCAACACTTAGTACATTTATAAGCAAAACAAAGATGTAATACACCGGAAGAGCCAAATTTTCAAAAGTGGGTACAGGGGCTGCACTTGTAAAAATGAGGATTTGCCATCTTGCCCAACAGCTGGGCAAGGGGTTAATCAAGTCACATACTTCAAGGGGTTCTTAGTGTGACTGTTGCCTGACAAGTAGGGAGGTAGTTCTGCAGGCTGTGAGCAGAAATGAAAAGGGCAGGTACAACGTCTTGCTCCGAGGGCCAGTTAGGTGTGTGGGTACTTACCTAGTTTGCAGACAAACGAGAGCAGCTGGATTGGTGGGTATGGGGTTGGTTGTTAGAGGGCAGGGATTTGTGTGTATGTTTTTACAGGTGCACCCAGTATAGCCTCCTTGGAAAATTTGGCCCGAATTATGATTCATATACACAGTGGACTTTCATAGCAAATATCTGACAAAACATTGTCCTCATGGTACATATTATAGCTACGATCCCACCGGCTAACATGGCTACCAGCTGCAACAACATCCCTTTCAATGTGTTGTCTCTCCTGGATATAGAAAGGTCTTCCTTTTTCAGGGTTTAACTCATTTGGGGAAATGACCTGGGGGTTACCTGTGACTGGCAAGAATGTGTATTTGATGATTTATCTGGGTTCCAGCTAGGAAACTCAGGAAGATGTGTGATTCCACCATGGAAGTGAACAAGGTGGGGGTGGGGGTGAGATCAAACTGGGCTATTTCACAGAAACCAAATATGTGTCTCTAATAGTCATTCCTGGAAATTCTGAAGCTCTCTCTCTTACTCAGGGACCCTAAAACATCTCCATTTGGGGATTTCACTTTGAGAATGCAGCAATTAGGTAGGCAGCAGCTCCACTGAAACATGCAATTTGCATTCCAATGCAGAGCACTTAAGGTATAATGTGGGGGAGAACTTTCTAGATGGAACAACAAACAACCAAAAAATGTAAAAGGTACAGACACACTTTACAAATACTCAGAGGTCTGGGCTTCTAATCAGGTGCACAGAACACTTTACTAGTAGCAACAGGAATTAGGAATGCCTGGAAGAAGAACAGGATGCCCCCTGACCAAACATAGTAGCCAAAGGGCTCAAATCTTGTCATGGTGGCAGTTGCTACTGCTTTTCTGGCTTTGTAGCTATGACTTGGTACATTATCCCTTCATGGGCTATCAGGAAAGCTTCTGGAAGTCAATAGGCAGCACAGAGGTAGGATAACTACTTTACCCTAACAGCTAGGCTCAGCAACCCAATCACAGGCCTATTCTGCTCCTGCCTTACATAAGGAATAGAAGGTATACTGCCCAGCTTCTGAGAATTCCCCTTGGGGCTGAGAGTTGGGGGAAGGAGGAAAGAGCAAGGGAGGAAGAAAAAGACCCACAGTGGCTAACTGGGCCCAGGGTAGCTGCTTTGATTCTATTCTGAGGTCTGAGGGGGACTTGTCCGTTTCTAGCCTAACAAAACACTTCTGAACTCACTGTTGAGCCCAACTGCTATATATGGCACCCAGATCCACCATAAGGTTAGTGCAGGTGGGGTGGGTGGTGGTGATGAGAGGGAGTTACACTGAATATAGAATTCTCCAGCATTGCTACCTTCATTGCCATTTTCATTCCTGAAGAACGAATGTTGAAATCATGTGATTATGTCTCTCGGTGTGTTCAGTTTAGCTGCCCAGCCTCAGCTATTTCACTTGTAGATTATAATTTATTATTATTATTTCACATTTTCAAATCATTAATACAATAGTGACAATAACATGGCTTCCTCTTGTCTGTACAAGAAGTTAAATGTGAGCGTGCATGCATACTCCTCCCCCTGCCTATTTCTTGGATATTTAATCTTTGGGCAAAAGTGGCATGCTATTTTAGGGCTTGATTTTCATTCCATCAAATTGCACAGAAATGGAAGGGTACAGGAACTACTTCAGGCCTTGAATAGACAGAGGAGACCCAGCCACACCACTCAGCCACCCAGCTCTCCCAGGCAACACTAAAACAGGCAATTTCTATTCAGATCAGGAAAAGTTTATAATTGGTGTAGAAAGAAAAACCTACCAACACTTGCAGTGGGTGTCATGCACAGTACTGACCCTTTACACCATGCAGTGAAGCGTGGAAAGATGAACAAAAAGGGATATTTCATTAGTGAGCTCTCGTGTTAGAATTGACTTTAACTAAAAAAGCAGCTATTGTCTTTGCAGCATTCAATTCAAGCACATGCAAAAAAAAAGTATTCAGCGATATTGACAACTTTAACTTCTTTGCTTTGAGAGCACACACACACACCTACACACACACACACACACACAAATAATTCTTGGATTCTTGGGCAGAACATGGTCTGGGGGTTTGATTTTCTAGTCATTAGACTTGTCTGCCACAATTCCTATTCAGCTAATCCATCTTAAGTGCTTTGGTAGTTAAAGGAGAAAAAGATGCTTCCATTTTTTGTATAATATACAAATAGTCTTCAAAATGGGAAATGGGATTTGGGGCCAGGGTCATAATGTTTCTGTGACTTCACCTTCAAACAATTTTTCTCCATTCTTTTTAGGACAGAAACAGGCTGCTAACCTTTGGCTTTTGACAAAGGGGTAGGGTATCCTTTTTTATATTGTTGCTTTGAGGTAAGCTCTTACCAGCTTACCATGCCTCACTTCTCAACTCCAAGGGGATGATTCTACAGCTGGACAGAAGTTGAGCTTTCTTTTTGTTGTTGTTGTTTTTTGTGGGGCAACGTGGGTTAAGTGACTTGCCCAGGGTCACACAGCTAGTCAGTGTCAAGTGTCTGAGCCAGGATTTGAACTCAGGTCCTCCTGAATCCAGGGCTGGTGCTTTAACCACTGCGCCCCTGAAGTTGAGTTTTATAGTTTAATTTCGAAAGGGAGGATCATCTATTTTCTGGCTGTTGACTTCCATCTTGCAGAATGACTGTGACATTCTAGGGCTCTATAAGGTATTAATTACTCTCAGCAAATCTATCTTTTCCAAGAAGGAGAAGAGTCTGGGGACTAAGGTCCATAGCAATTTTGGCCCAAGTAAGAGAGAGACTCCATTTGTCCTGCTAGCCCATTTTGATTCTGGAAATGTTTCAGATTATTAGAGGTTTATAAAACTGTGTTGGATGGCCACGTCTAAGAAGCCTACTTTGGGTTCCTGAGATTCAATAAAAAAATAGAAACTGTAAAATACAATGCAAATGTGGGTCTTTGGAGACATAAGTAACATCGCTGTAAGCTAGCATAATGAGTTATTTGTGGTTCAGTGGAAAGACCTATGGACTTAGAGTCAGAAGGACCTAGACATGTGACAACTTGTCCACTTACTAGTTTCGTGGTCTTGGGTAAGTCACTTCTCATCCTGGAGACCACAGGAGTAAAGTGACTTAACCAATATCAGACATCTAGTAAGTGGCAGAGGTTGGGATCTGATTCCAGGTGTTCCTGACTCCAAGGCCAACCCTGATCCACTACACCAGATGTGTCAAACTCAAAAGATGCCTGTAAAACTTCTGAATGTAGACTGAGTCAGATTAAAATGGGAAATGTTTAGCAAAATAAATAGAAATACAACACGATGTAGATAATGTTAATTTGTGGGTTTCTAAGTCAATATGTGACCTGCAGGGATCCAGGGATACCAGGGCACTATGTCACACTGTCCCTAAAGTGCTTTGTAAATGTGTAGACATTCATACATTTATGAACAATACGACCCAAGAGTCAAGAAATTAATTTGAGATTTAACCAAATGAACTATATGAACAGAGATATGAAGCAAAACAATTAGAGAAAGGTTTGGAAACTTTTCCAGTTTAACATAAATTGCTACTTATCAAGAATTCTGTGAAACAAATAGGATTCCTTTTGAATAGTAGAGCAAGGACAAATTGTAGAACCCCATACTACTTTTGCTCAAAATTCTATCAGTGACATTTGTATGCATTCTTTTAGCTAAAAGCCTTTAAAAACAACAGTAGCAATCTAAGGCACTCTTACTATTTGCAGCTTTCTGGGCTACTAAGATTGGGACAGTTAGGGAAAAGCAACCTTACCTGTTGGGATAAATGTTGGTTGCTGCAGCTGCATGTTAGCTAGAGCCTGTTGGTAGTGGAAAACACTTGGGTTGAAGACTGTGGTGGCACCGTTGTTCTTTTCAAGTGCTGGCCTCTTTGGTAAAGGTTGGAGGGCACCAGGTGGCAGGGCCTGTAGAGGGGAGAGAGATCAAAGAACATCAAAGAGGGCCAAAGAAGGGTGAAAAACAAAAACATCACCGAACAAAGCATGCACCAGCAAGGCAAATTCTGGCCTCAGAAATCACCTGCAAACATATTCACTTGCAAGACAATAATATCGACTACACTTGACACCACTTGATCTTAGCCAAAAGGACAAAGAAGCGATGAGCAAGGCAAAAAAAAATGATGAGGAGGGTTTACTGGGGGAGGGCTTTATCAGGGATGCAGAGCTAGTCTCAGAAAGCCAAAATACTAGAAGACTCATAGGTAGCTTTTCAATTTGACCCATGGGGCAAAGAGAAAAGGAAGGACTCCATTGGGGCAGGATCCAAACAAAGGCAATCACAGGCAATGGGCATTTGGGCATCAACATCTCAGGGAGCGGTGCAGATGGCTGTTAAGAGAAAGGTAGCACAAGGTATGGATGGAGCCAAAAACAAGAGATCCTTGCCTTGGTTGAGGTGTTTAGTTAAAAGTTAACATGCAAGCTATGTGTGTACAAGGGAGATTAAGTATACATAAGTGGTAAAAGGTGCCAATCTTTCAGTTTGATGTGATTTCCATGAAGTTAAATCCAGCAAACATTAATGTGATTGGAGGGGAACAGAGGATTGGTGGAAACAATAAGAACTTCCGGTTCCATTCCTATATCTGCAGTGTGTTTCTATGCTAATATGCAAGAAAAAAAAATAGGCTAGTGTGGGAGAGAACCAGTCTCGAAGCCCAGAAAGACCTGGGTTCAAGTCCTGTTTACTGTGTAACTATGGATAAGTGCCTTAACTTCTCAATTTTTTAAGGCAAGAAGTCACTGGCCTGCATTAGTATAAGTTGGTAGCAGTTTCCTCACCTGGTAGTTCCCTAAATATATGAAATCACAGGTTCCCTACCCCAATGCTTATCCTAATATGTAAGTGAAGAAAATATTCATTTTTCTTGTCAGTTACCAAACATAATAATAATAATAATAATTGAAATTTCTATTGCATTTTAAGGTTTGAAAAGCACTTTATAGACATGAACTTATCCCAGGCTCACAACTTATACTGTGAGTTAGATGCTATTAGTAACTCCATTTTATAGATGAGGAAACTGAGGCTTAGAGAGGTCAGGTGACTTACCTAGAGACACATCTAGTCGGTTCTCCTGGTGATCTATTCACTATATACTGTGCTCCCTCATCAACAACATATAGGTAGGAGGATGTCTACAGTTACTTTAGTAAGTCCCCAGAGGGCTTTGGGTTGGATTTTTTTTGGCCTGGTAGTTATCTTTCAGTTAAAAGCAAAGGGAAAAGGCTTAAACTCAGCATTCTGTACTCTGAAAACCATTTTACATTTAATAGTTTCTCATTCCTCCATTCAAAAGCAATAAAGCTTGGCTCTTGTGCAGTGGGAACCTTGGACTTAAGAAGAAACCTAAGGGGGCAGCTAGGTGGCGCAGTGGATAAAGCACCGGCCCTGGATTCAGGAGTACCTGAGTTCAAATCCAGTCTCAGACACTTGACACTAGCTGTGTGACCCTGTGCAAGTCACTTAACCTTCATTGCCCTGCAAAAAAACCAAAAGCAAAAACAAAACAAAACACAAAGAAGAAACCTAAGCACCACAGTGGTTAATGCTATCAGTTATGGGTAGCCTTTGACCTGCCTCGAGATAGTGGGGTACCAGAAGAGGAAGGTGTGCTTAAGGAAGTGTCATCTCTCCTCTCCTTTCTCTTCAGTATGAGCAGTTTTTCACTCTGAAGCTTGGTTCCTGGAGTTAGAAACCTTGGGGCCATCTTGGATTCCTCCCTCTCCTCCAGCCAATCAATTACCACCATTCTTTCATATTCTTCCTTAGAATGTCTCTGGAATCCAGACCTATCTCAACATTCCTGTGGCTACCACCCAAGGCCAAGCCCCCAATACCTCCAAAGCTTTCCAATAGGTCTTCCTGAAGCCCATCTGTCTTGCCCATGCATCCTAAAACATAACTGTAGTCTTGTCCCATTGGGGCTCTAGAACCTACAACCTAGGGGATCACACCCAAACTCCTGAGCCTGGCCTTCAGGGCCCTCCACCAACTGATTCTATAACACAGTCATTGATGACTGGTACTCTAATATTATATAATACTGAACTGGCTCAGAATGAAGGGGATGGAATTGGTCTGGTCCTTTGTGGATTCACTTTCTTAGAACAGATGAAAATGTATTTATTATGAAAATCATTGGAGGCAGTGTGGAATAGCTGTTAGAGGATTGGCTGTGTGACCCTGGCCAAGTAATTTAACCTCTCAGTGCCTCTAAGGCTTGAAGTTGCAGCCACAGTTAATTGCTAGTCTGTATGAATAGCTGGAATTCCTTACACCAAAGAAATCACCTATCTGGATTTAAAAAAAAAAACACCCAAAGACCAAAAAAATCAAACCATATAATTTGTCCCATGGTCTCTAAGAAGAGGGAAAAAAAGAAAGCCAGAATCCCTAGCAAATGATTCCCTTCAAGAAAGGGTTTGATAAACTAGCTGAATAGGAGATTTCAGGAGGGAAGGCATGTTGACTGTCTTCAAATGTTTCAGATGGGGTGATCTGACTGGTCTACTTGGCTATCAAGGTCTAGAGAACTCTGGGAGCAAGGGTGGAAGCTACAGTGGGGCAGGAGGGACTCAGAATGAAAAAGAGCTTCTTGACAACTGGCACTGTCCCCCTCCAAGGGAAGGAAAGAACTATCTCATACAGTGGTGTCTCTAATGCAATTGAATTGAACAGATATTTACAAAGCACTTATCATGTGACAGTCACTATGGTAAGGGACTCAAAGACAGAAGTAACAGTCCCTGCCCCCAAGAAGCTTACATTCTACTAGATGGAAGCAACCTGTAAAAAGAGAAATAAATACCAAATATGTACAAGATAAATGGGAAAAACAAAATAAAATAAATAAAAATTTTAAAAGGATAAATGGGAAATTATTGGAGGAGGCACTTCAGGGTGGCCTTAAATGGAGCTAGAGATTCAAAGAGGTTGGAGTGAGGAGGGACAGCTTTCCAGACATGGGGACTAGCTGTATAAAGGTATGGTGGCAAAGTAAGAACAGCCAGTAGGTCATTTTGGCTGGTACAGAGATTGTCGTAACATGAAAGAAGGCTGAAAATGAGTGGGAGCCAGACTGTGGAGGGCTCTCAATGCCAGGATAAGGATTTTTGTATTTTATCCTAGAAACCATCCAAGATTTTTGAGCAGGGAAATAATATCCTCAGATGTGTATTTTAGGAATATCAATTTGGTAGCTATATGGAAGGTGGATGGGAGAGAGGGAGAGAATGGAAGCAGGGACACCAATTAGAAACCTGTTGAAATAGTCTGAGAGGTGCTGTGGACCTGAAGGAGGGTGGTAGCTCTGTGAGAAAAGAAAAGGGGACACATCTGAGACATGTTGTGATGGCAGGATTAACAAGACTTGGCAAGTGCTTGATATGGAGGGGAGGGGGAAGGGAGAGGGAGGAGTCGAGGATGATTCCAAGACTGTGAACCTGAGCCAATGGAAGGATGGGGATGTCCCTGACTGAAAGAGGGGCAGGTTTCAGGGGAGACATAATGGGTTTCATATGAAACATGTTGAGGTTGACATGTTCATTGGACATGTAAAGGGGGACAATTTTCCAGTATGCTGTAGGTGGTGTGGGGTGGCATTTCAAAAGAGATATTAGGGCGGGATATAAGGATGTGGGAATCATTAGCCTAGAGATGATAATTGAAACTATGGCAGATGGTGAGAGAGTAAGAGAGGCAGATAAGAGAAGAGGACCTAGCAGTGAGCCTTAGGGCATACTCAGACTTAGTGGCCAATAGAGAGAAGGATGATGGTCCGGCAAAGAAGACTGAGGTGGAACAGTTGGCCAGGGAGGAGAACCCAGGCAAGAAAAGAAAGTATTTTTTAGTCTGTTCAGGTTAATGAAAGGTGTTTAATGCTGTCCAAAACTGCTGGAAAGTAGAATGAGGACTGAGACGAGGCAGCCAAGAACCATTGGATTTCACAGTTGGTGGCCTTGGAAGGACCAGTTTCAGTCAAGGGGTGAGGCTAGAAGCCAGATATCAAGTGATTGAAAAGTGAGGAGAACGGAGGAACAAGTAGAGCATGGGAGATATAGAAGAAAGATGCTTCTCTTATGACAATAGGACCACAGACTTCCAATGGGAAAGAGCCTCAGAGGACATCTACTCCTTTCTCCTCATTTCACAGAGGAGGAAATGGGCAGGGGGAAAGATATAGGAGATGCCAGTGTTGAGTAAAGTTTTGGAGCCATTTTTTAGTTTTAGTTTTGGAGCCTTAAAAAATTGTTTTTTTGGTGTCAGGATGGGCATGTTGCAGGTGGCAGGGAAGGAATCAGTAGACAAAGGATAAGGGTCTTCTTTCTTCAACTATTTTTGAATGTAAACGGAACACTCTTTTTTCCCCTTTCCCCATTGAAAAGGCATCTACCCAAGGGAAGGGGACCCACATGTACAAAAATATTTATAGCTGCTCTTTTTGTGGTGGCAAGGAATTGGGAATTGAGGGGCTGCCCATGAATTGGGGAATGGCTGAACAAGTTGTGGTATGTGATAGAATTCTATTGTGCTGTAAGAAACAATGAGGAGAAGGAGTTCAGAGAAACCTGGAAGGACTTACATGAATTGTTGATGAGTGAGATGAGCAGAACCAGAACATTGTACACAGTATCATCAACATTATGTGTTGATCAACTGTGACAGACTAGATTCTTCTCACCAATACAACAGTACAAGAAAATTCCAAAGGACTCATAATAGGAAAGGCTCTCCAAACCCAGAACAAAAAGAACTGTGGAATATGGATGCTTTTTATACCATACTATTTCTTTTGTTTTTGGTGCTGTTGTTTTACTTTTTTGAGGTTTTTCCTTTTTGCTCTGATTCTTCTCTTATAACATGACTAATGCAGAAATACGTTTAATGTTATTGTATATATATAACCTATATCAGATTATCTGCTGTCTTGGGGAGGTGGGGAGGGAGAAAAATTTGAAATTGGAAATCTTATAAAAACAAATGTTGAAAACTATCTCTACATGTAACTGGTAAATAATAAAATACTTTTATTAAAAAAAGAAAAGGCACCTACCCACTCAAGTTGGAGGGTTGCAGAAAAAACCCAAAAACCCTAATGAAAGAAAGGCTTGATGGAAGTTACTTGAATGAGAAGAGAGCCAGGTTCTAGGCCCAGCATGGTCACCAACTAGCCATACAACCCTTGGTAAGGCACTTCAGCTCATTGGTAAGGTGGAGAAAAGAATCTTTCCACTCTACCCCACAGGGATTTTGAGAGCCAAGTCCTCCGTAACTGTTAAGCACTGGTATTATCCAAGTGTGTTATTGATCTTATGCTTTTCCTGTTGCTTGGAAAATTGTGAATAAGCAGCCATGGCTTCTGATGCTCTTTAGCTTGAGTTTTAACTCACACTTGGAAACACCTATGAAAACCCTACTGACTGAGGGCTCCTTGTGAAAATGCCCAGCCAGTTGTAATTTCCTTGGGAGGACAGAATTCACAGGGCACTGAGCCTGCTGTGTACTGGCCATTTAACCCTACAAGATGCCCATGTAACATATAAGGTGTGAGACAGGGGAGGGAAGTGGGACGGTCCCATTGATTTTCAGATGGCACTGGAGGGAGAATTAGTGGCTTCCCAGTGCCACCCTGTGAATCAGTGGCACAATTATCAGTGGGGTCCAGAGCCTTTTCCCCTCTGGCCATCTTGCCTCTCCCCTATCATGTATTAATTTGAAAATGGGGAATAATAACAACACTTAGACTCTCTCCCTCCTGTAATCTGTTATGAGGAAAGTGCTTTGGAAACCTTAAAGTGTAACTAACTAGGAGCTATTGTTGCTCATGTTAGAGCCAGTGCAGCATAGTGGATATGCTGTTTGGCCTGTGTTCCAATCTTGGATACTTACTAGCCCCGTAATCCTGGGTAAGTCACTTAACCTCTGGGGTAGAACTGACCCAACGGAATACTTCATTGGTTATGGCAATGTTTAAGATGACAAATTCTTAATAAAAACGAAAGATGCAGATTTTCAAACACTCCTTAACGGTTGTGATGAGATGTTCCAAGTCGTTCTGGCTACTCTTCCATTTATGCATCTTAACAGCCAAGGCCATTTTATTGTGCACCTGCTCCTCTTTCAAATCTCTCAGGTCTTTGCTTCTAAGACTGGTATAAACCGTTTAAAATCCATTAGCATACTGCTAACAGAAAGAGGAAGGCAATTCCCTGGGACTTATTTTCTAAGTCATAGGCTGCTGATTTGTAATCTGCATTTGTAGTGGAAGTTTCCATGCTGAGCAAATCACCGACCCTTCCCTTATTTGTGAGTTATTAATGTTAATGATAACACTAATAAGATGCCTTTTATTTGCCAGTCATTAGTATCAGCTTTGCAATAGCTCACATTTCTTAAGGTTTGCAAATGCTTTACATTTGTCATCTTATTTGGTCCTCATAACAAACCTAGGAGGTAAGTCCGAGGTCTGTTATCCCCATTTTATAGATGAGAAAACTGAGGTTCATAGCGGGGAAGTGACTTGCTCAGGGTCACATGCTTATGAAGCACCTGAGGTAGAATTTGAACCCATGCTGGCCCTGACTCCAAGGCCAATGCTGTAGAAACGATGTCATGTTGAGAAAATAATGTGGAAGTGGAAATCAATCAACAACCATTTATTAAGCACCTACTCTGTGCTTTTGACTCCCAAGGGGCTAATATTCTAAATCTTTAGCAAACACAAAAGTCAAGAATTCATTCAGTCTCTCTCTTCTGGTCACAGAAAAAGCAATGGCCTCAGAGCTATCAGACTTGGCGTTTAACCCCTCTGAATTTCAGCTTCCTCATCTATAAAACGGGAGGAAATCATACTTGGACTGTTCACTTCACAGGGCTGTTTTGGTCATATATTAGGTGTTTCAAAGGCGATAGCTACCTGAAAACAGGCTGATTTTTTAAAAAGGAAAGAAAAAAAGTCTCCCTCCCCACACACACAACACACGCTTGCCACCCATATTGCACACAACACACCACCGAACCTTTGTGATGATGAAACTGCCTGAAATCAATCATGTGGATTTCTGACTTTGAGCTCAGTATTCACACAACCATTTTCTGGAGGTCCAAAGCATTCCCCATGAACATGGGCAGCCCCCTTGCAGAGGACAAACGGCAAGGTCTTTCCAGACAGTGACATGCAGGCCAAGAAAAGGGAGCCCCAGGTCAAAGGCTGCCTCACTGGGGTCCCTCTGAGGGTGGACAGCTGCTGGAATCCTAATTAACAGGCAAAGAGCAGCCCAGGGCTAAGGAATGAAGGCTGGGTGGTGTTAAAACACAACAATAAGATGGGCCATGCAGCTTTGGGGTTGAGGGAGGGGGAAAACACGAAGGCATCATACAATATGGCTTTGCAAAGGCTATGCATGCATGGCATGGAGCATTTACTCTGGTAAATGCCCCATGCTAACTCTGTTTGTCATTCAGCCCCTCTCAAGCAGCTTAGAAGTGAAAAGAAGTGTGGTTGGATATGGGTAAGTTTTCCAAAAGTCGAATTGTAAGTTGGAACAAGGAGGTTTGACACACTTGTAGAATGACACAAAGATTGCTTTTTTCGTGCTTAAATTTTTTTTTTTAAAGATAAAAACAACCCACCACCTCTTTTGCTCAGGATGTCCAAGCTGCCTTTAGAGGTAGGACAAACAGCAAGGGGTTTAAGGAAACTGCTTCCTGAATATTTTTTTCAGCTTTCCTGAGTTAGAAACATTTTTTTTCTGGGTTCATGGTGTTTTTTTTCTTTTCTTTTCTTTTCTTTTTCTTTTCTTTTTCTTTCTTTTTTTTCCCCAGAGCCTCATACCGACATGCCTGAGAGGATTCCTGCTGGACCGCAGGCTTTCTTTTGCTCCCCTTTCCTCCAGGGCTAAAAGATCTCCAAAAGTTAATGAATAATGTAAACTCTCTCCCAAAGCTTGGGAATGCCATGACACAAAATCCATAAATTTTTTAGAACGACTAGCTGATGGGCATAGAAATAGGGTTGATTAGTTGTTGGGGACCCAGTCGCATGAATAAAACATGCGTTAGTTTGATTTGAGGATCAACTAGCACTTAGTAGTAGTTTAGTAGTTTCCAAATCAACCCAAAACAAAACAAGTCCGTTCCAAGCTGAGGTACCAGGGCTGCTAAACGAGTTTTTCCAAGCTGGGGTACCAGGGCCGCTATTCGACGCAAGGAATACAATGAGTATCTTCTAGCTCCCCAAAAGGACCTGGCATCAATCTTTCCACGAAGAGAAGGCCACCTGACTTGTGCATGGCGGGAAAGGGCCCACTGCTTAAATAAACAAACAAACAAAAATCCCCATTACCCTAGAATTTTCACTGCATTCTCTTCTGTCATCCTCATAATAATCTGGTCCTTAGAGACTCCAAAGGGTAAGGAAGACTGGCACCCTCTTCAAAGCTCAGGACCCTTGGTTTAGGCCTATTGGCCTCATGAGTATTGGGAGAAGCTGCCCAGAGACAAGAAAAGTCCCCTGTAGGGTACAAGGTGCTCTTGCTCGGGGCTTGCCTTCAGTGGGCTTCTGTTTCTAAGAAGCATGGATCAGGGGTGCCCATAATAGCATCCCTTTGATAATTTCTGGTGTCACTGTGGTGGGAAAGGCCTGCACTGCTGAATGGTACAGCACCAAGGCCATAGGCCACATCATTGTTACCTTTGGGACTGGGCCACCTACAGCAAACCCCTCTTACCAGCAAGCACAAGACCTGGGACAAGGAGCAGAGCTGAAGCCAAACCTCTTTAGGAAGGGAAGGAGGTGTGGACAGCGGGTACCAGGTTGGGACTCCTGACTGTTCTGTTCAACCCTTTCGATTGTTCTATATTATGGTATAATGAATGTGCTCATTACCTTCTTTAAAAAAAAAGCAAAGAAAACAAATGTCCTGGGACAATGGGGCCTGCCTTACCATTGCAGCTGCAGCTGTCTGGTTAGCCTGGTGTTGAGCTGCCTTGATTTTGGCTTGCAGATGTGCAGGGGGATGAAAGTACTTGCATTTCTCCCGGGAGCATCGGCCTTTGATGTAATCCATGCACACGGTAACGGTGTTCTCATTTGCGTCTATCATGGCAATATCAACAGGGTGGGCATAGCGGCAATCGTTCTCACCTCGGGTGCAGTTTCCACGTTGAAATTCTCTGCAAACCTTTGAGAAAAAGCACAAGGAAGATTTTGACACATACACACATCTTTGAGGCCATCTTGTGTCAAGGCAACTCAGAATAATGGGATGGGTGACACTTCAATACAGAGTTGAAAGTGGGCAATGGCATTAAAAAGAAATTACTTAAGAAGTATGAACAGACACAGACTTTCAGTTCCTGTAAAAAAGAAAAGAAAATTAACATGCCAATCTCCCCCAACATTATTTGTTGAACATGCATTGTCTTGAGGCCTGCATTTGATCTGCGGTCAGGACCAAAAGCTTGTAATGTTTGCACACAGTAGCGATTTTCCTAAGGGCTCCGATGAGTTTTTATCTCACATTAATGCACTACTGGTTTTTCACAACAGACCTGTGAACCATGACTGCCTTCCATGACATTGTGTCCGATTAACTTTCATTATGAGACCACAATGTGTTCTTACGAGGTCACCAATAGGGCCATCTTGGTAAAGAATCAACAGCCTCTTGCTTTGAAGTGATGGCTAATGACACATTAAGGGATAACATGGGGGCTTCAATCAGGCCAAGTGCAGGTAGACATTTCATTTGGATTTCCCTTTCTAAGAGATTATGGGAGGATCTCCAGGGCATTGGCTGTATGTTGGGTCAAAGGCTTTATTTAATTTATCACAAGGCTTAGCCAAGCGATTCTGTTTTCCAAAAGGGCTGGCCACATGTTTAATGAGGGTGATGGGGTTGACAAGTACTCGAGTTCTAGTTTGAATCAGAGGGTCACTTACAGACACAGTAGAACTCTGTTATGATGTTGGTACCAAGAGATAGGAAATATACCCGCATTTGAAATGGCCCATATTCTATGGAGAGAGATTCACTATCAATCACCATGTATATCAGGACAGGAGGTGATCTCTTATACTTCAGTGAATCCAAGATCTTGGGAAGAGGAGAGCTTTCTCCAATGAGATTTTTTTCATAGGAACCAAAATTTCAAACATGCTCTTAACTCCAATAATCTGAAGGTGACTTTAGCAGTCAACTCCAGTGCCATGGTTTTGGGTTTTTTTTTAAATCTTTCTACAAGAGAATTTCAAACTATTGAGTTCAGAAAGTAGTGTGCTTTCCATAAAAGCCAACATATCCTTTAACATTATTAGGGTTTGTTTTTTTTCTATACAAATACCTCCAGTTTATCTGTACGCATCAATTTCTGAGCAGCAGTGCCTCCTGGCACTGTGACAGGTGGGTTTCCAGACATCAGCACCGGCGCGTTTGGTAAAAGCTCTGCAGGAACCAAGCCCATACCAGGAGAAACATGACTTAGATAAGGACTGAAAGCCATGGTGGGGCTAGTCGCAAGCGATGGAGTCACAGGAAATGTGGTCTGCATTTAGAGGAGAGAAAAGAAAAAAAGTCATGGGTGTCTGGACTTCAATTTTTGTTAATATTACATACAAAGGCGCTCTTTCACCCAGGGCCAAAGACAATTCGACCATCCTTGCCTTTGATTCATTCATTTTCACATTAATCCTCAGACATGAGTTGCTTTTAACACAGCAAATACCATTATTTTTGTTTTTTATTTTGTTTGTTTGTTTTGTTTGTTTGTTTTGTTTTTGTTTTTGTTTTTTTTTTGTGTGGGGCAATGGGGGTCAAGTGACCTGCCCAGGGTCACACAGCTAGTAAGCGTCAAGTGTCCGAGGCCGGATTCAAACCCAGGCACTCCTGAATCCAGGGCCGGTGCTTTAACCACTGTGCCATCTAGCTGCCCCAAATACCATTATTTTTTAGAGGAAAAACACACTGATGATGTTTAAGGCTTAATAATCTAATTAAGAAAGCAAGCCAGGTAATTGCAACAGCCCTGCAGCAGCCAATTAAACCCCTTTTAGTGAATTTCCTTTCACGCTGTTCTCTTTCCCCTAATAGCAATGTCACCTACAGTAAAACATGCCCATGTATTACCTTAAAATGTTCTGATGCTTTCCTTTCACCATATGCAACTAGAGTGGAATGGCTGGAGGAATACCTTTTGTGTCCCTTACAATGCTCAAGTATACATTGGATGCTTAATAGATGCTTACTGATTGATTCAATTCAGCAGGTATTTGTCAAATACTATATACCATACGCTGTGAACACAGAGATAACGATGAAACAAACTGCTCCTGCCCTCAAAGAATTTACATCCTACTGGAGGGAAACAATGTGTACACAGATGAACTACCAAGGGTTCTATATCTTCTACTAATACTTCTATACTAAGCTTTCTATTGGAGTTCCTAAAGGGGATCCATCTTAGTAGTAGTAGTAGTAGTAGTAGTAGCAGTAGTAGCAGTAGTAGTAGTAGTAGTAGTAGTAGTAGTAGTAGTAGCAGTAGTAGCAGTAGTAGTAGTAGTAGTAGTAGTAGCAGCACTAGTAGTAGTAGTAGTAGTAGTAGTAGCAGTAGTAGTAGTAGTAGCAGTAGCAGTAGTAGTAGTAGCAGTAGCACTAGTAGTAGTAGTAGTAGTAGTAGTAGTAGTAGCACTAGTAGTAGCACTAGTAGTAGTAGTAGTAGTAGCAGCAGCAGCAGCAGTAGCTCATGATCATAAAGGTATTTTATGGCTACAAAGTACTTTTGTATCTAATATGGCATTTGGGCCCACAAATATGGTTGGATCCACTTGACACTGGAGGAAACTAAGGCCCAGAAAGAAGGAATGATTTGGCCAAGGTTGGAGAGCAGAGTGGGAAGAAAGGTCTCTGGGCTGCAAGTCCAAGGTTCCTGCCATGACTATGCTCTGGCTGGAGGAGGTCTCAGAAATGGTGTCTATGTGCTAAAAGTTGGAGTCAGGGGGCAGCTAGGTGGCACAGTGAATATAGCACTGGCCCTGGATTCAGGAGGACCCCAGTTCAAATCAGGCCTCAGATACTTGACACTTCCTAGCTGTGTGATCGTGGGCAAGTCACTTTACCCTCATTGTCCCGCAGAAAAAGAAAAGAAAAGAAAAGAAAAAGAAAACTTCCTTTACCAATGTAGGTCAGCACCTTCTAAAAGTTGGAGTCGGTCCAGGAGGGACTAAACAGTAGCATGGTGAGGGACGCAAACTGGGATATACCTCAGATATAGATATACAAAAAGTTGGTGCGGGATCTACAATCTTAAACTCTACAATTGCCCACAATCTGCAAAGGCAATCTTATTCTCAACAGTTTCATATATGTATACATATACATGTGTATATGTATGTATACACATGTTTAAATATATTGATGTATGTCTCACACACAGATATATTTAAAGGAGAGGCATACTGATTTCAAATCAGAGAACCTGAGTTTGAATTGCAGTTTTGCTGTTTACTGATTGTCCAACCTTGGTCAGGGCCTGTCTTTCTGTGCTTCAGTTTTGGCAGCTGTGAAATGGGGGAGTTGAACCAGAGGTTCTCAAAAAGGTCCTTTAAGCAGATCCATGATCCTTTGATGTCCATGCCATTCTTCTACATGAGGCACATTCTCCAGTTGCTCTGTGTGTGATCTTGTTCATGGGACAGACAAGAGTGTGCTTTTTGCCTCTTCTCTATCACTGGTAGCATATGATCCTATGGGCTGGGCAGAGAGCTCAGGCTTACTAATCAATCACCCATCGAGCTATGGAGAGAAAATGTGTAACGTGCAGAAGAGGAGTGGAAGGAATACCGGATTCTGAGCCCAAGGCCCTGGTTTCAAATTCTGGTTCTGCTCCTCTATCTGTCTAATAAAAGTCCCTTCACCTACTTTAGGGCTCAGTAAGATGCCACTTTGAAAGGAGGGGTTGAGCTCAAATGATCTTTCAGGTCCCTTCCAGCTCTGACATTCTATGCTAATCCCTGAGATGTGAATATAAATTTCCTAAGTGAATAGTAAATCCCAGTTAAATATAGAACTTTCCTGGTGGTAACAGGGCCATGAAGCTGGGTGGAGCTGGATAGGAGGCAAAGGATTCTCAATATATGTTAATAAAAGCGATCTAGTTTTTGCCTGCTTTGTTGCAATGCCAAGCTTAGCTCCACCCTCTTCCCTGATCATTCTTCTCCAGTTGCCCAACAGATTCACATCTCGAATCTGTGAGGTGGGACAGTCCCAACAAAGACTGAGGCAGTTGGCTGCCTATACAACGTTACTGTAACATAAGGTCCCCAAATTTCTGCCCTACCAGCCTGTCATATGTGCTCTCAAACCCTTTGGGTCAGACATCAGGGGAGTGGGGTGGGGTGGGGTGAGATGAGCAAGGGTATTGTTTCTAAAAGGTCCCCACGCAGGATTATTGTGAGGGCCAAATGAGAGAAAGGAGATAAAGGAACCCAGAATGTCAGAACTGAATTGGCCCTCAGGGGTCATTCATTCCAATCTCCTCATTAAACAGAGGAGGAAACTGAGGCCTCTAAAGTGCCAAGAAAAGGGGGGCATGATTGTTACCTGGAAGAAGAAAGAGTTCTAGTCCTTTTCAGTTGGCACACCAGCATAGGTTTGTTGATCACATTCACTAACTAGGAACCATTTCCTACTTATGAAGTCCAGAGGGAGCTTAGTTTGAAAGGGATTTGATAAACAAGGAGGTTTCATTGGGTTAAGGGCAAGTTAGAGAAGGGGATGGTAGCAGCAAGTCTGAGTGACCAGAGGGAAGAATGGAGGTGGAGGATCATGATCAATTTTGCTTACCCACAAACCTACCTAGGCAGAATGGCTATGGACTGAGATGACATAGATATGAGGGAACAACAGCAAATAATGCTACCTTGCATGTATGGAGCATTTCATATAGTTGATCTCCTTTGATATGCTCAGCACTGGCCCTCTCTCCATGGGCAGTCAGTGAAGGCTTATCTTACCTCCACTGGAGAAAGAATGGGACCAGACCATGGTCTCTCAACTGATCTAGTTAAGGCATGGAGGTGAGACTCATATCCTTATGTCTTGCTGAATGAGACTGATAATTCCAGGAATGAGTTGATCTGGCAGGTATTTTATTTAGCAAGATAGCAATCTCTTGGAAATGGCTAATTAGGCATTCTGAAGTAATAATGCTGACATTATCAGCCAAACTACTGATGGATATCTATTCTCCCCAAACATCTAAAGTCTAAGGTGTTGCCATGGCTACTGTGATCTACACAAGGGTATGTACTCCTACTTTCTCATAGTAAATCTGTCAATGAAGAAAGAAAAATATTTTTTCCTTTTTTGGACTCTTTGTGATCCTGGCTTGTCAGAGAATGGCAAAAGAGCATCTTTAACTTTCTTAGTCATTTGAGTGAACAAGAGAATTATGATTGAGGGACCTCTGGGGTGGATTTTTCTGAATGAAAGATAATTGTTAAATACTATACTCTCCTTGGTGATGAGCCCCCTTCACCCTTCCCTTCATGTGTTTCCCTTCACCCTCGCCACGTGACTAGGAAAGAAATAACCAAATACAGAAGCAAGGATGTGAAATGGCTGCCAGTGTTTCCTTAGAGGACTGAGTTAGACTGGGGGATGCTTCTGCCATTCAGTCATGAGAGTAGTAATGGCGAAAACTAATGGGTAGGCCATAGACAACAAGCAGTGACCAACACTGTAAACCAGGCTTCTCAATAGGCCCAAGACTCAGGGGGTAGTGAGACCTCCTGTGGGCATCTCCACGAGGCCCTGCTTCCCATCTTTGCCTGTTGAAATCCTATTCATCCTGCGAGGCCCTGCTCAGGTGCCAATCCTCCATTAGGTCCTTCTTATTTGCCTTGGATCCTCCACACCCCAGTTAGAGAAGTAGCAGAGAGTGGCACAAAATTTCAAGCCCAAAGGGATTCTAGAGGCATTTTATAGGGAAGGAGGCAGGACCAAGAAGTACCTTGCCCCAAAATGCACAGGTATGTGTAGTGCATGTGGGTTGTGTGTTATACTGTTTTCTAGGGTTGCCTGTGTAAGTCTTATCTCGCACATGCCTTATTTACTCCAAATAGAGCAGAGATCACAGTGGAAAGAAGAGACTTGGCCTGAAGTCTTAGCTCCAACACTCCAGGCAATGTGACTCCAGGCATGCCTGTTCCCTGAGTCAGAAAATCTGGGTGAAGTTCAGGCTCCATTATTTAGGACTTGTATGACCCTAAGCAAGTCACTTGATAGCTCTCAGGCTCAGTTTCCTCATATGTAAAAGGAAGAGGTTGGCCTAAAGATTCTCAGAGAGTCTCCCCCCCTCTTCCCCCTTCCAGCTTTAAATCTGGTAGATTATATGATCCTTAAAGCTGTTTGACCTTCCTCAAAGGGCTGTGATGAAGAAAGTGCTTTTATAAGCCTTAGAGCATGATACAAATGTGAGCTGTTATTTATATCTATATCATTCTCTCCTTCAAATGTTTAGTTCAGAGGAGTTACTTAACAAACAGTCATTGAATGAATGAATGAATGAAGGGCTAAGAGCCTTCATTCAATAAGTGAGTTCTCTTTCTCAGCATTACCACTAGTACAGTATGGCCATTTAAGATTTCATTAAGATCTAGCCTATTGCACACCCATGTAATGCTGTCCATTTATAGTGCTGGGGTAGGGGGGGGAGCAGTATCATAGAGGAAGGTTTCTCTCATGCTGGTGGAATGTTACAAGCTAGGTAGCAGCTGTCCAACTGCTTTCTTTGGAAGAGAGTGTAGAAATCACGGGGCTGACCAGGTTTGCCAGACATTCCCAGTACATGAGCAGCATATAAATTCAACTTATTTCATGGGATCATTGAAGTGGAGCTGGAGGGGATTTCAGAGGCCGTCTGGCCTAACCTTCTGATTTTACAGAGGAGGAAACTAAGGCCGGGGAAGGGAAGTGACTGTTTCCCAGTTCCACAGATAATAAACATCAGAGGGAGCATTAGAGCCCATTCACTGTATTAGGCTCTAGGGCTCCTCGGGAATTATGATTTTAGATCATCTGAACATTTCTTCAGAGATGAAACCAATTACTTGAATGAGTGGTTCAGAAATTGGGATTCAGAGTTCTGGGCTCATTTTTCCAGTGGCAGAAATCACTTCCCTGCTCCAGCCCTGTTTATTGAGAAGCAGCAGATTTTTCCCTTCCCAACCCCGAGGCAGAGGTAGGAATGGGGGAGCTTCAAATTCATTTTAAAATGGAGATTTCTGGATTCTCACCACCCGCCTCAGCCTCAGGGGAATTGCTGCCTTTCAATGAATTGCAGCGTTCTTGGACTTGGCCTTGGCTAACAGCCACAGTTCAAGCAGTCAGAAGGCTCCTGAGTCAAACTTTAATTCTGTCTGGTACTGATATTAAAGCTCTTACTGTGTGAACTCAGGCCTAATGTGGAGCAGCTTTGTTTTAAAGCAAAAGGACCATCATTGGTTAACGCTGCACTTTACTCCTGTCCTGAGCTTGCCCAGGTATTTGTCGAGGTTTCAGACCATCCCTCAAACTCAAACTCTTTCACTTGAAATGATGAGTAGCCTTGGACAGAAAAGACTGGCTACATGGGACTTCTGGGGGATAAGGAGACCCAACTGCCTGGTGATAGCTTTCCCTCTGGGTCACTACCAGCTTGGTCTACTTAAGAGTAGAGAAGTTTTCAAGGTTTAGATAGTACTAAGAGCACAGAATTCAAGCTGAACCAGGTCTCAAAGGCTAGCTAGTCCAAGCCCCTCATTTTAGAGAGAAGAAAATTGAGACCTAAAGGTTAAGTGACTTTCCTAAAGTTACACAGGCATTAAGTGGAGGAGGTAAGATTGGAACCCAAGCTCTCTGATGCCAGTTCTCATACCCTTATAATCAGAGATCAAAAGATAATTGATAATCAACATAGAATTGGATGGGACCTCAATGGCGATCTAAGTCTAAGGAGCAGAAGTGAGGTTAAGCCATGCCCTCTGACATCTCTCCTTCCCCTAGACCATGCTCTCTTCCATGGCTCCATTAGACACCAGTATGCCTGGGAAGCACGGCTGTGGGGTACATCCCTGCCCCGTCCCTTCTAGAAAGGAGGTGTCGATGGTGGCTGTGGTTTACCAAATCTTCCCAAGGGAGAAACTGCTGGGAAGAATTCCACAGCCTGAAAACCAGGAACACTGACTTTAAGACCTGCTATATGTACTACCACACCAGCTAGTTAAACAAACCCATTAGGGAATGATTATTCAGATGACAAAAGGCTCACTCCCATCACAAAGAAGCCCTTTAAATACTAGCTAGCTTCCGGCTTTCAGTGTTCCTGTAGCTATCACTACCTACTCCTTTGCAGTGGGCTATAGATGAGGCTCAATTTAATTCAGCAAGCATTTTGAAGGGCCTACTATGTGTCAGACACTGCGTATAGTAGGTACTGGGAATACAAAAACAAACAAAAAAATACCCTTGCCCGCAAAGACATTTTACTAGAGGATAAAACATGTATTGACAATAAATCAATATGAAATAAATTCAAAGCAATTGGGAGGAGGGATTGGGGTGGAGGTGGGGGGCACCTGAGCTGAGTCTTGAAGGCAACAAGGTATTCTGAGAGGTGGAGGTGAGGAAGGTGGCCCAGTGAATACTGCTGGGCCTGCAGTCTGGAAGACTTGAGTTCTACTCTGGCCTTAGGCACTTACTAGCTGTGTGACCCTGGGCAAGTCACTGAACTTCTGTGTACCTCAGTTTTCTCAATTGTAAAATTGGGATAATAATAGCACCACCCCCCCAGGGATCTTATGAAGATCAGATGAGCTGATATTTGCAAAGTACTTAGCACAGTGAGTGCCTGGCACCTACCAGGTAGTTAATAAATGCATGTTCCCTTCCCCTTTCTATTCCATGTCAGGGAGACCTTATGAGGTGATAGAAATGCCCCATATGGCTGTAGTCATGGAAGAGGTATTCAGTTGGTCTGGAAAATTTGGTTAGAGTCAGGTTGTGATAAGCTCGAAATGCCAAACAGAGTAAGAGACAGCATTTTATCCTCCAGGCAACTGGGATCCAATGAGGCTTCTTGACTAGGAGAGTGGCATGGCTAGATCTGTGTTGTAGAAATGTCTATTTGGCAGTTGTATAGAAAATAGACTGAACAAAAGAAAGCTTGGAAGCAGGAGACAAATTAGGAGGCTATTGCAATCCAGTCTGAGGAAGAAGCAATGCAGGCAGGTAGCTGTGTAAGGGAAGGGATGCCATGGAGGATGAGTCAATGAGACTTGGCTAATGATTAGCTATAGGGGATGAGGAAGAGGCAAGAGTTGAATGACTCCTAGATTGCAAACCTGGGTGACTGGATGGGTGGTGGGGCCCTCTACAGAAACAGGGAATTTGTGATGCCTATGGGATAGTGGCAATTAGTAATGTAGGAGGAGATGAGGACTTGATATGGAGACTTTGGAATCAACTAGATAGAGATGATAACTCAACCTCTCTAAGGGAGCTGATGAGATCACTAAAGGAGACTGAATCCTCTTTGGACAAGTAGGAGGAAAACCTAGAAAAAACCTAGAGAGTAGGACTAATGCCTTCTAAAGTCCTTTTCTGGTTCTAAATCTCTGATCCTATCATTGTCCTCCTATGTATCCGTCCTGCCCTTCCCCATTAAGTCATATAAGTCCCGGTCTTTTCATCCCTGCTAACTCAAACAGACGTGATGTTGCCATATCTGCTAACACATGGAGAATCCCATGACCCCTAGAAATCTTCTTTGAAAAGCAGGCACAGGAAGTAGGAGAAGGATTGTTGGATACTAGCGGTCTGAAGTCCCTTCCACTTCCAAATCTATGATCCTCTAATGATGTCAGCATGGAAGAAGGCAGAAATTCATAATGGCCTGGAAATGGTACATGACATTAGAGAAGTTGCTGCATTTTGCTGGATAGCAAGAATGGAATATTTCAGTAACCCAAAGTCAGCTCAACAGGATACCTTTTTGAGACATGGTGGAAGTAAGGTTTTGGACCAGGCCAAATGCTGTTTTTTCCTGGACTATTAGTTCTTGAACACACAGGGAGAGGAAATTGAATGGCCTAGTTCCCAAAGAATGAAAAGGAACTGGTATAGAAAATATTTTAGTGTGACCCACTATGGAATGGTCATCACTATACAATTAGGTTCAATATTCTTTGTGGGAGAGGAAAAAAAACCCAAACAAAAACTATCATGTGGTTACTCACTTTTCGAAAAGGGAAAGACAACAAACTGTGGGTGTTAGGTAAAAACTGGAAGAGCTCAAAAAAGGAAATAAGCCACAGGAAGCCTGGAGACCAATTATAAACATCTTATCGGAAGCCCAGGATGAATACAGGCTGAGGATCAAAAATAGCAGGTACCCTGGGAGGGCAGGGGTGTGTGTGTGTGTGTGTGTGTGTGTGTGTGTGTGTGTGTGTGTATGTGTGTATATGAAGATCATACATGGCAAGCTGGCTAATTCAGTAGTGGTCACTACAGAGAGAAGGCACCTTTCTAAAATGAAAACTAGGTTGTCTCACAAAGATGGAAGTTCAGGTATAAACTAGAAATCAGAAGATACCTTGTGAGAGATGGCAAAGGTAAAGCTCTTTTCAACTCAGGGGCAAGATGTGACTACATTTAAAAAAAATTTGTTACAGCAAAAGGATGAATAATATCCTAGCCACAACAAGAAATGTTTGCACCTGGGGCAAGCGATAAGACAGGTACCCTCAGTTTGGGTTTGTGGGGCAGTAGGAAGTGATGTGGGGCTGTGGGGCTGTGGGGCTGTGGCAGAGGATACAGAAACCCAGGGACACTGGTGTGAGGCTGCTATTGAGGAGGTCTCTGTGGGAGGCGGGAGGAGCAGGCGGAGTGAGAAAGGATCTTAGACCAGCACACCAAAGGCCTACAAATGCTGTCTGCACCCACTAACTTTGGTGCCCTGGGGACAGCTCTGCTTATCCCACCCGAATTGTGAACCTGCCTCTAATTAGAGATTCCATGGGAACTTGGGGATCATGAGAAAAAAGGTCAACTTGGAGTTGAAAAGGAAGAAAAAAAATGGAAGAAACTGGATTAATTCTTTTCTTTGGTCTTTCCTGAGGGAGACATTAGACAAATGGAATCCTGACAAATATACTAGATAGTCTACAGCTAATGGAAGAAGTCGATGTAGCAAAATCACCAGGACTAGCACCAGATGGAACCCCACCCAAAGTTTCCAAGGAGCTCAAGATGGAAATTGTTGCCCAAAATGTGTAATGCTACAAATGGCCACCATGTCTTGGTACTGGTAAACTGCCAACATGACTTGAATTTAGAGGAGGGAGAACAGGAATACTTGAAATGTATCCCTAACCACTGAGGGTGATGTAGTAACAGATGAGGGAGCAAAGGAGCATAGTGTACCACCCTAATCAGTGTTCTTGTCAAAACAGAAAATCCTGCAATGCCTGAAAGAGAAGATACTGCCTTTCATATGGGAAAAAATGCTACTTACACCATCAAAACAGCATAAGTTTGAGTAATTTTACCAAGAGTGGGGATGGGTTTCTACTTCCACTAAAGTTCTTTACCTCCATGCCCTAGGTTCTTGAGGACAATGCCAGTGAAGACTGCTCTCTGGCAGGTCCTATAAAACTGAAAAGTATTGCCAATAGTTCAGTGTCAACTGGGGAGGAGGTCTCCAGAAGTATGTCCCCGGGATCTGGACTTGGCCCTTGTGCCGTTTAACATTTTAATTCATGACTTGGATAAAGGCATAGATGACATACTCATCAGATTTGCGGATGGCACATAGCTGGGAGTAATACCTAACACTTTGGATGATAGAATGAGGATGCAAAAAAACACCAAAGATCTTGATAGATGAGAGCATTGGGTTGAATCCAAGAAGATGGATTTCACAGTGGACCAATGTAAAGTTTTATACTTGGGTTCAAAAAATCAACTTCCCAAGTACATGATAGTTAGATGATAGTTTGTCAGGAAAAAAAAAAGATCTGGAGATCTGAGTGGGCTGCCAGTTCAATAGGAGTTAGCTGGGTGATTTGGCAGCCAAAAATAAATGCTAATATGATTTGGGGCTACGTGAGAGAGGCATTTTCTCCAGGAAAGAGAGTGACATTGATGAGTTGGAGAGTATCTAGAGGACCACAACAGCCTTGACTCCATGCCATAGGAAAATCAGCTGAAAGACCTGGGGATATTTAGCTTGAAGAACAGAAAACTCAGGGTATTCGGATAGCTATCCTAAGTATCTGAAGGACTGTCCTGTAGAAGAGGGATTAGGCTTGTTCTCTTTGGTCCCTGTAGTCCTTGGTTGATAGTGTTGCAGAGTTGTGGCGGGTGATGAATTTCTTTGGCCATGGCAGCTCTCCAACACTGTCAACTAAGGACTACAGGAGGTGAGATCTGTGCCAAGGGAGGACATTATCCACAGTGATGAAACTCCAGATCCTGGAAGTCCTGCTGGGGAAGAGTTGACACTAAGCCATCCCCACTCCTTTCTGTAATTATCCCTGCAACCAGCATGATCCGTTTGCCACCTCGCTGCCTGGAGTTAGGGGGTGGAATCTGTGGCCAGAGGGCAGTAAAGTTAACAAGCCCACATGGGCATTGAAACTATGACCGTGGTTTCATTAATACTCTGTTCCAACCCACCACAAAGGAGAAGGGAATGAAGTGGGCTGAGAAGATAGGAGGTTTGATTCATCCCATGGGAGGGGATGGGTCAGAGTGTTGAGATTTAGTTACCACCATCAAAGGAACTGGGGACTTGAAAGCTCTGTGTGTAAGTCCAGTAGTTTTGACTTGGCTTCCAAAGTCAAGCATTTTCCATTGAACTTTGGAAGAAGCTGGGTGACGACTTCACAGTGTTTATTAATACAGTTGTGGGGGGAAGCAAAGCCACTGCTTTGTTATTTATTTTTATTTTAAATAAAAGGAACTCCCAGCTGTGTGACATGTGCAGCCCCAGCAAAGCTATGGATCTAAGGGATCCTGTGTTTGTCTACAGGAGCACCAAGGCTTGGCTAGTTGGATTCAACAGTTCCAGTCAACAAACATTTCCAAAGGAGCTACCCTGTGCAAGGCCTTCTGCTTGCCATTGTATGAATGACTGAATGAGGCCATGTTTGGGGAGATAAACAGGGATGTATGTATGTATGTATCCATCCATCCATCCATCCATCCATCCATCCATCCATCCATCCATCCATCCATCCATCCATCCATCCATCCATCCCCTGGGTAGCAAGGGAGAAGCCCAACCAGATAAGATAGGATCTTTTGGGAAAAGTAGCAAAACCTGTTTCCTGAAGAATATGAAATTTCATTCAGGAAGGGCTGTTCCCAGGACAGGACATTCCATCTGCTATCTCCATGACTTTGTACATGCTCTCCCCCTGCCTGGAATGTGCTCTCTTCCTCACCTCCGCCTTGTGGAATTCTTAGCTTCCTTCAAAGCTTAACTCAAATGCTACCCTCCACAAAGGCCGATCCTGAAGCCCTATGCTGCTAGCACCCAGACCTCCCAAACGACTTTGTCCATAGTTCATATTTAATTTTTCATGTACATGTCTCTTTCCCTGATAGAATGTGGGCTCGCTGAGGCCAAGGAGTGCTTTGTATTTGTCTCCCTCCCACCAGGTACACAGTAGTTATTTAATAAGTACTTGTTGAATGTTGAATCTATGCTGGAGTCCTGGGTCTGCTACTTGCTAACTGGGATTTGGGGCAAGTTATGTGGCCTCTCTGGGCCTCAATTTTCTCCTCTCTAAAATGAGGGGGCTCTATGATGGCCTGCAAGGTCTCTTCCAGCTCTGTCATGGGCTTCAATTACTGTATAAGTTAATGGAGACTTTCTAATGATAGACCCTCAGAACCTTCAATCTGAAGGATTCTTAGATAATGTAAATAACTGATGTTTAGATGGTGGGGTTTGCAAAGTCCTATATACATTATCTCAGGTGAATTTCACAGCAACCCCGAGAGAAAGCTACTGAAGATATTCTTAGCCTCATTTCACAGAAGAGGAAACTAAAGCTCCACTAGCTCTATGTTGTGACTTGGCCAGGGTCACACAGCTAGAGCTGGGCCCTTAACCCAGGTTTTCTCCTTGGCCAGCACCATTCCCAATATACTCTGCTGTGTCTTAGAAATCAAGCAGTACCATCCTCTCAACCTCAGAGTTGGAAACTCTCAACATGAACTAACAGCTACACTCCTCAGTCAGTGCTTGCATTCCATAAGTAGGAGTACGAGTACCAGAATGCTTTTATGACCCAACCAGCAGCACTGGAGCTCAGTCATCTACTTGGGAAATGGGAAATGAGAGTGTTAACCTTACTCAAGGTTAGACAGGTGTTAAGGATTGGAGGCGAGATTTGAACCTAGGTCCTCTGACTCCAGAACCAGCGTTCTTTCCACTACACTATATCGCCAAGCACCCAGCCCGGCTGCCTGGAACTGAACGACATAAGCTGGAGGCAGTGGGGTGCACTGGAACAGATCTTGGCTTGAGATGCTGGGGCTTTGGGTTCTAGTCTCATGTCTGCCTCTAGCTAGCTATGTGACCTTGAGCAGGTTGCTCTGGACCTCAATTTTGTTTTCTGTAAACCAAAGGGGGATTGGACCTGATCTCTCTGTTTGCTTTCTCCGTGTTGTGCTGCACTTGCTATCATTAACTCCCAGCATGAACTCCATTTATTAGGAACCACAGAGAAAATTGTTTTCCACTATAAGCAAACTGCAATGTATATTGTATAGGATAAGGGTAGGGAATGATCATTTGGCCTCTGATTAAGTGATAAATAAAACCAAGTCCAGCATCCTGCGTTTCTATGTCTGGTGCCGTGTCTGTATGTTTGATTCGGCTTATAGAACAGGACAGGACCTCCGAGGTCATCATCTATTCAAACCCTCTTCATTTTCTAGAAGAGGAAACTGAGATCCATATAAAGAAAATGACTTGTCCAAAGTCATCTGTGGCATAGGTAGAACTTGAACCCAGATTCTTTCAGTCCAAACCTAGGGTTCTTTCCACTGTTCTGTATTTCACAGAGGTCTAATACTTCTAAGATTTTCTTTAACTTAAGGGGAAAAGGGGGATTTTTTTTTGTGGGGCAATTGGGGTTAAGTGACTTGCCCAGGGTCACACAGCTAGTAAGTGTTAAGTGTCTGAGGTCGGATTTGAACTCAGGTACTCCTGAATCCAGGGCCGGTGCTCTATCCACTGCGCCATCTAGCTGCCTGAAAAGGGGGATTAAAAAAAAATCTGAAGGCCTAAAATAGACATATTGTTCCAAACTCTCACACCCCACCCACTAGATTTCCGGTTTAATTGTCACTGTAGTCCTGGAGAGCTGTGTGTTGCCTTCTTGGCTCATCTTGAAAAAAAGCCCAAAGACATTTTGAGCCTGGTTTATAAAGAATTCATTTGGGGAAAATGAGATGAAAAGAAGGGAAAAAAGAGCTAAAAAAGGGTCCTAGCCTCTGTCCTGATGTTGATGACTCAGGCCCAGATGAAGTCTGAGGTGAGTGGAGCCAGTGGTTATAAGTCTTTGGGTTGGGGATTCCACGTCTTGGCTCCCAAAATATGGGCCAGGAAGAGCACCAAGCAGAATCCTTGGACTGGCACAGCCCAGGCTAAAGCCAAATATGCTTGGTCAGCAAATGTCTTCCTTAGGGCCCCAGGTACTGACACTCTCCCGGGTTCAGCTTACCCATGTAGCAGAAACTATATCTCAAAATCAACAGAACCCCACAGGGAAACTGAAAGAATTCCCTATAAGGACAGGTCTAGGCCACACTAGATTTTCAAATCCAAAAATCTTTTTTTTTTTAATAGCCCTATAACACATCCCCAGAGGGACCACGCCTGATAGTGAGAGTTCCCTCCTTCCCGGCCCTCTACATTGTGAAATCCAAGCCTACAGAAGCCGGCCTGAGTTCTCTGGAGGACTGACCCAGTATGTGCCCTGTTGACCCACTTGGGCTTTGGAAGCTGCCATAATACTTCCCAAGTTGCTTTGTACTCCCAGAGCCCAAAGCTTTTGGGTGGTGGGCCTGAGAAGCTGTCCCCCTCAAACTGCCAACAACCCCCTCTGCCTCACTTAAGCAAGGGAAACAAAAGGTGCCGAGTTGGGGGGTTATAGCAGTGAATGCCAATTCATACCAGGTAAATGCAGGGAACTGGCTGGTCTACTGCAACAAGACATGCCACTGGTACTGACTGGGTCTGGTGTTTATCTATTGTTTAGTCACATTGGACTGCATTTATTTTTGAGCCACTGCTCCAATTAAACCGACATCCCCTTTATCAAGTGACTCATTTCTGGCAAATTGAATTGAACTTTGCAAAAATCTCTGTGTATCAAGCACCTCAGGGTTTGATTGGGGATGCACAGCGACTGAAGAAATTAATCACCGATCAGTTTACCACATTTATGATGGCTTCCATTAAAGCAGCAGCAAGGTGGAGAAGTCATTCTCAATGATTCCCTAGGGTCATATCAGTAATATCTTGGAGCATGGAATGTATGCTAGGCAATCCAATATGCTGGGCTGTCAGTGACTTGCTCCCTTTTGGCTCCAGACCCCTCCCCCAATCAAAATACACAGGGAGATGTGGGCCGGACTGGGGGAAAGCAATCCTTGGGAAGCTTCATGGATTTTTACAAAATGCATTCCCAAACACTCACTTGTTCGATCTTGGCAAGAGCTCTTTGTGGTAGATAGCACAAACTTCATGAAGATTGGTAGCTAGGTTTGGTGGAAGGAGTGTCAGAGCACATGGGTTCAGATCCCAGCTCTGGCACTTATGATCTGTGGGACTTTGCACAAGTTGCTTGCCCTGTCTGGGCCTCCATTTCCTCATTTGTAAAAATTAAAGGGGGATAGACTAAAGCCAAGTAGCTATAGCCCTTTGAAGTTCTGCAAAGTGTTTTATGCACACTATCTCACTTGATCCTTACCCTGACCTGTGAGGAAAGTTCGACTACTATCTCCATTTTAAAGATGAGGAACTAGAGTTTCAGAGAGGGTAAGTGATTTGCCTGGGGTCCCGCAGCTCCCAAGTGTCAGAGGCAAGATTTGAACTGAGGTCTTCCGGATTCCAAGGCCAGTAGTCTATCCACTACCCCACCCCTAACCTCCTAGCTCTAAATCTCTGACCCTATCATCTCCATTTTAACTGAGAAGGGGCACCAGGATCAGAGATGTGCTATGACCTAAGGTCACACAGCATAAGCCACATAGCTAGAAGAGGCAGAACAGGAACGGAAACCCAGAGCTCCCAAGCTCCCAGATCAGTACTCTGGGACTGTCTACTTCTCTATAAAGCACCCCTCAAGTGGCCAGGCAGCCTTGGCCTGAGGGCCACCAAGCAGGGGGAAGCCACCACCTTCTCAGACAGCGAATTCCACATTGAGACAAGGAGTTGAAAGCTTTGTAATTTCCACTTATTGCTCCTAAATTTGCTCCCAGGGCCAAGCAGAGCAAGGCTAATCCCTCTTAGTTGGGACAGCCTTTTGGCCCTTCCTGATAGCCAGCTCTCCTGTGCCTCCTGAGTCTTCTCTTCTCGAGAAATATTCTCAGTTCCTTAAAGTGAGCATCCTATCCTGTAGGATAATCTCAAGGCCGTAGCCTGCTCATTTTCCTCTGACCGCTCTCCAGCTTATCGAAGACCTTCTTAAAATGAGACCCCCAGCAGTGAACACAGTGCTCCAGGTGTACCCTGTTAAACCAGGGGAAGAGTCAAGCTGGTTTATCACTTTCTCCATCCTGGACACCATGGCTCTCTATGGAGCCTAAGATGGGAAAAGCTTTGCTCACATCTGCTTCCAACTTTTTTGACCCTTAGTGAGCTCAGAGTACAAACAGGTTAAACCGCTATCTACAGTTATGATCTTCTGAAGTTGGTTTTTTGAACCCAAGCGTAACGTGACGTTTTTCCATCTTATGAGATTGCCCCCAGTTTTTCTAGCCTGACAAGATTTTTCCCACACTGTGACGGTCTTTCAAGTGTGTAAGCTCTCTTCCCCCTCCTCTTCCTCCTTCTGTCTGTCTCTGTCTCTCTCAGCTTTTTACCATCTGTCAATTTCATAAACATGCTATATATTCATTGATCCAAGTTACTGATTAAAAAAAAAAAGAGTAACAGCACAGCGCTCAGGATAGGTGAGTGAGCATCTTCTACTTCTTGTCCTTAAAAGTCTATTTGAGGGGCAGCTAGGTGGCACATTGGATAGAGCACCGGCCCTGGAGTCAGGAGTACCTGCGGTCAGATCCGGCCTCAGACACTTAACACTTACTAGCTGTGTGACCCTGGGCAAGTCACTTAACCCCAAATTGCCTCATTAAAAAAAAGTCTATTTGAAAAGCTTTCAAGTAAGAATATGGAGGTATGGGGGACCAAAGAAACATGAGTCTTGGCCTCACTTTTCTTCATCTATGAAATGAGAAGAATGACTTCAATAAACACCCAGGCTAGGGACTAACTAAAGGCAGGTCAGAGAAATGACTGTCTCGGTTCCCTTTGGAACTCACCACCATTGTATGACTCTCACTTTTCGGTGTGTTCATTATGGAGACAATGCTGAAATGGGTAATTAGCCAATCAGGAGGAGGGCTAGAGAAGCACTAATGTTTCTTCCAGCTCTAACAGTCTCCAAGTTCTAAGAGGCTCCAGATTGTGGGGACCTCATCAAATGGATCCTGCCATAGGCTTGGAGGAAGCTGGGTAGCTGGGATTCGAATGAGATACCCCTGAACTAAACTGTGCTTGAGGGTGGTGGTGGGGAAGCAGTTTTCAGCCCTCCTTGGAAGGTCTGAAAGAACAAGAAGCAGCATTATTATTCCAAGGCACAAAGACCTGGTGAGTTCTCAACAGGCTTTTTCTTAAATCTCATGCACTTGGGGAATTCGGACAGTTATAGGACAATTCTTTATTTTTTTTTTTTTATGGAAAATGTCTCTGTGAATTCTCTAGCTCAGAGCAATGTTCAACTTGCGCCTTGTGAATTTCTGCAATGGGAATCTCTGGTAGGGATCTATAACACTATGAAGGTGTCAGGAAATCTGTTTTAACAGTATCGAATAGGTCTCAAGAGCTCACCTCTGGGAAGTCTGGGACAGAAGAGTGAGTACTGGGTTAGGAGTCAGCTCCAGGCTGGGTCTGAGATGGAACTCTGCTGGTTATTAGCTAGGTGAGCATAAGGCTAAGTCACTTAACTTTTCTGGGCCTCAGGGTCTTCATTTTTCAAAAGGAGAGGATCAGAATAGATTCTCTCTTTCTCTCTCCCTCCCTCCCTCCTTCCCTCTCCTCTCTCTTTTTCTGACACATTGAAGATTCTGGCAAATTTCATTCCTGGTGAAATTCATAGCTTTGAGAACAATTCTGTATGTCTCCACACCCATTCTTCATGTGAAAACATCTGGATCAAGTGAGATCATGTGTAGAAAGTGCTTTATAAACCTTAAAATACTCTATCAATACCAGCTGAAATTATTAAAGGTTGTCTAGTTCCCCGTGATTCCAACCTTCTTTTGACCTCCTAAATCAGGTTTTAACTTTTGTGTGTATGTCATGAATCCCTCTGGCCATGCTGACCCCTTTGGCTGTGATGGTGACCCCCATCTCAAGAATAAAGATTTTAAATGCATACAATCAGATACATAGCATTGTAAAGGAAACCAAAGGTTAGTGAAACTCTTGAAATCTGCCCATGGACCTGGCCCCTTTGGGTACTGTGAATCTCAGGTCAAGGACTCCCATCCTAAAGCATTTGTAGTCCCTACCATTCACTTCCCTCCAGGAAGCTCCCCATTTAATGCCCCAGGGTGGCCCTGGGTTCTTATAGTTTATGCCAGGAAAGCCAAGCTATGACTAGTTCCACCAAGTGGGATGGGTTTGGTTATGGATTCTATACCTGTTTCCCAAAGACCCCACCTGGATGGAGAGGCACACACGCATATTGTAAATTTACATATATATGTAAATGAACTCATATACAGAGTATCAATCATAAATCTTTCCAGATAAGAAGGTTGGTATTACATCACAGGGCCAAACAAGCCATTCCAGTTTCATTATCTATGTTTTTTTTAAACCACCCAAATTTCACAGAGACATTTCTGTGACTTACGATTGGCTGGAGCTGAGCGCCTGGGAGCATGAACTGCATCTGCTGCGCAAACATGGCAGCCGCCGTCTTTTGCTGGATCAGGTTGTTACGTCCGTTAATTTCGAGCTGGGTCTTCAGGTGGGGAGGAGGGTGAAGATACTTGCAGTTCTCTCGGGTGCAGCGGCCCTGAGATCAGAAAGACTGAGTTTGTAGACACGGCCTGCCATTTTGGATGTGGGGGCAAATGGTTTCTACATATACACAAAGTAATAAGAAAAATCTTCCCTTTTTCTTTTTCTTTTTTTTTGTGGGGCAATGGGGGTTAAGTGACTTGCCCAAGATCACACAGCTAGTAAGTGTCAAATGTCTGAGGTCGGATTTGAATTCAGGTCCTCCTAAATCCAGGGCTGGTGCTTTATCCACTGCACCACCTAGCTGCCCCCAATAAGAAAAATCTTAAATCTAGAACCTCTGCTTACTGAGGTTCTATAAGGAAATCCCATAGTTCTTATAAGCCGAAAACAAAAAAATGATTATTTCAATTAGGTAAAACTCAAAGCTTGAGGTTGTATAGGTGATTAATCTAGATGTGTGAATCCATGGTGTGAATACACTATGTGCGGCAATGCACAAATATATTTTTGCATGGAAACATCAGTCATGTCCAATATTTCAAGCCAAATCTACCAGGTTTTTTTTTGTTTGTTTTTTGTTTTTGTTTTTGTTTTTTTTGCAGGGCAATGGGGGTTAAGTGACTTGCCCAGGGTCACACAGCTAGTAAGTGTCAAGTGTCTGAGGCCAGATTTGAACTCAGGTACTCCTGAATCCAGGGCTGGTGCTCTATCCAGTGCACCACCTAGCTGCCCCCCAAATCTACCAGTTTTACCTCAAAAATCAGGTGAACTGAAGCCAAAGTATATTTGGGGGCCTTGGTTCTTTGAAGGATCTGAATGCCATGAGGCACTGGGCAAGTCCCCTTCCCTGATTAAGAGGCTACAATATAATAGAAAAACTAGTTTCATCCTTTAAAATATTTAATATGTTCACAAGATCATGGAACAAGATCTGGAAAGGACTTTAGAGGTCATCTGAGCAGCTAGGTGGCACTGCAGTAGATAGAGCACTGGTTCTGAAGTTGGAAGAGCCTGAGTTCAAATATGACCTCAGACACTTACTAGCTGTGTCATCCTGGGCAAATCACTTAACCCCAATTGCCTTAAATATCCCAGGCCATCTCCAGTCATCCTGATGTATGTTTCGCCACTAGACCCGGATGGCTCCAGAGGAGAGAGTGAGGTTGGTGACCTTGCGCAGCCCTCCCTCACTTAAATCCAATTCACTGCAAGTCATGACATCTGTCGTGGTCCTCTTTGAGAATGAAGGACAAACAACAAGAGGCTTTGTAGTGTAACCCCTCTTATTTGACAGATGGAGAGCTAGGTTTGAGGAGGGCAGTGACTTGACTTACCCAAGTTCATATGGATAGTGACAGAGGTAAAATTTGAACCCGGGTCCTTTAACTCCAAATACAGTTCTTTTTTCCATTTTATCAAGATCTTTATTTCAAAACCACACTGTACCCCCCCTTTCCCCAACTTCCTTTCCCCACATTGAGAGGAGTTTTCCAGACAAAAGAGACTCCTACTGAAATTGCCCACTTTCAGAAGAGCTGCTTCTGTATGGAAATATGTGCTAGTGTCTAAGGGGTCCTGGGTCCAAAGATACAGTTTGAGCACAGCCATTTATCACATTTTGTAGAATCAGTATTCCTGAAAAGTCACCAACTGATGTTATGGAGGAAACTGAACCTCATTTCAAATCCATCAGGAAAGCACAGGGTGAAGCCTTTGGCAAAAGAATGTGAGGTAACGTGTACTAATTGATTAGTCGGCAACATCGGTTTTTCTACATACTATGTTTGTTCCAAGCAGGATACACCTGTGCTTGCCTCCCCTGGGGCACTGGCCCTTTCCTCTAGACTTCACAGGGGTATGCTGGGCCCTTCTGGGACCACTTGTCTGCCTGCCAAGCCCAGTGGGACACCTTGCAGAACTCTTGCCACTGGGCCTCAATCTGAGGGATGAGATGAGTCCCAAGCAGGGTGTGGGGCCCTGCTCCTCCACACTATTTGCTCTCTCTGGATCTCCAGATGCTTATCAAGAGAACAACGTCAAGGTCTATTTGGGGTTGTACTGATGAGCACTCCATGATCCGGGGGCTTGGGTTGTCTGAGAATATTTTGATGTTCTGATTAAATGAGATGTAAATACTGGTTCAAACTGGTTTACAGGGGTTTGTTTGGATTTCTTTTCTTTTTAATACTTGGGTTCCCTTTATAGGGAAAACTTTCCTACTTTGCTTTGGTTTTGTTTCATTCCAGTTCCTAAATCTTACAAAGCCAGGGTCAATGCATGCTCTCCAAGTTCGGGCATGCTAGGGTAGAATCAGGGCTTTTCACACATTTTTCCATCAGAACTTCACAATCTTATTATCCCCAATATACAGAGCAGGGAACTGAGGCTCTATCCACTGCCCCAAACTGCCTTTCAGTAATTCCTAGTGAGTTGCGTAACACACATAGAAAGAAGTTAAGCAGAAGAGGAGGAAGGTCTAAGTAAGAGGTAGATACTGTAAATGTTATTATCATTCCCATTTTACAGATGAGGAAACTGAGGGTCAGAAAGTCTAAACCACAGAGTTAATAAGTGCCATAGTCAGGCTTTGAACCTAGGTCTTCCTGACTCTTAGACCAGTGTTCTATCCATTAGGCCCTCTGGTCTTCTTGTTGAATAACTGGCTTAAACTGGAGACTCTGTGGTAGTTAGACCCCTGGGTTTGAGTCCTAGCTCTATTGTTAACTAGCTATGTAGCCTGGGACAAGTCACTTTCCTTTTTTAGGCCCCAGTTTCTTCCTCTGTAAAAAGGTGATGCTGGACTAGACCATCTCAAAGTTTGCTTCTAGTTCTACCATTTGATGGTCCTAAATCAAGTGATTACTCCAAGAGAGGTTCTGGCCAGATGCACCACTCTGAGCCTCTTACCTGTCTTCCCATCTTTATGCCAACCCTCCTTTTATCCCAGTAGCTATATGAGAACAATTAATTATTCTTTCCACTAAAAAGAGGCATCAGACATTTGAGCAGGAAGGGGCTTTGTCTGGCTTCTTCATCTTAGGGCTGAGATGACAGAGGCCAAGAGAGAAGCCAGAGACTTGCTCACCATTAGGCAGTTGGCCTGTAGCGAAGCTGGGCCTTGAACTCAGGTCTTTGCAGCACCAGGCTCAGGATCATTTCCAGCAAGCAAACTGCCTGCCTCCTGCACGGGCTTCTTGTGCTAACTAACCAGCATGTGGTAGAGGAGGCTGGCTGCCAAGGCCCAAAGCTGGGCCTCCAAACCAGGTCTTTGCAGGACCAGCCCAGGGCCCACTTCATCTTGGAGAATGCAACTGCACTGGGTTTGTCCTGTTTGGCCTGGCATATGGTCATTATCAAAAGCATTAACAACGTTTCATTAAAACCAAAGTCCATCCTTCCAAGATTTTCTCTCTCACTCTCCACACAGTACAAAAGCAGCTGTAGCTATGAGTATGAGGGTAAATATGAGGTCATTTGGGCAGAGCTGGGTTCTATGGTAGCTCTAAGTAGTGAGGGAGATGAAAGGGCAATCCATTGTTTTCTAAGGGGATGGCTCTTGGTTCTTCCCATACTGGTTTTTTTTGGGGGTGAGGCAATTGGGGTTAAGTGACTTGCCCAGGGTCACACAGCTAGTAAGTGTTAAGTGTCTGATGGTCCTCCTGAATCCAGGGCCGGTGCTCTATCCACTGCATCACCTAGCTGCACCCCCCAATACTGTTTTGAGAGACAACTGAAGAAACTGATAAAGCCAAGGAATAACTTTTTGCTCTGACATGAGTCTGAACAATCTGTTCAGAAGGAACTTCTGACCAGTAGGAGCTGCCTAATTGGTCTCCTTGCTTCTATTCTTGTCTCTTTCTAAGTCATCCTCCACAAAGTGGTGAAAAGTAGCTTCCTAACCCACCTGTGCCGCTCCCCAGCTCAGGAAACTTCAGTGGCTTGCCCCTGCCTCCGGGATAAAACACAAACTCCTTTCTTTGGCATTTAAAGTCATCTACAATTTGGCTCCAACTTCTCTTTCCATACTCATTTCACTTCATATTATTCCCATCCCTGCACTACTCTCTATTCCAACAAGATTAACTTCTTTTCTGTCTCACAAGCTGAATGTTCCATCTTATGCCTCGGTGCCTTTGGTGTCCCTCATTCTCAGAATGCACTGCTTCCTCACCTCTGCCCCTAGGGTTCGTTCCTTTGATAGGTCCCCTAGAGAAGTGACAAGCTCCATCCGGGTTCCTCCATACAAGTAGAGCTGGAGGCAAGAACCAAAGGGGGCCTAGGCAGGCCTATTGTGTGTGAGGCATTGTGGGATGGGGAGGAGTTGCAGAAAGAGATTAATAAGACACAGTTATAACCATCAGAGAGTCTATGGTGTTTAGTATGGGGAAGAAAGACGTGCATGCAAATTGCTATAATTTAGAAGTGTATGCTAATAGCTATAACATAGAATACCAAAGTTGGGGGGTTTTTGAGGTATATTGGGGACAAAGAAGGATAGAAGAAAGACAGAACTCCTGTTAATATGGGCATATGGCCAGGCTAACCTCATTTCTTTTTTCTTGACAGGCTAACTAGCCTGGGAGATCAGAGAAATTCTGTAGACATAGCCTCCTGAGATTTCAGCAGATCATTTAGGACAAAATCCTTCACAGTATCCCTGTAGCTAAGGTACAGAGATGTGAGCTAGCCAATAGAATATTTATGAGGATTTAGAACTGATTGAATGACTGGACCCTAAGAATCCTCACAAATGGCTCAATCCCAGGTTTGAAGGAGGTTTGTAGTGGAGTACCTTAGGAATCTGTTCTCTGATCTGCACTGGTCACGATTTTCACCAATGACTTGAATGAAGGCATCATGGCATGCTGATCAAAAGTGTAGAAACCAAAAATCTTGGAAGGATAACTGATATGTTGGTTGGCAATGTGAGAGGCCCAAAGAACTTCAACAGACTATACTGGTCCGATCTAATAAGATAGCACTTTACTAGGGACAAAGATAAAGCTCTGCCTGGGTTCAGAAAATTAACTTCTCAAATATAGGATGAGTTCCCATGAAAAAGACCTAGAGATCTTAGTAGACCACAAGCTCAATATGAGTCAACACAGCAATGTGCTAGTCTAAAAGGTAAATGACATACTAGGCTGCATTATGAAAGGTGTGGTATTGAGAATGTATGGGGGAATAGGTGTGCTATATTCTTCCCTGGTCTGGCCAGATCCTGAGTATTGGGTTCAGTTTTGAGCACCAAATTTTAGGAAAGATAAAGATGAATTGATGAATGTCCAGAAGAGAGTGATCAGGATAGTGAGAGGGCTGTAGAGTACAGGACCCAGTGGATAGAAATGGGGATAGTTAGTCTAAATAGGAGAAGACTTAATGAGGATATAATGGTGCCTTCAAGTATCTGAAGCAGACCTAGGAGCAAAGGGATGGATGTTGCAAAAAGGCAGATTTAGGCTGGATGGAAGAGATCAGACTGTGGGCACACAAAAGATGTAGAACAGACATTAACCACCCGGCCCACAGAACTGGAAGGAATATCAATTAGGAAAAGTCTGATACTAAATGCTGGTGGGCCAGAGACAATAGAGAGCCAGCCCAAGGACCCCACTGCTCCTCACAAAATGCCCCAAAGCCTGAAAGGGAGGCCTACGGCAAGTTTGGGTCAAATCTTCAGGATAAGATCCATGGGAGAACATGGAAAAGATGTGGCAAGGATGAAAGGCTTGCAGATATTGCAATCTGCACCCGGAGAAGGGAAGAGAATGCTGTTCCATTGAAGTCCTGAAGCATTAACCTAACTGGAAGCCTGTTGCTAAGATTTTGGCAGATTAAGAGCAACAAACCTTGTTCAAATTCCCCAACTCTCCCCACAGCAGAACAGCATGGATGCTTGCAGATGTCAAACTTTAGTTGTTGTTTTTCCCTTCATGCCTGGCATGAGATGAAGGTATCCGGGGATCCTGGGAAAATGTGTGTGCTCAAACTACCCAAATCCACTTTGGAGTTTCAGTGCTCATTTAGGAAAAAAAGCCTGTGGACGGTTGGCTGTGGGTTTATCGCCCATGAATCTCCAACCTCCTGGAACCCTAATAACTATGCATAATAAAGGCAAATTAAATTGGAAATACATGCAAGGCCCACACTTGCATGCATCATTGATGCCTCTGGAGCGTTCAGACTAATTGGAAAGTACCTCAGGATGTATGGGCAGCTATCAGTTATCCAATGGAAAGGAGCAAAGGATGCCAGAGAGCTTTTGAAACAGGGGGGAAATTTACACCAGCAGGGAGCCGGTATAGGATGAAAGCCACAGCATGGCACAATATGCATTGGAGAGAATGTTGGACTTAGAGCCAGCAAGACCCGGGTTCAAATCTTGCCTCTGACACTTACTAGCTGCGTGGCTGGGAGTTGGTCATCTGCCTTGAAGCTTCAGTTTCCCTCTCTATAAAATGAGGATACCACTTACTGTAGCACCTACCACCCAGGGATGTTGGGAGGCCTAAAGAGGATAATACTTTGTAGCAATTATGGATAGAGACAGGGATAGGGATTAGAGCTGATATTGCGCTGGCTCCCAGTTGAAGAAACTCTAAAAATGTAGGCTGGTACCTTCTCTGCAATTGAAAGCCTTAGAGTTATGATATTATTATTATGCTTACTCTTCAGTAAGTCACACGTGGCTGAGATGTGACTGTTACCCCTGCAGCCCATTAAGTGGGTGGGCATTTTCTTGGGGCTGTCCAAGTTAGATCACACCCACTATCTGTTTCCTTTGTTCCTAACCCCCAGGCCCCAGAGGGCTACCAGAGCAAACAGCTGACATGACATGCTCCTTTGAACCCTTCTCCACTATCACTTGAAGCTGGTGTTATGCACCATCATCAGTTGCCAGCAGCATTACAGGACATTTCCATGGTGCTTCCAGGTTTACAAATTGAGTTTACTGTAAGAAGTTTTTATTAACATTAACTCTATGTCAGGCTCTGTAAAAGGTGCTGGAATTACAAAGACAAAAATGAAAATGGAACCCTCAAGGAGTTTACATTCTACTGAAAGCTACACAGACAGTCAAGACATATAGAGTCATTTCTTTGGGGGCGGAGAGGTACTACCAAAAGAGCAGATCAGGAAAGGCCTCTTGAAGGAGGTAAGCCTTGAATGGATCTAGGGAGGCAAAGGAGAGGAAGGAAACTTCCCTACTGGTTTTCTGTCTTCAGACTCATCCTGAACTCAACCATCTTGATTCTATCCTCAACTGAAGCTACAGTGCTTTCTCCCTCTCTCTTCCTCTCTCCTGTCTCTTCTCTCCTCTTTCTCTGTCTCTGTGTCTCTGTGTGTGTCTCTTTCTGTGTCTTTATCTGTCTCTCTGTGTGTCTCAGTCTCTGTGTGTCTCTCTGTCTCTCTCTGTGTCTTTCTCTGTCTCTCTTTGTGTCTGTCTCTCTCTGTGTGTCTCTGTCTCTGTCTCTGTCTCTCTCCCCCTCCCTCCCTCCCTCAGCTGCCCTAGTCTTTGGAGTAACAGGCACCTTGGAACCATTTCCCCAGCTTCTTTGGCTTTCTAGTTTGAGTGTCTGAACCCCAAGTCTAATTACAACCCCAACCTCAAATCCCCGAGTCCCCCACTATAACAGAAATGGACTTTGCCTATGAAATAAAAGGTTTGGACTAGGTAAGAGTTGAAGTTTCCTCCATCTCCCTCTTTGATGCTGGTTTTCCTCCATCATTGCCCATCAACTCAACACTTAACTCGTAGTCAGTATGAGCCTAGCTATTTACATTGAAGCTCCCAAGCCAAAGGTGATATCTTGTCTTCACTATATCCTGAAAGGTTCCACTTCACAGCACACAATCCACAATTCAAAATAATGGCAACGATAATAAAAATCATCCTCGTTCGTTAAAATGGGATTTAATCGTTGGCAGCCAGCCACAGAATGGCAAAAAATCAGTTCATAAATCTGAATGCATTAGCCAAAATAACAGGGAAAAATGGGCAGTCTATCTGACAAATTCTCATAGAATCACAGAATATCAGTGCAAAAAGTGACCTTGGAGAGCATCTCATCCAACCTCCTCATATGCGAGCTGGGGAAACTGAGACTCAGAGAGGAGAAAGTCACACGGTGTCAGAGATAATAAGCCCATCCATTCTGGAGGCAAAGGGCTATAGGGCCTCTTTTACACCCAATACTTTGTGTTAATTTCCAAATTTCTAAGCCTCTGGCTGAAAAGCTCAGGGAATACACATTTCAACTGTGCCTCCAATGCACTTTCCTCACAGCGGCCCTGGGGGTCAGTCTGTTGGTAGGCCTCTGTAACCTCATTTTACAGATGAGAAAGCAGCCTCTGAAAGGGGATGTGACTTGTCTGCAGTCATACAGCCAGAGAGGGGCCAAGCAGGACATCCACACCGAAATCTTTTGACTTTTAAGGTCAGTGCTCTTTCCATTATGCCAAGATGCTTCTGAATGACAGCTCCAACAACAACAAAATCCAAACCCCCAACATCAGAAAAATGAACTAAAATCAAGGATGGAATTCATGGTTTTTTAATCATATCATGTAATGCTTATAAAAAACAGGCTATGGTATTGGAAGCAGTGCAATGCAATAAAGAATGCTGAATCATGGGACTTGGATGCAAATCCCACTTCTGATGCTTACTAGCTATATGACCTTGGACAAGTCATTTCCTCATTTTGTGCCTCAGTTTCCTCCTCTGTAAAAGGAGGGGTTTAGACTAGATGCCTCTAAGGTCTCTTACAGCTCCAGAGCTATGTTCCTATGACTTCATTTTCTTTCTTTCTTTTTTTCTTTCTCTCTCTCTCTCTCTCTCTCTCTCTCTCTCTTTTTCAAAGAATGGGGCATCTAGGTAGTACAGTAGATAAAGCACTGGCCCTGTAGTCAGGAGGACTTGAGTTCAAATCCAGCCTCAGATACTTACTATCTGTGTGACCCTGCGCAAGTCACTTAACCCCAATTGCCTCAAAAAAAGAAAAAAAAAGAAAAAGAAAAGAAGGAATGATGAAATGTTTTACTCCTTTGAGAACTGGACAGAAGGGATTCTCCGGTCACAAACTTATGTGCTCTCATTTACTGGCATTGTGGACAAAGCAAGTTATCACCTATAGCCATTATTCTTTAGGGACTAGGAAAACAGCTCCTCTCCCTTTCTTTTCAAATGTCAATGTTTATTTTAAAAATAAAGGTTTCTTTTCTTGCGGAATTCTGTTTGGCACATGTTAAGAGAAAGGCAGGTTTGAGAAATTTGCTTTGAAAAGGTACAGGTGTTTGGACAATTTACTGGCTAGTGGCCGAAAGCACCTTGAAAATATTATGCAGGCTGCTTCTAGATGGTCTTATCTCTGTTTCTTGAGAGATTGGGGTCGTTTTAATCCACAGTGACTGAAAGCTATGAGGAGAAGTAATTTAGATCATTCTTTGGTGCCTTTTCCTACTCCCCTTCCCCTCCCTCCAAGTCTTATTTACATTTTTTCCAATGGTTGGGCCCTAGTAAGGATAACATGTAGGACACCATGTGTGCACAAGAGAAAAAAATTGGCAAAATGTGATGAAATAAACCTTCAGGTCCTTACCTAGCCCTAAGCTTCATGAAGACAAAGAACTTGATTTAGCCAAATGTTGGATCTCCATTAGCAGAGACAGAACGTACTGAGCCAACATGTCATTGCTGGAAAATGATTGTCATCTCTAAATTATATGTTCATATGCTAAAAATCATTTGTCTTCCATGGTGTTTTGGCTTTTATTCCCAGTGCTCAGGCATTCTGTAGCCTCGGTTAGAAAACCAATGTTTTGCATGTCTCCTTGGCTCACACTGGCCTAGCTAAGGCATGCAAGTGTGGTAGTCTTGCCTCTGGGAACTCCCCGGGATATAACAGGCAAGAGCTAGCAGCACCTGTCAAGTGTGTTGGGTCAGGTTCGGAATACATTGGTAAGCTATTGAGGACACTGCTGCTAAGTCCCAGGATGCTGATCAAGGCAATAAATAACAAGTTGACATTCTTTGCTAGTTTCCAATTTCCTTGACTTCAAGGGAATAAGGGGGAATACCTTATCTAGTTAGTCATAGGAACAAAGGGTCATAAATTTATGTCAGAGAGGTATGTTAGAGGTGATCTACTCCAATCCTCTCATTTTACAAGTGAGGAAACTGAGGCCCAGACAAGTGGAGTTGCTTGCCAAGGTCATCAGATAGTAAGGAGCAGTTAGGAACTGACCCCAGATCAGTGAATCCAGCACCCTCAGTGTTGTCCCCCAGGTAAGGAGGGGACCATTGTGACCTCCTGAGCTTCAGTCCCACCAAGGCTACCTCCCTCACAACATCTGGGAGGCCCCAGAACCACCCTACCCCAGTGGGTCTGCAAAACATAGAAGTCCTCCTGGCCTCTCAGGGAAGCTGTGGGTTTCCCAAGACTCCATCGTCTACCTTAGTGGAGACTGGCAGGCTCAGAGATGCCCTGGAATCCTTTCTTCCAGTTTAGACAACCAAGAGACACCATGGGCAGGCATCAGTGCTGTCTGTATTAGTGCCCAAGGAAATGGGCTCAGTGCTTAGCAAAGTGCCTCTGTCCCTTAAAGGCTGGTTCTCTAGGCTCTGTCTCTCTGGCCTGACCTACCATGGCACTTGAGTGATAGAAAGTATTGGGGGAGGGGCAGAGGGAAGAGGCACTAAAGAGACTATAGGTGAAACTGAATTGTACCTTTCTCTATTTCCTTTCTTTTTCATTTTCCTTTACCCTTTCGAAAAACAGGTCTGGGAAATAAAATCATTCATTTCTGCCATGGGCTTTTGCCCCAGTTATTGAGTTAGAAAAATAGGAAAGTGATTCAAAGTAGAAACTCGTTAGTGCTCCTACGCTCAAGATTCTCTTTCTCCTCTTTTCTACCCCTTGCCTGGAAGGCCTCCCAATCTACCACCTTTCAAGGTCTCCCAGAAAGGCCAAAAGCAATGGTGGGAGAAAATTGGAAATGAATTTTTGGAACCGCATATACATTCCCAAAGCCGATGGTGGACAATGGAAAAAGTCACAGACCACTTTAAAAAAAAAAGAGGCTACGATCACCCACCTCCCCAGAATTCAATCCATCTCCTCGGTCTCTTTTCAGGCTTTTCAAGCAACTGCGGGGGCGAGATTGAAAGGGAAAGTAGCCCAGGCGGGCCTCTAAATCCCACTTAAGTCACTGGGGTTATGGGTGTGTGGGGGCTATTGGGTATGAGACTGCCAGTGTACTTTGTTGTGGAAAATTTTAATAGACTCGAGAGCCCTGTGAAATGTATTTTTTATGATCAAGGGAGAGCTACTCCTTCTCCCCTTTGGAAGAAGAAAGGAAACCAAGGAAGCTAAAAATTCCAGCTTGCCAGTCATAAGATCTTAATACAAACAGCTGTTTGGAGAATGATTTGTCTCTTCAAAGAAATCTGATACCTGGGCGGGGGGGGGGTGTTAAAAAGGGGGAAAACACATTTTGTCAAACGTAATTACAATTGAATCAACTGTTTGAAATCTTCATGGCATCTCTATGCCCAGCTACGAATAGTCAACAGTTGCCTGTTAAGAAACACTGAATAAAGGTACTCAACAGAAGTTTGAATTTTTTTTTTAAATGGGGTTGGGGGGCATGGGATGGTACATTGTCCTGTCAGGCCGTTTGAAAATTATGATGTGCCATATGCCAACTATTACATTGTAATTCTTGGTTTCCTAGTGTCTGGGCATGCAGTCTGACGTGTAAGTCAACCTGCACCTTCCTGGCATTCCTGGGGTAACTGGTGCCCTTGAGACATCACATGATGTTGGGGGCATAATGGAAAGATCACTAGCTTGGGGGTTAAAGACTGGTTCCAGTCTTGGCTTACTACTTACTTTGTAGTTCAGTCAGAAGGAAGTAAGCTCCTTTAGAGGAGAAGTTATTCTTTTTTTTGTATTTGTATCTCTAGTGCCTAGCACAGCGCTTGGCAAATAATAAGTGCCTAATAAAGAGTTGTTGATTGATTGGCTGTGTGGCCCTAGGTGAGTCAGTGAACATCTCTAGACTTCATTTTGTTGTTGTTCAGTCATTTTGCAGTCATGTCTGACTTTCTGTGACCCTATTTGGGGTTTTCTTGGCAAAGATACTAGAGTGGTTTACCATTTCCTTCTTCAGCTCATTTTATAAAATGAGGAAACTGGGGCAGAGTAAGTGACTTGCCCAGGGTCACACAGCCAGTAAGTATCTGAGGCCATATTTGAACTCATGGAGATGAGTCTTCCTGACTTCAGGCCTGGGGCTCTACCTACTGCAGTGCTACCTAGCTGTCCATGTCTTACACATAGCAGATGCTTAAAAAGTACCTGTTAGACTGGATGGAAATATTCACAATTTTACTAAAATAAGCAGCAGCAGCAGCAACAACAACAACCACCCCTCACTAACAGAACTTTTCATTCTTAGAACATCCAAGCTGAAGTAGACTTAGAGGTTATCTAGTTCCATTCCATTTTCCAGAAGAGGAAACTGAGGCCCAGACTGGGGAAAGTTCCTCCTCTAAGGTCATGAACAGCAAAGCCTGGAATGACAACTTGCTTCCTGCCTTCCTATCCAGTGGTCATTAATAACACAAAAGAATAACTGCATAAGGCTTAATGCTAATTGCAAAATTTGAGAGCTCCAAGGACACTCAGAGATCATCTAGGTCAGGGGTTCTTAACGTTTTTACATCCCGGACCCCTTTGGCAGACTGAGGAAACCCTTTTCAGAATCATGGTTTGTATATGCATAAAATGAAATACATAGGATTACAAAGGAAATCAATTATATGGAAAGATAGTTACTGAAATATTTTTAAAAAGCAAGTTGACTGATCCCTGGTTACGAACCCCTGGGCAGTCTAAGTTTCTTGCTTTCACATGGGAGGAAACTGAGGCTCAGGTTATTAAGTAATAGACCTGAGGTTCTTTCCCCGCCCCCCACCCCGCCATTCCTCCCTGTAACCTACCCCCCCCCATGTCCTCTGATTCCAAATATAGGGCTCATTCCACTAGGCACTGACTTCCTTCTCTTGTTCCTTTTTAGTTTTCTTTCTTTCCTCTGAGAACAATAGTTGGCACGTGACAGAAGGTGTTTCTGCCTGTCTATTCCAAATGAACTGCCAGAAAATCCGTAATATGGGCTGTGCCAGGGGTCAAACCTGCTTTCCTGTTGCTCTCTTGCTATCTCTACGTGTCAATGAAAGTCTGTTCTGATTCTCCTGCGAGGGTGCTGACCTGAATCCTCAGCATAGGTGAGAGAGATTGCAAACTCACAGATCTTGATCCAATCTCAGAGACTCTGGCCCATTCTAGAGGAGTGGGGGGTGGCTCAGACCTTCCCTTGTCCCATCCTCCCCTAAGGTGGGTCTTTGGTACACCCAGGATCACCCTTCTGCCTAGGTTGGCACCTGGAGCCTTGGGGAGGCCAAAGATCAACCCCAGCCCCCGCCTGGCTCCTTTAACCATTAATTAACCTATTGACACTCACCTGAAGTTCCCAGAGCACTTCCTGCCCCCAGAATATTGCACCTGAGGCGAAGCTGCCCTCTCCCTCCCACCTGCTGGAGTAAGCTGCAAGGAAAATTCCATGAAGCTGTTCAGCTAACTGCTGCCCACAGAGTTTTCAGGGACTAACTAACAATGCCCAGGCCCTCTCGCAGGTGTCTGCAGCCTGGGCTGCCTCCCCCTAAGAAAAGGCAAGGTCTCCCCTTTTAGGGGCACCTCACCCAAGGGCCCCCGCATCCATATTCATTCACATTAAAAATGGCTTTCCAAATGAGGAAGAATTTGACCTTGTTCCATTTATAGAACAAAGAGCCTGCACTTTGAATTTTCTGAAGTGCAAACAAATCATAAAAAAGAGGAGTTGCTACTCACACTGAAACTGACCCCCCCCCCTCTTTTTTTTTTGTCTGAGCAAATACTTTCAATCATTCTCTAGAAAAAGATTAACTCGATCTGTGGTCAATAACAAGTTACTCAAGAATGCATGCTCTGCAATGGGGATGGCATCTGAGCCCAAAGCCTCTGAAATACATATGGGGCCAGTGAATGAAGAAGCATGGAAGAAGGGGCATCCTACCTGGGAAGCTCCTTTAGCATAGGGAGACCTTCCTGATGTCTTCCACTTGTAAGCTCCTTGAAGGCAGGCAGAGGCTGCTTTACTTTCTATCTTTGTAGCCCCAAAGCCTAGCACAGGGCCTCTTTCTAGTGGAAAGCGTACTGTCTGGGAAGTCAGGAGACTGATTTTACAACTTACTATTTGAGTGACCTTTGGCAAATCACTTCTCCTTTCAGAGGTCTATAAATAAATGTTTTTTTTGGTTATTGTTCTTGGTGTTAAATCTTGGTTTCCTCCTTTGTTATGCGAGGATGTTGAAGGAGATGGTCGCTAAGGTCCCTTCCAGCTGTGACATTCAATGCTTCTAGGAAACTTGGCAAAAAATATTGAAAACATATGGGATTGTTGTTTTTAAAAAACCAAACAAAATACAAAATAATTTGTGCCAACTGAGATGATTTTTTTGTCTGCAAAGAAATAAAACCCACAAGTAAGTTGGCCTAATTTTCTGATGCTTTAAAAAATAGTCTCTTTAGCTAAAAGTGTCACTATTTTTAACATATGGAAGATACTTGTGATCCCTCTGGGGATTTGTCTGATATGATAACATGAACAAAAGGGTTAATGGCTTTTGCTGTGATGGCTCCATGATCTCAAGGGTATGGGCATGCCTTCCATTGGTGCTGATCACAACCTGTCATGAACACTTTTTTTGTCTAGGGGTTTTTTGTTCATATCTTTCCATAATTCTTCCCCCCAAGGATCCAATCAATTAAGTTACAGGGGACTTCCTATGGTTCTTTGGTGTAGCGCTGAGGATAGAGCACTGGGCCTGTAGTCAGGAAGACTTGAGTTCAAATCCTTCCTCAGACACTTCCTAGCTGTGTGACCCTGGGCAAGTCACTTAACCCTGTTTGACTCAGTTTCCTCATCTGTAAAATGAGCTGGAGAAGGAAATGGCAAACCACTTCAATATCTCTGCCAAGAAATCCCCCCAAAAGGGGTCACAAAGAGTCAGACATGACTGAAATGACTGAATGACAACAAAATGGTTCTTTGAGTACTTCCTGGACTATCTCTCCCTCTTGTTCCATGACTAGCCCACCTCCTTTTCTGATCATATGGATCCTTGATGGCATCTCTGAAGCTACTTCTCTAGTGCAAGCCACTGTGTGTGTGAGATGTGACATTTCAAGTCTTCTACATGGCATGGCTTCCAAATGATCATGAGTCTCATTGAAGAAACACTCAATGAGAGGCAATATAACATTCAGGGGCTCAGTGCACTCAACCCAGTTCAAGGCAGCATGATTTTAGTGGCTAAGACACTCAGACTAGATGTGGAACTGTGGGCAATAATTCACTTAACTTCTGTGCCTTAGTTTCTTTATCTGTAAAAATAAGGGGTATGGCTCCAAAGGTCCATTCCAGCCCTAAGTCTAAGATTCTATGATCCTCAATCATCAACAATCAAAAGCAACAACTAGGAAACTTTATCATCACTAGGGAATCCCTCTTCTTTTTGGACTTGCCATACTTCTAGCAAATGTATTGGATAGCCATATGTTCCCCTATTTTATGCTTTGTTTGATGCTGATACCAAGCAGATAGATCAACAAAGTTATCTCCATGGTCAATATCTTTGCTTTTGTTTGTTTCCTATTTTTAGAGTTAACAGATTGTTGGAACAGGTTGGGTTAGAGCTGGTACAAATGCCCACAGTGTCTTCTCATCTTTATTCTTGTTTCTATTTTGGGACCGGCTTTGCCCTTCTGTACCAGTGGATGATCTGACTGCCCACCAACAATGGATTCCAAAATGACTCCCACAGCAATAACCAGTTGCCTCCTGTTTGTTACAATAATAATTTTCATTTGGTATAGTGCTGGACTGTGCTCACTGTGCCTAGTGCCCTATGGCTGAAGAAAATATTCATTAATGTGTGTGAGACACCTGGAGGAGTCTTTTACTTATCGAAAGCCTCTTTCATTTCTTAATTCCCCTACCCATCCAAATCCTTTTCTCTGCTCACCTTCCTATTGAAGCCACCAAGTATCAAGATATCCAAAGGTTTGTCATGCTGGGGTGAGAGTGGGGATAAGCTCCCACTCTCTATAAAATGCTCCAATAGCATGTGTCTCAAATAGCCTCTGACAACCGAAGCCCAACACCTGGCCTTCTTGTGGCGGAACTGTTTCCACTAACAGGAGAAGGGGTGAAGGCGAGTCACTGGCACCTTAAAACCAGTCGCTTCGGACAGGTGGGGCTCGTCAGCCTTGGTAGGCGACTCGCCTAGGGGAAGGAAAACCCTGATTTTAAACCTCTGCTGCCTTGTGGCTATACCCATATATGGAAAAAGCTTCGGGAGTTAACGCTGAGGAAAAATCAGGAGTCGGAGTCCCTTAGGCAGTTGGATGTTGGACATCACATCCCTCTGGCAACTCCTGTGGCGGCACTGGTGCCAAACTGTATAGGCTCTGCCTCTCCTTTGGATCCACCAATGTCTCGGAGAGGGGAAACCTGCTGCATGGGCAACAGCTTGTTTTCCATATTGATCCGCCCAGGCCAGCGCCATGGAGAGGACACTCCAGCTACTCCTCATGGGGTAGATACAACACACAGCCACACTGTGGTCTGTGGCTCTTCAGGGGCCTGATCAATGGTCGTCAACGACTGGTGGAGGCCTACTACTACTACTACTATTACTACTACTAATATATATATGCCTGACTCCATTTGAAGCATCATTGTCAATTTCTGCACAGGGCCCTCTATTCCTTCCTCCTCCACAATTTTCTTCAAGGCGGCCTGCTTATTCATGCGCCTCATGGGCACAACGTAGTTGTGCTTCTTTGAGGAGAAACTAAGAGCCATTCTTCCCCATCAGGTGGCCTCCCTATCTTTTGCTATCATCTCTAGAGAGAATGGTAATAAGGATGTGGTTCAGGTCCTTCAGTTCACTGATTGCCTGTCAAGAGTGCCAACAGCTAAACTGGGGTTTGTGGAAGGTCAGAGGTCTCTGTGATTCTTAGCAGCCTGGGCTCCCCGTTTCTCACCACTCCTGCTATGATCAGGGTATAAGTGGGATGGGGTCACACAAGTATGAGGACCACTAACAGTTTCTAAAATCCAATTCATGGGTTGCTGTGAACACAAAATTCATCATCCAAGTGGCTAACCGGATTCTGAGGAAGCCGCCCACACTTAGCCTTGGACTTCAGGCACAATTTCTTGTTCCACCTGCTCTTAAAGTCCACCCTGGGCCAATCACAGCATCAGAGATCATAGGATCATCAATTGGGAATCTTAAGGGATCTAGGATATCATTCAGTCTACTCCCCTCATTTTACAGGAGAAATCTAAGCCACACAGAGGTTACATGACTCACTTGAGGCCATACATTTAGTAAGTGGTGAAGCTGGGCTTGCTGAACCTCTCGTAGCCTCAGTTTCCTCTTCTGGAAAATGGGGCTTCTGGTCACTGCAGCACTTCTCCTAAAGGGTTCTCTGAGGTTCAAAAGAGATCATGAATGTGAAAGGGCCTTGCAGACCTTTAAGCTCCAGAGGAACGTCAGGAAAACCTGTCAGAGCTGGCATATAGTTGGCACAAGCTTTAAGAAGTCCGAGTCACGTGGCACCCATAATGAGGCCTCAGAGGAGGCCTTTCAAGGAGTGGTCAGTTATTCCTGGCCCCTGCTCTGGCTTGAAGTTATTCAGTGAAGCTTCAGTGCCAAGTTCATTGCATGCACTCAATAGTGACCATGAAGAAACTGTTCCCGGTATTAAAAGAACAAAACGTGGTCGCCCACAGACAGTGATCAGATATGAAGCTTCTATTTAGAGAAGATGTAATAATTAATAGGACTTGGGGAGGTGGTCAAGAATGAATTTCTGAACTCCCAGCTTGGTCTTATCCTTTTAACTGATTCATATGAGCTGTGAAGGTTATAAAATACTCAAGCTACAAATGGAAGAAAACCCATATTGGGAAGCATTCATTCTCTCTGTCCTCCCTCCTGGTCCACTCTCCTTGCCCCCCCCCCACATTCAATGATGTCTATTTGCAAATGTAAATGCAAAGAGAGGAGGCTGTCAGTGGTTTGGGTTCATAAAACAGGACACTCCAGCTCAAGTGAGATTTCTACACTTCCCATGAGTGATACAGTGAAAAGAAGGAATTGTTCTTGGCCAACTTATGTTCCTCATAGCAAGTATTTTTGCTTCTTTAGATCATGGCTATAGGGATGAAGGAGGAAGCTGAGGACCGGGATGTCACTTGGCCAAAGTCTCACAGTTAGTATGCAGATGAATGTCCTCGGAGTGTCTGTCTATAAGTGAAGACGTTAATTATGACGAGGTAAACTGAACTCTACCATTGTGGCGTCTGTGAAATCGAGGTGGCTTCATGAAAATATGTTTTAAAGATTTTTTTTAACTTCCAAACTAATCTAAATGAGAATAATATATGTCTTCCTTTCCCACCTCCTTCATATCTGCTAATTATCTACTCAATGATAGTCCAACTCAGATGCCACCTTCTCCATGCTGCTTGCCCTGATTCCTCTTCCCAGTAACAACCTTCCTTTTCCCCCCTGACTTCTCAAGGATTTTGTTTTGTCATCTTGCAATGCATTTCCAAGGTAACCATCTGTCGTGGCTAACCATGGTGGAGTCTTGGCATAGTGGAAAAAATACTGGTATTGGGTCAAAGGATGTGAGTTCAAATTCTACTTTTGATGCTGTATGATAGCCAATGACCTGTATGACCCTGAGGAACTTACTTGTCCTCCCTAGGCATCAATTTCCTCTTCTGTAAAGCTGAGGGGAGGGGGAGGTTGGATACAGGACAGACACTGAGGTTCCTTCCAGCTTTGTATGATCTTGGGCAAGTCCCTTTCTCTCCTTGGACCTCAGTTCCCCCCTCCGTAAAATGAGAGGCTTGGACTAGATAGTTTTTGAGGACCCTTCCAGCTCTAAATCTGAGATTGTATAAACCTCCAGACTATACACTTCATGCAGGTAAAGACTAAGTCTTATTTAACTCTGCACCTTCCCAAGTACTTAGTACCATGCTTAACACACCATAGGAGTTTATTTAACGTTTGTTGAATTAAACTGAGTATTTCACATAATTATAACTGGCCTGGAAGGTGGATGACCACAGTTGAAGTCCAGGCTTAATCCCCCTTCCTAGCCATGTGCCTCTGGGCAAGTCAGTCATTAATCTTTTGGAACCACAGTTTGCTCATGGGTAAAATGGGAATACTTTTGTTGGTCCCACCCAAGCTCAGTGCACTGACATTCACATACTGCTGTACTTCACATGCAAGAAGCCTGGTGAGGAAGCTATTACGGTCCTTCTCCCCATTTTACAAATGAGGAAACTGAGAAATTTCTGAGGAAGCTGAGAAATATTGATGCTTTTCCCAGGGCAGGTGCTAAATCTGAAAGTGAAAACAGAATCAGAAAGCTATGGGTTTGGGGGCAGCTAGGTGGCACAGTGGATAAAGCACCGGCCCTGGATTCAAGAGGACCTGAGTTCAAATCCAGCTTCAGACACTTGACACCAGCTGTGTGACCTTGGGCAAGTCACTTAACCCCCATTGCCCCAGGGGGGGAAAGAAAAAGAAAAAAAAAAGAAAACTATGGATTTGAGTTCCATACTCTTGCTACTAGGCTGTATTTCAGGCAAAATGACATAACAGTTAGAAGGCTAGCCTTATACACAGCAAGACATGGGTTCAAGTCCTGCCTCTGACACATATTAGCTACATGACTTGGGTAGGTCACTCAATCTCTAAAAGTATATGTTGTGGGGCAGCTAGGTGGCACAGTGGATAAAGCACGGGCCTTGGATTCAGGAGGACCCAAGTTCAAATCCAGCCTCAGACACTTGACAAACTTACTAGCTGTGTGACCCTGGGCAAATCACTTAACCCTCATTGCCCTGCAAAAAAAAAAAAAAAGTATATGTCGCAGGCCAGTTGCTGACCTGCATCAGTTGGGGGGGAGGGGGAATTTGCTCCACCAGGGAGGTCTCAGGTCTATATCCTACCCTCTCCTAAAGAATTATAACTCCTTTTTAGATTTAGCTTCTCTGAAAATGTTTTCCTGTCACTCAGTTGGAAGGGAAACCGTATCAAATTAGGTGGTGGCTGGGGGAAGAGGGGTATATGGGAAAGGAGGGGCAAGAGGAGTATGTCACATGGGAGAACAAGCCTAAAGGTCTATGCCTGGCCAAAGAGCAGGCTGGCAAAACCCAGAAGGCAGGGCAATGGAGAGGGACTCCAGGAATGGACTGCCCTTGTACAGTTGGTAGCTATCAGGGGCCATGGAATGCATTATTACCACCAGAGAAAAGAGATCTTTTTTCAAATACAGCAGGGACATTCAGGAGCAGGGGAGCATGCTTAATCAGGCCACGAGGACGGTGGAGCGTTGTCTCTTTATACCATTATGGATGACAGCGAGAGCCTTGGAGCAAAGGGAGAAAACAGCACCCTCTGAACAAAACCTTCCTGAATGTCCTTCTGAACCCCACTCCATTAAAAGAATGGGCAAATGCAAACACGCACCTTGGCCCACAAAACAGTTCCCACTCAGAATGTGGCTAACAGATCTTCGCAGATTTTAGGGCTTTTTGGATAGTTCACACTACAAGCAGTCAATGCACAGGCCAGAGAGTGGGGGCTGGGCCCTCCCAGAAGCTTTGCGGGCTCAATCATCGTAAAAAAACCATTTCTTAAACATTGGCTATAAGACGTGCCAGGCACTGTGCCATAGAAAGAGAAAAACAAAACTAGGCCCTGCCCTCAAGGAGTTTATATTCTAACAGAAAGAAAAACCATGTAAACACATAAGCACATATATGATGATTAGAGGAGAGAGCAAGGAGAGAACTAATCATGACTTAGAGGGAGGGAGGGGATGAGTGGAAATCAAGAAAGGTTTCATGTAGGAAGGGGCACCTGAGTTGAGTTTTAAAGGAGGCTAAGAAGTGAAGGTGAGGAAGGCAGGTACGGCCTTCCAAATCAATGTTCCAATTTCATAGCACAGGGGTTCTGATATAGTAGGAGTCAGGAAACCCAGGCATGGGTCCTTCCTCATCCACTAGCTTGCTGTATAAGCCTTCCTCACTGGTATGGGCCTCAGCCTCCCCTTCTGTCAAATGAAGGAGTTGAACCTCTAAAGGTCCTTTCCAGCTAGATGGCTGTTCTGTTGAAATAGATAAAGAATGCAAATATCTGATAGTTCCATACGGCATAACAAATGATTTTGGCATTTACATTTTTTGGGGAAAAAAAAACAATCATAGCCCTTCGGTCAATGACACCAGATTACTTCTGCCTTGGCCAAGCTGGCCAACCCCTCAGGTCCCAAGCTTTGGTGCAACTAACTACTCAAGTCCCTAAAGTTCATAATTACTTAACACAACATCCCATTACGCTCATCCATTAAACTGTATCTGACCACGGACAACAGTCCTTCAGTGTCCAATCTGGAATACAATCTCAGGTGAACAAAAGTGATCCAAGCAGTGTAAATATTTGAAATAGTCTATTCCACAGTACAGCACACACCCCAGCATTCCAATTGCAGGCTCGATGCAGTGGATACCTGCCCACCAGCCAGGGTGCCCACCAAGCCTCCAGCCTGACTTTCAGAGACGAGCAATTCAGGAGACATTTCTTAAACACCTACTGTGTGTGAAGGCCTTGTGTCTGGTCCTGGAAAGATATAAGCCCTTCCATCAAATCGCTGCAATACCACAATTTCAAAGGGGCAGCCACCTAGCCTCTAAACTTTGGTCGCTAATTCCTACATGGGAAGTCACTTGGGAAGGAGTTCTGTGTGCACATTAATCTAGCATGGGCATAGATATGGAGGGTCAATTAAACTCACAGATTAGGCAGCTAGACACAAAGAATCTGAAGAACACACCTGCTAGGCTTTTCCGGAGAGGCATAAGTATAGTATCGATGTTAGCAATGATAATAAATCAATGCTAAATAATCTAGTATCATTAATAGTAATAGCTAGTGCAGTTTAAAGGCTGTGAGGTAGCAGGACTCCCATATGTCAGCATAATGTAGTAGAAAGAGTGCTGGGTTTGGAGTCAGCAGAGTTGGGTTCAAATCTCACATCTGTCACTACTTATGTGATCTCTTGAGCAAAGCATTTCCCATTCCCAGGCCTCAGTTTCCTCATCTGTATAATGAGTGGGGGTGGAGGGGAGTTGGCCTTCAAGATCCCCTCTAGCTCTAAATCCTTTGATCTTCCGTTGATTCAGTAGGAATCATTATTAAGTTTAAGGTGAATAGAAAGTTAGAGAGTACACTGGGTGATGTAGGTTCAAATTATGGTGTGACCTTGAATAAGTCATTTGTCTGTGCTACACTTCTGTGCATCTCATAACTTCTGGCCCTAGTGAGATACAAGGAATTTTGGTGAAAAAAGGGAGAGAGCAGGGGCAGCTAGGTGGCGCGTGGATAAAGCACCGGCCCTGGATTCAGGAGGACCTGAGTTCAAATCTGGCCTCAGACACTTACATTTACTAGCTGTGTGACCCTGGGCAAGTCACTTAACCCTCAAAAAAAAGGGAGAGAGCAGATGTAAATGTGTTTCAAAAAATGTTGAATAGGGACAGCTAGGTGGCACAGTGGATAGAGCACCGGCCCTGGAGTCAGGAGGACCTGAGTTTAAATCTGGCCTCAGACACTTGACACTTACTAGCTCTGTGTGACCCTGGGCAAGTCACTTAACCCCAATTGCCTCACTAAAAAAAAAAAGAATAAAAAAAATGTTGAATAGTACTATTCTATGTTGAATACTATTTGTACACTACTATTCTAATGCCGGATATTACTATAATATTAGAAATGTTGAATATTACTATTATTTTGGGGTTTTTAAAGTACTGCACTTGATTTTAAGGACAGCAAATCTGATGTTCCACAGAATTGACAGTCAATAATTCCCAGGATATGACAAAATGAATGAAATTGAGTTTATTATATGCCTGGAATAAGCAACCATATGTTGTAAGGGTGGTAAGCTATATATGCAGTATTCAATTCTAAGTATATTTCCTTTAGCTCTCAGTTTGAATTAAATGGTTGATGCACTCATCACACAATTTCTTTTAGGTCCAGGGAATCTGGCCATGTCTTTTGCCCAATACTACATTATAAGGTTCTTTGAGGGCAGAGATTGAGTTTTCTACATCTTCCTATCTCCCAGAACTTGTCTGATTAGGTACCAAATGAATGACTAAATGGATGACCACTGCTAATGTCCATGGATAGGTAGGGTTATCCACTTTAGCCTCAGCTTTGTGAATAAGTACAAGAAGCTTACCAGCCTGCACACTTAATTTCCAATAGTAATCATAGCAGCTCACATTAGCTAGTGCTTTGAGGTTTACAAGGCAATTTGCCTATATTTTCTCATTTGATTTTCCAAACAACCCTGCTAAGCATCTGTTTTTATTATCTCCATTTTACAGATAAGGAAGTTGAGGATAAGAGAAGTTAAATGACTTACCCAAGGTCACGCAGCTAGTTTGAGTCTGAGGGGGGACTCAAAGCCAGATCTTTGTGATTTCAAGGCTAGTGCTCTAGATACTGTGGTATACTTCCTCTTCATATTAGATGAGTGACATAGCACGTGAATATATCTGGTTAGGATCTGAATTTATCCCATCAGGCTCACTTTCAGATTTAGGATGGTTCAAGATGGGTTTTTTGGAGGGGTGAGGGGCAGGGCGGGGTAGCCTATAATAATCAAAACATTTAAAGAGGTTTCCTATTACATGAAAAAGTATGGCCTGTAATACTCTACCTTCTAGCATACAAAAAGCTCCTAATAGCTTTCCTCTAAGGAGTGCTCCGTAATTTGTGACTTTCCCACAATTAGCTTCATATTTTATTTATGACGTGTAATGAACTGCACGTAGAAATCATGCAAGGCACTTTGCTGAGCCAGAAATCCTAGGCTTACTGTTAGAGAAGACTTTCATAGTAGACTGAAAAACAAAGCCCTCAACTCCATCAGCAAGCTAGGACTTTGGCAGCCCGAATTACTCTCCAAAGATGGTGAGATATCAAGAACGAAGCTCACTCTAAAACGCCATTCTCGGTACTTTGTCACTGTTGGAAAGCTCTTCTCTCAAGAGGTCTTCCGGGGCAAAGACAGGGGCCCAAATGCATCAGTGGCTATTCATTTATTCAACAGACACAAACACCTACAAAGCAGCAAACTCTGTTCTAGGTGTTAAGGGGGGCCCAGGCCAGATCTGGAGGGAAGGACAGTCACTCTCACCTCTAAAATGATGGAGTTGGACTGGATGACCTCTGAGTCATCAGTCCCCTGATGGGGGACCTCCTTCCTCCTCTCTATCTATGATCCCTGGGCATCTTGTTGTACCTTTGTGATAGCTAGCTGTGGGTACTTTTTAAGAGTCATATCAATCTCTTCTTTCACAACATGACTAATGTGGAAATATGTTTAATGTGATTGGACGTAGATAACCTATATCAGATTGCTTGCCGTCTTGGAGAGGGGGGAGGGAAGGGAGAAAGGGAGAAAAAATTGGAACTCAGAATCTTATAAAAAACGAATGTTGAAAACAATCGTTACATGTAACTGGAAAAAATAAAGTACTATTAAGATTGAAAAAAGAGTCATATCCATTGATCCATCAGCAAGCATTCATTAAGTACCTACTTTGTGCCATGCCACTGGGATAGATCTAAATCTAGATATAGAAATAGAAATTATATATATATATATATATATATATATATATATATATATATCAGAAATGTTGTATTTGTTTTGTAGCCCAGACCTGTGATTTCCTGAGTACAGGGAATGACTTGTGTGGAAACTCCCACCATCAATGCAGATGTGTGTTTGTCTATGACTTTTGGTCTTAGGGAGCTGTCTGGGGTCACAGAGGTTAAGTGATTTGCTCAGGATCACACATCTGGTATGTGTCAGAGGCAGGATTTGAACCCGGGTCTTCCTGACTCCACAGCTGGCCCTGTAGCCACCACACCAGGCTGCCTAATATTTAGCTCTTATTCCTAAAATAAGGTTAGTTCTCTACTGTATACTAGTTTTCCAAATGCAGCACTGACAAATTCCTTTTTATCACACACAGACACACTACGAATGGTGGAGCCTAGCTCATATTTCTCTCTCTTTTTGCCAACTTAACTGTTGCCTTGCCTCTGTCTTGTAGGGGGCAAGGTCAGCAGCCCGGCCAAGCAATCCATCTATAGATCGACATGAGCTATACTAAGGCCCATAATCCTTCCAGAGCAGAAGCAAACCCTTCTTCCTCCCCCCCAGTTCTTCAAAATAGCTCCTGAGATAAACAAGAGAACAAAAGCCAAAGAAGGAGGCTATTTGGGAAAAGAGGGTGGGCTAGAGGTAGGAAGGGAGAAGCCAGGGAGCTTCATTAACAGCACCAAGGACAATTCTGAAGACAAGATATTGAGCTGTTGTTCATGTCTTATGTCTTGTCCTTTTGAAAATGAGGGGGTTCGACTATATGGATCTCCAAGGTACCTTGCAGATCTAACATTTCATGATCTATGAGGCTCTCTCTCTCTGTGTCTCCCCCTCCCCTCACCTTGACTATTTCACTGTTGTTTCCACCTGGGAATGGGGGTAATTGGGAGATTTATTGGAGTCTTTTCTTCAGTCTTACCGGTAGCTCAATAAAGTACTTAGAACAGGGATGCTTAACTTGGGGTCCACTGATCTCTTACAGAGTCCATGAACTTGGACGGGGAAAAATGCTATCTTTATTTTCACTAACCTCTAACTGAGATTTAGCATTTCCTTCAATTATTAAAAACCATGATTTTTGAAAAGGGCTTCATGGTCTTCACCAGACTGCGGCCAAAGGGACCCCAAAAAGGTTAAGGATAGCTGACTTAGAATGTCATCCTTTTTTAAAAAATGATGAACTTAAGAAGCCCCAAATAAAATGGGCATTTCCACATCCATAGTGGTTGAACAAAACTGCAGAGCTCTCTTAACGGACAGCTTGCTTTCCTTTTTTTTTTCTTTTTTTTTTTTTTGGTGAGGCAGTTGGGGTTAAGTGACTTGCCCAGGGTCACACAGCTAGTAAGTGTCAACTGTCTGAGGCTGGATTTGAACTCAGGTCCTCCTGAATCCAGGGCCAGTGCTCTATCCACTGCTCCACCTAGTTGCCTCGCTTGCTTTTCTTTTAAGGTATATAGGATTAACTCGTGGCTTTCAAAGCCATCCTGTTTGTTTGGGTTAGAATGTCATCCTGAAGATGTTACAAAGCTTTCTTTCCATTTCTTCTGAGATCGACCCATTACTTACTAATGCTATTAATGATCAAGAACAAAGAATATTCTCCCGTGAAAATCAACCTTCCTGCCATTCCCAGGCCACCTCCTTATTCCCTCAGGAGAAAAGTGCTCTGCCCTCCTTGGACCCCTCAGCCCTTTGTAAAGATTTTAGGGACTTCCTAGGTTCTACTGGGCACGATGGGTTCTTTCTGGTAATGGAAATGACCCTACTAGACTGTCAGCTTCTTGAAGGCTGGGACCAGGTCCTAGCTTTCATCATAAACCACTCAGAACATAATAAAAACTTAATAAACCCCTGTCAAATATTGGCCTGTTCCAAGACATATGGAGTAAGAAGATAGGGACTCTTAAAACATCACGCCATAATCCCAAAGAAATATTTTCTTTTTTGGTGGGGTGGGTTCAGACCTGTGATCTAATCTGTGCAGGGCATCTGAAATGACTTGCCCAGAGTCACACAGTTAGTATATGTTAGAGTTGGAACCCAGGGCTTCCTGACTCCAAGACTGCCCCTCCATCCATTACACCAGGCTGCCTGTTTATATAGTTTAACAGTAAATTATAATAGCATGGAATTAGTGGCTCCCAGCTCCTGCCCCCCTCCCTTCACCAATGAATACTCTATATTACAGAGTGCTTAAATTTGCTTTTAAAACTCCCCTAAAACGTGTTTCTCTAAAGGTCACTATGTACCCAAGAAGGATTTTCCTCTAATAAATCTATACCTTTTCTGAGCACACACTATACCACCCACTCACATCTGAAACAAGTAACCCTTAGCCAAAACCAAACCCCACCTTGCCCCCGCCCCCAGGAAAAAAAAAAAAAGGTCAGAGGAAGGGCTGGCTCTAAGGCAAAAAATTCTTTTCACATCAAATAAGCAAACAGCCCAATTCTGATCAGAGCAATTTCATGGTGGCTAAGCTGAAGATGTAGAATCAACAGAGAGATGGGCCTTGGCACCATTTCGGGCCTGGGTCCTGTAGAAATACCACTAGGAACACATTACATCGATGGTCGCTTCTTTGGAAAGAGCCCCCAGCCCCTGCTTTTCTTTAGAGTCAGAGGATTTACTTTCTAATCCCCCCCCAACATGGGTGTGACCTTGGCCTCGTCACTTCTCTCTGGGCCTCTTTGTCAAAAGAGTGGGCTGAATTCTAGAATGTTCTGAGGTCCCTTCCGATTCTAGATCTATGATCTACAAGTCCTGAATGGAGAACAGCCCAGCACCTACAACACTTTGGTTTTTTTCATAGTTAAAGGCAACATCAGTACAGTGCCTAAGGAATTTAAGGGTCCTGGGTCTTTTTCTCCTTTATATACTGGGCTTCATCAGCTGCATGCCTTTTACTTCTGAGCAGAAGAGCCCCCCCCCCCCAACTTTGGTGTGTCCTTGTGCAGTGCCTCAGGGTATCTAAATCAGGATAAGGAGATTCCTCCACATTGGTAAGCAAAGAATTCAGGGATAGGCTGAGAATGAGACCGACCCTGGAAAGGGATGGGAGCCCTTTGGGTCACATGGGATGGGGGGGGGGTGGAAATCGTAAAAAGGAAGCACTGGTACATTCTCTCTCAGGGAAGGTTTTTTTCTTTCAGCTTTCTTTACTGGGTAGCATTTTTTTTTTAAAACAACATTCATTTTGTCCTGTGATTTTTCCATATTTTCAAAGAAACATTACTGCAATCTCCAATCCTACTTCATTCCCACTGGAGTTGAACCACATGACTAAATCTCTCTTTCCCTCCCTCTCTTTCCCTTCCCTTTTCTTTCTTTTTGCCTCTCTTTTCACTCTCTCTTTCCCAAATTCTCTCTCTTCTTTCCTCTCTCATCTTTCCCCCCTTCTGTCCTCTCCCTCCTTTCCCTGTCTCCCTCTTTCCTCTGCCCTTCTTGCTCCCTCCTTCCCTTCTCCTTCCCCCCCATTTCTGTCTCTCTCCCTCTTCCCCCTTTATTCTTCTCTCTTTCCCCCTTCTTCATTCTTCCACTCTCTTCCTCTTTTTTCCTCCCTCTTCTGCTAAATTGCTCTTTCTCCCTTTTCTCTCCTCTGTCTTCCCCCTCTCCTTAATCTTCCCTTTCTCTACCTTTCTCTTTCTCTCTTCCTTTATTCTTGTTTTGGGTGGGTTTTTTGAGGGGCAGGGCAGTGAGGGTTAAGTGACTTGCCCGGGGTCACACAGCTAGTAAGTGTCAAATGTTTGAGGATGGATTTGAACTCGGTCCTCCTGAATCCAAGGCCGGTGCTTTATCCACTGCCACTGCACCACCTAGTTGCCCCCTTCCTTTATTCTTTCTCTCCTTCCCACCCCCTCCCTTTCTCTAACCCTCCTATTGTCCCCTTTCACTTTCTTTCTCATTTCTTTCTCTTTCCTCCTCTCCTTTTCTATTCCTCCTCTCCCTCCTCTTTCATCCGCTCTCCCTTTGCTTCTCTCTCCCTCTCTCCTAGGCTCTCTTTCCCCTTATCTTTTCACCTTTCTCTCTCCTTCCCCCCTTGCTTTCCCCTCTTTCCTTCTCTTTTTTCCTTTCTCTCTCTTTCTCCCCCGTCTTCTTTCTTGCTTCCACCTCTTTCCTTCTCTCTCCCTTCTTGCTCTCTCTCCCCACCCCACCCTGAGTCTCTCAGAAGCAGTGTCTTATTTTCTTAAACATTTCTTTACTACAGGAGAGAGGAGAGAGGCAAAGATTGGGAAGTGAACGTTCTGGCTATGTTGGTGCTCCAACAGTTCTAAAGTTGGATGGCTTCCTGTGACTAGGACTTTACTCCGATGGCGTGAGGACTTGTAACTGGATCTTTTAAGAATCCAGGTCAACTTTGGAGATGGCTATTTTAGTTCTAACTTAGCTGTTAAGTTCTCTGTAGATTTGTGTAAGTCACAATTGTGGTGACATTATGCCAGAAACTGAGATTAAAAAGGATGAAAGCAACACATTTACAGTAAAAATCTCAATGATGGTAGACCTCAATTACAGTAAAACCTCAGCTAATGAGAATGCTTGCTGAATGGGAGTAGGTATGTGGGGTTCTGATTAATTTCATTTTCTGAATAGCTGAGAGTTGCCAAAAAACCATTTTGTTCTCAACTCTTTGTGGTTTCAGATTATTCTGAAATGCCAAGGTCCACTTTCTTGCCTTAGTGAGTAGACTCTTCTAAGTATAAACAACTTTCTATCACAACAGGAGATTTTTTTCAGAGCTTTAGAGTTATTTATATTACTCAGTACTGGTCAGAGCTGGGGAAGTATCATCAAATAAGAGATGATAAAACCAGGAAAATGCCCTGGTTTCCTGCAGGTGACTGCCTGAAAGGTGACTTGCCCAAGGTCACACATAGAATTCTAGTTCTAGAGCTAGAAGAATCCTCCAGGCCATCTAGTCTAACCCCCTCATTGTACAGATGGGGAAACTGAGGCATAAAGTAGAAAAGTAACTTGCCCAAGCTCACCCAGCTATGCAGTAGCATAACCGGGCCTGGAACCCTAGGACACCTGCTCCAAATCCAGTGGTTTTTTTGCCAACGGGCCTTGGGTGCTTCCTGGGCTGAATATGGCCCTGAGACCACAGGACACACCCAAAAAGTGGGTTTGGGGACTAGCTTTTTAATATGAGCTTATTTTCTTTTTTTCCACTGAAAAAGCGACGAGTTGGGTTCTGGTTAATTGATTTATCTGGCTGCTCTTTTTTTTTTAATTTAACAAAGGGACTTTTCTTTCCCCTTCCATCCTGAAAACCTTAAGGTTGCAACATGTCACTTTGTATTTGGAGCACCAAGCTCCTGATTAAGGTCTAAATAGATTTTTAACATACGAGGCCATGTCACCTTTTCAACAAGGCCCTTTTCCGCAGACTTGCCCTTCTACTTTACTCGGAAAGGCCTTATTAGCACTAATAATGCTTCCAAGAATATCTTAATTTACAACAAGCTGGCCATCTGCAGCAAAATCCAACTTCAAATATTTTAAGGCCGAAAAAAAATCATGCTTCAAGATGAAGAGATCACATTAAATGTTTCTAAATGAAAATGAAGTGGGGCCACTCCAGAGCAAAACAAAACAAAACATGTGAAATTCACATAGAAGGTAAAGCATGCAGAATGCACCATTTGGAGAGGGGCCAATGGCATTTTACTGGAGAATACTATGGGGCATAGTAAAATTGGCAAACGCGAGCAAATCCTGAGTTAAGGCATAAAAAAAAAATCCCCACCCCCACCCCCTTTTTCCTCTCTTTCTCCCTCTCCCAGTGTGGTCTAGCAAGTTCATAAGGATGTCAGAGATGGAAAATGTTTGGTTTGGTGTGGAGGGGAGTAAGGGAGTTGAGATGGAATAGAATTTCAACTGAGTGAATAGAACTAGCATGTATTTTCTACCCTCTCTGACCTCTACTTCATTGTCCCTTGAATCTATCCTCTTCTTTACAGTCAAATGACCCCTGCCAGAATTCAGGCTCTTGAGAGGCAACATGGCAGAGTGAAGAAAGTGCTATATTTCAAGTCAGGAATGAATGTGTGGCTTCCAGTTGTGTCTTAGGTACTAGCTGTGTACTGTACACAAGTCACTTCACTTTTCTGGGCCTTAGCTTCCTCCTTTGTAAAATGAAGGGGCTGGACTAGGGAGCCTCTGGGGGGTCCCTTCTAGCTTTAAATCGCAGCTTCTGATCTGAAGTCACTTAGTCTCCTCATTTGGAAAATGACGGGAATGGAATAGAGAGTTTCTGAGGACCTCCTCAGTTCTAGGATCTGATGAGTGACTTTGCACAAGTCACTTCCTCCTTCCTGGGCCTCAGTTTCCTCCTCTGCAAAATGTCTTGCTCTCTTACCCAGGTTTTTAATCATTCAATTCAATGAAACAAGCTCCGATTAAATAATGCATACAGTGAGCCAGGCACTGGTTTTAGGGACTTCGGAGACCCAAAAGAAACTCTCACTCTTCTCAAGGTGCTTTCCTTCCCCCGGCTGCATACAGGATATTCCTGAAACCCATTGAAATGCATAAGCCCATCTCTCCCCTCCTCCCCACTCCACTGGGTAGGGTGCTCCCGCTCGCTCTCTCTCTCTCTTTCTCTCTCTCTCTCTCTCTCTCTCTCTCTCTCTCTCTCTCGCTCTCTCTCTCTCTCTCTCTCTCTCTCTCTCTCTCGCTCTCTCGCTCACTCTCTCACTTACTCGCTCTTTCTTTTTGTGAGGCAATTGGGGTTAAGTGACTTGCCCAGGGTCACACAGCTAGTAAGTGTTAAGTGTCTGAGGCCGGATTTGAACTGAAGTCCTCCTGACTCCAGGGCCGGTGCTCTGTCCACTGTGACACCTAGCTGCCCCTAGGTCCGCTCTTTTTAAAGGAAACTCCCTCAACAGTACAATGCTCCTAAAGGTTGTGTAGCATTAACTGATCAGGGGTTCTTTGTCACAAGCCTCACCCTCCAAAGTGGAGCATTCTTGATGCCCACCAGTGCCAAGAAGGGAAACAGAAGCAGAGTACTTGCTTTCCACAGCTTGTCCAAAGTCACATGAGAATCTCTCACCAGGGTTATTATATTGAAAGAATTTTCTATGCTGATACCACTTGCTGGGCCATCCTGCCTTTTAAATATTTCACCGGTTACGTCTACACTCCAACCCAAAAAGGGCATCTGTCAAGACTATTTCGGAGTCTAACCAAAGAGAAGAAAATGCTCCCAAAGTTAAATTCTTCCCCTAGAGGGGGCGCTGACAAAGGAGAGAGAGCCACGTGGCTTAAGAGTCACTTGCACTGAAAGAGCTGCCAAAAAACTCTCCCCTATTATTCCTAGAAAGCCCCTAAAGACAAGAAAACAATGTGAGGGGGATAAGCCCCTGGAGCTCTGAGTTAGGGGCAGCTTTACTTTCTTCTAAGTGATTGCAGCAGTACTAAAAGTGAAACTCCCTTATAGGCTTCCATTAGATTGTAAGCTCCTTGAGGGCGAGGACTGTCTTTTGCCTTTTGGTATCCCCAGTGCTTAGCACAATGTCTGACACATAGTAACCACTTACTCAATGTTTATTGAATGATTGATTGAAAGCTGAATATCAGGAACCCTGCCTGTTGGCATTGGGATTTTTTTTCAATAGTTAAGACAACAGAAAATACTTAGCTGTTGGAGATGGGCTCTCTACTCTCATAACAATCCAATAACAGAAACTCCAATCTGAGACCTAAGGTGGCCTAAGCATTTGCTCCCAAGCTCAGTTCAGGTGCCACTTCCTTCATGAAGTCTTTCTAGATCCCAGCCTGTTGAGAGTGTGCACTTCCTCTTTAAATCACCTTGTGTTGTCTGTGTTGAATTCCCGCCCCCTTTCAATATAAGCCCCCTGAGGACAGTGCCTAGCTCGATTTTTGTCTTCCTAGCTCTAGTGCCTAGCACAGGATTTTAGACTGAGTACCAATAGCTAGATCTTACACAGTACTTGCAGGTTTAGAAAGCACTTTGTATGTATTCTTATTGGATCCTTATAATAGCTCTGAGAGTCAGCAGCTTTTATCATTCTCATTTTACAAATGAGGAAACCGAGACCCGGCGATTAAATGACTTGCTCAGGGTCACATAGCTAGGCGGTGTCAGAGGTGGGATGTAAACCCAGGATTCCCTGCTGGCAAGACCGGCTCTCTCCTCACTGCACCAGGTGGCTTTTTACAGTAGGATCCTAATAAATGTTTGTTGACCTACGCTGAAAATGGGCCTGGGAGGCCGATGCCAAGTCAGGTGGTCATTTTGACCCCAGGCAGTCCAAGTGTGCCTGCCAGGATTTTTATCAGTCATGCCAGAAAATGCAGGCCCAGATTTAGAAAACCAAGTTCATTTCATATAGGCCTAGACTGTCAAAGTTAGAAGGGCCCTTCAAAGAGAGAACATTATTGGTTAGAGCTGGGCGGTGCTTCAAACGCAATCTACCTGTCTCATTTCACAGATGGGGAGACAAGTCCCAAGTGCAGAGCTGGCTTGCTCAGGGTCACATAGTGGCTAGGCGGTGTGAACAGGACCTCAGGCTCTTCATTGGGGAGCTAAAGGCTCACATGGGATCACAGATTTAGAGTTGGAAGACACCTGAACGTTCAGGCAGAAATATACGATGTTAAAGGTGGAAGGAAATGGAGAAATCATCTCATATAATTTCCCAGAGAAGACAAGCACACAGAGGACTACCCTTGGTCTCCCACAGAGGCTCCGCTGTGTTTGGCCAAACCCTGGCTTACCGTTCACAGAACGGCACCGTTTCTTCTAAAGCCCTAAGAGCTCTGAAGTTCAGCTCTGAGGCCCTCGTCTCTGGTGCTGTTAGGCTCCCCAGGTCACTGAGACAATGAACAAAGGCTCCCCAGATCAGAGAAAATGAAGTATCGAAATGGAGGAAAAGCCTGCTGACTCGAGGCCTGTCAGTCCTATGTGTACTTAAGGGCAGATAAAAACAATTTGGATTGTTTAAGGTCACAGAGTAAAAGAATTTCCCTTGGTGTACTCCTGTACTTTCAAATACACATGCATCTTTTCGGCAAATGTAACTAGGAGGGGGTTCGTGGCCGCTGTGGAGTGAGGCAGCAAACCAAAAGCAGACTCCACTGAAGCGGCAAAAGGTCTTGGATTCTCCCTGGGGACCTCTGCCTGGTCAGGACCAGGACCAGCGATGTGTCATCTGCCGCAACCCCTCCTGGTGTATAAACAAGGGCAAGCTTTTGACATTTCCCAACTTATGAACTGGTTCTGGAGAGGTTAGTGGACTGGGAAGCCAAATGCCATCAGTGGCGAGGCATGCTGTTCTCATCTTCCCCTATTTAAGAACAGGGCCAGGGAGATCCACGTCTTCTGCATGACTTTGCAGCATGAGTCAATGGAAATACACAATATTGTGTATTTAGTATTTAGTGTATTTAGTAACAGAAGATGCTAGTGGATTGAGTGCTGGCCTTGGAGTCGGGGACACTGGAGTGGGAACGCCTCAGGAACTTATTAGCTCCTTGACTTAGACCAAGTCTCCTAGCCTCAGTCAGCCTCAGTTTCTCATCTGTAAAATGGAGATAACGATAATATCTCCCTCATAGGGTTGTCATGGGAAGCAAATCAAATGTGATAACACATGTCAAGTGTTTTGTAAACTTTAGAGTTCTGTAGAAATCAATCCATATTGTCTCCATGCGCTAACTGGTGGCTCATCCATTATCTTAGAATCAGGTTCACTTTCCAAATAAGAAAAGGTGATTGTTGATGATATCACAATAGTGAGAAGTCATGTAGTCATCCTACTTGTGATGATGATTGTGGTGATGTAGTGATGGTGTTGGTGATGATGTGAAGGTGGTGGTGGTGGTGGTGATAAATGGCTCACATTTATACAGGGGTCTTAAGATTTACAAGGACCTTTCTACTGACAACTGACATGGGAGTCCTTGATAACTTACAGGGTCCTTTCTTCACAATGACCATGTCAGGTAGACTGTGTAAAGGTCATATTCACCTTCTCTACGCAGGGAAAACTGAGGCTCACTGAGAGGGAAATAACTTTCCCACAGACTCAGGATCACAGATTTAGAATCAGAAAAAGGCCAAGGTAGGATTCAAACCCAGGTTCCCTGACTCTAGATCAAGCACCTTTTTTTCAATACAAGATGCTATCACTAGGCTATTAAGTATTCAAACTCAAACCCAGGTCTTTGAAATTCAAGCCCAGCATTCATTTTTACATATCACATACTACCTTCTCATCTCCATCTAGGATCATAGATCTGGACCTCAAGAATCATCTAGTCTTCTCATTTTACAAAGGAAGAAACTTAGGCCCAGAGAGGTTTAAGGAACTTTTGCTCCAGGTCACACAGGTACTAAGTGCCAGAAACAAGATTTGAACTCGGGTTCTGTGACTGTAGCACCTTTGCTCTTCCCACTGTATCACATTGCCACTTTAACTAAATAACCGGACAATTATATGTAAAGCTTTTAACTCCCCAAACAGAAAAAAGTAGCTTTTGAGAAACAAGAGGAAAAATAGTAAATTCACCATAAATAGTAAAGCGACGTAAAGTCAATTAGTTGAAATGTCAAGGCAATCTAGGAAGTCCAAGCAGTGAAAAAGATTCAGGAAACAAAGGGAAAAGTTCTAGAAACAAATGGAATCATTTACTAGCATTTCAGAAAACATATGTCAAGAAGGACATAAAAAAGTGTAGAAAGTATTATTTGAGCCCATAATTAAATCTTGTGGTGAAATGGGGCCCTGGGGTGAGAAGTAAAGGCGAAGAAATGAGAACAGTGAGACCCTGAAGTGTGGCTCGAAATATTGGATTTGAAAAAGAAAGGCAGACATCCATAAGGCATTGGAGGCTGCTAATGCCACATATGGAAGAAGAGGGAAAGCTCATTTGGAGATAATGAGGGAAGGCTGAGAGAGAAGATTACTCTGGTCTATATAACCCAACAGCGCAGAGATCAAGGGACATACGAAACCAGGTTGGGTAGGGGAATCTGAGAACAGTAAGCATCACAAATTGATCTATAAGGGAAAGGAGAATACATACATATGTATATACGTGCATACACACATACGTACATACATACACACACGTGTGCACACACACGTACAGGTCTATAATCAATAATCATCCTAACAAGAGGAGCTGACAAATATGGGAACCATCTAGAAAGTCATGAATACAGGGAAAAATCAACTTACATACTGATCTCTTCTAGGTGAGTGGTAACCACTGAAGGAGAGAAGAATTCCATCCCAACCACTCTAGGGCTACCATATGGCAGAAGATATGTCTCCCCCTAACCCAAGCCAAAGCCACATTTTCCAAATTCCTTTTCACTTGAGTGAGGAGAGTGAAGTTATGTTGCTGCCTCCTCTGTGGTGGAGAAAGGAGGGTTATAGTGGGTGCTCAGGCTAAGAATTTACCACTTGGAGACAATGGCCAGGTCTTCAGAGTAGCTCACAAGCACCACCAACCCATAATATACCTGAGTGATGCTCCTGAGGTGGGCCTCATTTTCCTGTAACTAAGGGCATCCCTCTTTATTTTTCAGCGTGGCCCAGAATAGTTACTTTGGTCTGAACGTGGCACAGATGTATCTTAGGTCACAGTTTCACTGTCTACACAAGCACCTAGATTTTGAGTTAGCTTAGTTCTCTGCCTTGTGGCTACATGGACCTCTCATATCTTGCGACCGTGCCATTGCTTACAGAAACACATGAGTGGTTTGGCATGAACCCATTGCCATCACTATAATTCAAAGTCCACTTCCACCATTGGGCGGGTCTTCTTTGTCATATGGAAGTCAATAGACTTCAAGTCAATTCAATGCCATGAACATTTGCTATGTGCCAGGTCACTGTGCTAGGCCCTGGAGACACAAAGACAACAAAGAGACACTCACTGCCCTCTGAAAGCTACTGAGGTCTTTGCTACTTATTTTGACACAGGAGAATTAATGGAAAAAGTGAATTTTCACAAACATTAATGTTTAGAGGGTTTGTAAAGAGCTTTACCTCATTTGATTCTCATGACAACCTTGGGAAAGAAGTACTATGGCTATCATTGTTCCCATTTCACAGGTGACAAAACTGAGGTGAAGAGGCTAAGTCATCTGCCTAGGGTCATAGTTAGGAAGCTGTGTTTACTAGATAGCTAGGGGGCACAGTGGATAAAGTACCAGGCCTGGAGTCAGGAAGACCTGACTTCAAATCTGGCCTCAGACACTTACTAGCTGGTTTTCCCATTTCACAGCTGACAAAACTGAGGCACATAAAAGAACTTGGCTCCGGCTCATATAGGACATTAGTGGGAGTGCCTTGGTTGAGCTAAGGCCAATGTTTAAATTCACTGGGCACTGTTGGTGGGGTTTTTTAAACCTCTTCAATATTCCTTTTTTTCTGGGGAAGACTTAGACTGGAAAGGGTGTGTGACCCAAGACATTCTTTGGAAGAAACAAGCAAGGCATTTTCTTGGCTCAGTCAGGCCTCTTGGAGGGCCAGTTGGACACTTGGGAAGTACTGTTTTACAGTGCAGAGCCCAAGTGAGAGGATGTGGCCTCACCTCCTGGCTCTGCTCCTTACTCCTTGTGTGACTCTGGACATCTAGCTCCCCTCTCAGAGCTTCAACATCCTTCAGAATATGAAGAGTTTGAACCAGTGACCTCGAAGGACTGTTCCAGTTTGAAACCTGGCCATCCAAGGGCTGGATATGGAGCCAGAAGGCCTGGATTCAAATCTTACCTCCTCTACTTCATAACAAAATAAGTTGTCATTTTAAGACTCTGACTTTAACGTGTGTGTGTGTGTGTGTGTGTGTGTGTGTGTGTGTGCGTGTGTGTGTCTGCAGAAGCTGGGGGAGGAAAACTTTGAGGGCTGGCCCTTCCCAGAATTCATTCTCTTCTGGAAGGGACCTTTGAGGCCAACTTGTTCAAATCCCTTATTTTACTCTTGCTGGGGGCGTGACAGGGGACCGGGGAAGAATCTGAACTTGGCTTCGGACCCTGTTTGCTCTTCCTCCCTCCCTTCCTCTGAAGTTCTGGAGAGGCATTCTGTCCCACCATCATGGGCAGATCTGGCGCTGGTGATCACCCTGGTGACAGTGCTGCTCAACCTGAGAATATATTGCATCCAAAGCCCCTTCATTTTCTTTTCTTTTTTCCCTTTAAAAATTTTTCTTTCAAAAAAATTTTTTTTCTTTCTGTTTTGCCCCTTCATTTTCACTCCAATCCATTCTCTACACAGCTGTGCCAAAGGGATTTCCCTAAAGTGCAGATCTAGCCAGGTCACTTCCCTGCTCAATAAACTTTACTAGCTCCCTATTACCTCCAGGATCACATACAAACTCCTCTACTTGGCATTTAAAGCCCAACCTGGCCCCTGACCCATCTTTCCAATCTTATCACACATTACTCCCTTTTACATGCTCTACAATCCAGCCAAACTAGCTTTCTCACTATTCCTTATACACTACATTCCATTTCACATCTCCCCTGCACAGGCTGTTCTCCTCATGTCTAGAATGCTTTCCTTCCTCTCCCACTTAGAATCCCACGTTTCCTTCAAGGTTTAGCTCAAATGCCGTACCTTCTACAAAAGTACAGTGGATAGAGCACTGGGCCTGGAGTCAGGAAGACCCGAGTTCAAATCTAGCCGTGTGATTCTGGCCAAATAGCTTAGCCTTTGTCTTCCTTGGTTTCCTCATCTGTAAAATGTTGTTGTGAGGATCAAATGAGATATATTATTTATGAAGTGCTGGCACATAGTAGGCTCAATGTAAATGCTAGTTGTGGCTGTGGTTGCTATTTTCCTGCTAGTGCCGCTGAAATGATTTTCTATATACTTTTTTGGGCACATCTCTACTGACAGAATCTAAGCTCTGGGGGAGAGGACTGTTTCACTTTGTCCTTTGGGTCCCCATCTCCTTGGATGGAGCCCAGCACATAATAGGTGCTTCAGAACTACTTATTGGCTGACTGATTGATGGATGGATGGATGGATGCATGCATGCATGAGGGGAAAGCTTGATACTCCAGGAAAAGCACTGATCTAGGACCTAGGATCTAGTAAATATTTGTTGAATTGAACTCACCTGCTGATCCTGTCTCTTCCACTGACTGTGTGACCTTGGATGAGTCCTAGCTCTTCTCTGGGCCTGATCAGATCCTAGATTTCAAGATGGAAGGGAACTCAGAGGTCCTCCAGCCCAGCTCCCCAATCTTTCACATGAGGAAGGTGAGGCTCAAAGAGGGTAGGTGACTCGTGTAAGGTCACACGGGTGGTAAGTACCAGATCCAGGATCCAAACCCAGCAAACCTCACACTCCTTTGTCATTTACAGCCTTCTCCCTCTTGGACTCTTCATATACACGTCTTTGTTAAAACTCTTCACAAAGACTTGGAAACATGTGTATCCGAACAAAGAGACTGAGGACTGGCTGAGGGAACTCGGGGAGGGGGCTGCAGATACCCCCCCAAGCCCCCAGGCTCTCTCTGTGGGTTGGAGATTCCTAGACTGGATGGTTTCAAACAGATCCCGGCTAGTGCTCTCACTCTGGCTCAGGCTCAGAAGTACCATGTAGGGTATGGACACGGTCTTTCTATTTAATCATCTGACTCATTCAGCTTATTTGGGCCAGTCCCAGGACCAGTCACTGTGTGGATTTCACAGCTATTCCAATACCACACCCAGAGGCAAAAAAAAAAAGGCAACCCAAACCTGCCAACATGCTTGAGCAATGAGGCCCAGGACAAGATGAAGGCTAAATATAGTCTTCTTTTCGAAGTGCTAGCCTTGCTAGTCCCCTGATCGGGACACTAATTATAAAAGGTGGGTTAAGAGAACTGCAACAAATAACTTGGGGATGAGAATCTAATAAACTAATAATCAGGAAACCAAGAGAAATTGGGTTGTTTTTTTTCAAAGTCTTAAATTAAATGCTAAAGGCCAGAAGTGTGAGTGCCAGGAGAGTTTCATCTTGTACAGGCTGTCTCCAACTTCCCATTGGGTCAGATCCAAAAGCTTATATGTAATTTGGTTGTTTTGTTTGAAACTTGGAACACATTTTCCCATAGAAACAATGTTTTGTGTGGTAGGTAGGTTCCCAGGCTAGCCCATGAAACCCACTATTAAGCCATAGTGTACCTGTAGTACTGCATTGGACTAACAGGGCTCGACACCCTAACTCCTATGGGAAGCCATGTTGCTATGGAGAAATGGGTCTGGGGTTTCTACTTGGGGAGCCAAAGACACATCTTCCCTCACTGCAGCCCTGGAAGTGAATGGGGGACCCTTGCACCCCCCCCCACCCCACCTTATACCTATCAGGACTCCCTTAGCTCTAAGCCATGGGAGCCTTAGTTCCAGGTGGGTTGGGGACTATCAGGAGTCTCAGGGCCACCAGAAAGCTCAGTGGTTTCAGAGCTGTAACTAACATTTTTATACCCAGAGCAAGCTTCAAAAAATATGACTCAAGTCAAAATGAAGCCGAGGCTCTGGGAGGTGGCATAACATATCTAGGATCACACAGTGAGCATCAAAGATGGGATTTGAATCCAGCTCCTCTAACTCTAGAGGCCATGATCTTTCCACTGTTCCACGTTGCCTTCCTTGAGGTCACCTTGGGTACATCAGCCAGGGAAGGAAATAGTCCCACTTGGCCACTTCCCATTTTGCCTTTTGCTAAGTTACTGCTAGGAGCAGCTAGGTGGTGCAGTAGATAGAGCATCAGGCCTGGAGTCAGAAAGACCTGGGTTCAAATTGGGCCTCAGACACTTCCTAGCTGTGTGACCCTGGGCAAGTCACTTAACCCACTTTGCCTCCCCTTGACTGGCCGGTTTGCAATGGTTTCCCCCTTGCCAAGCTGCCTAGGCATTCGTTTTAATCCCATTCTGTTTGCATAGAAAAGTGTAGTGTGGTGGGCCAGGAGAAGGTGTTGCAGTATTTGCTTGTCCTGCCCTGTTGAGACTTCTTAGCCCACTAAGTCACAGTGATCTCTCCCCCCTCATTCCATTCATTGGCCACTGGGACTAGACCAGTCCTTTTGACTGCACTGCCTTGTTAGATGCTTTTGATTGCTATTTAACTTCTCCTGCACTTCTTTCTTTCTTTCTTTTTTTTGCAGGGGCAATGGGGGTTAAGTGACTTGCCCAGGGTCACACAGCTAGTAAGTGTCAAGTGTCTGAGTCCGGATTTGAACTCAGGTACTCCTGAATCCAGGGCCGGTGCTCTATCCACTGTGACACCTAGCTGCCCCCCAATCCTGCACTTATTTTTTTTTGCAGGGCAATGGGGGTTAAGTGACTTGCCCAGGGTCACACAGCTAGCTGCACTTATTTCTAATTCCCAATGAGACAGACTGGGAGCTCTGTGAGGACAGAGATTATCTTCTGGTAGTACTGGGCCAAGTATAGTAAGTGCTCAATTAGCATCCATTGTTGAAGAATAGGAAGTTCCACACTATTTCCCTGGCAGGGCACAGAAATGAGACTAGGGTCATAGAGTCATAGACAATGAACAGGCATATATTAAGCACCTACTATGTGCTTGGCATTATACTAAGCACTGGGAATACATCCTTGTCCACACTGGAAAAGCCTCTGGAGGCCATTTGGTTTAACCCTTTCATTTTACAGAAGAGGAAACTAAGGCCCAGGGAGGTGGAGTGACTTCCCTGAAATCCAACATAGGATCCCCTAGGTTTAGAGCTGGAAGGGACTTTAGAGGCCATCTGATCCAAGCCTCTAGTTTTATAGAGGGAGAAACCGAGGCCCGGGATTTGAGTCCAAAGTCACACAGGTAGTAAGTGGTGGAGTCTGGACTTGAACTCAGGTCCTCTGACTCCAGAACTAGTGCTCTTTCCAAAACTGAGGTTGTTTTGGAAAAAGACTCCTATGGATCTTCACTCTTATCAATTTGGACACTCCCTCCCTGCTGCAGGTATGGCATAATACAGGGGCATGCCCTACTTTCCCATGATTTCCCATCCTGCACTCCACATTCCAGCCTAACTAGCCTACCTGCTGCTTCCCAGAACTTGGCATTTCTGCTCCCACCTCTGTGTCTTTGCATAGGCTGATCCCTTCCCCAGCCTGGAATATACTCCACCCAGTATCCTTGGAGGCTCAGCCTATAATGGCCTTTTCTATGGGAAGCTAAGGCTGGATGTCCAATTAATGGGTATGCTGGAGTGGCTTGAATTCCAGCTCCGAGAGTCTAGGATTTAAAACACTTTCACATGCCCTTAACACCCAATCCCTCGATTCTGGGATGGCACAAGAGGAGGATCCTGCTGGGAAGGAGCTCCTAGGCACAGACAGAACCATTGTTCATTTGTCAAACTGGAAAAACTGGAGTTACATATCTTTCCTGGATGACAGAGCACCAGCCCTTTTCAGGGACAGCACTACAATTGACACATGGAGATGGGGCAAGAAAAGACTTTTAATCAGATGCTTGCTTCTCCTCATTCTCCTGGGGACAAAGCTCAGAGAGCAGCCATCTTAGAGAAATGACAAAACTAGATTGGCACTGAAACTCTGAGAAAGGTATATGGTGCTGGAACCAATCAACTCATTGAAACTACTTTACCTTTTGCACTGGCTAACCTCAAGGATACTTAATGTCAATGCTTTCAGATGAGAACGACATTTCTTTTTTTTTCTTCTTTTTTTTTTGTGAGGCAATTGGGGTTAAGTGACTTGCCTAGGGTCACACAGCTAGTAAGTGTTAAGTGTCTGGGGTCGGATTTGAACTCAGGTCCTCCTGAATCCAGGGCCGGTGCTCTATCCACTGCGCCACCTAGCTGCCCCAAGAATGACATTTCTAAAGCAATCTTGTAGCAGAACTGCATGTGGCATTAACGCTGTAGGAGGGAAGTCTCAGTGGGATAGTTGTGGCTGTTCATGTTCTGATGTTTGATACATCGGATGACACCCAGGAGGCCTCCTATAGCCTCTTGGCAGTGGCCCCTGATGTAGGGACCCATCCAGGGGATCTGCTAATTCCTAGGACTGCAGGGGTAGTAATGGCAAACAGTACATGCACATGGTCTTTTCTCGTTGGGTCTAGCAATCATTGTGACTGTTCACCGTCAGACCAACAAAGATAAGACCTCCAGGCTGGACCTACATTCACAATCCTAATACCTTCCTGCCTAATGAGGCAGCAGAAGCTCATTGATATCTAGTTAATATGGATTATGAGAGTCCAGGGTTAGCTGAGTGTATTCTCTACCTCATCTGAACTCCAGGCTCATTTCACATCTGTCTAGACCATTCACTTTGGACTTAGAAGTAAAGAGTTGGGGCAGCTAGGTGGCTAAGTGGATAAAGCACCGGCCCTGGATTCAGGAGGACCTGAGTTCAAATCTAGCCTCAGCCATTTGACACTTACTAGCTGTGTGACCCTGGGCAAGTCATTTAACCCTCATTGCCCCACAAAAAAAGAAAAGAAAAAAAAGAATGAAAGAGTCATAGACGTAGAGGTAGAAGGGACCTTCCAGGTTACCTAGTCCAACCCTAATAATTTTTACAGATGAGGAAACTGAGTTACATAGGCAATAAGTAATGGAGTCAGGAATTAAGGTCAGCTGATTTTATTCTAACTCCAGGATTCCTTCTTCTACACCCTACTCTGTAATAGTGTGGCAGTTAAGTCTAATTTCTTCAACCACACTGGGAGGGCCTAGAGGGTAGAGGCTGAGTCCTATACTACTTTGTATCTTTCACGGTGCCTAGCTTATAGGATGTGTTCCAGAAAGTTATTAATAAGTAAAAATTGCTGGTTTGATCATAAGACTTTTTTTGTTTTGGTTTGGTTTTTGGTGGGGCAATGGGGGTTAAGTGACTTGCCCAGGGTCACACAGCTAGTAAGTGTCAAATGGCTGAGGCTGGATTTGAACTCAGGTCCTCCTGAATCCAGGGCCAATGCTTTATCCAATGCGCCATCTAGCCGCCCCCAATCATAGACTTTTGAGAATCCCATCTTCCTAAATCATTTATTGTTCTAATTATATTTCTTATTATTTTATTACTTACGAAAGGCACAAAAACTAGAAATACAAAGACTAAAACATCCTGATTTTCTTGTCTAAACCACTTTTTGGGGTGCCTGTGATTTCATTGTTGTGGGGACCTAGAAATATGGAAACTCCATTTACCAACTCAGACTGACAACTTGTTTTAAACTTAGCCTTAGAAAGTAGTCAGAGGATACTGAGAGGTATGGGACTTGTATATGGTCCAAAAGCTAATGTATCAGAGGCAGAATTTTTTTTTAAGTGAGGCAATTGGGGTTAAGTGACTTGCCTAGGGTCACACAGCTAGTAAGTGTGAAGTGTCTGAGGCCGGATTTGAACTCAGGTACTCCCGACTCCAGAGCCAGTGCTCTATCCATTGTGCCACCTAGCTGCCCCAGAGGCAGAATTTGAACTCAGGTTTTCCTGACTCTAAGACCGGGCCACTGCCCACTAAGCCACACTGATTCTCGTGCTTCCAAAGGTGCGAAATTATGCTCTTGCAAAAGATGAGTGCTCCATAAGCAGTGTCCAAATAGGAAAAAAAAATTATTGACATATAGATAATAATCTTGGTTATAAAAGACCCAGTCATAGAAACTGATTTGATGAAAACAATGGTAATACCTGTTTAACTCGGAGTGACATTTGCTGAAAACACCGAGCCTGGATCAATGGTAAACTGTGTAATGACAAGGAATTGGCGCACAATTGAGTTAAGTAATGTGCTCAAGACAAACTTTGTGGGAGAAATGACTGCTGGCGGGCAGAATCAGCAATTGAGTCGCAAGAAGCTGCAGCATGATGTGAAATGGTTCTATTTTAGTGATGGCTGAAATTGATCTAAGGGCTGTATCATGTTTGTTAATGATCACTGAACATTTAGCAATTGTGGACTTCATTCATTCATTCATTCATTCATTCATTCATTCATTTCTAAAGCCTTCATTAGGCACCTAACTATGTACAAAAGATCTTTACAGGTGCTGGTGTATAGAGCACTTCATTTACAGTACTTACTTAAGCAAACATCTCCTTTGGCCTTCCTGTTCTTATAATGATCCTACACTGTGAGGCGAGCACAGGACACAGGCCAGCACTCATATTGGGTGTTGGAGTACTAAGCCATCAGCAAGTGATAGTGTACCCAGTGTCAATGGAATCCCCACAGAAATCTATGCATGTGATACATGTTGTTGACTAAGAACGCACAGCAAGATCAAGATTGCTTCTCATTATTTAAACATATATGGAAGGAGGAGCATGGTTTAGATAAATGTAAAAGATACTTCAATTATACACTTTTACATGCACAAGGGAGCCTGCATGTGCTGTGATGACCATTGTGATGTGCTGCTCATTGATCATGGGACAGAGCTTAGCACAAATCATACTGAAAGATTAGTGTTACATGTTAATGCATGGGTATTTTGCCCCAAAGTAAGTGTTGCTTTCAGGTCAATCATCAAACAGTCATGACATAGGCAATATGGTATGGCTGGAAATAGTTCATGCAGACATGGCCCAGGAGAAATTCAGAGGACTACATTATACAAATAATAAGGAGTTATTTGCATTTTTTTCTAAATAGATTCCATTTTGGGGTTTTCATGAAAACTATCCTAGAAACAGAGGATAATTAGGAAAATCATAAAAGCAAATCAAACTATGCATGGGAAGGATTTTCAAAGTTGAAGAAAACCCCTACTGCTAGCACTCCATGTGATTGTGCATGACACCACCAACACATATTTGTAGAAGCTATTTTTAAATGCTGGATGCAGCTGATAGCTTATTTACCTGATCAAGTGGGCCCCTAATCACTCGTTTACTGTTACCTATTTACTCTCTTGATTAAACATTTACCAAACTTTACACTGAAACGACTGGATATAGTTTATTAACTATCAACTTCCATATTCCTTTTCTTCCAGAGTGTTCTTCTCTGGCATTTATTTTCCCATAACTGGGAGAAATGGCCAAAGGAGATGTCTGCGAGGTGGCAAATCAAAGAACTGGGTGACCCCATGTATCTCCTTCCCTAACCCCAAGTGAAGGTCAAAGTGCTGAAAGTAGAAGTTGGACTTCATGGAAGAAGCCCTAAGTTGGCTGCTAAGTCACACAATCATCCAAGTCACAGTCACAGTGACTTCAGAGTAGTTAAGGAGCTCAGCCACCATGTGATTCGACCCCTATCCCCACCCCACCTCCCTGCCTAGAATCTCCATTACAACCTACCAGTGACAAGGGAAGCTACTACCTCAGTGGGCAGGCCATTCTGCTTTGGGACAGTTCTAAGGGATATGGTTTCCCCTGACAGCCAGCTTAAATTTGCTTCTTTGAGATTTTCACCACTTACTACTAGACCCCTAATGTGGTAATTCATTCTTTTTTTGTGTGTGAGGCAATTGGGGTTAAGTGACTTGCCCAGGGTCACACAGCTAGTAAGTGTCAAGTGTCTGAGGTCAGATTTGAACTCAGGTCCTCCTGACTCCAGAGCTGGTGCTCTATCCACTGCACCACCTAGCTGCCCCTGTGGTAATTCATTCTTATTAGCCCTGTCTGAAAGACAATTTAGTACTTGTAAATATCTACCTACAACTGAACAGTCAGGACATCTCCTAAGAATTACAAAAAAAAAATACCCTATTTAGTAATAATAGTCTAAATCTCAGAAATGCTTTCACACAAATGATCTCCCTTGAGCCTTACAAGCAACCTGTGAGGTGGACGGTCTTCTCCCCACCCCCACCTCCTTTTTAAACACGTGAGCCTGAGAACAGTTTGGTGAATTGCCCAGGGTCACTCAGCTAATAACGTGGAAAGCCAGGACTAAAACCCAGGCCTTTTGATTCCAGGTCCTGGGTTCTTTCTATCATCCCATGCTGCCTCTGATCGAGAGCCATATCTCTGAATACCACGCACAAAAATGTGTTTTTGTAATTTTTGTTGATAAGTAAATATTCCATAAATGAAGTAAACATGTTAAGCTCTGTATTTATCATGTCTGTTTTAACTAGCAGCAGTGTTCAGACATTTTCAAGGCCAAGGAAAAGTCAACTTTTTCTGATTAAAAAAAGATTTTGTTCTTGGACGGAAAATGGTTTGCCATCAGGAAATGAGAAACAAAGAAATGTGCAACAGCAGCTACTCAACAAGTCACTCATTTGATGAGATTACGTTTTTTGGTATGTGAGCAAATAATGTCTTGATTATACAGCGCTGCTATAATGAAATGAAAAAAAAATGCTTGTGTTTTTTTTTTGTGGGGGAAAAGTAGAGATATGACTCTAGGATTTTTTTTTGTATGGGAAACCCCTTCCTCTGATGCAGACTAGTGGCTCTTCTGGGGCTCTGAGGAGGGGAAGTGTCTTGTCCATGGTCACCCAGCTGGTGTGTGGCAGGGGGAGGATCTGACCCCAGGGTTTCTTGACTCTAAAGCTGGTTCTCTAACCACTAAGCCACACTGCTAATAATGCCAGCAAAAATATGGAAGAAGCTTAGTTCTTCTTAGTCAACCAATTGGCATGCATTTATTAAGTGCCTACTAAGGGCCAAGCATTGGGTTAGGCACTGAGATACAAAGACAGAAATGAAACAGTCCCTGCCTTAACAGAACTTCTATTCATAGGACTTCACTGCACATAAGTCTGATCTCCTCTGAAGAATAGATGCAATTTGTAAGGTTTTCTTTTTCTACTTCATTAGTCAGAATTTAAAAGGGCAGAGACAGAAGAGAGAGAAGCGAAAAAGAGAGGAAGAGAAAGAAGAGAGGAGAGACAGGAGAGGGGGAGAGAGAGAAGAGGAGGGAGAGGAAGAGAAAGAAGAGAAGAAGAGAAAGAGAGGAGAGAGGAAGAGAAAGAAGAGAGGGGAGAAAGGAAGAGAAAGAAGAGACAAAAGAGAGGAGAGAGAGGAGGGAGGGAGAGAAGAAGAGAGGAAGAGAAAGAAGAAGAGAGAGAAAAGACAGGAGGGAGGGAGACAGAGAAAGAGAGAGAGAGAGAGAGAGAGAGAGAGAGAGAGAGAGAGAGAGAGAGAGAGAGAGAGAGAGAGAGAGAGAGAAAGGGGGAGGAAAACCCATCCTCCAGCCCCAGAGACCAGGGATTCATTACCCACATTTTTGGCTTCTATGTTTTGATAATCATCCTCTCTCTCCTTGGTTTCAGGATCATTCAGAACAGGATGCGAAAACAGCAGTGCAATGTTTTTTCACTCTAAGCTTCTGTCCAGAAACTGTGCATTAGATCTCCCTCTACCTCGTCCAACATTTATGGAAGTTCAGGCTTCCTGCCCTCTGCAACGTGACTTTCCATATGAGGTGTACTTTACTCCAAAATAGGAAATGGGTCAACATGTTTGGTGGGAATGCACATGGAATGAGGACATCTGCTAAGCAAGCCAGGCCAGTCCGGAAGAATGTCAAGCGGACCTTTTCTTTATGGTCATTAACAATGCATTTATTTCACTTAATGGTTCAAAAACACACTTGGGCTTGGAGTTTTTCAAATGGCAACAATTTTTTTAAAATCCTTGAAATGAGGAGGTTCTCACCCTATAATCTTTTAATGTCACATGAATTACTGGTTGAAAATGGAACCACTCCCAAGCCACAGCTAATCTATTATACTTAGGTTAGCATCTCTTTCGGGTGTTGGACAATGGCTACATTTACATAGGAACTGAAGAGCTCTGCAATCTCAGCAAGTCAAAGTCTCTGGGCCCAGGTTTCCCTATCTGTAAAATTTCTGGCTTGGGCTAGATGCCCTCCAGGGTCCCTCCCAACTCTAAAACTGTTATCTTATGATTCTAAGGAAATTAATATTTGTTATTAAAAGGAGCCGAGGGCAGCCGCGATCCTCCTGGGTGGGAGGGGGCAAAGCCAATTCTATTGCAAGAAACCTCCTGATTCTTCCGAGGTCCAAAACATCTGGCAGGGTGGGGTTCTACCAAGTCAAGGGGGCCACTATAACGTTATACATACATAGTCACATCCTGTCTGAAAAAAGATAGCACTCACACAAGTTCTTCCCATCTCCCTTCACCCCCAAATACTCTGCATTCCAGCCACATTGGCTTTCTTGTGATCCCTCACAGTGGAATTCCATGTTCAATCTCTGGGCCTTTGCACAGATTTTCCTATTTGCCTGGAACATCCCCTCTTCTCCCCTCTGCTCTTTGAACCTCTAGCTCCCTTTATAGTTCAGTTTCTGTCACCTCTTACTGGAGACCTTTCCCTATTCTCCCTGTCGTTAGTGTTTCCCACCACTAAAATCACTTGGTATTTAAATTCCATATATTTTGTATTTATTTTTCAGTATAAGTACTGCTCTCCTCCCTCTCCATCCCATCAGCCCGCCCCATGTCTCACTAGCATGCAATCTCCTTGAGGCTTCTTTTGGTCTTGCCTTTGTATCCCCTAGTGCCCAACGTTTTTCAACTAGATTTGTCATTTCATTAGTAGAGGGGACTCCCAGAGAGAACACTCCCTTTACCAATGCAGCTATCTTGCTACTTATACTCTTGGGTCAAATGGCTTGCTAAGAATTACACATCTGCCAGTAGTGAGTTTGTTCCAGAGGCAGGATCTGAACCCACCAGGTCTTGCTAATGCTGATACTATTACAATGTGCTGCTTTGAGGGGCATATTAGGCACGTTGCACATGTAACTGAATTCCCATTACTCTGTGTGCATATGTGTGAAGAACAGGAATTCATAGTTTCTATTTCTACCCATCCAACATTTCAACAAGACAAGGCAACGCATCGACATTCCCCTCATCCCCGTGTCCAGGCGGGCCTCACCTTGAGAGAATCAAAGCAGGCAATCACACGACCGTTTTCCACGTGGCAGCTCCGCGATGGATGGGCAAACTTGCATTCTGCATCAGATCGAGAACAAGTACCTCTCTGAAACTCTCGACATACTTCTAGAGTCAGCCATTTTGTATCCCGAACCAAAGAGACGTTGACAGCCATTGTAAAAACAAGGGGGAGCTAGCAACTGTACTCTTTCTTGGGGCTTGTAGTTGTTTTTATTTAAGGACAATGTCCCCGCTAATTTTAAAAAGGGTTAAAAAAGTGAATTCAAGTGAACCGTGAAGAAACCAATCTCGTTGCTTTGGTAAAATTTTAGATTTGTCAGCACTTGGGTTTTTGTTGAAGTCCAATCGGGTCTACCCGAATGAGAATTCAATCTAAAGCCAATTACACAATGGAAATCTTAACAGGAGAACTGAAAATCAGATTCAAGGCCAGCTCCTAAAAGTGCATTGGGAGGAGGTCCAATAGCGACTAGGGGGAGGGGGGACTGCGCCTCTGCCCCAAGTTACTTGGAAAGAGCTAGCAGGCTTTCCAAGGGATTCTATGCTCTCTCCAGTGTAAATGGTTTCAATTATTCTCTGCAAAAAGCATATGTTGTTGGCAGCGCCTCGGTTTGTGGAGGGGCCTGGGCCCTTGGGGAGAAAACTTTTTTTTTGTCTTCCTTATTTCTGGCTTTGAAAAAAAAATCACGGTTGGGAAGCGTTCAAACAAGCGCAAGGATGTTGCAACTGTTTAAATTTAAAAAGGGGGGGGGACGAGGGAGGGAAAATGGCCGAGCAAATGATGTGTACTAGGAGGGGGAAAAGGATGGATGAGTTGCTGTCAGGATATGCACTAAAAGCAATGCCAATTTTTTTTTTTAAAAGAAAGGAGTGGGTGGGGGGGTGGAGGTTTGGGAGAGGCAGCCCTAGAGAGAAATCCAAGTAGTAGAGATTTCAGAAAAGGCACTTTTCAGTCACCTGCAGATGGAAAAAAAAAAAAGAAAAAGGAAAGAAAAGAAAAGGAATCAGCTGAAACAATATAATTTCCTCTTTCCCAAGTCTCGCTTTTCTGAGAGAAGCTACTGTGGCAATTTCAAACAGGAAACCTTTGGATACTGACAGTGTAGCATGGCACACTGGGCCATGGGAGCTAAAAGGGCATTTCCCCACATGAAGCTGCGCATGGTAACAGGAAACAACCAATTAGGTTGACTGTTGCAATGGAAGTCTGGGCAGCAGCCCAATAAAAGAGATGGTTTCATATTGATCTCCTCTGGCAGACAGTCATTTTTGTGCCCACTGCACAGAAAGAGAGAGAGAGAGAGAGAGAGAGAGAGAGAGAGAGAGAGAGAGAGAGAGAGAGAGAGAGAGAAATAACAAAACAAAACAAAACAGTAGCTTGCCCGGGTCCCACATGAGAGCCTTGGCTAGATGTGGCCTGGGTGATTGAAGGGGTACTTACAGGCTGCCCTCTTGCCAGGCTGGGCCTGGAGTCTGAGTCTGAGTCTGAGTCTGACTGGGCTGCCCCAGCCTGCTTTCCAACTCTAGAAAATGGGAGTTACTAAGAAAACTACGATAGTCTCTGTGTGTGTGTGTGTGTGTGTGTGTGTGTGTGTGTGTGTGTGTGTGTGTGTGTGTAGGTTTTGCCATGGGGCTGAATGCTACTGTCAGAAGGCAGTTCAATTGAGATATAGGGAAAATCCCCGCCAACTGAGTGTGGAGGAGGCCTTTCTGGAATTTGTGTTGCAGACAAAGATGAAACCCTTTCCCAAAGGCACTGGCTTCTTCCCCTGTCCATATAATCTCTCCCCTGCTCCAAAAGGGAAAAAGCTGAGAAGTCAAAAGAGTTTCATTTTATTACATGCGTGTCTTGTTCAGTTCAGGTAGTCACACATTAACTATTGTGCATCCTTAAGGAGTGGAGGCTGTGTACCCCAGTGTTAGCCAGCAAGCATTTCAAGCAATCCCGAGGTGAATTAAAATGAGAGACTTATGTGTCGTTGTGAGCATAGGAGCCACACAACTCTTCACGCCTTCCCCCACCCCCTCAAACACACTCCATTTTGCTAAAGCAAAAACCAATGGAAAAAGAAATTTAACAAATTGTTAACTTCATTATTCAAGCAAGCATAGCTATTACTCAAAACATTCTAACTTTTCTTTCAGTAAGACATACTTTCCATAACCTTTAAAGAGAGTCCATTTTATATGTGTGCATTTCATCGTTGGGGATGACAGTCCTCATTTATGTCACATCATTGCTTCCTGAGGTATCTTGCACAATTGGTGGGCTTCACATACCAGTTCCTTTAAGTGTCCAAACTTTTCTATTATTACCATTTAGGTACTTGATTTTTCTAAAATTTAATTATTATTTTGTTATTTTTTTCTAGAGTTTTATTATCATATGTGCATATGACCTTGCCTTCTGAAACAAAGGATTCTGAACATATTTTAACCTTTTCTTGACGATTTAGGGTCCCCATTATGGATATCCATCGTACTGTGTGGTGAAATTGTTCTGTCTGCTTTTTAGTATTTCTGTCTCCCTGCCTTGATGGTGAACTATCAATTTTTTTTACTTTCTCTACGACCCTGGACCTCCCATACCCATTTCTAATTTGCTGTTTTTCATCTAATAAGAGCTGAGATACCAGATGAATGAGCTCATTAGAATTTTATGTTAAATAAGAGTCAATAAAGCTCTGAGTGAGTGTCTAAGTAGGCTGTGTTCCAAAAGGTTGAGGTTGCCAAAAAGTAGAGTTTCAGACAAGTCAGGTGTTACTCTATAGTCCAAAAATGAAGTCTGATGGGCTTGACTTCCCCAAGGTTTTTGAGCTCTTTTCTTAGATTCATTTTAAATACCACAAACCAAAAAGAAGAACAGTAAATACAAAAATTCTCCCCCAAATCCTCCAACACACTTTAGCTAACTTGTGAAAGGAAATGTTTCCAATCAGAAAGAGAGGACAATGGTTATACTTTGTTTTCCATTGAAGGTTGGAAATTTATGCAAAAGGTAAAGTCAGAGTAAACCTCTATGCAATAAGAACTGTATGGGCCAACCTTCTCATCGAAGTGTCCATAGGGCTAGTCTGGGAAGCAGAACAGTCCCAGGCGGATGCTGATTGGGTAGCTTGAGAATGCAGGATAAATCAGAAAGACGCATGTTTCAAAAGATGGAAAATTCAAAAAAAGGACGCACTCCCCTCAGACCCCCAGCAGTGAGTCTCATGTAAGCTTGCGTGGGAAAAGAAAGGTACTTCTCCAAGCTGCAGTTCATCTCTGTTCCCTGGTTAAGGGAATATGACACTTTGGAACCCAGACCTAGAGCTCAAATGAAACCTGCGGAGCATGTGACTCTAGAGCTTGGAGAGATTTGGGAGAGATTTGGGAGACAGCTTGGAGGAAGCTGGCTGCAGCAGCTCTAGCAAGTTGGCACAGGTCAGGGGTGGGTGGGGTCGACGTAAAACACTTCTCAGTAATTTCTCCCAACAAATTTCCCCATGGTGACAATGGCCCAATTTGGTGGCACGGTAAGAATTGTTTTGTTTTCTTTCTTTCTCTCTCTTTTTCTCTCTTGCTTTCTTTCTCTATCTCTCTTTCTCAATCTCTATCTTTCCTTCTCTATCTCTTTCTCTCTTGCTTTCTTTCTCTATCTCTTTCTCTTTCACAGTCTCTTTCTTTCTTTCCTTCTCGATCTCTTTCTCTCTTTTTGGTCTAGGTCTACCTCTTTCTCTATCTCAATCTTTTACTCTTGCTTTCTTTCTTTATCACTCTCTCTTTTTCAATCTGTTTCTTTCCTTCTCTATCTCTTTCTCTCGTTTGTATCTAGCTCTATATCCTCTATCTCTATCTTTCTCTCTTGCTTTCTTTTTCTATCTCTCTCTTTCAATCTCTTTCTTTCTTTCCCTCTCTATCTCTTTCTCTCTTTTTGTCTAGCTCTACCTCTTTCTCTACCTCTATCTTTTTCTCTTGCTTTCATTCTCTGTCTCTTTCTCTCTCCTTTCTCTAGATCTTTCTCTTTTTCTATTGCTTTCTTTCTTTCTTTTTTCCTCCTTTCATCTAGAACTGAACTTTCCTTGATGAAGGGAACTCCCAGTGAACAAGTTCCTTCTACCAATGCCAGCAGCTATACTGCCCTTTACTGCCACAGTCTTGGGGAGTAACTGGAACACTGAGACTTAAAGTGACTTGTTCAGGGTCACACAGCCAGTATGTGTCAGAGGCCAGACTTGAACCCAGGTTGACTCCAGATTTGGCTCTCTATTCACTGTACCTTGCTGACACTCAATGCTTGTCTTGTCTTCAAATGAAGAATTTTGTTTGGGGTCAGCATTAAAGGGCTCTGGGACATTATGTGTTATTGTAATGGGTCTTTAATATGGCCCAGGGACTTGATTTTCCATGGAGAGTGTATTAGGAATACCAGACCTGGGTCCAAGTCCATTTGGTGACCTTAGACAAGTCCCTTTACCCCCTGGACTTCAGTTTCCTCATCTATAAATGAAGGGCTTGGTTGGTTTCACTGGTCTCTAAAGTTGCTCCCAGTTCCAACAGCCTGAGCATTGATGATTCTACCCCAGCAGTGTCTTCTCAACATGCCTTTGTCAAATGGAAAGAAGGCATAGGGGAAGGCAATGAGAGAAAAGACATCCAAATGGCTATGTTTAAATCTCAATTTTTTCCCCATAAAAAAGACAACTCAAGACTCTTTACACATACACATACACACATTCTTTTCAGAGCTTGCTCTCTCCAGGGGAGATTAGTGCTAGTTTGTTATTTTCCCTGGGCAAGTGGACAAGTGACTGTCTTCCATAAAAGAAAACCATTATTTAAAATAAGGCAGAAAATGGCCTGACAGTTTACTAAGCAACTGCAGGTCACTTGAACAAGACGGTCAGTAGGCTGTCTCCATAAACTTCCAGAGATGAGCGATGGACATTAGGATGGTCTTTTTTTTTCAAATTGAAAGGTTTAACAGCAGTAGGCCACTTTAAGTCTCTATAGTTATTCATAATTTCCTAAACACTTTCACAAACATTAAGTCCTCACGACAATTTCACCTCGCCTTAATAGCACCCCTCATTTCCTCTAAAGCAAGCCACCTCTAACAAAGACCTTTCCTGATTTTTGTAACAGTTAGCTGTTTCTCCCCTTGAAATGGCTTTGCATTAGTCCATATTGAATTTTTCCTGTAAGTGGTATCTCCCCTTCAGTAGAATCAGGTACCATGAACAAACATCTTTTTAAATCATGATATCAGCAATGCTGGATATTTAATAATAAGTAGGTGCTTAATAATCGCTTACTGAATTTGATTGAGGCCTACGGATATTCCATCTTTATCTTTAGGACCTAGGAAAATTTAAAATCGACTAAAATAAAAATGCATTTGTTAAGCACCTACTATGTGCCAAGTACTGTTGCTAGGCGCTGAGGATACTAAGACAAAGAAAAAAAATAGTCCTTGCCTAGAGAAGCTCATAATCTCTCAAGGAGAAAACGTGTCTGCATGTAAGTAAATAGCAAATTAAATACCAAGAAACTTGGCAGGGGGAGCCTAGCAGCCAGGGGGATCAGGAAAGAGATCATGTAGTAGGTGATGGTTGAAGTACCATGGGGCTTTGCACAGAGCAAACACTTAATTACTGCTTCTTAGATCGGATTGGCTTTGACGTGAATGGTGAGTTGTATTTCTAGTTATGGGCACAAATTGATACTTCTCCCACCAAATATTCCCCCTTACCTGGCTCCCACTTAGAATCCCAAGCGAGTATTTAAGACAGTTGTTGAGGGTTAGAGATAGAACTGGTGGCCTTGGGTTAATAGTTAAGGACAAGACATAGGAGTAGATTGGTTGATCAAATTCCTTTGCATTTTGTAAGCTCTAGATTGGAGTTTCTGCATATGATGAATGTGTGTAGCCTATATTTCATAACACAGTATCTTCTATGTAAATTAGAGCACTAGAGGCAGCTGTGGTCAGGCCCTCAATATTCCCTGGGGGTTCCAGAGAACCCCTAAAATAGAAGACTCGAAATAACAAAGATGGGGAGGAAGAGTTTGGGGAATAGTCGAGGAACACTGGTCATGTGAGAATAGGCATCTCATTCATATTGGTGAATTCTTCCTACTCTTTCTCCTCTTCTCTTCTTTCTCATACATCCTGCTCATTATCCCTACCACTGAACATCATGAAGGCTAATCTCAATCAGGTGTTTGGTGATCAACAAGGTGGAATTTGAAAAGGAAGAGATGTAAGATCCTATACTTAGGTCCAAAATTCAATTGTACAAGTATAAGATGGTAGAAGGTATGGCTTGTTTCTGTTGGTCAGTCATTTCAATTATGTCTGACTCTTCATGAGCCCATTTGGAGTTTTCTTGGCAAAGATCCTGGAGTAGTTTGCCATTTCCTTCTCCATCTCATTTTACAGGCGAGGAAACTGAGACAAACAAGGTTAAGTGACTTGCCCAGTGTCACACAGCTATTATGTATCTGAGGCTGGATTTGAACTCAGGAAGAGGAGCCTTCCTGACTCAAGGCCTGGCACTCTATCCATGGCAGAGCCACCTAGCTATCATCTGGGTATGGCTAGACAACAGCTTATGTGAAAAATCACAACAGTAGTGTTTTGAGTGTCCCAGAGGCTCAATAAGAGCCAGAGTTATGGCATGGCTGACAAAAATGCTAATATAATCCAGGAAGATTAATACAGAGGAACTGCCTATAGAAATAGAAAGGATGAGAACCTCCGGAGCAAGTGATGACCAAACCATTTTAGAGTTCTTGATTACATAAGAAGGGAGAAAACGCAAGCCAGTCTGGCATGGACTCTAGATGTTAGGAGAGCAGGCTTCAAAGAGTTCAGAGAAAGGATAGCTAGGACTTTGAGAACTCTGATAGCATTTTCTGTGACTGTCCCGGTATCCAGAATGACTTCCCTCCTCCACTCTGCCTTACTGACCTGGCTTCTTTTCCATCTAAAATCCCTTCTACTAGAAACCTTCCCCAACCCCTCTTAATTCTAGTGCCTTTCCTCCGTTAATGACTTCCTATATAACCCGTATATAACTTGCTTCGTATTTATTTGTTGGCATGTTGTCTCCCCCATTAGATTGTAAGCCCCTTGAGGGCAGGGACTGTCTTTTGTCTGTTTTTATATGCTGTGTGCCTGGCACATAGTTGGTGCTTTAAAAATGTGTATTGATTGATAGCTTAAAAAGTTCTACAGGGAAAATCAAAGCAAAGAGGGATGGGCCCAAGAAAGAACTACTTAATGACAAACACAAATGATTCTGAGGAGGAAAACATGAGAGAGTGTGCACATGCATGTATGCATGTGTGTGCATGTGTGTGTGTGTGTTGGGGGAAGGGGTGAGAGGGGACACTATATAAAATGGATTTGCATGCAAAGGGGACTCATGATTCAACTTAGACATTTTCAAAGACATGCAAAGGACAGCCAATCAATTACAGATAACTGAGGATAGAAAAAAGAGACTAGTATGGTTGGCAGAATGTCAGCAGAGATCAATCTCAGAATGACCTAAGGCTGTCACTGAATGCTATTTTTCTAGATAGCATTTTTCAGTATTGTAGGAAGAATGAGTTGAATCAAAGAAGGGATTGGAACACTGATTGGGGTTTAGGAGGTGAAAACAATAGATGATGCAGAGAACACCATAAATTCTAATTTTGCTTCTCCTTCCTCTACCAAGGCAGATAATCTTCAGACTACAGCAGACAGAACAGAACAATTTAATTGGAAGCTGCAGAGTTCTGGTGCTTCTTGCCTATGGTAGGCCTAATCCTCTTCCCACCCCAACCTCCCCCAAATTCAGTGTGCTAAATAGAAAAAAAAATCCTGGTTCCTTGGTGTAGTAGGAAAATTACTGGACTGAGAAGAAAAAAGGGATGGACAGGTTTGAGGTCATACCACTGATTAGCTATGTAATATTGAGCAAATCACTTCAATTGGGGGCCTCGATTTCCTAATGTGGAAGGTTTGGGGACAGGATTATATGATCACTCAGTTCCCTTTCTTCTCAGGGCATTTGAGCTGAGGGAGCAAGAAAGTAACAGCTACCACCCTTTCTTCTAGGAAGCAAATAAAAGCAGGGAGAGCCCAAGTCTCTGGGTTGATGTTTGTTGGGCTGGCCCATTCTACTACTGAGGTGGCTCTTGGTTGGCTTTCTCTGTGTGTTTGTTTTCCCTGTATTCTGTGTGACCTTTGTGTACTAGGCCATTCTGGGAGTTACCTGAGGTCTTGGAAGCAGAGAGTACCAAAGGGTTTGGGTGACTATGAATCATAGTCATAAGGCCAGGGACAGCTGGAGAATACTAATGTTTTAGCAGTCACCCATCCTCTCAAGAAGATCCTGAACCTGGCAGATTTTTTGGTACCCAAATGGGCATCACTTGAATTTTTAGCAAAGGGTGGAAGAAAGGAAATATTTAAAGACTGAACTCCTAAAGTAAGAAATCTCTTGGAAAATATTTTTAGGGCGAAGTCTTCCCTTCATTTAATAAAAGCAAAAACTTCCTGAGCATGACAGCCTTGTGGAATACTTGATAGATGAACATATTGTACCCAGACTCTTTTCCCGTAGGGGGAGTTTACTTAATTTCAGGGAGTGCTTTTCTCTTAACTCTTGAGTTTTCTGCTCTTCACAAACCTGTCATTTCCCTGCCATGAAACCCACTTAGTGTGTATCAAAGGAGCAATCCCATTGGGGTCTGCTCACTTAGAGCATACTACGTGTGCCGTTCATAGCGGGCCTGGAGAACCACAGCCAGAGAACTTACTGGACACATACCAAGAGAGGCGAACCCCAGCAGACAGTTATTTTAAGGTGAAAAACTAGAAAATCATGTATCCATTAAACACGAACTTCTACTTGGGGTAGGAATAAAATTTTAAAATCAAAGTCCAGCTTGCCACAAAAGTTCAAGATGGAAGTCTAGACTGAGCTCTACCTCCCTATGGATGTGCTTTTGGACTACCTTGCCAAAATTTACCCCCTTTTTCCTCTTTTGTTCCTTCAGCATTTTTCTATACACTTTATATCATGCCACATGCATTTCCTTATGAAGGCCTTAGAATGATATAATAGTTACATATATGGGGCAAGGCAAAGTATGACATAGGAGAAAAGACATTGGGCTCAAAGTTCAAGTCCTAGGTCTATTATATAATTCTTGACTAGCTGGGGGATGTGTGTGTGTGTATGCATGTGCACATATACATACACATATATAAACATACATATGCAGACACACAGATATGAATGTAGATAACACTAATATGTGAGGGGCAATGGTTTATAATGGATAACGAGCTGGGTCTCTGAGCCAGGAAGAGCTGGCTTCCTTTTTTGCCTCTGATACATACAGGTCATGTGACCGCAGGCAAATAACTTAAATTCTAAGTCCTGGGCAGCTCTCTAAGGCTATGTGTGCATAGTATTTGTGAAGCTTCTGTGCTAGAAGGAGCTTCTAAACTGAGAGTTCCCTGACAACATTATAGGTCTGGACCAAATTCATATGCATGTCTGTATGTGGCTCTATGCATGTGTGTATACAAGATATATGTGTGAATACATATACATACACCTCTCTCTCCAACTAGATAGCAAATTCCCTGAGGGTAGGAATTATGTATACTAATTTGTATCTTTCCTAGGCCTCATTATAGGGCTATGTATATATAATAGATGCATGGCAAATGCTTTTTTTTTTTTTTTAGTGAGGCAATTGGGGTTAAGTGACTTGCCCAGGGTCACACAGCTAGTAAGTGTGTAAAGTGTTTGAGGCCGGATTTGAACTCAGGTCCTCCTGACTCCAGGGCCAGTGCTCTATCCACTGCGCCACCTAGCTGCCCGTGCAAATGCTTATTTAGTTTAATTAAACTGAACTTAATTGAGACATTATAACCATGGTTTTGTCTGTACATAAGGATTGTCGATAAGCCAGACTGTAAGCCCCTTGAGGGCATGCCAGTCCATGTCTTACGATACATCTGTATCCTACCCAGTGCTTAGTGTAGGATTGGTCATGTACTAAGATGACCTGGTCTTGCTCTCTAATTGTTTGGGGCCTCAGTTTTGTCTCCTCAGTTAAAGAGTAAGCTTCCCGAGGACAAGAACACTGCCTTTTAGTACCTTGGTGCTTCCCTCACTGAGCCAGCTCTATTCACAGGAAATACTGCTGACTTACAACATTTTCAAAGGCATTCCCCCATGCCTCAAAGTGATTTCACATGGCCAGTTGAATGCCTGGTGTGGAAATGTAGGAGAGATATTCCTCCTGAGTTTTTCCTACAACGTGCTTGGGTTTAAAAGAAATTCAACCTTAACCTCAGTTCAAACCCCAAAGGTCTGCAGCATCATTTGAGATATTTGGGAAGCTTAAATAAGAAGGAGGTTTGTATATTTTGGAGCATTGGCCTGGTACTGGCCAAACTTCCAGAGGGGAGAAACTGTCTGATTTAGCCTAGCACCTAGCACAGGGCCATTGCACACAGTGGGTGCCCTGTGAGAATGTCCTGAATTTTGTATGGGCTACTATCTTCAAGGCAGAGGGCAGGAAAGGTGTTTTCCAGAGATGTGGCCTTTTCCAAAATGAAGCCCAACATACAAGGCATAAGCCATGACTACATATGCCTGTGACACTTCTAAACCTGAAATTCTTTTTTTGTGTGTGAAGCAATTGGGGTTAAGTGACTTGTCCAGGGTCACACAGCTAGTAAGTGTCAAGTGTCTGAGGCCGGATTTGAACTCAGGTCCTCCTGAACCCAGGGCCGGTGCTTTATCCACTGTGCCACCTAGCCGCCCCTGCCTGTGACACTTCTAATCTTGGCCCGTGTTCTGCATTTGCAGACAACAGTATGAGAAGAGGGAAGTAACCTCTGGAATCACCCAGGATCTCAACCTCTTCACCCTTCTTGCAGCATCATTGAGCCCGCTCCTTAAGGATGTCTACACAAAGAAAATAGGCCTTCCCTTGGGGACCAGGGCCTTGGCAAGAACTTGCTGCTAGATCCCACAGGTTTTCTCTTGATCCCAGAGGTTGTGTTCCTGAACAATTTTGAAAACATTATAAGTCAAAGGGTGCAGAGATTTAGTGGAGACTCCAACACTCCCTCCCTTATAGAATACAAGCAAAAAAGGATTTTCCATTAAGCACCCTCCAGGGGTCTGGAAGCCCCTGGATCAGGGAGGCAATGAATGACAGGTCTGGGGCCATCTCTCGCTGGAATCTTCTGCAATCTCATCCAGCTTTCAAACTGGGCCAAGGCACAGGTGGCACAGGAGACATTGCCCTGACAATGGACAATAGCAAGCCCTTACCAAGGTAAGGGAGTAAAGATAAGGGACTCTCAAGTGGCTCCTGGCCATTTCTTGGCCTGTGGCTCAGTCCCTGGAATGTACTTCCCTTACAGGGGCTGTGATGAGGATGGGGGTTGGGGAGGAAAGAAAGGGACTTCACGTTGAGACATGAGAAGAAACCCTTCCAGGGAATACTTTTTCCCTTATTTAAAAAAGAGTCCATTCCATTGTCTTGGAGGATTTGATTGAATCAACATTGAGCACCAGCACTTATTTAACTGTGTGCAAAACCCTGAACTAGACACTGGGAGAGATGGAAAGGCAAGTCAGAGCCAGTCCCTGCCCACAAGAAGCTCACAGTCAGGGCGCAAGCAACTTATAGAAAATGAGGCAAGATGAACACAAAGGGTGCCAAAGGGCCAAGTCAGGGTGAGAAAGTAGGAGTCATTTCTGATCGACCGAATTTATAGACCTTTGGTTAAGTCATAAATGTAGGAAACGTTACAAAGATCTTTGATAAAGACAGATTGAGGTTCTGGGGGATTTTTTTTCCCAAAGAGAATTTCAGCCAAATGGTGATTCTGAAGGTCACCTCTGCCTTGTTCTCCTTACACCCTGTTTTTTGTACCCACCTCAGCCCAGCACATACCATTAGAAACACTGCTGATGCCTGCTCTAGAATATCATAGAAAAACAATATCTGGGCAGGTCGTCCTTTCAATTCATATATCAACTCTCCCTACCGTCCCCCCTCCCCCCCACATACAAACAAAGAAAACAGTGTTTTCTTTCTTTCCAGTTAAAGCCTTTCTGACATCTGTGTTACCTCGGTATTTCTTGTGGCCATTTATTTTGGCTGTAGAAACACATGGCACACCTGACCCATGCTGCTTTAGTTGGCCAGCTGACAACATTTTTAAAAGGCACTCGCCTCTTTCAAGTCTTCCAACTTGCTTGGGTTAAGGTTGTGTTTCCATGCTCGGATTTTGGTCAGGCTGCCTTGAAGCCACACAGGAAGGACCTCAAATTGCAGCTGCCAGCCATGATTTGTTGAGGGCCCTATGGAAAACCAACCTACACATTTGCTGAGGTGGCAAGAATATTTTGCCTGCGCGTAGCACTTTTCATTCATGGAGGCAAACGACTTTCAAGAATAATATTCTTGGTAATATTCTCTAAGGTTGATTGGATTATTCCCATTTAAAAGGTGGGAAATCAAAGACATGCTTTGCTGCATGAAACGATTCAATGATCTGCTCAAGGTCCTGTGGTTTTTAGTACTGTAATAATTCACTGTTTCCATAACTTGAGCTACATGGGCACTTCCCTCCCTAGTGGAGATATCCACCCATCCAGTCCTTTTGATCCTGTGCAATTCTTTTCCATGATCTTCTATAACTGCTCCACAGAGGATCTAGCCAACACGTGGAAGGTTAGTCTATCAGAAAATCTGGATTTTTCTCAAGATTTGGTGGCTACAACTTGGAATGTGCCTTTGTTATCCTTTGCTCTTGCTGCTTGACTGGTCTACTTCCCTTTCCGTTCATACACATTCCTGATGATGTCTTACCATGTGTAAGTCATCAAGAATACACTATACCCTCCTTACACACACCATGTCTTTTCACTGCCGTTTGGGTAACCTACAATTTTGATTCTTCGGAGATTGCGGTATTCCATGATTCATGGCCACATAACATCACCAAGAAACAAGTCAAAATACTCGAATAGCTCTGTCATGTCCTGTTTCTCTTCCCTCTGATAGTGAAATCAGTCTATAAGCATTTATTATGTACTTAGTGCTGGGGCCTAATGAGCCTCTCTGTACCTAGCAGTAGAGTTGTGATCACAGTTTATCACTGGGATCATAACTCAAAGCCTTTCCAGCTTAGTAGGATTTGGCAGATCTTAGACTCTGCTGCCAAGGCATCTGAGAATGTGCTAGGAAAAGGAGGGCCAGTGAACATCTAGAAAAGGAAGCAGTGATCACAAAGAGCCAGCATGGCATCATCGGGAACAGATCCTGACAGACTACCTTCATTTCCCTTCTTTCACAGTGTCAATAGATTGGCACATCAAAGAGATGCTATATGTAGTGTTGCTCTAGATTCTGGTAGACTGTTTTAAAAACTAAGACCCTTATGCTATTCTTATTCATCCATGGAAAGATGAAGGCTACATAATAGCACAGGTAGGTAGATTCAAAACAGGTTGAACAGCACAGCCCAGAGTCATCAAAGCTTCAATGGCAACTTGGTGGGCAGGAAGGTCTCCAATGGAGTTCCACGTTGCTCTGTGCCATTTAACATTTTTCTCAGTGACTTAAAGGCGTAATACTTATCAAATTTCTAGAGGACACGAAGCTAAGAGGCAGACCCAACAGGTTACATGACAGATCTTCCAGCTCTAGACCTAGGATCCTATGTGTGACCTTGGGGCAAGTTACTTTCTTTCCCTGGGCCTCGGTTTCTTCCTTTGTAAAATTGGGAGATTGGACTCACAGCTCCCTTCAGTCTCTCAATCCTAGGAGAGAGTTCCCACCTACAGATTTCCTATTACAAGGGCTTGTAAAGCTAGTGGAAGACCACAGGGGGGAAAAGAGGTTCCCTAACTGAAGTTATACATTTAGTCTTTAATCCAGCCTGATTTCATGGAGCAGGATGGTTAATGAATTAGTGACAAAACCTACCAGTAAACTGGATATCCTTTAATATTTTGTCAGAGGGCTGGAAAAATGAATATATACTAAAGCTTTATCTTTTGTCCTTCAAGTTATTGCTGCCAGAGGCCCTCTTTCCTATTCCCACTGTATGTATCACTGAAAATAGTGCAATAGAGCCTGCCTAGGGCTAATGGAAAAGTTGGTTCTTTTGGAAAGTCCATGTTAAAGACTTGGGATCACAGGGCTGGAAGGGACCTTCCAAAGGGCCCAGTTCATCCACCCACTTTCAGACCCTCCTGGCCTTCAACCCAGTCTGGGAGAATCTGTCTTCTCAAAGACCAGCACGGATGCAGATTCTATGGCCTCCCTTGATAAGTGGGTGCAGCTTAGCACAGATTTGGAGATTGCCTTTCCTGTTAGGAGAATTTTGAGGATTCAGGGAAAAGGTTAAAAAAATGGGGTAGTTTTTTCCAATCATGTTGTTGTACTGAATTGTCTAGAAAAAGTCACTAAAGGAGCCAGAAGATCTAGGCCCAAGTCTTAGCCCTGTTATATTATTAGGCAGGTGACCTTGGACAGGTCATTTCAACTTTTCTGAGCCTTGGTTTCCTCCTCTGAAAAAATGAAGGAAATTGGCCTCCACAAGTCCCCAAATCCCTTCCAGCTCCACGTCTTGTCACTTTATGACTTTATTTTGAAGGTGCTCACAAAGCCATTTTCCTGGCATACATGGTAACAAGTCCCCCTTCTCTCTTTTTTTTTTTTAGGGTTTTTTTTTTGGTGAGGCAATTGAGGTTAAGTGACTTGCCCAGGGTCACACAGCTAGTATGTATTAAGTGTCTGAGGCCGGATTTGAACTCAGGTCCTCCTGAATCCAGGGCCGGTGCTCTATCCACTGCGCCACCTAGCTGCCCTCCCTTTCTCTCTTAAAGCTTATTTAGGCAACCCTCAATTGCATGAGCACAAAACCCAAAAGGGAGAGAAGGCTTGGCACAAGGATATTGTTCATCATTTCCAAATAGAAGATCATTAAAAATAAGGGAAGTTATCTGAACTTCTTCCACCCTTGGCATTTACCTGGTCACAAAGGGACTAACCCTCTGGATTTTTACTTGGAGAGAGAACATGCATAGCAGTGGAGTCAGAAAGCCAGTTTCAAATCCTACCTCTCACACTTATTAGCTGGGTGAGCCTGGGCCAGTCTGAGGCTCTCAGCCTTCTCATCTGTAAATTGGGCATAATAATATTAATTTTACTAATAGCTGCCTCACAGTATTCCCATGATACTGAAATGAGAGAATAGATGTAAAACCTTTTGCAGATCTTAAAAAAGCACTATGGAAATAAGAGCTGGAGTTATAATAATCATAATCATTAATATCACTCTGGTTTGCCTCAGTAAATGATAAATAGCATAGGTAACCTACTCTGAAGAGGGGTTTCGATTTCAATAAACCTTTCAGGACCAAAAGGACTTTGAATGGGAGTGACATATCGAACACACATAAAATATCAAAGTAGTCTGAGTGAGCTCCCAACAGAGTTAGGAAAGCCTGGGATGCCCAGGATTTTAATCTATTGATTGCTTTTGCTTTGATCTAAGGCCCTGGAAAATATTTGAGAGTGTCTGGTCTCCATGTCAAGAGATCAAGATGAATCAGCATATTTTGTGTTTCGGCCATTTGCAGCCAAAGCTTACAGGAAGGGGGCGGGGCTGAAGGTTCCTGACATTTCGACCCAATTATCCTGGTTTAATTGGTTTTTCCTAGAAACGACTTCAACTTTATTGGCATTTCTGCTCACTCTTGGGCTAGAGATAAGTCTTTTTGAAGGTGAAGCACACTTCCCTTTCTCTCAGCAGAGGTGGAGGACTATGGGTGCAAAATGGGGCATACATTCTCAGATGTGACCTTTCTATTGATTTGTTTTCCTTTGTTGGACTTTATTTCAAGGGAAGTTTCCATTGATTGGGGGTAAAGAGGGAGAGGAGACATTGGGAAGTGATAGAAATACTTTTTTAAAAGATCACTAAGATCTTTATAAAAAGAGCCTTCCTGGGGGCAGCTAGGAGGCAGTGGATAAAGCACCAGTCCTGGATTCAGGAGGACCTGAGTTCAAATCCGGCCTCAGACACTTGACACTTACTAGCTGTGTGACTCTGAGCAAGTCACTTAACCCTCATTGCCCAACAAAAAACAAAAAACAAAACAAAACAAAAAGAGCCTTCCTGAGGTGGGTGGCCTTATGCCTGTCTCTGGAGAAGCACTCAGGCATTTCTGCAGCCACCTCTGTGAACCTGGATAAGACATTTGAACTTTCTGGGGCTCGGTTTTCTGCTATATGAAATGGGAGGGTTGAACTTGGTGGTTCCCAGGTCCCTTCTCTAGAATCCTAGGTGTGACCTTGGGCAAGTCCCTTCCCTTGCTTTCCCTGGGCCTTAGTTTAATGCTCTGTAATAGGAGAGGATTGGACTAGGTGAATTATGAGGTCTCTTTCAGTTCTAGATCTAGGATCCAACACCTTCCTGGGGCCAAGTCCCAGCCCCTGGGAAAGGCCAGCTCCTGGAACCACTTCCATAGAACTATTATAGTAATATGATACCATATTTTAAATATATGTATATGTATGTGGATGTGTATGTAATCTATGTATATATTATATATGTATATATATTTATATATAATTTGTCTATGTATCTATGTATCTATCTATCTATCTATATCCCATAGTAATATGGGCATTCTGGGCCTCTGCCTCCCTCATCCTCCAAACTCCAAACCAGGTTGCCCCTGGCCCCAGGGGCACTGATAAAGTCACTTTACTGGGTGAGAGGTATACTGTTGTTGCACAGATATGGGAAGACCTTTTTCCACATCAATGGAAAATCGCAGATTTTATCTTTCAAATCTCCCAGACTCCACCTCCCTCACTACCCCCATTCTAAGGCTAGTTTCCTGAACCTGGGACTAGGATCAAGCCCTTCTCTGCTCTGCCTCTCCAACAGCTGCAAGCACAAAGGTGGGGGACCTCCCCTTCGCGCGCACGCACACACACACACACACACACACACACACACACACACACACACACACACACACACACACAGAGGGAGCTATCAAACCAGGACAGAGAGGAAAGAGGGTGAGCCCTGGACTCGGAGGTCACCGCCCTATTTGCCGGCACCTATCTAGTTGACTGGCTCATTCCCCCTTGCTTTTGCAGACGTCCTGGACTTTGGCCTTTATTTGCCTATCTTATTTGCCTTCCCTGCCTAGACCTAAAGAACTTGCTTGGTCCTAGCTGTATTAACTGATACCCCCCCCCACACACACACACCACCTCCAACCCATTACCTGCCTAGACCTGCCACATGCACCCTCTTCTCCTGACTTGCAGCCACCCACACTTCAGTGTGAATACGCCTTTCTAACAGCCTATTCCCCCTCCCACTCTTTGCCCAAGGGGGTAAAATCTAGCTCAGAATAAGATATTCTTTATTCCACTGTCAAAGCAATGGGGACACTGGGAGTTTTCCTCCAGGAAGGCCTGCACAATTAAGTTTGGGAAGCACAAAACCACCAACAAAACGCAATTTGCTGCAATGAACTTCTTCTAGTGGGGCACATGCCAAGCATCCCTCTTCTGGCTGTCCTGGCATTCTCCCCCATCCCAGGGCTTTTTCAACACCAGCCTAGCAGCCATTGTTAGAAACCGGGCCACCAGCTTGTGGCGCTGACTCTTCCTTTATTTGAAGTCCACTAAAATCACGGTAATAATTGGGTCATAGACACCAATTACAATCTCCAGAGCCTCAATTTCGTTCCCAACTTCCTGGAGTTATAATATGAATGCACACAACCTCCTAGCCATGGAAGTCAAAGGGACCCAAATTAAGTCTAATTTTCGAGTTAGCATCTCTGGTGCACGCCTGGCAAATAGGGCAGGAAATGCTTTGCGCTGGGTTTAAAAATCATCAATTCAAGGGACTCTGTTGGCTAGAAATGTGGCTCCCAGCTGCCATGGAAAGCACAAAGACTTCTGGGCAGAGTTCGTACTTCCCCTATGACAGCAGGTCTCTACAACAACAACAACAACAACAACAACAACCAAAGCCTAACCAAATGAATCTGAAACTGTGAAGCAACATTTAGGAATTTCATATGATCAAATACAGATTACTGGGTTTTACAAGGAAGGCAGGGCCTTCACATCTATCATCCTCAGTATTCATAGGGTATTCACAGATTTTGAGCCAAGAGAGGCCTTAGAGACTCCATATTCTTACAGAAAAAGAAGCTGAGACTCTGAGAGTTTAAGGGACTGCACCAGAGATAGGATTTGAATTCATGTCTCTCTGATTCTAAATCCAACTTTCTTTCCATGTCCTTCTATATTTTAGAATTTGAAAGTTATCAGGGTATAGGGACTACAGTAATGGACTTGGAGTCAAAAGAACCTGGGTTCTTGCCTTATTTGCTTACTACACACTAGCTGTGTGGTCCTGGGCAAGTCACTTGATTTTTCTTGATCCTTGGTTTTCTCATCTGGAAAACAGGGACAAGAATAACACAGGCTGTGGTGGGGTGAAATGAGATAAAGGGTGTGACCTTGCAGAAGTCGCTGACCTCCTCTGGCCTCAATTCCTCATCTATGGAATGAGAGGGAAGGGCCACAAGTCCTCTAAGGAACTTTTTAGCCCTAGATCCTTATGGGTCAAGCAGCTGGTGAACCTTAAGAGCTACATGCCTGCTGACTATTATCATGAATAATTCTCCTGAAATATACAGAAACTGTACTTTCTTTGGTTGCAGTAAAGCCTTTTCATTCATGGGAGGTATTTCTACATAGAGACATGTTGGTGGCACTGATCAGTGATGTTTGTCTCTGTTAACAATGGGCAGAGAGCCACGGGTATCGATTGGCCTTATCCAACTGCTAATCAGTTTGGCAGGAAGTCACAGGCAGGATAACTTCCTAGTTCTGCTCATGCTTAGTCTAGGGAGAGACTAAGGGTAAAGGGGCTGGAGGACAGTGAGTTTAGCATGCAAAATGAAGTTGTGTGATATTGTGTCAGTAAAACGATGGGGTTTGATTTGACTAGATCAAAGATCTCATCCAGTTCCAAGTCTATGATAATGTATGTTCTTTCCTCTTTTGCTGGGACTGCAATTATCCATCTGTAAAATAGGGGGGACTGGACCAAATTGCCTCAAGATTTCTTCCTTCTTTATATGCTTCTTTCCCTCACTGGGCCTCAGTTTCCCCACCTGTAGGATGAGGAGATTGCACTAGATGATTTGGAGGCCTCTTCCTTCTCTAATTATCTGGCCCCCTTCCCCTCTCTGGACCTCAGTTTCCCCATTTGTAAAATAAAGGGGCTGATCAAAGTAGTTTCAAAGGTCCCTTCCTTCACTAAATATGTCCCTTTCACTCTCTGGGTCTCAGTTTTCTCATCTGTAAAGTGAGAGATTAAAGACTAAATGACCTCAAATGTCCCTTCCAGACCCATCAGTCTACATGTTTATGTTCCTTCCCTTTCATGGCTCTTAGCTTCTCTAGCTGTAAAGTGAAGGAGTTGGCCCAGGTGATCTTGAAAGTCCCCACCAGTTCTGATATTCTGGAATGCAAAGATTCTAAGCCTTCTCCCTTTGTTTGGCTTCTCTCTCTCTCTCTCTCTCTCTCTCTCTCTCTCTCTCTCTCTCTCTCTCTCTCTCTCTCCATATATATATAATGAGAGGGTTGGACTAGGCTATCTCCAAGCCCCCCCCCCCCGACTCCATCCTGCATCTAGATCCTGCAATGTCTAGGATCAACTTCTCACTCCAATGTCTGCCTCACTGGCCCCAAACCTGAAGTATGAGGCTCAAAGGAATGAACAAGATGGAATTCTCTACATGAAGACTGGAGGATAAGATCAGAGTCAAGTAGCCTGAAGAAGAAAGTAGGGATCAGCAAAGAAAATGTTGGAAGCAAAGCACTGATAGGAGCAAAAAAATGTGGAAAGCAGAAAGGGAAAAGATGAGAGTAAGGGGCTATCTACTTAAGAAGCCATTCCCCAAAGAAAATACTGAAAAGCAAAAAGAAGCCAGCAGTTTCCATTTTAAGGGAGGGAGGGAGGGAGAGAGAGAGAAGAGGGAAGGAAATTCCCAGCAGAATCAAATGGAATTTTCTAGGACAGTTAAGGTGTTAGGTTTAGCAACTGAAAATCCTGTGAACAGAAATTAAGGGAGTGATCAGGAAAGAAGGTCAATATCCTATTAGTTTATCAATATCCAAGGGCATGGAGATTTCAGAGATGAGATTGGACTGACTGATGATAAAGTATGATCTGGAGGCACAAGAGAGCAGGAAAATATATTTATTCTATTTAAAACAAAAATGCAATCCCTCTAAAAAGCCTGAGATAAAAGGGCTAGAAATGGCCTGAGCTTAATGCCAACTCATCCATCCTGTACTTAATGAAGATCTAATTAAAGGAACCTGACCTCCGCACACAGGGCAAGTCTCCGCTCCCTAGGCACCTCACACAGGAAGTACGTGCAAGCATATATGGGGCCAAACACTCCATCCACCAAAATACTTGAGCTTCCGACAACCAAAGAGTTTTCACATTAGCAGAGACCAATGTAGCAGAAAACGCAGACTATGGTGGTCATGTATACCAAAAGTCACATCTGTTCCTTTCAGCACAATGGGTCTGAACCCATGAAACTCCCTCCACTAATGCAGCTCAGGACCTCTTCCTTATTCTTGGAGAGCTGCCTAGGGACTCTGAATGTTTAAGTGACTTGTTCAGGGTCACACAGCCAATATTTGTTAGAGGCAAGACTTGAACACAGATATTCTTGATTCTGAGGCCTACTTTCTATCCACTACACTATGTATTTTAATAGTTGTTGTTGTTGTTGAGTTATTTTAGTCATGTCCAACTCTGTGTGACCCCATTTGGGGTTTTCTTGGCAAAGATACTGAAGTGGCTTGCCATTTCCTTCTTCAACTCATTTTACAAATGAGGAAACTAAGGCAAACAGGGTGAAGTGACTTGCCCAGGGTCACACAGCTAGTAAGTGTCATGTGTCTTAGGCTGGATTTGAACTCAGGTCCTCCTGAATCCAGGGCCAGTGCTCTATCCACTGTGCCACCTAGCTGCCCCTAGTCATTTCCCTCTCAATGGGCATCCACTTTGTTTCTAGTTTTTTGATACCACAAAGAGGGCTGCTATGACTGCTGGGCTTAAGTGGATAGGCCAGTGGTGTTAAACTCAAATAGAAACAGAGCCACTAAATTATACATAAAGATCCTTGTAGGATACATATTGACTTAGGAAACCACATATTATTATTATCTGTCTTATTGTGTTTTTATTTTGCTAATAATTTCCTAATTTCAGTTTAATCTCATCCAAGCCCCACTAGAGAGGGTTGCAGGCCATATGCTTGATACTTCTGGTATAGACAATTTATTCACTTTTCCTGCATGATTACAAAATGATGTGAAGAATGTAATGGACCAATTCATAGTTGCTCCAACAGTGTATTAGTGTGTCTATATTCCCATAGCTCCTCCACCCTTTTCATTATGTGTGGGGGGTTATCTTTTCCAATTTTCAGGGTATGAGGTAAAATGAGTTTTAAATTTTTTAAATTTCTCTTACAATTAGTGGTCTGGAGTACATTTTTGAAATCATCATTTATAGCTTATAAACTTTTCTTTTGAAACCTATTCATATCCTTTAACCACTAATCTACTGGAATGGTTATTAGGTGTTACATGTTTGTGTCAATCCCCTATATAACCTGGATACTATTTTCTTTGATTTTTTACTGATTATTGGATGTGAATATTCTCCCCACACTACTGTTTATTTTCTAATTCTGTCTTCATTGATTTTATTTGGACAAAAACTTAAAGTTTCTACAACTGAAATTGTCTAGTTTCTATTTTATGAACGAACCTCTTTATCCCTTGCTTTATTAAGGATTCTTTCCCTAGTCATAGTTGTGAAAGATACTTAAATTTCATTCTTTTTTAAATTTAAAAAAATTATGTTACCTTTTTAAATTGAGGTCTCATAAATTTTGAGCTCATTGTGGCATATGGTGTAAGATGTTGGTCTAACCCTAATTTCTGCCAAACTACATTCCAGTTTTCCAATCAGTACTTGTCAAAAATGTAGTACTGCTCTCATTAATTTGTTTTGGGGTTTATCAAACATTTGACAATGATTTTCAACAGCCTTTTTCTTATTTATTTATTTATTTAGTCTGTTCTACTAACTTGAATTTTCTGGTTTTTAATCAGTGCCAAATAGTTTTGATGATTATTGCTTTTTAATAGAGTTGGTCTGGTAATTCTATGCCCCCGCTTCATTTAAACTCTTTCTCATTATTTCTATTTATATTCTAGACCTTTTATTCCTCATGTGAAGATCCCATGAAATAATGTATGCAAAGCACTTTGCAAGCTTTAAAGTGCCATAGAAAAGTCAGCTGTTCTTGCTCAGAGGAGAAATTGGCAGTTGTCTATAAGTGCTGCCTGAGTCATGGATGTCTAGGAAGCTGTACCCTGTGCATGCTTAATGGGAAATAGTGCATTCAGTTTAACAACTTCCTGAGAGCAAGAACTGTTTCCTTTGTGTCTTTGTATCCCCAGAACCTAGTACAGGACCTTGCACTTAGTAGGCGCTGAATAAAGTTGTTTGAATTGAATTCAATTCAATTTGGCCCTGGAGGATTCCTTAATGAGGAAACTTTTATTAAGCTTTAACAAGAAAAAAAAGAAAGCATCCATGCCTGAACTGAGGGATTGGGATGGGGCGATAGATTATTTTTCTCTAGTCCATAGCTAAACTGCAAATCTGCTAAAGCTTTCCTATCTTTTTCTTCTACAAACTGAGATCAAACTTTGCAAACTGCCCCCACTATAAGATAATTTGCACAAAATTGTGAGTTAGTGAAAATAGTAGAAGTCTAAACTAAATGATGACACTAATTATCATTTACATTATAGTTGTCCATGTAAAAAATCCTTTTTTAAATGCCCTAGTTTTCTACTAATTCCAAGACCAAATATTAAGTTAGTTGTTCTGTGGTCTTATTAAGGCCAGTAAGAACTCAGTTTGTCATCCAACTGATAGAGTATCATGGAAAGAAATCGTAAGAACTGGGTCATAGTCCCAGATTTGCCACTACTGGATTGTGAATGATTTGGGGGGAAAACACTTGATTTTTTGGTTTCAGTTACCGCCTCTGAAAATAATGAGGGGCTTATATATAAAATACACTGGCTGTCTCCTGTTCCTGGAATGCACTCTTTCCTTACTCCCACTTCTTAGGATCCCTAGTTTCCTTCAAAACTTGGGTTTTAGAAGACTTCTGGGCAAGATGACAACATGAAAGGTCATAAAGCATAAAGGAACCCAACTCTCCCACATATACAATAGAAATTATTTTTAAAAGGCAGAAGATTTAATAATGATCAAAAATACAAGCAAGAATATCAGAGGAAAGAATGGAATGGCCACAAAGACTATAAGAGTATCTGGAGAAATAAAGCAGGAGATTTTTATAATGGAATTATGAGTGAAACAAGAGCTCTGGAGTAAGAAATAATTAGAAGGATAGTAAATAGTTTAGAACAGAGGGTGGAAACCCTTACCCAAGTAATAGGATTCAATGACTCTATGAGACAAGAATAGGTGGTAGGGCCTGAAGTTATTTTGTTGGTATAGGGAACTCCCAGATGAGGAAATAAGAATAATTAGAATCAAGTCAAAAGAAAATATAAGGTATATACTATCAGAAACAACTGACCTAGAAAACAGGTTGAGATAATTTAAGGAATTGGATTCCCTGAAAATCATGACTAAAATATTTTTAAAGCCTGGATGTCATGTTTCAATAAATCCTAATCAAAAATTGCCCATATTTACTAGAATTAGAGGGCAAAGTGAAGCTAGAAAGAATCCATCAGTCACCTCCTGAAAGAAACTCAAAATGAAAACTCCCAGAAATATCATAGCTACAATCTAGAGCTTCTGGGTCAAAGAAAAAGTACTTCAAAAGCATTCAGAAAAAAAAATTTAAGTACCAAGGATCAATGAGACTATATGGCAACTATTATAAATGAGAGAAAATCTTGCAATATGATATTCCAAAAAGCAAAAGACCAAAGGCTTGCAAACAAGAGTACCTTACCCTGGGGCAGCTAGATGGCGCAGTAGATAGAGCACCGGCCCTGGAGTCAGGAGTACCTGAGTTCAAATCCGGCCTCAGACACTTAATACTTAACTAGTTGTGTGACCCTGGGCAAGTCACTTAACCCCAATTGCCTCACTAAAAAAAAAAAAAAAAAAAGAGTACCTTACCCTGAACTACTGAGTATAATCTTATGAAGAAGAGAAATGAATCTTTAATGGAATCGAAAACTTTCCAGAATTCCTGATGAAAAAACCAGAGCTGAGTAGAAATACTGAATCGTAAACATCAAAGTTAAAAGAAACCTAGGAAAGTAAAACCATTTGCAAAACTGGAAGGTTCTAAATAATGATAAAGTGTATTTATAGGTAAAGAAGAGACAAATGTCCCTTCATAATCCTCATGTCTTCAGGGGTCACAGAGGGAATCAAATAAAACAAATGGAGGGAAAAAGGAATATACTAGGGAAGAAATGTGGAAGAAAGGGTTGAACTTACTATTTCCCATAACTGGGATGCATGAAAAGAAGAGTATACAAACAAGGAGAGATGGCTGGGATGAAGGGGATGCATATGAATTTCACTCCTACATGAACTGGATCAAGGAGGGTTGAACACACACACACATATGCAAAAAAACACACAAAGAATTTGGCGTAATAATATACTCATCCCATGAAAGAACCAGGTAGGCATATGTAAAGGGGAGAAAGAGATTTTAAAGGGAGGGTAAGAGTCAGACAGGTAATTATCATGAGCAAAATAAAGTTCAACTTCAGAGAGAGGATTAGAAAGAAAGAAAGAAAGTATAAAATCAGTGTGCAGGGCCTGGGCAAAGGGAAGAAAGGAGGGGAAATGGAAAACATATCATTTCAATCACAGATCACCAATGTTGATCACATTCCCTTTTTTCAACACTTTTCTTTGAGTGGTAAACATAGAGAGGAAACATAGAACTGACTGTTTCTTTAGAAAAATTAAATATGATAGATCTGTCGATTTTTGAATGGACACAGAAAGGAATATACATATTTCTCAGCCGTGTTATGCCACCTTTACAAAAACTGTATACTAGGGCATAAAAACTTCATAAACAAATGTAGAATGGAAGAATACTACACGTATCATTTACTGATCACAATTCAATAAAAATTATGATTAATAAAAGAACTTTTAAGAAAAGATTAAAACCTAAATGGAGACTAAATAACAATCCTAAGGAACCAATGGGTCAAAAGAAGAATCATAGAAACAATAAATAATTTCATAAAAGAAACTGACAATGGGAATGCATCAAAATCAGTCATTAGGTATAAGTTTTTTCACTAAATACTTTTATCAACAAAAGAAAAAAGAACAAATTAATTCATTTGGCATGCAACTGGGGGAAAATACTAGAGAAGACACAAATTATTTTTTTTAAATCAACTAAACATAAAAGTACATATTTCAAAAATCAAAGAAAAGATGAGCAAACTCTAAAGCCAAAAAAAATCCATTATACTGATAAATAAAACTAGGAGCTGTTTTTTAAACGACATAATTACAAACTGTTAGCTTATTTGATCTTTTAAAAAAGAAAATAAAACCAAATTACCAGTATCAAAAATTTTTAAAAAGGGAATTCAGAAAAAATGATGAAGAAAGAAATAAATTATTAGAAATGACTTTCCCAATTACATAACAACAAAATTGATAAATAAAAGGGAATAGATGAATATTTTAAAATATATAAAATACACAGATTCTCAGAAAATTTAAATAACAATATCAGAAAAGTAAATCAAACAATCCATAAGTGATTTTTCAAAGGAAAAAAATCTAGGATCAAATGAATTTGCGCATGACTTCTATCAAACATTCAAAGACCATTAATTCAATATTATACAATCTATTCACAAAAATAGAGAAGAGATCCTACCAAATTCCTTCTGAGACAAATATGGTCTTGATACCTAAAACAAGGAGAGACAAAGCAGAAAAAGAAAACTATAGACAAATATTCCTAATGAATATCCACACAAAATACAGAATAACATATTAGCAAAGAGGTTATATAGAAATATATTTAAAAGTTTATACACTAGGAATTGGATTTATACCAGGAATGCAGATTTTGTTCAATATTAGGAAAACAATAGAAACATTATAGAAACAGATGGACTCTTCCTTAATATGATAAATGATATTTCCTTAAAAGCAAGTGCTTGCCTTATATGTAGTTTAGAAACACTGCGATCTTTCCAATAAAACAGGGATAAAGCAAATATGTTTATCATCACAGCTATTATTTGAAACAGTTCTTGAAATAGTAACTATTATTAACAAGATGAGAAAAAGAAATTGATGGAATAATCACAAAGAGAAAAAAATTATCACCTTTTACACATGATATGATAGTCCACTTACTGAACCCCAGAGATTAAGCTAAAAATTAACTGAAGCAATTACTAAGATAAAATAGCAGGACATAAAATCAACCCATACAAATAATTTGCCTTCTATATATTATCAACAAAACACAGAAGGAAGAGAAGAAAGAAATTCCATTAAAATAATTACAGTATGTATAAAATTTGGGGGAATCCTACTTACCAAGGCACACATAAAATGAATATGATTTCAAAATACTCTTTACACAAATAAAGACAGATCTAAATAATAGGGTAATTGTTCATAGTAGAGTTATGTCAAGAATGATAAAAATGAAATCTACCTAAACTAATTTACTTATTCCTTGCTATGCCAAATTTCCAAAATGTTACTTTGTAGAGCCAAATTTTTTTTTGAAAATTCCTCTGAAGGAATTAAAGTTCAAGAATTTCATGAGAAACAGTGCAAAAAAAAGTAAGATACAAGGGAGCCTTGAAGTATAAAGCATCAACCTATATTACAAAGCAGTATTTATCAAAACTATTTGATACTAGTTTAAAAAAAAAACAGAAAAAGTGATTAGTGGGACATATTAGAAACACAAAATCCAAAAGTAAGGGAAAATGATAGTACAGTGTTCAATATATCCAAAGTCCCCAACAACTCCTGGGGTAAGGACTAACTAATGGTCAAAAACTATTAAGAAAACTGGAAATATGTCTGGCAGAAATTAGGCTTAAATCAACATCTCATACCATATGCCACAATAAGCTCCAAATGAATAAATGATCTAGACATAAGAGTTCATATAAACAAATGAGATGAATGGAGAAGGAGGTACCTTTTATAACTATGGAGAGGGAAAGATTTCTTGACCAAACAAGTGTTAGAGAGCATAGCAGGAGATAATATGGACAATTTTTATTACATAAAATTGAAAGGCTTCTGCACACACACACACACACACACACACACACACACACACACACACACACACCCCAATGCAACTAAAATTGGAAGGGGAATAGTTAACTGGGGAAAAATCTCTGCAACAACTTTCTCTGATAAAGCATTATATACGAGCCATATAGATACCTGATTTTGAAATATAAGCACAAGAAGTATCCACCAATAGGAAAAATATCTAAGGCTATGAACTGGCATTTCTCCTGCCTCAGACACTTAATAGCTATGTCATTAAAAGTCCCTCAGTTTCCTCACCTATAAAATCGAAATATTAATAGCACCTACCTCTAGGGCTACAGTGAGGATCAAATTAGATTTTATATATGTATGTGTGTATATATATATATATGTATATGTATATATATATCTTCACATATCTTAAAGTGTTATATAAATGTAAACTGTTATTGTTAGAAGAAGAAAAGGAAGCTAATAGTAGCCATATGAAAAATACTATAAATAACTAAAAATGAAAGAAATAAAAATGAAAACAACTCTGAGGTTCCACTTCACACTGATCAAATAGGCAAAGATGCCAATAAAGGAAAGTGACAGTTACTGGAGAGAATGTGGGGGGAAAGGGATACTAATTGGTGGAGCCATGAATTGGTCCAACCATTCTAAAAGGCAATTTGTACTTACACTAAACAAAAGTCAAAATAGTTGCATATCTGAAAGAAATTAAAAGAAAGAGGGAAATGACCAACAGGTATAAAAATTATTTATGGCAGCACTTTTTGTTGTAGCAAATAACTGCGAACTAAAGGGATGGCCATCAATTGACAAATGGTTGAACAAATTATGCTACATGGATATAATTGAATATTATTATTTTCTTGTAAGAAATTACAATTTGGGAAGACCAAAATGAACTGATTCAGTGAAGTGAGCAGAAGAAAGAAATTATACAATTACTAAAATATTATAAAGAAAAAGAACTTTGAAAGACTTCAGAACTTGGATCAATGTAATGAACAAGGCTGACTCCAAAGGACTGAGGACTAAGCATAGAATGGTAGATTGAGAGTAGGATGGGACCTTCAGGTTTAATGAGTCCATCCCCTTCATTTTAAAGATGAGGTGCCTGGGATTTAAAGAAGTTCTGATTCCCTCCTCGTGACAGAAAGATGGTAGACTAGAGGTGCAGAGTAAGACATACATTTTGGACATGGGAATGTGTAGATTTTCTTTGCTTGATTTTGCTAACCTGTTACAAGGAAGGGTTGTTGTACTTTGTTTTTGGAGGTAGTGGGGCAGAGACTAGTGAGAACAAAAAGGAAAGAAAAGAGCATCAATGAGCATTTACTGAAAATATACAGAGGAGATCAGAAAGAGGTTCAAAGAACAGCACAGACAAGCAAGACAGTTTTGGACTAACATGCTGAATTGAGCATTCATGGTTTCATAAGTAATGCAATTTTCCTGTTCTTGGCATATGGAAATATTTTTTTAGTGTTCATCAAGGTCAGAAAAATAAAAATTTTAATATAACCTCAGTATAAGGGTAACCTTCCCCTATATGAAGTCTTTTCTGATCCCCTACAGCTGCTGCTGATTCCTCCCCATTCACCCTGAGCCCTCAATCCTTTTGTATTTATTTTGGATATATCATGGTCTTTCCTGATAGGAGAGAAGTTCCCAGAAGCCCATTTCTGTCATTGTACCTCCTACACCCAGCTCAGTGCCTGACACATAGAAAGGGCTTAATAAATGCCCACCGATTCATTGATCTATATAAGTTGGGACATTTTATAATTCTAGATATTTTTGTAACTGATTCATTGATTTATATAAGTTGGGACATTTTATAATTCTAGATATTTTTGTAACCTTACTAATGACAAGGCAGTTCTAGGTATTGTGGGAGATACAAAGAAGTTTAAGACATCCTTCCTACCCTCAAGAAGCTTACAGTGTAGTTGGGAAGACCAACATGGGAGAAGATAAATACTGTAAGGTGGCACCTAATCAGTGAGTAGTATTGAATTTCATCTTCCCAAAGGTGGACATCCTCATCGTTTGAGAATCAAGGGTGCTTCTGGACACAGACAAAGTTTAGCTGTTGCCATCTGGTCCAACTCATATCTGACTAATAATAATACTTGACATTTACATAGACATACGTTGACATTTAAAGTTTGGGAAACACTTTGCATCTGTCATCATATGTGAGCCTGCGAACAACCCATGAGGTAGGTGCTAATATTAGCCCATTTTACACATTTGGAAACTGGGGCTCAGAAAGTTTAAGTGACTTGGTCAGAGTCAAATAGCTAGTGTCCAAGGTGGTTTCTGGGCCTAGATCTTACTGATTTCAAGTCTGGTACTTGTTCTATTATATACCTCTATACCTGAAAGGGAATCTCCTCTATAACATGTAACACGTAGCTTGAACACACCCTGTGAGAGGGCCCTCACTACCTCACCAGCTAGCATGTCCCATACATATCAGTCACACAAAAGGCCAACTTGTCGATCAGAGATGTATGTTCATCTCTGGATAATTAAAGAAATGGAGTTTCAGTGCCAACAGTTTAACAAACCTGATCCCTGATAGGAATTCAACAGAAGTTTGTTTGAAAGAAAACATTACTTATCAGGGGGTCATAGGATGTCAGAAATGAAAGGGACCCAAGGGATGATCTAGCTTCAGCCCTCTCCTTTGACAGATGGGGAAACTGAGGCCAAAGAAGGGCAGCAATTTGTCCAAGGTCACAGTGTGGCACATAATAGATGCTTAATAAATGCTTGTTGAATTGTACACAGTATCATCAACATTGAGTGTTGACCTACTGTGATGGACTATATTCTTCTCACCAATGCAATGGTACAGAAGAGTTCCAGGGAACTCATGATAGAAGAGGATCTCCAAATCCAAGAAAAAAAAAGAAAGAAAGAACTGTGGAGTATAGATGCTGATTGAACCATATTATTTCTTTTGTTTTGGGTGCTGTTGGGTTTTTTTTCTTTCTATTTTGAGGTTTTGCATCACTGCTCTGATTCTTTCTCTTGTAACAGGATTAATGCAGAAATAGGATTAATGTTATTATGTGTATATATGTGTGTGTATATATATCTATATGTATATGTATAGAGATATATAGATATAACCTATATCAGATTACCTGCTGTCTAGGGGAGGTGGGAGGGAGGGGTGGGAGGGAGAAAAATCTGAAATTGTAAAGCATGTATAAACAAAAGTTGAGAACTATCTATACATGTAATGGAAAAAATAAAATACCTCATACATAAAAAAAAAATAAATAAATGCTTGTTGATTGATAGATTGGCAGCAGTGTTGGTAGCAGAGACAGGTCAGTCAGAGGGAAGAATATGTGCTGGTTGTTGCTTGGTATTTGAACAAAATGACCAAAGGTAAAAGGTCAAGTGGAATTGCACATTTCCTACTTTGGGGCTTTATTCTAGCCACAGCGACCATTCCCGTGAACTCAGACTAGGAGAGTGCAAAGGTCTAGGATGAGTAAGAGTAAAGAAGCCCCCAGGGAGAGACTATATGGCTGATGTAAGAGCATCTGCTGGGACTGTACTAAAACCTATCCAGTTATTAGCACCATAAGTTAATGAGATGGCTAAAAGGGTTCTAGAGGCCAAATAAAAGGCACTGTTTCAAGGTGGTAGAAGCAAGCAGAAACTGTAGCAATGGTCAATAAAAACCAAACCTGTCCAGAAACTAAAGGAAGCATGTTTTTTAAAAGCAAAAAGTCCTAAAGAACTTAGAAGCCTTCAGTAAATGCAGCGGAGTTTTGTATGATAGATGACAGATACAAAAAGACGTTTTTAAAAATTATTTTTCATGTTCTCTCTCTCTCTCTCTCTCTCTCTCTCTCTCTCTCTCTCTCTCTCTCTCTGAAAAATAGCTCAAAAGACTTTCTTCTCAATGCGGGGAGAGGGGGACTTGGTGTCTCCTGGCCTCCATATTCAGCCCATTGCTCTGCAATTCAAAACCTTTGCTGTTTTCACTAAGAAGCTAGCTTGTGGATTCATGAAGGCAGAAACTAGGGAAACAAAATAAGAGCTGGGGGGTGGGGCTGGGGAGAAAAAGAGAGGATGAAGTTAGAATGGAATGGTATCTAGCAGACTTGCCTTGTATGCCCCCTGACTGCAAAACTAGGGTTAGTGGATGGAAGTTACAGGGAGTGATATTTTAGTTCAATGTAAGGAAGAATTTTTTGCTGCCCTATCAAGCAATGGATTGCCCCATTAGGTTGTGAATTCTCTGTCACTGGAGGTATTACAGTAAGGCTGGACTGCCCGGGAGGGTAGATTGGCTACTGTTTAAGCCCCTTCTGATTGCCAACCATAAGATTCTAGGAAAAGAGTGCTAGAGAAGATCAATTTTGCTCCTTTACCCCTCTGGACCATGTATGGAGCCCCAGGTTAGACCATGGGTGGAAGGAGTGGGGCTTACAAGAGAAGTATAAGATTATCCTTTCAAGGAGATTACAGTCTAGTTGAGGAGATGAGCCACCTGCTTCAAAGTGACAGAGAGGGAATTTGGAGTTCGAGACCCTAGCTCCAATCTCCACTTTGCCATTTACTTCCCATGTGACCTTGGGTAAGTCATCTCTATGGGCCTCAATTTCCTCATAGTGACCTCTGAGGTCTCTTCCAACTCAAAATCTATGATCAGTGAAACTTGGGCTCCTGCTGACACCCTATGTTCTTTCACAGGAGTAGATGGAATTTGTTGGGAAATTATGACAGACATCTTTGGGCAAACTGAGGGTAGCATGGTGCAATGATTGAAAGACTGGCCTCGGAGTCAGGAATACCTGGATTCGAATCCTGCCCTGATACATTCTAAACTGTGTGGCTCAGGCATATCACTCAATCTCAGGCAACTCTCTGAAACTACACATTACAAAGAACTTGCTCCTTTGTGTCTGTGGAGGGGTTTCCATACTGGATATCATAAAATGCAATCATAGATTTTTAACTAAAAGTCTTATAAGTCAAAAAGCATCTGGTCCAAAGCACCTCATTTTACAAATGAGGAAAGAGGCTCAGAGAGGAGAAGCTAAAACAGGTAAGTGGAAGTCAGGATTTGAATCCGGGTCTCTGGACTCCATGTACAGTACTCTTTCCCAATTAGCTGTCATAGTCTGACTGGGGAAACTAGAACTCCAAACATCCAGAAAACAGAGAATTTTCTGTCTGCTTCTCCTGTCCAAGATGAGACTCCACTGTAGTTTAGACCTCTAGGTGGGAGAGACATATGGTGGCTGAAATCCATTTTGGAGAAGGACTGTTTACATGGACCTTATTTATCTGCTGATCAAAATTGATACCTACATTAGGACACTGAGCAAAAAGCCAGGAGGTCTGCCACATACACCAAAGCAAGTCAAATTAAAAGACCGTGACAGAATGAAAGGGCTTCCATTTTGAACCTCTAAAAAAAAAACTTGGAAGCGAGACCAAAGTCATGAAAAAAGAATAATTTCACGAGCAATTCTGTTAGCAGGTAAATCGGTGGGCCATTCGTGTGATGCAGCCTCTTTTTCTTCATTAAACTGGGACTGTACAGTAGCAGCTAAAGATAGCACACTCAGAAGTGTCCTATGGCACTGGCTAGCCAACTGCACTGAGTGCGCAAGGGGTGAGACAAGGCTACTCGCAAAAAGCGCTGATGCCAGAAAGATGCCATCCTGCAATTTGAGAGCTGGCTGGCAGCAAGAAGGCAGAATTAGCAAAGAAAATGGGAGGAACAGAATGAAGCCAGAAAAGGGCATGGAAAGGCTCCATGAGAAGCCCACAGTGCAATGGAGAAGGCTGGCTTTGTATCCAGGGTTCAAATCCTGGCCCTGGCCCTGGCCAGGGGTGTGACCTTGGGAAGGTGGATGAAATACCCAGAGCCTCAGTTTCCTCATCTTTTTAAATGAAGAGATTGAAACTCAATGACTTTCAAGTTCCCTTTTGGCTTGAAGTCCTATGTTACTGCTTGTTAAGAGACACCAAAACTTGGGTACTAATAGGAACTCTTTTACCACCTTCCTTGGGCATATTGCTTTAGTTGTCTGTAATAACAGGAAGCTATTTATTTAGGGCATAACTTCTCAACCTCATTTTAAAAAAATTTTGTTGATAATTCTTAGGACCGAAAATCAGTTGCTGTGAGATGAATCCTGAGGGTTAGAGTTCTGGGCCTGGAGTCTGGAAGACTCGTCTTCCTGAGTTCAAATCTGGCCTCAGATACTTACTAGCTGTGTGATCCTGGGCAAGTCACTTCACCCTGTTTGTCTCAGTTTCCTCATCTGAAAAATGAGTTGATTTAGGAAATGGAAAACCACTCCAGTATCTTTGCCAAGAAAACCCCAAAAGGGGTCATGAAGAGTCAGACATAGCTGAAAAATGACTGAAAAACATGAGGTGAAGCCTCAGGAGAGTCAAAATCCAAAAAGCACTTACTAAGCACCTACTATACATGCTATCTTTTAAGTACTTATTATGAGATAACACATATAAAGTACTTTGTGAATTTGAAAATGCTAGCTCAATGCTGATTATTATTATCATTGTTATTGTTATTGTTATACCATAGCATAGTAGAAGAATGTTAGACTTGGAGTCAGGAGAACTTGTATTCAAACCCTCCTTCTGACCCTTACTCACTGTGTGATCCTGGGAAAGAGACAACCTCTCTGGGTCTCATTTTTCTATTCTACAAAATGAGAATAATAATAACATTTATGTGCCAGGATTTTTATAAGGACTAAATGAGATCAAATACATAAAATGTTTTGCAAATATTAAAGTGCTATACAAATGTGAACAGACATTTTTATTATTGGTGAAAGAAAGCAATGGAGAAAGGGTTGTACCTCAGGGTTTCTTTCCCCCGGGTGTATTCCTGGGCCATAGGCCAAAGAACAGTTGAAACAGAAGATGGGGGGATGGGAGGCTGTGACAGAGAGAGTCAGGTGCAGAGCTGGGGACAGAGACTATTTGCAAGCCAAGGTACCCTAGGCTTTACCATATAGGTTGATAGAAGGAAGCAGGTGGTAAAGCCCAGAAAACCCAATGTGGTGGAGAATCCAAAATTTGGATCTGTTGGGGTTGGGGATCCTTTATGTGACTTGTTTAGGGCACAGCTATATCTCCAAGGAGGCTTGCTCAGCCCAATGTAAAAATCAGTCTGTATTCCTTAAGCATACACTGGCTATCCAACAGGGCAAGGTTGCCTAAGGAACATGCAGGGTAGCAAGTCAATTCAATCAACATTTATTAAGCATGTACTGTGTACAGAGCATTGGGCTAGGCCTGGTAGAGTTACAAAGAGAAATAAGACAGAGTCCCTTGCCCTTCATGGAGTTCACAGTTTAGTAGCGGATAGGAACGATATGCAAATAATTATAGCATTAAAAAATAGGACATGGTAAGTGCATAAGAGAAGAAATAAACATAGCTTGCCAATTTTCACATCTTTAAAATGGGGAGAATAGATTAACCTGTGAGTTAGGCCTTAGGATCATAGATCTAGAGCTTTAAGGAACCATAGAGGACACCTAGTCTATCACTCACACACACACACACACACACACACAATTTTACAGATGAGTAAACTGAGGCCCAAGGAGGTGAAGCAAATTACTCAGAATCACCTAAGTAATAAGAATCTGAGCATGTATTTGGACCAAAGCCCACTGACTTCAGAGCCAGTGCCTCCTCCTATGTAAAGCAGGGATGACTGGTTCCATTTTACAGATGAGCTACCTGAAGGTCAAAGAGGAGAAAGAATTTGCCCTAAGCCACACAGCTTGAAGGCTTTGGAGCCAAGGCTCAAATCCTAACTTTTACAACCAGTGTGCTTTTCATTCAGCAATTAAACCTGACCCTGGATTGTCCACAGAAATAAAAACACTGAATATAGCCCCCTCACTATCCCCATCCGTAAAATATTCTTTGTTTTATGTGTGGTTTTGCTCTTCTTTTCATACATATTCTTGTGGGTTAGGTAAGGTGAGAGGGCTTACAGGTCAGGAGAATGTGCTGATTTCTGTTCTTTCTGAGGAGCCTGGTTGACATTTGGGGAAACCAGGTCAGGAAAACCCTTGTAAGGACACAAATCTTCAGGAGGACCTGAGGGTAAACTCATCACTTGCTGACAGCTGTTTAGGTGTGACTCTAAGCACATGGACAAAGACATATATACTGTGACGGCAGGTGCAAGGGGCTGAACTGGAACCAGCAGAAAAGGGGGAAGGTCAAGAGTCCCCAAAGGAGATACAAAAGGTAAGAGCACACTGGGTTTGGAAATAAAGGATCTGGGTTCAAATCTTAGTTTGGCTACTCATTCCTTAAGAGATCTTGGGTGGGGCAGCTAGGTGGCGCAGTGGATAGAGCACCGGCCCTGGAGTCAGGAGTACCTGAGTTCAAATCCGGCCTTAGACACTTAACACTTACTAGCTGTGTGACCCTGGGCAAGTCACTTAACCCCAATTGCCTCACTAAAAAAAAAAAAGAGAGAGAGAGAGATCTTGGGTAAGTTCCTTCCCTTCTCCGGGCTTAGTTTCCTAATCTGTAAAATGAAGGAGTCTGGAGTAGATGAACTCGAAGTTTTCTTCCAGCTCTATCTAGATCAAGGATCCCATGACTCTTATTCTAATGCAAAGCCTCAGCCTTCTTAGACCCCGAAGGATGGTTTTAAAAGCACACCATTATAGCAGCTGATTGCTATTATTCTTATTAGTTACTTAGGTTGACAAATTCTCAGGGAAGGCACTTCCTCTTTGTAAAGGGTTCTAGTCATAGCACTTTGACAATTCCTTTTTGAGTTAGTTAGAGCAAGGGAGGGTTGAGGACTATTTTTTTTTTTTTGGTGAATCTCTAAATCCTATGATTAATCCACAGCAACAAATTTCCTGCTTGAACATCTTAGTTAAGGGAACTTCCCGTGATTAAAAATTAATAATGATCTTGCAAGTAAGAGCTATATTTAACCCATTTACTTATTAGCAAGTACCTCATTTCCACATATATATTGAGTGATAGGAGGCCAATTACCAAGTATAGTGGAAAATAGCATTGTCATTTTCTAAATAAATAAACTGAGGCCCAGAGAGATGAAGTGACAAAGGAGCAATGAGGGGAAAAAGCTGGGGTTTCAACGTGGATATTCTCGTTTTAAATCAATCCAGTGTCCTTGCCACTACTCTAAAACTGACTCACAGTGCAAGATATTTTAGGTTAGCCACAGATTTTATTGCACTGACAGATTGGTTATCAAGAGAATATAAACTCCCTGAGGACAGGGACTCTTTTTGCCTTTCTTTGTATACCTAGCACCTAGCATAGTGCCTGGCACATACTAGACACTATATGCTTGTTGACTGATTTATATAATTGTATACAGCTAAAATAAGTGCAATCAATCAATCAACATTTATTAAGTGCCTACTATTTGCCAGTTACTGTGTTAAGAGAGTCCCTGTCTTCAAGAAGCTTACAATCTAATGGGGGAGGAAACATGCAAGCAAATACATACAAAGCAATATAAACAGGAGAAATGGGAAATATTTGACAGAGGCAACCTATTTGCTTCAGTTTCCTCATCTGTAAAATGGAGAAAAATAACAGCACCTACCTGACAGGGTTATTGTGAGGTTCAAATGAGATAATCTTTGTAAAGGACTTAGTAAAGTGACTGGTACACAGTAGGTGCTATATAAATGCTTATTCCCTTCCCCCTGTAATTGCCATTTCCTTTTCTAGATGTTTACTAATCATCCCTTTACTAACATTCTCTAGAATCTTACCAAGGAATCAAGTCAAGATCACTGTTTTTTATTTTTTGCAGATTTCACTCTCTTCCTTGTTTGAAAATGATCATATATGCCCTTCTCCACACGGGTAGCCCCCTCTTATTCTGACAGTGTCTTACCAATCACATCTGCTAGTTCTTCTTACCCTACCATGTAGTTCCTCTGAGCTTGGTGATAAACTCATCAAGTGCAGATGGGTGTTTCCATACCATCTCCCCACATATATCGTGGGTTTCTACTCCCTATCCATTGTGTTTGTTCTATCCTTTTCCAGACACAGTCTGTTCTTGGTGAGGAAAACAGAAACAATATCAGAGTTGAGCAGTTCTTCCTCCTCTCCATTGTGCATTATCATTATCCCATCCACCTCAAGAATCAGTCTTATCCCTGCTTTTACCCTCCCCTTTCCCCAAATATAGCTTTAAAAACCACAACTACCCTTTGTGTTGACCTTAGTTTTCTTCCACTGCCTTGGCTCATGCTAACTCACTCCCCAACCCCCTCCCTGGCAAGGTTCCCAACATTTCTAAGCCAACAATCAGTTCCTCCTTTTTGGTGAGAATCAGAACCAGACTAGGATTTCCCCTTGTTGGTTCCTCTACTGTTTGAAGGACAAAATTATCAAGAACCTATTAATTACTCTGCTTTGGACAGAGAGAGAACAGCAGCAAATGTCTGGCTATTTGAAATCCCTTACTAATATATCATTCCTCTATCTCAGGCTTAACAATTTATTTCCCATACCCCACATCAATTTCCTCTTTCTGACCAAGTAACTTGTATTACTCTCCATTAACAAGATTATTTTGATCTTCACCCAAATTCTGGCTACCATGCTCTCTTACTGTTTCACCCCCTCCCCGTAATCAATTTCATCATAAAATGCTACACCCTATCTTCCTACCACCATCACCCATTTTGCTTATTTTGCATAAGGTATATACTTTTAACATCATATTCTGTTCTTTGTCCTACATAGGTTCACGCATTTGGAGCTGAAATGGGTTTTAGAAGTCATTTGGTCCTGCTGATTCATTTCACTTTATTACGGAACTGAAGCTCAGAGAGGAGAAGTAACTAGCCTAAGGACAAATGAGTAGCAAGTAGAAGAGCTAGGATTATCGCTAATTTCTGTGGTACCTAACTTGATTGACTCAGAAAAGGCAGTTTTATTCCTTCCCTTTAATTTTCTTTTCTTTTTTTTTTTGCGGGGCAATGGGAGTTAAGTGACTTGCCTAGGGTCACACAGCTAGTAAGTGTCAAGTGGCTGAGGCTGGATTTGAACTCAGGTACTCCTGAATCCAGGGCCGGTGCTTTATCCACTGGGCCACCTAGCCACCCCCTCCCTTTAATTTTCAATGGAAAACCCTTTTGATTCGATTTGTAACACGCTAGGCAAATACATTCTTCCTATCCCCCATTGCATGCACTCCATCCCTGGTCAAGAGCTTGTCATTCTTATACTTGATCCTGTGGTCCAGAGATTCAAATGACATTCTAAGGCAGTCTCTTTAACCAGTTGTTCACTCTTTAAATATTTCTCTTCTAAATCCCTTGCTTTCTATTCACAGTAGTGATTTAAAAAACACCTGTGTCCATAAGTCTTTAATGTAGAGGCTCTTATCCTAGGGTCTCTGAACTTACAAAATTGATAATTCTTTCAACACAATTGATTTCCTTTGTAATCCAATGCATTTTATTTATGCATTTAAAAACATTATCCTAGAGTCCACAGGCTTCACCAGACTGCCAAAGGAATGAAAAATTACTGCTTTGGTGGATTATAAATCCAATCTTAGCCAAAATTGTAACCTAGCAGGTATAAAATTCCATCTTCCGTCTAGAGTTCAGTTTAAGTCACCGCATTTGGGTAGGGACATTGACAAATGAGAAGAGGTCCATGAGAAGTTGATAAGGAACATTAGATTTAGGCTCAACATAAGGGAGAACTTTCTGGCCATTACAATTACCTGAAAATGGGACAACTTTGCTGCCAATGGAGCAGTTAAAGCTGTGATGGGCTACTACTTGTTGAGAATGTTATGGAGGGGATTTGTTCTTCAGATAGAGGTGGGGCTACACAATCTGTGATCTAATGTCAAACTCTGTGTTTCTATGTCTGCTGAAGTCCTCTTTAAAATAAATGATTTAATTGCATTAAGATTGATCACAGGGGGCAGCTAGGTGGCATAGTGAATAAAGCGCTGGCCTTGGATTCAGGAGGACCTGAGTTCAAATCCAGCCTCAGACACTTGACACTAACTGTGTGACCCTGGGCAAGTCACTTAACCCTCACTGCCCCGCAAAACAAAACCAAACAAACAAACAAAAAACTATCATAAGATTGATCACAATTTTGAGGGGCAGCTAGGTGGCTCAGTGGATAAAGCACCAGCCCTGGATTCAGGAGGACCTGAGTTCAAATCCGGCCTCAGACACTTGACACTTACTAGCTGTGTGACCCTGGGCAAGTTCCCCCCATTGCCCCACCAAAAAAAAAAAGATTGATCACAATTTTGATATGTAAGAATTGAACAATCTGTGCACTTTTAGACCTCCGTAAATCCCTCAGCTTCTTTCTGAAGTGATTTTTTTTTTGCAATTGTTCAGCAGTTATTTTTTCTGAACATCTCCTAGCTACTGTGTCCTTAGAAAGCTACTTCGACACAGCTATGCAAATACTGTTTCATTAATACAAGAGATAAGGACGAGAAATGTCACCTGATGGATAATCTAGGTTTCATCATTGAGGTCAACAACTATTCATTGAGCATTTACTGTGTGTAGCACACTGAGCTAAGTGGTGGGGACACCAAGACACCTTCCCCTCCCCTCAAGGGACTTATGACCTAGTTGTGAAGCTAGTAGGTAGAGATAAAAAAGAACTAGCAAAAGGAGATTGTACTGGCTAAGTGTCAAAGGAGAGAGTCGGGGAGTTCGAGTAATGAATGGGAGAGAAGAGAAGAGAGATGACATCAAGGCCTCACAGAGGTCAAGGAGAAGTTTTGAGGTAGAACAAGAGCTTATCACAGTAAGGTCACAAATTCAGAAGCCTGGACTGACCAGGGTTCAAATTCCAGCTCGGTCATGGACTTCCTATGTGACCTTGAGCAAGTCACTTTGACATCTTGGGGGCTTCAGTTTTCTCCTCTAGAAAATAATGGAGTTGGACCACAAGACTTTGAAGGTCTCTTTTCTAGCTCCAAAATGGATGGTCCTCTGAATTTTTTTCAGCCTACTGCCTCTGCATAGAACTAGACCAATTACCCCTTCAATGCCCCTGGATCTTATTTTCCCAGAGAGAGGGCACCTTTTTGTATGTCTCCTTCATAAAAATGTGATTGAGAATTTAATCCATTTCTGACTGTCTATGATAAAAGGGGGAAGGAAGACTAAGTCCAAAAAATGCGGTTCCCCCTGCCATTTTATTTTTGAAAGTGTCATATAGATGTCCCTCTGGGAGAAGTGAGAGGGTGAAACGCTGAGGGGAATTTGGATGATGTTAAAGCAAAAGATAGTGATAAAAAGGTGGTTAAAAAAGACAACAGCATATGATTTCTTTAAGCCTGTCTATCTTCCTTAGGCTAACATTCAAATTGGTTAGCATTCCTCAAACTCCAAGTGACAATGGAGTCTGGGTGAGAGGGGACAGCTCAGAAGCCAACCTCAGATAAATAATGGCCCCTGGATAATCAACAGGTGGTAACAGTTTGCCTGAAAAGCCCTTTGGTAGTCAGGCACTCCATAAATCTGGGGAATTATCACTATGAAGGAACAGAAAACACCCCAACAGGCTAACCCTTTAAAATATTAGACTGCACAACAAGCTTATATTCAGAAAGCAATCGAAAGCTTTTCTTGCAAGCAGCCCTGTGAGGTAGAGAGTGGAAGCATTATCACAGATTATAGGATCAGAGAGTTAGGGCTGACAGGGAACTTAGAGGTCACCTAGTCCAATGCTCATTTTACAGAGGAAAAAACTGAGGCCCAGAGGGGTTGTTGAGTGACTGGCCCAGGAGAAACTGAGGCTCAGGGAAGGGAAGTGAAATCAATTGCAGTCAGAAGGCAATTCTCTAAATGGAATGTGAATGCCTATAGAGCAGATGGCCTGTACAGATGTTGCAAAGAAAGCACACCCCCCCCTTACATACACATCATGTTTTTGTCTTGATCTAGAAGAAAGCTGATTCTGAGATTGACAGAAGCCAAGTTACAATCCTTGATATAACCAACTTATTGGATAATTTCATGAAATAACAGTTCAGGCTACAGTGCAATATGACAAAGCCTCCCTTTTGTTCCTGATTCTTTGGGGTAGAATATTCGTATTCCTCTCTTCTGCTTTTCCCCCCTAATGTTATCTGGGGAAGACCTACTATGTAAGGAGAGCTGATTATCAATGGATATGAATGAAAAAGGAAAAGGATTGATTAACTCCAGACTCTTTCCAAAGGTTATGGGAAGGATCTGTTGCCCAGACCTCACTTTCTCTCCTCTACCATTCAATCGATACTTTGTGGGGTTCAATGGAAAGAGTACTGTCCTAGGAATTTGCTATGTAATCTCAGGTGACTCACTCCACCCCCCCCAGTCTTAATTTCCTCCTCTTAAAAGTTCACAGTTTTAAAAGTAGAAGAGACCTCTGAGGCCATCTAGCCCCCCCTCCCCAACACACCCATTTCAAAGAAGAGGAAACAGAGAAGTAAAATGACTTGTCCAAGGTCACACAGCTGGTAGATGTCAGAGGCAGGTTCTGAATTCTAAGGTTTCTTCTAGCTCCACTATTATACAACTCAATACTGCAGTATTCTACCTAGAGTCAAAAGGAATGGGGGAATCTTAATTTGAAAAAAAGAGTGACCTATGGGCTCAGCACCTGGGCTTTTGCAGACTTGGCTCAACTTGGGGCTTCTCACCAAAATTACTCTCTTTGGCTTATGCCCCTAATCAGGGCTTTCTAAAGAACTCCCCAGTTTTGCTCCTCTCTTGTCTCCCTTGTGCAAATACTCAAGCTAACATTATATATTGGATACAGAAGCATCTTTATTTTACCCCACAAAAATACAAAGGACTTGCAGGAATCCATAAACATATAAGACATACTCTTTTCCTATGGTAGATTTCTGCCCCACCCCCGCTGGGCTAAGCCCCGGTGCTGCCCAGTTGAGACTTCCCTGGAAGGCACCTGGGCTTGCCAGAGAGGTAACCCCTTTCCTATGAGACCAGCCCTATCCAAATAACTCACAGTTGTAAGAGGGTAAAGTCCGGATTTTCTCCTTCACATCACAGTTCTGTTTGCTTCTTCCCCTGCTCTGTAACCACAATGTTGCTCGTCTTCCCTCTAGAAGGCTAGCTCCCAGAATCCTGTCTATTTGTTCTGAAGACTGAAGCCAAGTATCTCTCCTTACTCCTCCAGCAGGCAGTGTCCAGAAGTATTCACTAATCTTCCACTGACCCTGGCTACTACTATCCTTGGAGCCATGTGGTTCCCTCCTCTCCTGGGGTCACATGGTTCCCTTCTCTGTGAGATTATAGGTTCTACCACTGCCAGCACACAAATACCATCTCTGGGGCCAAGATGTTCCCGGAGGAGGGCTCCGTGGATAAGCAGGCTCTCCCTCCCCTGAGACCCAAGTCTGTTCTCAGCTCTCTCTCCATCTGGTCCTGCTACATATCTGTCTGCTCCTTTTTATAGGTCCAAATCCCAGGCTGCTGTTCAGATCTACACTAGCCTGACCAATAAATATACTTCCCATCAGCTATCCTCAGTGAATAAATACACAGGCCAAGGGTATTCCTCACCCATTAAGGAGAAGTGTTTATGGGGATCAGCAAATAAAAGTGTTAAAAGGGGCTCGGGGTGGGGCGGAACCTATGATACAGTAGAAAGAACACTGGCTCTGGTTCAGAGAACCTAGGTTCAAATCTTGCCTCTGATGATTACCACCATTGTGAGATCAAGTAAGTAATTTAATTTCCCTGGGCCTCAGTTTCCTCCTCTGTAAAATAAGGGGTTAGACTAGTTGGCCTCTGAGATCTCTTCCACATGTAGAATAATGAGCCCACAGGCCTATCAAGGAGACATAATCCTAATCCCAAACAAAGGCAATATACACACACAAAATTCCAGCTCTTCAAGGACCTTAATGACTTTGGGAAAGTCATCTCTCCTTTCTGGCTCTCAGTTTCTCATTTTGTAAAAATGAGTGGGTTGGACTAAATGATCTTGAAGGTCCTTTCTAGTTGTAATATCTTCTAATCCTATGATCCTGTGCCTAACACATGGAGTCCATAATTCTCCAATGTCTTAAGAAGATCCATTCCATAGCCAAAAGCTGCCTTGGCAGGCAGTCAAGGTTAGCTAGACCTCAATTGGTCCACTACAGAAGGTCAACTACAGAAGTCACAATGGGTATGCTTAACTTTTCCCATACATTGGGAGAGATGTCTGTGAATGCCATTAAGTTGTCCATTGGGGACAGATCACTTGCTTCCTCTTTCCCCCTGCCTCCTCCAGGCGGATAAGGCTGCATACATTTTTGCAGACCTAGACTTGGAGAGGATCAAAATCAGAGACCACCTCAGATATCGAAATGGATGCCCAAATACAACAGTATTGGCTGGGGAGCAGAACCCAAACTTACACATGGAAGCTAATATTTTTTCTGGGTTCTTTTTGGTTGTTTTGGTTTAAATCAGGTAGGAGTTCAGATTCTGTACAAACCAGAAAGTCTCGGATTGGAGAGGAAGTGTGATATAGTGGCTAGAGTGCTAAACTTGGTTGGGGTCAGGAAATCTCCAGTATGAATGCTTCGTCAGGTATTTAGTAGCTATGTGACCCTCACTTAACCTCTCTAAACCTCAGTTTCCTCATCTGGAAAATGGAGCTAATTACACAGATTTAGAACTAGAGGATACCTCAGAGACCACTTAGTCCAGCTCCTTCATTTTACAAATAAGGGAACTGAGGACCAGAGATGGGAAGTGATTTGGACAATGTCACAAAGGTAGCAAGTAACAGAGCTAGGATTTCAACCCCAGGTCCTCTGATTCCAAATTGAGCCGTCTTTCTACTCTATACATAAAGAACTTAGCAGACCTTAAAAATGCCATATGAATGTGAGCTCTTACTATAATCACATGGGTGGGGGGGGAGTTTCTCAGAATAACCAGCTTGTGTCTGATGCTACGGGAGCTATGTAATTGAATGTATTCCCATCTCTACCACCATGATACTTCCAGGGGACTATTTGAAAAAATGATTGACTTTGTATTTAGATGTGCCTATTTGCTCTAATTACAAATGGTTTCATAATAACAAAATATCGTGACCCTGGAGTAGGACATGAGTAAAAGATCCAAGGTCACCTACAGGTGCAACTAGCTGGCAGCTTGCACTAAAGGGAACTTTAAAGAAGAAGAAGAAATTATATTCAGGTCAGTCATACGTAGAGTATATGACTTTGAGTTTCTTCCTTGGGGTAACTTTGGTTCTAACCCTGGCTACTGCTTTCACAAACTATGTGTGTGATTGGCTGTAAACCTTCTCTAATCCTTCCTCCCCCTCCAAAAAGAGAGAGAAATTGTATAATGAAGAGAAGTACATCAAGCCAATTCAGGCCACAATTTCAGTCTAATTCTCTTACAGAAAAGCTATACTTGGAAAGAGTGCAGTTAAAGAAGGTATAGGTTGCACATTTCCAACCCTATACCTCTTATCTCTCTCACTACAGTTGCAGAAATACATTGTATCTGCTTTTAAAGGACCAGCCAGGGGTGGAAAAGTTCATTACCAGTAGGTAGGCACTTGGTGATGAATTCTTGGCCATAGCACCCCGTACAAAACAGAAAAATACAACTCGGTCCTGTGAATCAACCCTCCATTTTTCTCAGCAGAGAGTGCTTAGGATCATCCAGTTTATACACTGATTTTGCTGGTGCTCCAAATTTGCAAAACTGATCCAACGACCTTGAACCATGAAAAGCTCCTAGTGTGAACTTATGGGAGAATATAGAGAAGAATGACACAAAACAGGCAGGCAAGGGGTAGGTTGGGAGATGCATCATGGGATTCCAGATTTACTGGGGGATTTTAATATTCCAGTACAGAAACTAGAAATGATCTGTGTTTCCCCAATACATAAGGGACTGGAGACAAACTCCAGGAGACATTCTTTATGTAAAATTAAAGTCAAAGCTTTTCCAATTTGTTTCTGAAAACATTGTCTCTACCAAGAGCCTCCCTTAATATAAATTATTCTTGAATTTGCGCGTTCTTTTCCCAGCACAAAGATTTCATTAAGCTATTTGGATTTACATTGATGGAAAATTCTTCAATTCTTATCAACAAGTGCCATTTTCCTAGTCCACTGAGAGGCAGCATCAAGGACCTGAAATGAAATGAATGGCTTTTGGTTGGGAGCTTAATGCAATTGCATCCCTGGGATAAGTTATCATTAGTTTAAATAATCAGTACCTCAAGTGGGAAAATGGCAAAGATTTGGGGTTTTTAACATAGATTAAAAGGAGCATCATTTTCCCTTTAAAAGGAGGTTTTGGAACCAGTTAAAGCAGCAGCACTTAGTCATTGTTTGGACTGTCAATTCTTCTGAGGTTGAAGTTCAAGGATTAAGTCCAAGATCTTTTTTCGGGGAGTGGGGGGTATGCTTATCTAGTGGTGACTGACAGTAGGAGGGAAGGAGATAGTGAGTGAGGAAAAAGGGGCCCAGAGCTGAATGGTTTTACACTCAAAGTGAGCAGTATTTATTAAGAAGTAACAAATACAATTGGCCCTGTTCTGGCAACCAAGTAAGGAACCTGGGAGAAGTGTCAAGCAAATTAAGAGTTTTAACGTAATGAAAAAAGACCCTGATTTCCAATCCACACTCAGGTTATTGGGCATCATAGGATCATAGATTTCAAACTGGTAGGGACCTTAGAGGTCACCTAGCCCAATCTCTTCATTCTACATTGAGGACCACAGAAGTTAAGTGACTTACCCAAGGTTACAGAGGCAGAGGTCAAAGAACCGGATTTTGAACTCAGGTTCTTAAACTCCAGGTTCAGTACTCTTTTAACTGTACCATATTCATGATGGAACAAAGAGCTATCCTTAAAGCCCCTTTATATTTTGTTGGTCTTGCTACACTCTTCCCCATATCCCCTCCCCCCACCCCCCAAAAAAGAAAAACTTCATTGCCTGCTGGCCAGACCAGTACTGTTTCTTCCACCTTTCTTTTCTTCTCATTAAGCCTGGCCCACAGATTTAACAATTTCACTGCTACCCACAGTACCACAGTACTTTCACATCTACAATACTATTAGGGGAAAAAATCTTATCTCTGCTTTGGCCCAATTCCAGTCGACTTTTTAGGTTTCCGCCTCTTCTTGTTCTTTGATTGTGAGCTTAATCCTTGCACAAAGAACAGGAACTTGAGTTCTGGTGCCCTGTCATGTGGTGAAGAGCTTTGGATCATCCTACACAAATAGCATCTTGCATATTGACAGAGATGCTGAGCAGTGCCGAGCATATAGTAGACACTCAATAAATCCTTGTCAACGGATTGACAAGTCATTCTGTGAACCTTTTTGGAACTTGGAGAAGCAAAATTAAATGCAGGGCAAAGGGAAGCTCCATTTTGGTTTCAACGACAGTGTAAATGGCAAGGAAACACTTTATACTCTCTTGGGGGAAATTCTCCTAGTCAAGTCAACTCAACAAACATGCATTAAGCAGCCACTATGTAAAGGGGCATGACCAACATCTACGTGATTCAATTTAATGTCTATGTATTGAGTGCCTATGTGCTGGATATTTTTGCTAGGCATTAGGGAGGGGCAGAGAGGGATAGAGACTATTTAGGAAATAGCTCACGGCCTCAACATGTTGCTTTTTTATTCAGAAGGCAAGACTATCATATAGAAAAATTTAGGGAATCAAAGATAATATAGAATTTAGGATCGAGATGAGTCAAGAGCCCTTCTGTTTGGTACAGACAACATGAATCCCAGGTAGCTAGACTAGGAGTAAAGAGAGCAATGTGGTCTGGAGTTGTAGGATATGCATTAGATAGGAGGGGATGCCTGACATAAGCCCTAATAAGGGAATAGGGACTTGAAGAGATGAAGAGAAAACATTCTAAGCAAGAAAAGCAATAGGAGCAAATGGGACGTTAGACTTATTATTTAGGGGCATGGCCATCACATGTGAGGGATAGTGAAGGGTAGTGAATAAAGAGCTAAGATTCAGGAAGCCCTGGGTTCAAGTCTTATCTCTGACACATACTGATTAAATGACCCAGAACATTGAACTTAACATTCTATTGCCTCAGGCAACTTTCGAAAACTGTAAGTTCTGGAAGAGTTGCGCTGGTGGAGAGCGTTTCTCCATTGGGAGTTACCTACACCAATGAAATCACAGCTCTGGCCATAAACCAAACCAAATATCACAACATACGACATGGTGGACCTTTTTGTTCATGGCTTCTCTAGCAATTTTCAGAGACTGAGGGGTTGTTATGAGATGGCTCTACGGATTTTTCTAGTCTGATAACTGAAAGATTTTGTTTTGCAATGTGATTGGTGTTTTCTAGTTGTTATAGCCTTAATGGGACTCAATGGCTCCCCAAAAGTCGAATGGGCTCCATCAGGTTACGGTGAGTTTCCATTTCGCAGTGGTCTTAAAGCAGAGGCCAGAGCATGGGGAAGGGACTCTTGTTGAAGTATGGTTAGAGGCTCCCTCCAACTTGAAGATGTCATTATTTTATTATGAATCTTGGTTCGTGGAGATGACAAAGAAGGTTGTGTAGTGGCAAGCAATAGAAAATAAAGTTCAAAAGGAGGAGGGGTAGGTTGGTTATGTAGGACCTCTGATGCCAGGATAAGAAGTTGGTTTTTAATTTTATTGGTAATTGAAAGCTACTCGATTTCTTATTCTTTTCCTCTTATTCTTTCTTCTTCCACCTCTTCTTTTCTCTTTCTTTTCCTAGCTTCCCTTTCTTGCTTTCCTTCTTTCTTTCTATCCTTTTTTCTACCTTTCCATCTTTCCTTGAATTTTTGACAACAGTCAGTTTAGAGCAAAGTAGGAAATGTCTTCCGCATTCAAGTGGAAATGTCTGGTAAGCAGCTGGAGATACCAGAGACTAGTTTTAGTTAACCATCCTTTTCTAATACTTCCAACTGTCAGTGACCTGCCTCCTTTAAGTTAGATTTCTTTTTTGCATACTTATTTATGTACATGTTATCTCCTCTGAAAGAATGGAGGCTCTTTGAGACCAGGGACTATTTCTTTTCTGTCTTTGTATTCCCAGCACTCAGTACAGTGCTTGCCACAGAGAGTTTAATAAATGTTTGTTGATTGATTGATATTATGGTTAGCATCATTAGCTAAAGTAGGAACTAAAGCTGTGAGAGAACTGGACTTCCCCCAGGCAGAGACTGTAGAGGGAAGATCATATTTTCTCACACTTGTTTCTCTCTCCCATATTTTGAGGGGGAAAAATTTAGACAGATATTTTCTCCTCTCTAAATTTTCCCTTTGAAACAGTTACAGTGATGGTGAGAAGACTCTTCTATAAATTCAATCTCTTTTGTCTTTTCTGGGGTAGAAAAAGGATTAAAATGAAGTTAGGGGTTGGGAAGGCAAGTTAATATCTATTTTTCTAACCCTGTTCAACTATCTTTCATTCCTTCCATTTTTATCTGTCCTCCTGCATCCCTGGGGCTGAGTGTGCAAATGTGTTGGCTCCACAATACACCCTGACCCACATAAGGAGAAGTTAGCAGTGGGTTAGGGTTGCAGCAACTGCCTTACCAACTTCAGAAGCAAAAGCTCTTAAGTCCCGACACCAAATATGAAAAGCATAAGAAAATCCTAAATTTAAACACAACCTATTGATCTAGTCTTTTAAATACAAATGAAGACTTATTTTTTATTTTGTTTTTGTTTTTGCCTTTTTTTTGAGGCAATTGGGGTTAAGTGACTTGCTCAGGGTCACACAGCTAGTAAGTGTTAAGTGTCTGAGGCTGGATTTGAACTCAGGTCCTCCTGACTCCAGGGCCGGTGCTCTATCCACTGCGCCACCTAGCTGCCCCCATGAAGACTTATTTAAAGTTTGAGGGGGAATTATTAAAGGGAGGAAGAACTTTTCAAAAATCAGATTCGTTTTTTGGGGGGTTGTCGTGTGTTACACTGGTTAATTGTGTTCTATTATACAAGTAACACTTGGATAATTGGGTTCTGTCCTTGGTCCTGACATGTCTAGTATTTTTTAATCAATAACATTGATGGAAACACCAAAAGCATGTTTATTAGATTTGCAGATGACAAGAAGTAAGATGTTACAATTGATATTTTGTGTAACAGAATCAGGTCCCCGAAAGGTATTGGTGAGCTAGAATGAGCCAAAGCTAATAAGATGAAATTGAATAAGAACAAATGTCAAGTCCTTTGCTTGGGTTCAAACAATCAACTGCATGAGAGAAACATGGCAGTTTCCCTAAATGGCAACAAAACTAAATGACAGTTCATGTGGAAAAAAAACCTGGGGGTGATAGTTCAATATGAATCAACAATATTGTCTGATAGCAAATAAATGAATGTGATTTTAGACTGCATTACAAAAGGCAAAGTGAACATCAGCCTCTCTCCCACCCTCCATGGAATTTCATCTGATCAGACCATAACTAGAATATTGTATCCTGTCTAAGGTGACACATTTTGAGAAGGACAATGACAGACAAGATGGGGCATGTGTGTAGAGTGAAGGCAACCAGAATTATGTAAAGCTTTGAGTTCATGTTATATGAATATCTGTTGAAGGAACTAGCAATGTATAGCTTAAACAGAAAGTTTGGGGAGGACACGATAGCTATGTTCAAGGATCTGAAGGGCTGTCATGTGAAGGAGAACGAGAACTGTTATTTGTGGCACCATAAGGCAGAACTAGAACCAAAGGGGAAAAAATTGCAAGGAGAAAGGTTCTGGGTCAACTTAAAGAAAAAAATTTCTTAAGAATCGGGGTCATCTGAAAATGGGTGGGCTGTGCTGGTATGTAGTAAGATATTCTAGTAAAGGCTGGCTGACCACTTTCAAGGATGTGATAATGATGCTTGATAATTCAGAGAAGGATTAAACTAGGTGCCCCCCGAAATCCCTTCCAACTCAGAGAGTCTCTGATTATTGAAAGTAGCCAAGAGTGGGCACAGATCAGCTCCAGAGACTCCCATGAATTAAAATCTCTGGGGAAAAAAGCTGGCTTGGCAGGCACACAATTTGAAAATACAGAGTATACAAAACACATTTGGAAACCAAAAGAAAGTTTAGCAAATATAAAAATACTGTGTATAAATATACAAGATAAACCATTTTTTTCTGTATGAGAAAAAGGGAATGAAATATTTCCTCTTGTCTATGGACTCCCACCTGACAGATATTTAGAAGAAGTTAAATGTATAATACATTCCTGGAGCTGAAGGTGTTTCCAAATACTGGCTTGCCTTCCACTGGAAATCTGCAGAGGCAGGCCTGTCGCAGTGGCTGGGACTGCCAGATTAAATAAAGAAATTTCAAGGTCAGTCCCATGCCTCATGTATCCCACATGGTTTTAAAAAAAACCTTGCACTGGCTGCTGGCACAACCCAGCAAATAAACAGACTAAGCCTGCAACCAGAGAGGCATCAGGAAGGTGGGTACTGCTTGATGGCTTACTGTTTTACTATGTGGAAGGTGCCATGGGTAGGTGTACAGATCAGATGCCTGCTCTCCAAATGTCACACTCACTAGTCACTGAACACTTGTTGCTTGCCCTTCTAATCCACTTTCCAGGAATCCTGGGAAATCTGATTTTCTTGCCTTGCTTTTTGCAAAGAGATCCCCACTGATAGACCCACTATGATGTGATTGTCTATGAGCCAGGATAAGAAACCCACTTCTCTTTTTGGTGGAATTTTCTTTCTTTTTTTTCTTTTCTTTTCTTTTTTTTTTTGACTGCCTCCCCCCACAAAGCATCAACACCTGGTGAAAGCCTCAGATCCTAAGTCCCCTTCCAAGATACCTGTGGCATACGCAGGGTATGTTACACAGGGCCTGTAAATCCCAGCCAAGCTTACTCAGAAAGCTGGGGGGAACACTGGTCCTGGTTTGAGAGAGCTGGAATCTATCCCTCCCACAGGAGCACTTGCCTATATCTTTTATTCTTTTTTGTGGGGCAATGGGGGTTAAGTGACTTGCCCAGGGTCACACAACTAATAAGTGTCAAGTGTCTGAGGCTGGATTTGAACTCAGGTACTCCTGAATCCAGGGCTGGTGCTTTATCCACCGTGCCATCTAGCTGCCCCCTGCCTATATCTTTTGAACTTGGTGAATATTCTATAATGAAAACCCAGAAGGCTGAAAGAAGGGGGGATAAGGAGGAAAAGGGTAGACACCCCAAAACAATGACTCATTCTGTTTGCCTAAAACACACACCCCGACCACATGCTTGCTGCTGAAAATCACAGGCACTCACACTAAAACCACCCACGGCTTCTGCCATCATCCGTTGCATGGAATAGGGTTAATAGTACCATAGATGATGGAGGTGGATATCTATCAGCAGCCATCACTTTCCAGTCATTTGAAATCAAATGTTTAGAGTGGATAAATGAATATACACATACACAAAGATATGTGTGTGTGGAGCTTGCAGTCAGGTAGTGAGAAAATAGCCAATTTCACCGACACCAAATCTGTACTTTTCATATTAAAAATGTAATAACATCCCTAACATTCAATTTTGGGTGATGGTATAATGGGAGAGCTGATGACATTGAAACATAACACAACTTGATGGGTGCTCATTTTATTAATGCTTGTTAATTAGGTGTGGGTTTTTTCCAATTCCTAATAGAGAGGGCTCACAGAACACATTTCCATTCCCAGAAATGAGTGACTGACTCATTGCAGCTGAGATTACATTTCATCTGACTAGGGCTTGAAGTTTGAAGTGTCTACTAGCGAAGGGAATGCTGAGCTACAACTGTACAGAGACAAGAAGCCAATGTCATTCCAAGCTCCTCAGTATCAGGTGGGGGGGCGGCAAAAGAATCCCAAAGGGCCACCCCCAGTCTGATTTATTTCTTTTTCAATCAAAGAAATATTTGTGAAATTGGCTCCAGATCCTTGGGGTACTTTTTATCTCCTCCTGGGGATGATGCCTGAGACAATGCATACACTGACCTGGAAGGCTACAGGGTTAGGCTGTCTTTATTTCTAGGTCTCTGGGTTTTCTGGCCACCCTCTGCTACAAGCCTTTGGCAGGACAAGATAATTTGTATTTCTGCTTTCAAATAGTTTAGCCCCCTCCCCTTATGCTCCTATCATCTATATGTGTTTCCATATTAAACATTTTTTAAAAATAGAAATTCTCTTAACTTTTTTTTCCTTTTGGGGGATCCAAAACTATAAATTCATTACTGTGAGGAATTCTTGGTATGGAAACTCTTCTCCATTGTTGTTCTTGAAGCTAATACTATATTACCTTAAGAAGCCTCAAAGTGGAGTGGATTGGGGAGCAGCCTTGGAGCCAGGAAGATGTGAGTGCAAGTCAGCCTCTCAAACATACTGGTTGTGGGACTCTGCCCAAGTCATTGAAACTCTTGACGCTCCAGGCAATTCTCGAAATTCCAGATCTATATCAATGGAGAGAATTTTCACAATGGGAATGACTTACACTGTTGAAATCATAAGTCCAGACCAGTCTTCCCACCTACCCCCACCTTGCAATTTTATCCCTAAATTAACCAATTACTTTTCAATATTTACATTGCTAGCTAAGTCCTTCTCCATTCGGCTTAATTTACCACCCATCTGACTCCCTTAACTTTTATAATTTAGAAAACAGACTTCCTGCTTTGGCCTCTATTCCTAGCTCACTTCATTTTCTGGTTCTCAGGCTTGAACAATGTAATTTTTTCACTTATCCTCTCCTTTAGTGATCTCCAAGCATTTTCGATATTAAGTCTCATGGTACACCTAGATGAAATCTTCTCTTTGCTTTTGAGGAGGGAAACTGAGGCACAGAGCTGTAGTCAGGACTCAAGCTTAAGTCTCCTGCCCCCACCAATCCTTGACTTCTATTTGCAAATTATACCCAAGACTGAACTGCCTTTCTAACACCATGAAGCAGTACTGAGGGTTGTATACAGAGTACTGTCAAACCTCATTATTCTGGACTCTACCAATTGGGTCTCTGATAACTGACCCTGAACTGCCCTGAAATTTCCTTTTGCACAAGCTATAAAGAAAGGGCTTGCTTTGCAATTGAATAATGTCAACAAGATTTGGGGGGCATGTTTAATCTACTCAATCAACCTATTTTTTAAGGACTTTAGCATATCGTTTGAAAGAAAATGGAAGTTACTCATTAAGATCACAGCTTTAGAGCTGAAAAGGGGACCTTTGGAGGTCATCTATTCCAACCTCCCCCCTCATTTTACCAAGGATGAAACAGAGCCAGAGAGAGGTGAAGAAATTGCTCAGCAGGTAGAAAGTGGTGGGCCAAGATTTGATCAAATGTCCTCTGGCTCAAGATCCAGTCCACTGACCACTGGACCCCAATACCTCCACCAGAGGTCAGGAGACAGGCATTGTGGGAGCTGCAATTGGTCTGTACTTGAAAGTAATAAAATTTGATTGTTTTAAAAAATGGTCTTGAATTCAGAATATTTACTGATCCTGATGAGCCCCGCCTCAAGTGGTCAGCATCAGTGATAGGTATGGGCATCACTGCAGTGCAATGGAAAGAGTTTTGAATTTGGAGGTGCTGCATTTTGGTTTGAATCCCAGCTCCGATGCTGGAACGCCTGTGTGACCTTGTGTGCTAAGTCATTTCAATCTGTCTGTCTGGGTCTCGGTTTCCTCGCTGAATAAATGAGGTGGTCAGATTAGATGTCCTCTGAGGTTCCTCCTAGCTCTAGGAGTAAGATCTTATATGTGACTTTGGGTAAGTCACTTTCCTTCTCTTTAAAAGGAGGTCCCCCCAAAAAACACACGCAAAAAAACCAAAAAAATAAATAAAAGGAGGCCCCTTCTAGCTCTAAATATCTATGAGTGAATGTGTGTGTATAAATAATCAGAAGAGGAGGAAGTTAAGTAAATTTTTTAGGCAAACCGGGTTAAGTGACTTGCCCATGGTCACACAGCTCAGAGCTGGTGCACTATCCACTGTGCTACCTAGCTGCCCGAGCCTATATTTTAAAATACTAAAACCTAAGACTGCTCAGCGGGAAAAACTCTTGAAAATATGTTTATTGCCAACTATCAAAAACGTTTTGCTGATAAATATATCTCTGCAACTGAAGTGTGTGGCTACAATTGACCATTCATTCACTCATTCATTTATTCACCAATCAGCTATTAACAACAGCATCAAGAGTGGACACTGGAACTTCTTAAAGGCCTTTGCTGGGAGCTGGGGTGGAAGGACAAACCCTGGATTACTAAATATTAAAAGAGCACAGAGTGACATTTGCCAAGCTCACAATGAAACCTAATATTTGGTTTGCTGTGCACGTGACAGGGCATTCAAAACTATGAAGAAATCCAGGTCTCGAGCCTTCAGTGATTGCCCTCATTTCAGAGGCCCTAGGCAAGTGTCCACTCCCTACCACTTCCACCCCCTACCCACCAAAAGTCAGAGAGGGAAGGAATTCCATTTTCAAGGGAGATTAAACTATTGAGCCCAACCAACCTGGCCATGCTCTTTCTATCAATAATCAATCGGGGGGGCAGCTAGATGGCGCAGTGGTTAAAGCACCGGCCCTGGATTCAGGAGTACCTGAGTTCAAATCCGGCCTCAGACACTTGACACTTACTAGCTGTGTGACCCTGGGCAAGTCACTTAACCCCCATTGCCTCACAAAAAAAAACAAAAACAAAACAAAACAAAACAAAAAATAATCAATCGGGAGAACTTCAATCTGTGTTAACAATGGACTGGAGGGAGTTACCCATCTGCTTTTATTATGAGTCCACTAAAGGCATCAGAATAGATGGCTTTGCCTCTATAAACATTTACCATCTCTGAAGTCGAATTTGAAAGGAAGATGAGTCTTCCTGGGCTTGGAACACCCCCGCTACCTCCTGCCCCGACCCCCACAACTTGATCTACATAGCTGAGAGTCAAAGCCAACCTGTTTACAGACTCTCAAACTGCCAGAGCTGGGGTTGGTCTAGTCCATGCTTCCTCGTTTTACAGTAGGGGAAACTGAGCCTCAGGGAGGGAAATGAGTTGTCCTAGCAGACCTAACTGCTTAGAGACTTTCTGTGTCCCTCATTCAGGGCTTGTTCCACTAAAGAGAGACAACATGAATCATGGATAAAGTGTTGGACTTGGAAGCAGGAAGCCCTGGGTTCAAATCCCAATTTAGATGCAGATGCTTACTTACTGTGCAACTCTGGGCAAGTCACTCCACTTTCCTTGGCCTCAGTTTCATCATCTGTAAAATGGAGCTGACAATCATGGCACCCACCTCCCGGGGCTGTTGTAAAGGTCAAAGATGATAAATGTGAATGCTTTGGCAACCTTAATGCACTACAGAAATGTGAGTGATTATTAAATGTGAGCTCCGACATGGGGCTGATGCTAAGGACAAGACTCCTTCATGGGAAGGTCTTGTTTGTAATGGCAAACTCTGCAGAACCGGAAAACAATGCCAAACAGTTATCATCATCATTTAGCACCTTCATAAATAATGTCCAGATGCTGTTGCTGCCGATCCAGTGAGGATTAAATTGGGCCCACTGAAGCTCCCTTCTTAAACTAACCTTGAAAATGGCATTCCCTCCATTCCAAGGTGCTCTCCCATTTTAGCAATTCCCTGTCCCTCAATCAATCAGAAAACTCCTTGGCAAACATTAACTGCCCAACCTGGAGGTCATTACTGATACTTTCAAAGCCTTTAAGATTGTATTATTGACCTCTGGGTTGGGCAGTTAATGTTTGGCGGGGTTAAGGCCTCTCCGCTTTGCCTTGGGTCTGCAGGTTCCTTTCCAATGGGTCATTAAGTCAAAGGAAATGCCGCCCTCCGCCAGTCATTATGGCATGAAATAGAAACTTGGTAAATCACTGTGAACTGGGCTGGAACGGAACAGAACGGAGCCCCACTCTCTTTGGGGTGGGCCAGTAGGTCAGGGAGGCTGAACAGAAAGATCGCTTCTCCCAACAAGGTAATGCCACACCCATGAGCATGAGCATGAGCATGAGCATGACAGGCAGCATGGAATCTTTGCTTTGGCCTCCCCTCTCCACGTGGGGATAACAAAGGCAATGAACGTAGCTTCGCTCTCTGCCCAACCCCGTTTAGAAAAGAAACGATCGATCAATGCTGGGCATTTCCTGACATTTAATGAATGTTCCTCTCCTGCCTGGATTTGGCCTGTTGGCCCTTTCAACCAGTCATTAACTGGTAGGAAATGCCCTCCTCAGCAGTTGCTTTTGTGTAAATAGAGATGCTTAGTTTCTGTGTCCCCCAGAAATGCCCAGGTGGTATCTAACGCCCCAAAGCAACATTCGTCAGGGCCAAACCACGAAGAAAAGCATGCTGCCTGCTAAATTAAACTCAAACCTCACGATCCAGTCTATAAAATATACAAAACCCGGGGCCCGGTGACAGATTTATTGTGGCCTTACAGAATAAAGCCAAATATCTTTATAGAGGGAAAAAGTACACACACACACACACACACACACACACACACACACACACACACACACACACACACACGCCAAAGCATACTGCTACTTTTGACCCAAACTGTCCCCAAACAGGAAGTAAAAACAAATTAACCAGCTGCAACCTCCTCAAATTATGAAGGGGACCAACGTAACCAGCATTTCTTGTCATTGCTTGTCACCACCAGTGGTTCAGGATTGCTGGGCTTGTTTGCCCTCTTTGCTTAATGACTGAAAATAGGAAGGTGGTTTCTTTGGAACTAGAGGGGTGAGGAATAAGGGGGACCATTGTCCACTCCAGGATTGCCTGTGGAAAGTGAGCAGAACCTTGACAAAAGGTATTTACTTAACCTATGCTAGCGACACTTAACTAGGGCAACCCCCCTGGAAATGGTGCCCTAGAATAGCTCAGTTTGATTTGCTTAAAAACGCGGCTATGATTTCGAGTCTGGAGAAGCAGTTCTGCAGACCCACCCTTTCAATGAGCTCGATCAGAAACTGATAAGGGCACGACAGGCAGGAAAATATTTCTCCTGGAGAACTAGCTGGCCCAGGGCCTGGTGGGTTTGGTTGGTTAGTTCGAGGCTGGTTCATGCCCTCGGGATGAGGTGGGCCCCTCTCCAGTGTGCATGGACTGAGCATGTTGGCTGCCTCACCAAGAGCCCCATAGGTCTCATGCTCTGGGTTTCTTTTTCTTTCTTCAAGTTAGCACATGGCTTTGGTCTTTGTGCTTTCCTCTCCCACTGAGAAACTCCAAGTCCCACATTTTATATCCTTCTGGCCTGTCAACTTCGAAGGCCCTAAGAAGAGCAACTTTTTGCCCAGGAGCGTCCCCCATCAGGAAGGAAAACGATGGCTACAAGTGGCTGCCGCCATGCCTGAGTAATATACCCCTTCTGCCCCCCCCCCCGCAGTGAAAAGGGAGGCACAAAGGGGGTTGGAGAATCAGTCAGTCCGTCAGTCATTCAGTCAGAAGTGCCGCCAAAATCCCAGGACTTTCTCCAGCCAGGCGGGCCCTCCCTTCGGGAGTCTGCCAATCACAAGCCGCTGCCCAGGCTGGGTGCAGGGGCCGAACAGACTTCTTATTGACACAGCTTATGTCTGCAGCGTGCAGCTCTCTGCAAAGCTTTCACCAACAGATCTGATTACAAGGGCACATTCACCCCCAATTTTATGTACCCAGAAGCCCTTGAACAGAAAATGGGGGGCCTGTAAAATGGGGACAGTTTTCACTGCAGAGGACCCCTCTCCACTTAGCCCTCGATGCCTGGAAAGAGATGCTTGCTGACTGACTCAAGTGGGGAGGTTTCATTTATTTGTGTCAATCACTGGGGGAAACAAACCCACTGGGGGCTTCAGTCTGACTCTCTAAAAATAGCCAAGCTCAGAGAAGTACGCAGCCCAGAGGCTCATAGGTTTGCTTGGAGCCCTGGAGAGTGGGCACTGGGGCCCCTGCTGTTTGCTGCAACTCCCCTTCCTGGGCTACGGAAGGAGGGATTGGGTACACAGAGTGCATCCGGCTCTGTGTTTTGTTCAAGTCTGTTCTGGAAAAAAAAATCAAATACTCAAGACAGACTGTTGAAAATAAAAACAATCCACAAAGAGTATGTATGTATGTGCTCCTGCCTTCAATAGAAAGTCCCATGTAAGGGCCGAGAGTAACCTTAACACTACATGACAAATTAATTTCCTCAATTAGTAAAGCAAATAAATGCAGAATCATGCTACAGGATACAGACCCAGGCTAAAATTACCTTCTCTTTTTCTGCTGTTTCATTTGATTTGGGGTCTGGAGGAAGGGAAGAAAGAAGGAATTCAGTTGTTAATAAGCACCTACTATGTGCGAGGCACGGAGCATAAGGCGGCAGAATAAAAGGTCAAATGAAAACCGCCCACCTTGTTTTCCGTTTCTTGCCCAACTCGCATTTCCTGAGCAACCCTTTCCCCCCCCCCTTTTTCTTCTTTCTTCCCCTGCAAGCCTGTCCACTTCCTCCTCAGGCCTGCCCCAGTTTGACCAGGTTCCACTGACATAAGGAGAGGAGGTGAAGCTCTGCCTGAAGGGGTCCGGTTATCTGGGCACAAAAGAGGCTTGTGGTGCCTCTCGTCTGGGCCACCATTCGGACTTTGCTTTTCTGGGTGCCGTAAGTAAAAAGAGCAGCCATTCATAGCAGTATCTCGGGAAATGAAAACCCATGCAAATTCACCCTCTAAATAGGCAATCAGTGTTTTCCTGGAAAGGAGACAGGTCCCAGGGTCTTTCCATTTTCACCTGGGACAATCGCTTTTTCAACTCCATAGGAAAGGAGACTGAAGAATGGGACTTCCTTGGGTGGGGGAGGCCACTGCATTTGCAGGGCTGGTTCAAAAGGGGGCCTTAAGATTAAGAATGCATTCGCTGGGATGTGTACAAGACTCATGGCCTTTCCACAAGTGGTACCTGGTCTTCAGTGGGCTGGGGGTGGGGTGGGGAGTACCCACTTGGCTATGTTAAATGAGATAACACAGGTAAAGTGTTTTGCAAACCTTAGGGTACTAAATAAATTCCAGTTATCATCATTATAATTAGCATTATCATTGTTATTCCCATCTGCAGTGGGAGGGCACCAGAGGGACATGGCTCCTCTCTGTGGAATGTGAGAGGGAAGCTCTAGTTGTGATTCCTATCTACAATTGTGTTGGGGGGGGGTGGTGCAGGGGAGCCATCGTTGAGGTTCCTATCTGCTACAGGAACATGAGGAAAGGCAACATTTGGAAATACTGACTGCAGTGGGAAGGGTGTGTGTGTTGGGGTGCACCACCAGCTAGGGCTCCTGTTTGCAGTAGGAGTGAAAGCGGATACTAGGTGGGGTTTGTGTCTGCAGTGGGGGGAGGGTGGAGTACACCAGATGGGATCATCGAGATTTCTTTCTGCAATGGGAGTGGGGGGTACCCCGTGGGCCTCTTGTCTGCAATGGAAGTTGGAGCACTAGCCAGGTTCCTGTCCTCAGTGGGAGGAGTTTTACAAAATGGGGTTCATGGTTCCAGAGGGTTTTGGGGGGGCACCAACTGGAATTTCTACTTCCCATAGGAGTGGGGAGCACCAGCTAGGCTTCCTGTGCACAGTGAGAGAAGGGATACTAAATGGGGATTGTGTCTTGAGTGGGTGGGGCATGTCTGCAGTGGAAGTTGAGAGAGTAGTAGCTAAGTTTTTTGTCTGGAGTGGGAGTGAGGGGGGTATGAAATCAGCTTCGTGTCTCTAGTAGAAGTGGGGGACAGCAGCTGGAATTTGTCTTTAGTTGGAGGGGGGAATCACATAGTGTTCCCATCCGCAGTGGGAGTCGGGGCACGGATGAGTTTCCCATCTTCAGTGAAACTGGATGGGGCACCAGGTGAGTATTGGGAGTCTGGGGGTACCAGATGGGGTTCCTTCTGCAGGAAGACATGGGGGGTACCAATTAAGATTCTTGTCTGCAGTGGGAGAGGGAATCCGATGGGTTCTTGCCTGCAGTGGGGGCACCAGATGGGATCCCACCTGTGGGGAGAGTAGAGGAATACAAGATAGGGGTTCATGTCTACAGTAGAAGTATAGGGCAGCAGATGGGATTTGTGTCTTCAGTGGAAATTAAAAGGAGACCAGCCAGTCTTCATGTCTGCTATGGGAGGGAGAGAGGTGCCAGATGGGTGGGGTTCCTATCTGAAGTGGGGTGGGAGTCACGATCTAGATCCCGTCTGTAATGGGAGTTGGGGTACAAAAGGGTGTTCCTATCTACAGTAGGAGTGGGAGCAGCAGCTGGAACTTTTTGTCTTCAATAGGGAGGGGGCATCCAAGCTGCCTGTGTGTAATGGGGGGGCACCAGATGAGGTTTCTATCTGCAGTGAGAGTGGGGAGGCACAAGTTAGGGTTTCTGTCTGCAGTCAGAGTGGGGGGAAGTGAAATAGAGTCTGTCTATGGTTGGGGGGCACCAGCTGAGATGTATGTCTTTGGTAGGAGTAGGGGGATCAGGTCAGCTTTCTATTTGCAGTAGGAGAAGGAGGGGACCACATGGGGTTCCTGCCTGCATTGGGAGTCAGAGAGTACAAGGTGAAGTTTATGTTTACAGTAGGAGTGGGGAGAGCAACATCTGGGGTCTGTGTCTTCAGTGGGAGTGGGGTTCGTGAGCCAGGTAGAGCTCCCATATATAGTGAGGGGGGGACACTAGCACCCGAGTTCACATCTGCGGGGGGAGGAGATACCAGATGAGGTTTGCGTCTATAATAGGAGTGGAGGGGCTCACCAGCTGGGATTCATGTCTGCAGTGTCTGGGGGGGGGGGGGGAGGGAGATAGCCAGGGTTCATGTCTGCAGAGGGAGTGGGAGGGGCACTAATTGAGATTCTTGTCTGCAGTGGGAGTATTGGGGGGGCACTAGCTAGGGGTTGTCTGCAGTGGGAGTGTTTATCAGAGGAGGTTTCTGTATGCAGTAGAAATGTGGGGGGAGGGAGATACCAGCTAGGGCTTTTTGTCTGCAGTGGGATTGGGGTGGGGGACCAGCTGGGAATTGTGTTTGCAGTGGGACTGGGAAGATCACTGCTTGAGATTTCTATCTACAGTGGGAAGGGGGGGGCATCAGTTGAGATTCTTGTCTGCGGTGGGGTGGAGGGAGCATCACTTGGAAGTAATGTCTGCAGTGGCAAAGTTGAGATTACTATCTGCAGTGGGCGGGGGGGGGGGGGGGGAAGGGGGGAGGGGGAGGGGGGTTAGCACCAGTTGGATTCCTTGGCAACTACAGCCTACACTACCTTTTGTGATTCAATTTTTTGGCCCCTGAAAATGCAGGTGATGCTCACCTAGCCTATGGGTCTATCTTCCTAAAGTGTCCTAATTTCTGATTTCTTGGATGATGAAGAAAGTTGACGGAGGGAGCTAAACATGCTCGAGTGACTGAATTTGGGGGTGGGGAGTGGGGGAAGGAAATTAGCTCATTTTCAGGGTTCCCATAACCGGAGTATAGCAAATTAGCCTGCGGGCTCTCCTCAAGCCAATCTGCTCAATTTCTGCTTTGCCCGGCTCGGGCAATAGCTGCTTGCTTTTGGTATAGCCTCCCAATGCCTAGTTACTGACTGGTAGGTTTACTTATGGGAGGCATACCACAAACTACCCACCTCAAATCAGGAGTCATCTCCTGGAGTTTCTGCCCATGAGACAACTTAACGGCTGATGGAAGTGGTTGCTGGGAATGGTCATAACATTTTAACAAGCAGAGTTAATCAACTCTACATCTTCTGTAATGCTCATTTAAAGCAAGGCGGAGGGGTGTGTGTGGGGGGGAATCCTTGATTCCTGATGCTACGGTGAGGATTGATGAGACAAATGTATTGGGAGAAAAGCAGCAAATAAATACACAGGATTCTTCTAGGATTACTTCTTATTATTATTAATATTAATACTACTAGTAATAATAATGACTATCCTTCTTGAGTCTGGAAGGATTCAGTATTTGACAGGTTAACTGCCTAGATTGGGAATCCAGGATCCCTCGCCATGCCTCTGTTCCCTCCTACCTGTCAAACATGCCTAATATGTGACAGAGAATCTTTTCCCCCCTTAGCTCCTTTGAAAAAAGGGAAGGTCGAAAGGAGCAGGCAATAATCTAGGGCCTTTTAGGGGACCCAGCCAATGCTGTCCTGTTCGGCTGGCTTGGAGTCAACCCTGACCTTTCTGAGCCAATAAAAATTATTGCAGGTTCTTCTCCGATTGTATGATTGTTCCCCATCAGTTTTTTTTTAAACCACAGTCATCAATTTAATACCAAGCAGGACTAAGTGGCAGATTTATTAGAGCTCTTTACTGGTAGGCTAGAATGACCTGAAAAGAACTTTTCTTTAGGCAAAGTCATTAACACCTGATAAAGTAATTGATACCTCACTAATCCCAAAGCTCCCTGGCTGTAGTTCACATGGGGGCATTGGAATCTCTGGACAATATCCTAGCCATTTTAGGAAGAGGAGCGCCACGCCAGTGTATCTAAAAGTGCACCCTGGCATATACCTAATGGCATCCTCACTGGGCAGGATTTTTTTTTAACTGCGGATAAAATTACTCCCCTTCCCCCCATCCAACAGTATATTTTATTTCCTTAGAAAATAATCACTGCCCCACTGTAGCTGAGTGAGGCACAGTTCTATTTTTTATTTTTCAATAAGCCACAGCTATATTATACTTTTGAGGAACAACAACCCCCTCCAAAAAAAAACACCCACAGACAAAAAAAATATGACCTTTGTGGTCTTTTTTTCTTTGCCCTAAAGAGTCATATACTAGTACCAGTAGGCTCAAAATGGGTTGGGTGAGGGTGGGAAGGAGAAGAGAGAGATAAATTCATCTGTTCAGTTATATTTAAAAAGAACTTAACAACGTTGTTGCAGGTACCACAGCACCCCAACTGAGGCAGGGCTGCATAGACTTGTGAGACCCGGCTGACATTTGATAGTTTTAACAAGCCAGAGACTATTACCTCACTCTAATTACAGGATCAAATTACATGTCGAACATGTAAGGTAATTTATTCTTGCTTGATATGCCCTAAATCCCAATGTTTCTAATCCTATCCCACCATTTCTTTCAAACCTGAAAGGGAAAAAAAAACACCCCCACCTTGTTCTGCCTTTAAATGACTGTCCTGGCAGCAGTGCAAGGCTAGAATCTGCATCACCATCAGACTACCTGGGAAAGATACTACCTGTAAAAAGTAGCCACCATCACAGCAGCAGACGCTGTGCCTGCTGGTCAGCAGGACAGCGCAGGGGCCGCCCGGCCCAGCCCAACCCAACACCATACAAACATCCAAAACCACATAGCCTTCTTTCTAAGATGCTTTGATTACTTTTTCATATTGAGAAGCAGGGTGGATAACATAAGCCTACTGGTCACCAGGATGAATTACAAGTCCAATGGAATCCAGACAATGAAGTGAAACATATACGGTTTAAATGTCAAGTTCTTGTCTAAATCGCCAAGGTACTTTCTGTTGGAACCCAGAGGTGTTGGGGTTTGGGGGGGAGGGGAAATCGGTTACCTTCCCCCCCCCCAGCTCCAGGTACCCGGTCTGCAGTCATCTACCTACCACACACCATTCTGCCACCTTTTCCTCTAAAAACTAATTCCTGTATACCCTGCAGCTTCTGAAATTCCTAGAGAGGACGGACATATCAGGAGAAAAAGGCACTATTTCTTAATCGCTTCGGGGATCAGCCGAACTGCTTAACCCAGGCACAAGTGAAGCAGGGGACTCAGCCGCCACGAGTAATACACTCCAGTCTCCTTTATTCTCTTCTTCAAGAGATCTTTCCAACAAACAACTTCCCATCCAACGCTGCCGCACGACAGCTCCCGTATTCTATTTTCCTAAATCCTCAACCTAAGGGGACTGAACGTTAATGGGTCAGGTTTTTCTCCCCCAATGTCTCCTCTGAGCTAGTTTTGCTGGGATGTGCTGGCTGAGCACTATTGCGGCATGTGTCAAATCTGCCACCCGTGGCTGTAATTTAAGAGGTCTGATGCGCAGAGGTCTGCAATGATTCAGCAAGGAAAACCTATGAGAAGGCAGAACCCTATGCAGAACTGGGATCTAAGTGTGTGCCTGGGCAAAAAGGCAGAAGTTGCTGCCTCGTCTGGCTGGACCCTTTTTAGAGGAGCATCTACCTGCCGCCCACCCTCCCCCCCCGGAATCATTTTGCCTCTCCTCCGCGAGGAAATAAGCACCTCTAGCTCTTTTGCTCCATTAACAATGACAAGAGCAAAACAGTCCATAGTAAACACCACTTTAACTGGGCTCTGCTTCTTTGTTTCTAGGCAGACTACAGTGCGGTGGCAAAGCTGAATAAGTGCGCATGCCCTAGGAGATGTACAGAAAAATCTTTTGGCTCCCTCTCTTCACCCCTCTCACTCTCTTGGTAACTATTGTGCCATGGGAGTATGTCAAGTAGTTTCTGCTGCTTGGGGAGAGATGAGGGGGGTCAGAAATGGAAGCAGAAAAGCCAGTCCACAGGCAAAAAAAGACTGTTTAGCGTGCCTGAGTCTTGGGAGTGGGGAGGGGTATCGGGGAGGGGGTAAAAGACAAAACTTGAAATGCGGGGATGTTCATTTCGGGCTTTTTTAAAAAAGTAGCTTCTCGGTTTGGCTAGGTCGAATCAGAAGGGCTGTACACAGGCTAAGACCCCCAGAAGGGATCGATTTGACCCCAAATAGTCAGCCGCTGCCCAGAGCCCAGTGTTCTTCGCCAGCATTTGTAAAAAACAACCAACCATCCCTTTCCTAAGTCTTCAGAATTGTTTCTGAAAGCCGGGGGTGCGGGGTGGGGGTGGGGGTGGGGGTGGGGGTGGATTCCGCGCACTGACAAAAATGAGCAACCCTTTGGAAATGAAAGGAAGGGAAATGTTCTGACTGTGATTGCTGTCCTGTCGGCTGTAATCTGCAGCGAGTCTCGGATCCGCGAATTGAAGGGAAAGTTCGCCCACAAAGAAGCACTTCCCTAATAAAGGGCAGGCAGGAATGAATGCCACGCAAAGGACACCAAGATGTGTCCCCTAAGACAGACGCAGGAGCCCCAAATCCACACAGTAGGTTCACCACCACCCCCCTTTCCTGAGAGACGCAATCAAATAATCTACAAACCAAACTTTCACTACTCATTTGATGCAGTTGGTCTTTTTCTCTCTCTCTTTAAAGCGAAGGCTCAGGAGTGGAAAAACTCCCCCTCCCCAAAATCACCCTCGGAACATCCCTTAGAATCTAAAAGCGTCATCATTCTTTCCAGGTCTCGGTAGTAATTTTTTTAAAAAGAAGAAAAAGAAGTGGGGGAAAGCCTTGCCCCGTTTGCTGAGCCCGAGCGCAGAGGACGAGCGTTGGCGAGGAAGTCGCTTACAGTTTACAGCACTGCGTTTCCCCCAAAAAAATGGGGAGGGGGAGAAGAATGTTAAAACAAAATGTTTACTTGCGCAAATGATTTCCCACTGTAATGCCAGGCACTAAGCCCCCTTCCAGGCGGTTTGGCAAAAAAGAGGGAAAAGGAAAACAAAATGTAAAGAGCCGTCAAAAATCTCACCTCGTCAAAAGGTACATCTCTTTTGCTTGCAAAAAGGGCATGGCTATAATTAATATTAATGTGATTGTTCTGATTGCTCTGATTGTTCTGGTTTTGTGGGAGAGCCCTAAGTCCCGGGGGCGGCTTTGGGGGGGGAGCCTCCTCAAGAACTTTGCACCCCAAAAGAAAAGTCCGATTGCGCCTTACCTTCCGCTGATGGTCAGGAGTAGCAGCGGCGGCTGGATCGGCTACTACGGGGCCCAGCTCTCAGCTGCAGCGGCAGCAGCAGCAGCAGCAGCAGCAGCAGCAGCACATGCCATATGTTAGCTGCAGAAGCAAAAGCAGCACTAAGCAAAGTCGCCCAAGTGCTGGGGGAGGCTTTAGCAGGGGTGCAGGACGGATGCCGCCATTTTAAAGCCCGGCTTCGGAAATCATTAGATAGAAGCAAATTAAAGCCCGCCCCACCTCCAGAACTTCATGACTGGGACGTGCAAGCTAGCTCCAAGTATGCAGCTCTGGGGGATAAAATGTCAAGGCGAGAGCGAGCCCCGCGCCCGCCGCCGCCGCCGCCGCCGCCGCCGCCCGCGCGCCTCCGCGCCTCCGCCGCGCGCCGCCCGCGCCTCCAGGGCTCCGCCGCCGCCGCCGCCGCCGCCGCGCGCCGCCGCGCCCGCCCTGGCAACAGCAGCTCCGGGCTCGCGGCCCCCGGGCTCGCGGCGGGCTCCCGGATTCCGGGGCGGGCCACTGCGCCCCGCCAGGGGCCCCCCGACTCCGCAGAGCTCGCCCCCTCCTCACCGTCGTCCCCTCCCCCCCCCCACCGAGTTGGTTCAGTCCAGCCCGAGTGCACCTAATAGCTTCCAAGATCTATGTCGTACATGCTTGGAGCTCGGGCTGGCTGCTGCCATAGCAACCCGGGCGAAAGCCTCACTCCTCTCTAGCTAAATGCATCTATCAATACTCTAAGGTGAGTCAACAAACCAATTAACACAAACAAATGCACCGCTGCACTGCACGGGAAAGGAAGGAAAACACACTCACGCACTCGCATAGACCCACACCCAGGGGCGCTCCCCACTACACACCAACAGGACCTGGGGGGCTCAGCACCGGTAGGGGGAGGTGGAGGCTCGGCGATCCGCGCAGCCCCGAGCCGCCAGAACAACCCAGCCCGGCCCGGCCCGACCCGGCCCTACCGGGCTAGGGCGGCTTGGCTTTGCCCAAACCAGCAAGGGAGTTGCGGGGGCTGGGGGGGGGGGTGCACCATTAGCCGCCGCCTTCTCGAGGCTTTCACCTCAAAGGGTCACAGCTGATCAATTATTAAATGCAATAAAGAAATTCGCCGTCTTTAAAAGAACCGCCCTAGAGCCAGTAAAAGACCTGAGGGGACGGCGACAAGGAAGGTGCGCAGCCCCAAAAGTAGATACGCCGTCTCCCGCAGCTGCACGGCATGCCAGCCGGCAGCGCCCGCCCGCCTGTCCGCCAGCCGGGCGGCTTGGGGGGGAGGGAGGTCCCGGCGCAGAGCTGCACCAGCCCGGGCACACACAGCTCACCTTGCTCGCTGCACCGTGCTCTGACCCTAAATTAGGCGAGTCCCAGCCCAGTTGGGGGAAAGACTGCCTCTTTCTTTCTCTCTTGCACTGTCTCGCTCTCGCTCTCGCTCTCTTTCGCTGTCTCTCTCCTTTTCTTTTAGGATTCCAAAGAGGGGCGAAAGAATTACTCTGGCTCTCACACCTGGCATATGGACACATTTCCCATCGCACAATATTTCTTAACACACACATACACATATCCATACAATATTTTTTTTCTTTGTGCACCATTGCGGTGCGTCAAAATCAAAGCACTGAAAATCATGTTTATTTCACTGGGGTGTGAGACTATTTAAAAATAAGGAAAAACCACACGATCGTTGCCTAGCCGGGGCTGCCCAGGCACTCGCTAAGTCTATTCCCCGAGGAATAAAGCCACTTCCTTGGTAAGCTGCAGCCTTCAAAAAAAAATCAGGCTCATATTTAAACTTATTAAAAAAATAAGCAGAGTTCATGCAGCAAGCTACACTTCCTAGAAAAAAAAGTTTTAGCACAATAACAATAACTGGCATAGAAATCTAGTGTTATGAGAGAGAGAGAGAGAGAGAGAGAGAGAGAGAGAGAGAGAGAGAGAGAGAGAGAGAGAGAGAGAAAACAAACCTGTCCGCGGGTTAATATTCATCTAAAATGTAATCGTAGTCATCTAAGAGATAGAAAAGAAGATATATAAAACAACAGAAAAGACAAAAAATACAATTGAAAAAAGATATGGATTAGAAAATAGATAGGAGACGAGAAGAGACCACATACTCACAAGTCAGCTTGCCCCCATCCTCTGCCTCTCTGTGAATACCCAAACCATTTTTCCCTCTGATAAGGGCTAGGGGGGCGGGGGCTAAGGGTGGGAGGGGGAGAGAGGCTGTGCGTTGCAAAGTACTTTTGTATTAAGTGGAGCTGTAACGGTTAGCCATGAAATGAGCTCCCCAACATTTTCCAGAGGAAAATAGAAAAACAAAGGCGTACAATATTATATTTTTAAAACTTACAACTTTACATCTATGCAGCTAGATGTCTTTAGGCTGTTCAGAGTATTAAAGTATAAGAGAAACCTCAGCTATCGCCTGACTGCATACATATCAGTAATGACTAATACCAGTAAGTAGCCCAAAGGTTATTATTATTAAAATTACCATTATTATTATTATTATTATCACCATCATTTTAATTTTTTAAAAAATACTGTGGTGGTTGATAAACATATATATTCAGGAATTTCAGTAGCAGTCTTAGAGAAATTGATGTACATTAACCCTTGAATGTTCTGAATGTTCTGAATTCTATTTTACCAGTACCTTCTCCCTCTGTTTCCTCATCTGTACGATGGGGGGGGGGGAACGGGGACGAAGGGGGGCGGGGCGGGGACGCTGAGTGATCCTTTCTCTGTTCCAAATGCCTATGATCCTAAGACAAATCAGTCAGGCACACAATCCTCCGCAAAACTCAAGCGGTTAAGGCTCAGAGTCCAATTCCAGAATGGCTGGCGATACTACTTTTCATTTGTGCTGTGGCCAGCCCGAAATAGAACCCCAAACTCATTTGAGGCAAGAAATCAATACCTGTTTGTTAGCGGAACTACACTGGTGGCGGGGTAATTACAGGCATGGGTGTAGAATTGGATAAATACTGCCTTAAAATCACTGGGAAACCCTCCCCCCTCCCATTTTAAAGTATTACCAAAATAATCTATACAAGACAATATGACAGAGCAGTATCTCTCACCTCCCCTAGATGGAGAGAATTGTAGCAAAACCGCCTAGCACCCAGAAGTTTCGAGCTCCTGGAAGCCAAGAAAAAATAAAGAAGAGGAGAATTTCTGCTGCTTTCTGAAATCCCACCACGTCACCCCTTGCCATCACCCCTATCCCCTACCCTCGCCCCCCACCTTGCCTAATGACCTGCAGAGTTCTCCCAGTCCAATCCCTATCACATATGGGAAGTCATTTTGGCAAGCCAGAAACCGAAGTCAGCTCTGAAGGGAAAAAAAAAGGGCAAGGCTGAATTATATAACTTTATACACAAGGATCTAACAAATGAGGAACTGTTATCGCAGCGAGCCAACAAAGGACTCTTTATAGTAACCCTAACTTTGGCTAGCGCTGGGTTTTCCTACCTCTTTGCTGTCCACAACGGTGTGTGTGCTACCTTCTCTGGGGGGGAGTTTCATATATGTCTGTGTCTATATACATACATGTATGAATAATATACACACAATACACCCATGCGTGTCTATAGACATATGCACATACATGCATATAAACACAGGCACATATTTATGAAGTTCATGTAAATCTGAGGCTAGTTCATTTTCATGATTAGAAATTCGCTGAATTCGGACTCTGCATTATGAAAGCAAGGTCATGAATAGGTAATCTGCTGGCCACCCAACATCCCAGGCTTGTAAATTAGCCTCCTGCCTGGGAACAATAGACCATTAACAATTTCATAAAAGGACCCAGAGAATTGGGGTCTTACTATTTTCCGGAGGAGAAGGCGGGCTGATGAACAATTGTGGGGATGGGTCAACGTAGATACTTTCCTGATAAGCCAAAAATAATAGCAAAATTGAGGGTGAGAGGGGACAGAGAAATTACTCCATTAAAAATGAAGGGGAGCCTTCTGGATATACAAACTACTGGGTAGTTTTCTAGGACAATAGGAGTCCCCTCCTTCTCCTAACACTGTAAGAAGACACAAAGGTTCTCCGGGGGTAGTCCCAAGCAGGGAATTACCTTCAGTTCTGGTAGAATGAGCAATGTAGTCTCTGCTCTCCTCTCTGGGTTTGTGGTGCTATCTAAGACAAATCCAGTCTCTGGTCTGATTTTCCTTTCATCTTATAATGGAGAAATGTTCTGTCTTTGGTTCTCTTTGGGCAGTGGATCATAACACATGAGCATGAAGTTTCTTCCCCCACTCCCACCCTCGCCCCACCAAGAGCCTTTCTGTCAAGTAGTCAATGATCTGAACACAAAAGGCTTGGGCACACCTGGAGGCCAGGTGATGAGTCCTGAGGCTGGGAAAATGCTTTTACAATGTGACATTTTGACTTCTCTAATAGCAACTGGACTGGAGACGTGGCCAGGCAAGGAGACCCCATAGTCACAGAGTGAGAGTGAAGAAAGGGGGAAACTGAACCAATCTGAGCCAATGGGTATTCATAACAATATGAGGAAACACAGAAGTCTGATAAGATGGACTGGCATGGACCAGTTGTGATCAGCATTGATAGAAGGAACACTGGGATCAGTGAGATTACAGATCTGTGATAGCCAATAAGGAAATAGCTTTGTTTTGCAAAAAAACTTTGCATACATTATTGCAGTTGATCTTCAAAACAACCAGTGAAGTAGGTGCTGTTTTATTACTACTACTACTGCTGCTGCTGCTGCCACCACCACTACCACCACCATGGCCACTCCTACTACTCTATTATTTGAAGCAGCATAATACAGTGGAAAGAACACTAGGTTTGGAGTCAAAAGACCTGGATTCAAACCCCACATCCCACGGTTAATACCTGTATGACTTTGGGCAAGTCACCTCACCTTCCTAGGCCTCAGTTTACTCAAATGTAAAATAAGTAAGTTAGATTAGATGGTCCCTGAATTCCCTTCCAGTTCTAGATCTAGGACCTTGGGTAAGTCATGTTCCCTTTCTAGGTCTCAGTTTCTTGATTTTTTTGTGTGAGGCAATAAGGGTTAAGTGACTTGCCCAGGGTCACACAGCTAGTTAAGTGTCAAGTGTCTGAAGCCGGATTTGAACTCAGGTCCTCCTGAATCCAGGGCCACCTAGCTGCCTGCCCCCCGCCCAGTTTCTTGATTTTAAAATTGATGAGGTTGGACTACATGGCCCCCAAGTTCCCTTCCCCCTCTAGAGCTATGATACTGAGTTAGGCCATGGGAATACAAAGACCAAGCACAAAAACATTCCCTGCTCTCAAGGACTTACATCCTACTTGTCCAAGTGATGTACTGGTGGAATTGAAAGTTTAAAGAGCTGGGGGAGACTTCTGGAGCCTTGGGTAGAACCTCTACTGAGGATCTGCCAGAAAGATATGGCAAAGAAATCATGTAATGTGGGAAGGCATGGAGGAAGTGCACTTGGCACCAGGGAAGGGACTCTCTGCAATGATGAGCTCTTTCATCAGTGGAAGTCTGGAATTTCAATCAGAAAAATGGAAGATTGAGAATCAGATTGGAAATGTGGTCACTTCTCCTGTAGAATGTTGTTCCAATAAATATAATTAACTTTGACTGGTGCAGGAAGGAATTCTCTAAGTTATGCAATGGTTTGGTAACAAAAGGAGTACTGTAGTTTACAACCAAACAAATGTGGCTGTGTGTGTTTCAAGTCACTGGATAGGTGAAAAGTTAAATACTCTCATATAACAGTGTGTTGTCCATTGGGGAAGCTTTTGGACTCCCAGCACATTCTATCCAAATCACCTCTTCCCTTTTCATTAAGAGGAATAGCTCATGCAATCAATAATCTTTCAAAAATGAAGAGCATAATAGGGTGAAGTACTTAGAACAGGACAGTTCTGGAGTTGGTGAACCTTCACCCTGGGTTGAAACTGGCGATTCCTTTTCACTGGACATGGGAAGCCCCACCATGTATACTATACCATAACAATTGAGTTCAAAGACAAATATATCTGCTGGCCAGATGTCTTGGGAGGAATCTCTGGAGCTAGGACAGGGGCACTCAGAGAACTCTAAATAACTCTAAAATTCCCTAACAATTTCTTTCTTATTTCCATGAGGCTTTTCTTGATTCCCCACAAAGAATCCAACCACACATTGGAGTATACTAGATGTAGCCTTTGATTAAGAATCAACAGACTTGGGTTCTAATCCAGGCTCTGTAACTAACTTGATGCAGGATTTTGATGCAAGTCACTGAACCCTCTCTGGGTCCAAGTTTCTTCCCCCATAAAATGAGAATTGGGCTAGATTATCTCTAATGTCTCTTCTAGCTTTGACATTAAACAATTCTTTGTGTCCAGAGTGACAAAAATTATTAAGAAAACTCATAATGTTGAAATAAATGCTAGTTCCCAAAGTAATCTTGAGCCATTGGAGGAGGCAGACTTTGTCTCCCCAAGAACAAGGTGAGGCAATGTAATCACTTTTGTCAAATGTCAAAGGGAGCCTCTGGCATAGATAGAAAATTGCTCCATTTGTTCATTCACTCAACAAACATTATCCAAGGCCTTAAGCTTTGAGCTGAGAGTACTTATAAATTTGATACAGCCACAAGATCATAGCTTTAGAGCTGGAAAGGGTCCCAGAGATCATTGAGTTCATCCTCTTTATTTTACAGAAGAGGAAACTGAGTTCTAGAGAGGAAGTGATTCAGACTACATCCAAAATCACATGTGAAGTAAGTCTAGAACCCAGATCCTCTGGCTCTAGAACCAGAGCTCTTTTTCCTTTTTGAGGAGCTTACAAGGGGAAATATGATATGTGTACAAAAAAGATTAGCTATTATTTGAAAATAGAATACATTAAGTGCATAAAGAGAGGTACAGAGAAATGCACCCCTCAGAATGGGGAGAGACTGGAGGGAGGATCAGAGCAAGCTTCTTAGAGCAAGAGATGTTTGAATTGGGGTTCAAAGGTGGGGAGGGTTGGATATTTCTACTGAAAGAGATTTGGAAAAAACAAACAAAAAAAGATATTTGGGAATGAAATGTGAATTCCGTCAGTCTCCTGGCATCGCAATTGTTAGATTTCAACTGACCCACTCACTTGCTCTGGAGCCTATCCAGGGCCCCCAACCACAGGCACCAGGAGTTGTACCTCCGTAACCCCTTCCTCATGCCACCTCACCCAGGATTAATGCCTAAGATATTGGGCCCAAGTACCCATTCTTTGAACAAACTATCATCAGAATGTATTTTATTGTTGGTCATCTTGGGATAAGGAATTAGACATAAATTTCTTGTCCTCCTCTATCTCCAATGTTTAAGAGAGAACACGGATGCTAACTACCCTAGACCAGGTGTTTTGTCATCATATAATCTTTTTTTTTTTTGGTGAGGCAATTGGGGTTAAATGACTTGCCCAGGGTCACACAGCTAGTAAGTGTTAAGTGTCTGAGGCTGGATTTGAACTCAGGTCCTCCTGAGTCCAGGGTGCTCTATCCACTGTGCCACCTAGCTGTCCTGTCATCACATAATCTTGAAGAGTGGGAGCCTGTGTCGTACTTTTTTTTTTTTTTTGGTGAGCAATGAGGGTTAAGTGACTTGCCCAGGGTCACACAGCTAGTAAGTGTCAAAGTGTTTTGAGGCCAGATTTGAACTCAGGGCCTCCTGAATCCAGAGCCAGTGCTTTATCCACTGCGCCACCTAGCTGCCCCCTGGGAGCCTGTGTCAACAGAGACTTTCCCTGAAACCCCCAACTACCACTCTTCAAATTCCATCGATTCCAGGTCACCCTCTGCTAAGGTTAAAACCTCCTTCTCCTGCCACCTTTTTCCTTATGCTCCTCTCTCTCTCTCTCTCTCTCTCTCTCTCTCTCTCTCTCTCTCTCTCTCTCTCTCTCTCTCTCTCTCTCTCTCTCTCTCTCCCTCCCTCCCTCCCTCCCCTCCGCCCTCTCTCTCTGATCTCCCAACCTACCCCCACCCCACCCTCCTCGCCCCTCTCCTTCCACTGTGTGCTCAAATGGTTGCTATAAGACTTTACTTTATAATGCTCATTGCAAACTTTAAAACATACTGTGTCAATGCCACCTGTTATTGTGACTTGTTGAGAGGTCAGAGGCAGTGTGGCATAGTAGATAGAGAGATAGCCTCAGAATCAGGAGGATCTACCTCTGATACATACTGGCTGTGTGCCCCTGGGCAAATCAGTGAATTTCTCAGTGCTAGTCTGCTTTAACAGAGGGGATTTCCTATACCAAATAAATCAGAGGTCCAATCCCCCAAAGCCACTTATGACTATCATTATTATTGCTAACAAATTCTCTTTCATTTTCACCTTCTTACTCTCCTCCTTGTGCTAATGGAAACCTGAATCTTTCTGGAAGACACTGAATCCCTAGACACCTTCTCTGGGAACACCGGGTGTTCCTCTTCTCAACACATGGGGCCACCTAGTAGGAGTAGCAGAAATCCTCCACGTTCTCACTACCCAAATTGTCCTTCTGCTGCTCGACATCACTCAGTAATCTTCCCCTCCTTTGAGGTTTACCACCATCCATCCAGATCAGCCTGTTCAAGCTACTTTACCTCAATGAGCTTCAACTTCCTCATCTGTAAAATGGGGATAATAATAGTCACTATGTCCCAGGGTGGTTGTGCAGCTGAACAATGTCAGTAAAGTGATGGAAAATCCTGCAAGTTCTAGAGAAATATGAAGGCTTGTTATTTTTGTCCCAGGCATCTATGGGACCCCAGGTCATTCACCTTCCTTTCTCAAAGAGTCAGTACCTGAATCACAGTATTCCTTTCCACCATATCCCCTGTCCTAACATTTGGAGGCTTCAATATGCATGTTGATAGCCCCTCAAAAACCTTGGCCTCCTACTTGATCAATCCCTTCCATTCTTAAGATGACCCACATCTTAACTGTTTCTCCTTCCCCCCATGGCCATACCTTAGATCCTCCCATCACACTACTGTGTCATTTCAAAATCGCAAAGTCTGAAATTCCCATTTCTGATCATAATCTCTTATCCTTCCATCTTTGCCCCTGCCTTATTCCTCTGAAGCTTATTCTTCATCCTCACCCCAACCTCCAGTCAGTCACTTTACATTTCCTTGACCTCTCAGTTCTTCACCCCTAGTCTGGCTTCACCCTCCTCCCCCTCATAATCCTTACCTGTTTTAATGAGACATGTTTCTGGCTTGGGATTCTATGGCCATAGGCTCTTGCCTCACTGTCCTTTCATTACTCATCCCTAGCCAAGCCAAGCCTCTGGGTTACCCTCATCCTTGACCTTTTCTGCTCCTCTGGCTATGATGCTGAACAAACACCACTGTAGGAAGGAACAACTGTGCCAACTAGAACTGACTACCAATTCATGTCATCTAATCTTAAGTGGGCCCACTATGGATGTAGCAGAGGCTGCAAAGCTTTCCTGTACAGGCTATCCTTTCTCTATCACATTCCCCAGAGTTGACATTTCTAACCTGCTTTCTCCTCAAGCTCCCTGTCCCGCCCTCTCTACTTACCTCCCAGAAGAGGGCCTCACTTCCTATTTTACTGAAAAAATTGAAGCCATCTATCATGAACTCCCTTTTCTCTCCTACTCTACCCCTAAAAATGCTGTGCATCAGCCTCTATTTTCCCCTACTTTGTTCCAGTCTCTGAGGAAGAGGTGACCTTTCTTGCAAAGGTTAATTCCTTTACTTGTGTACTTGGTCACGTCCCCTTCTGCTTCTGCTAGAAGCTTGTCACCTCAATCATTCCTTCTTTCTCTCCCTTTCGTCTTCAATCTCTCCCTATCTATTGGTTCCTTCCATGCTGCCAACAGACATGCCCAAATCTCTCCCATTCTTAAAAAATCCTTCCCTTTTTGACCCCTCCTCCATTAATCTAGCATCCACTTCTCTTTTTACAACAAAAGCTCCTAGCAAAACTCAGCTTCCATATACTTGCCATCCCCCTACAATCTGGATCCTAACACTAACTGTGCTATGAAAATGGCTCTGTCCCAGGCCACTAATGATTTCAACTTCTAACTCTTGTGGCCTTTTCTCACTTCTCATCCCATTTGATGGGATGCAGTTTTTGGTTCTGTTAGCAAGTATCCCTCCTCCCTTCCCCACATTTTGGGATACTCTATCTTTCCTTGGTTTACATCACAATACACTTGTGATTTTCTTCCTCCTAGCTGACATGTCTTTCCCTGTACCTCTTATTGGGCCATTTTCCACCTTTCACCTCCAAGGCTCTGTTCTGCTTCTCTCCTCTCCTCTCCTCTCCTCTCCTCTCCTCTCCTCTCCTCTCCTCTCCTCTCCTCTCCTCTCCTCTCCTCTCCTCTCCTCTCCTCTCCTCTCCTCTCCTCTCCTCTCCTCTCCTCTCCTCTCCTCTCCTCTCCTCTCCTCTCCTCTCCTCTCCTCTCCTCTCCTCTCCTCTCTCCTCTTGTCTCTGTCTCTGTCTCTCTTGTCTCTGTCTCTGTCTCTCTTGTCTCTGTCTCTGTCTCTGTCTCTCTTTTTGATTTCATCTACTTCTATAGGTTTAGTTATTATCTTTTATTCAAATTACTCCCACATCTATGCATCCAGTCCTAATCTCTCCCACATCACCAACTGCCTTCTCATTAATGAGATAATCTATGTAAAGTGCTATATAAATGCCAGATATAATGATAATGATGATGATGATGGACATCTCTGGGACTCAGGACAATGAAATAAATGATTGTGTTAAAAAGAACCCATAGAATGTCCTAACTGAATAAAGCAAGCTAATTCAGTCAGGCAATCTAGTCTCCGCAAGAACAAAGACGCAGCTCATTAGCAGCTTTTGAATATTAACTGGGGCCAGCACTCCCTAGGTTCAGAGGCAGTTAACTGAAAACCATTTCCCTTCTGCCTCCTGGTGTAGTTGTTTGTGTAAGTGGCTCATCTCTCCTAACTTTTTGAAGACAAAGACTAGCTCTTATTTATCTTTGTATATCCCCCTGGCTTATGATAACGCCTCGGACCTAGCAGCTATTTAAGAAATGTCTGCTAAATGAACGAATGTCCCTCCTCTCCAGTGGAGTGACTACAGAGTTGGGAGAACTGTGCTAGTCAGGGGAGCCAGAGTTAACTTTATATTTAGCGAAGAATACGGACAATAACTAGGTCCCTGAAAGAGGGATGTACTTACTACACTAACTGTCAGGGTGGTTCACAAATCCAATAAGAAACACGAGGGAAGATGTAAGACCTCCAAATCTGGATATAAGATCATAGAAAGAAGAAGACAAGAAGATGGACATGAGACTTGACAGCTTAGAATATTCGGTAGACATTCTTAAAGGGTTATCCTCTCTGAGGAATAGGATGGCCCAGATAGAGGACAAAAATGGAATGAAGGCAGACCAAATAAGAAAATGGGATAAAAAGCACAACTAGAAGATGACTTGAGAATCCTTCTAACTGAAACATCAGAGCAAGAAAAATTAATTAATGGAATAAGCTTTGGCAAAGGGCAGAGAAAAAAAATTTCAAATTTGTGTACGATCTGATGTTTTACTTAGAAAATCTGGGGGAAAAATCATAAAAGAATTAATTGGGATAAGCTTCAGCTAGCAAAGCAATAACCTACAAAATAAACCCTCCAAAATTCACGGTATTTCTGTAAGTTATTCATGAAAAACAAGAGGAAAACATGAATGCTATTTAAAATAACAACAAAATACACAAAGTACCTCAGTGTTAACCTACCAATACGCAGAAATACTACTGTGAAATAATCTGTACAGAAAAAAGACCTAAATAATTGGAAAGGTATTCAATATTCATGGCTGGGCTATGCTAAAATAGCAGATGTGACAATATTACCTGAATTAATCTACAAATTTAACACTATCCAAGCACAATTCTGATTCTTTCTGGAATAGGCCAAATAATATCAAAATTCATATGAAAGAACAAAAGGTCAAGAATGTCATGGAAAACACCATACAAGAATAGGACAAAAGGGTGCACGGCATCACCACGTCTCAAATTATATTACAACATGATATTTATCGAAACTAACTGGTTCCGGGAAAAATATATCAGTAAAATGAAGTAGATAAGGAACACTTAGAAGCAAATGCATACAGCAGTCTTATGTGTAATAAATTCAAGAACACAAACTACTTGGGAACAAACTCTTTATTCGTTTAAAAAAAACCTATTCAACAAGCCGTTCAATTAAAAAAATTGGGTTCAGACTAGCACTTTATACCATCTCTCACAATAAATTCCAAACGGCTAAATGATCAAAATGTGAAAAGTTAAAGGAGAATAGAATATATCTTCTCTCATAATGCGGATGAGGAAAACTTCTTTACCAGCTATAATGTAGAGAATACTTTAAAAGATAAAGTAGATTATTTCTCCATATATACACACATAGGTTGGGAAAACATCTTCACAGTAAACATCTGTGTTGAAAGTCTGACATCCACAATATACAGGGAATTCGGTTAATAAGATTAAGTCATTCCCCCAAAAGAAAGTTGTCCAAGGAGGTGAACAAAGCATTTTCAAAAGAAGAAACACTATCAATTATAATACTAAATGTGTTTGAAATTAGAAATTTGAGAAATATACATTGAAATAGCCCTAAAATACCACCTTATACCAATGAAAATGGCAAAACCAATAGAAGATGGAATAATTTGATGTTGCTAACACTCAGGAAAAAGGCCATTCAAATACCTTGATGGTGGAGCCATGAATTGGTCTGACCATTTGGGAAATCAATTCGGAATTATCCAAGAAAAATTGCAAAATTGGTACGACCCTTTGATATGATGGTTCTGATCCTAGAATTAGACCCCAGGGAAGCTATTGACAATAAAAAGTAATTCATACAGATCATCAGCTCATCCAAAACCTAGTGTCAGACAGTTACCTACTTAGGTCAAGCAACTTCCTCAGGGTCTCACAGCTAGTATGCAGCAGAAGCAGGACTTGAACCCAATTCTGCCAGACTCCAAGGCCAGCTATTACCTCTTTATTATGGCCATTTTACAGATGAGAAAACTGAGACTAAGAGAAGTTAAGTGATATGCCCAGTATCATGTAACTAATAAACACTGAGGTAGAATTTGAAACCAGGCCTTCCTGGACTCAAAGTCCAATACCCCACCAAATATGCAAAACTGTGTAAAATACTTTATTGGTTCTTTCTTTCTTTCTTTCTTTCTTTCTTTCTTTCTTTCTTTCTTTCTTTCTTTCTTTCTTTCTCTCTCTCTCTCTCTCTCTCTCTCTCTCTCTCTCTCTCTCTCTCTGCGTGCTTAGGTGTGTCTCTTATGTCAAAACAAAATTTATCACTTTAAGAAGACTTGGAAAAAAATAAAATTCAGATAGTAGTGAAGGTGGTATGTGCCCATGGAGGCAATGTGGTACAGGAGGAAAAGTACTAGATTCATGACTTGGGTTGGATTCTGGTACTATTTTTGTATGACCTTGGACAAGTCATTTCCCTTTGCTCAGACCTCAGTTTTCTCCTGTGGAAAATGAGGGTGTTGGACTATGTGGCTTCTGAGGTCTCATTCAGCTCCAGATCTAGGATTCATCCAGAGTGTAGAGAATATTCTTTTTTTTTAATTTAAATTTTTTTACATGTAATACTTTTATTTAATATTTATTTGTGGGTTTTGTTTTTGGTTTTTTTTACATATAACATATTTTATTTTTTCTGTTACATGTAAAGATAGTTCTCAACTTTTGTTTATACAAGCTTTACAATTTCAGATTTTTCTCCCTCCCCTCCCTCCCCCTCCCCTAGACAGCAGGTAATCTGATATAGGTTATATCTATATATCTCTATACATAGACATATATGTATAGACATACATATATATATATACACATAATAACATTAATCCTATTTCTGCATTAATCCTGTTATAAGAGAAAAAATCAGAGCAGTGATGCAAAACCTCAAAATAGAAAAAAAAACCAATAGCACCCAAACCAAAAGAAATAGTATGGTTCAATCAGCATCTATACTCCACAGTTCTTTGTTTTTTCCTTGGATTTGGAGATCCTCTTCTATCACGAGTTCCCTGGAACTCTTCTGTGCCATTGAGAATATTCTAAAGAATAATATTTTACATTTCATTTCACATTTCTGGTCCCCAGTTTCCTCATGTGCACAATGCAGGATTTGGATTGGTTGGTCTCTGAGTTCTCTTTCAGTTCTAGGTCTATGAATTTATGGTCCTAGGTCACCTTACCTTTCTAGGCTTCAGTTTCCTTCTCTGCACTATGAGGGGGTTGCTTGGACTAGGTGGCCTGTAAGGTCCCTGACAGCTCTGGAGCAATGATCATATGTGTCTATGGAAGTGGGCCACTGAGGGCTGGAACTGGAATGCCCCCTCTTTGCCCGTGGCTGGTAAGGATTACTGTTGGGATACCAAGGGGACCTTGAAAGATTAAGGAGGCCAGAAGGAGAACAGAAAGGAGGATTGGGGCCAATCAAAAGCCTGTAAAAGGGGGAAAGATTGAAGAGCGAGGCTTCAAGGAGACAGTATAGAGGTGCCAAGATGGATGAGCCAGCATGCCCAGACTTGGGAGAAGCCTGAGAGGAGGCCTCTGCCACAGGCCTGGAACCAAACCAATTATTTAAACAAGTGAGCAGCCAGCTACCAGTGCCAGGGCAGGGATTTTTAATACTGAGTAAGAGAAAACTTTGTTGGCTAATTTGGTGCCTGAAGTTGCATTTAGTAGGCACTTAATAAATGTTTATTGAATGAATGAATGAATGAATGATGGTAGTCCTTAATTGACTGAAATGCCCTTACCTCATAGTTTAGCCATACCTAGCCCGTGTATATGATGAAAGTTTAGACAAAACACCCTCCCTGACCTTGTGGAGTTCACAGGGCAGTTGGGGAATAAGATACACAGCTACAAAATACTATTGCATAATTAAGCGGATAAAAGAGCTTCTTACAGTGTTCACGTGAGGTCAAATGAGCTAAAATATAAAGTTCTTTACAAAATTTAAAGCATGATAGAAACATTGTTATTATTCTATCTAGAGGCATGGTTAAGAAAGACCCTTCCTCAGAGCCAGGAGGACATGGGTTCAAGTCCCCCCTCTGACACATCGTTACAGATGCATTGAGTTGCAGTGGAGCAGAGTGGAAAATGAGAGGCATCATGGTAGAAGCCAATGAGTGGATGGGGACAAGAGGCCAGAAGCCCAGGGTTGCAGTCTCTCAAGGAGAAATTTTCCCCACTAACTTCCTAGTTGTTGATGGTGCCTTAGAACAAAGCTTCTTAAACTGTAGTTCATGACCCTATATGGGGTCACATAGATGAATGTGGGGTCGCAAAAATTTGAGAACAATAAAAGGATGTGTATACCTATTCTACATACTTATGTACCCGGGGTTGTGTAGAAATTTCTCCAGCAAAAAGGAGTCACAAGTGGAAAAAGTTTAAAAAGCCCTGTCTCCAAAAAGATATGAAATCAACCAGTGGCAGGGTTTAGAATTCAATGATGTGGGATGATGCTAAATAACCTACCCCTTTCCACAAAGGCTTCCAACAAAAACCTAGCCCAATTACCTTTTGTCATTGTTGTTCAGTCACATCCAACTCTCTGTGACCCATTTGGGGTTTTCTTGGCAAAGATACTGGAGTGCTTTGCCATTTCCTTCTGCAGCTCATTTTACAGATGAGGAAACTGAGGCAAACAGGGTTTAAGTGATCTGCCCAGGGTCACGCAGCTAGTAAATTTCTGAGGCTGGATTTGAACTCGGGAAGATGAGTCTTCCTGACTCCAGCCCTGGGTCTCTATCTGCTGCAGTGACACCTAGCAGCTGCCATGGAATGACAGAACTGTAAGGGGCCTTGGAAACCATCTAAATCCTACTCCATTTTAAAAAGAAATAAAAAACCAGAAGCATAGAATTTGAGGATTCAAACTCCTTCAGCTTCTCGTTCTTGCCTACTGTATAACATGCAGCCTCCTTTAGCCTATATGCAAAGCCTCCCAAAATCCACTCCAATTTCCCTTTCGGGGTTATTTCTATATCACTCCTCTCTACATACTCCTAAATTCCATTGCAACTAAACTACTTAACCATTGCCCAATATCATCCTCCCCACCTTAGCTTTGGTACATTTACTGGATCCATTCCCAGTGCCTGGAGCAAACCCCGTTTCCCCCATCCCTTCCTTCAATGTCCAGCTCAGCTGCCATCACCCTCCATAGAATCTCACCCTCACCAAGTTACACGGGATCCCTCCTTCCTATCTCTGACCTCTCCTATGTGATCATCATGTTTTCATTTGTTTTCATTTATTTGTGTACATTTATCATCCCTTTATCAGATTATAAGTTCTTTGAAAGCAGGGACATTGTTAATTTTTTTATTGTCCATCCTTGTATCCTCAGAACCGAAGCCCTATACACACCTGTTATAGGGTCACGGATTTAGATTGGAAAGGAACCTCAGAGACCATCTACTCTTCATTTGACAGAGGCGGAAACTGAGGCCCGAGAGAAGTGACTTGATCAAGGTCACACAGGTGGTGTCAGAGGTGGGATCTGAACCCAGATCCTCTGACTTCAAATCTAATGCTTCTTCCACTGCACCTTTCTGCCTAAATGAACCAAACTGAAATGGAAACAAGAAGGTGGAATGCTTAGAGCTGGCCCAATGGAAAAAAGAGTGAGGTGACCAAAGTCTTGGGCGCTCCCCCTTTCTATGCAGAGCTACACCTAAAGTTGGGCCACAGGGTGGGCAGTGTATGCAGCACCAAATGCACTGTCTTCAGCAGCTTAGAAGTCTCCTGTTATGCAGAGGTAGGTAAATCTGCCTCCCCCCCCCCATACCTTAGTAGCAGCCAGCAGTTTAGAAACCTAAGGGGTTCCAGCTACATCTCCCTGGGAAGCGCTACCCTGCAGGGTTTGTACCCCAGTCTCAGACTCCTGGTGCCTTCAGGCTGCTCCCTGTATGCCCTCTTGTTCCCCCTCCCCTTAAACGTCCCTGGTTAGGGCCTTATCCCCCCAGGATACAGCTCTGCAAAACCCAGTAATCTGATAAAGTAATCTGCACTGAAGTGTTAATCGGTGCTAATAGGTTAATGTGTCATCCCCTCCCAGGTAAAGTGCTCTTTTGAGCGAGGCTTTCTTAATGAGTGTATTTGGAGCTTGCCAGTCCCTGCCAATGAATGTGTGAGTATGTTTGTGAATGTGGGGGTGGGGGTGGGGGTGGTAGCAGGGATGGAGAGATTGGGGGCTGGGCCCCTCGGCCCCTCTGCAGGCCTGGCTGTAGCTTTGCTAGAACCGATTGTATTTTGATGACAGTCTGCAAGGTCTCAGCAATGCAGGAGCTCAGTGAGACGGCTTTGGCTCACAGCGCCCTTCAATGTGGAATCAGAGAAAGAGCTCCCTCCCTCACCCCGCTCCCTGGCTCGTCCTATAGGAGAAGCATTGGCAGCCCCCCCCCCCCCGCTCCCCAAGAAGGCAGATTCTCCTTCCAAACATCTCCTGACCTCCAGGGCTGCTGTCCACTGCACAATGAATGGCAGTAGGGAGCAGAGCCAGCTCTGCTGTGTACTCTATAAACAAAAATGGCTTCTTGACAATTTTTAATATCATTTCTGTCCTTGATGATTCCCTTCCCCTCATGTACACCTCTGCCCTCACCAGAATCCTCTTGTAACAAAACAGTGCAGTTCAGCAAAACAGATTGATCGAGACTTTGGCTGGGTGTGACAACCAACACATGCTGTACCGATAGCCCACCACCTCTCTGTATGGAGAGGAGAGCCTTTCATCACCAACAGCCCTGGAAGGCATGCTGGGTTACTGAAAGAATCTGAATCATGAAGTCTTTCAGCATTGATTTCCTTGACATTGTTGTAGTTACTATGTACATCATTCCCCTGGTTCTACTTACTTCACTCTGCATTGGTTCATACAAGTCTTCCCCCTTTTTTTGAATTCTTCATATTTATCATTCTTACAGAAAAATAATATTGGGGCAGCTAGGTGGCGCAGTGGATAGAGCACCGGCCCCGGAGTCAGGAGGACCTGAGTTCAAATCCTGCCTCAGACATTTAACACTTACTAGCTGTGTGACTCTGGGCAAGTCACTTAACCCCAATTGCCTCACTAAATATATATATATATATCCTTCCAGTTCTTTACTTTCTCTCTCTCTCTCTCTCTCTCTCTCTCTCTCTCTCTCTCTCTCTCTCTCTCTCACACACACACACACACACAATCACAAACACCATGATGCTATCAATATTTTTGTATGTATGGAACTTTTGACCTCCTCACAGTAGTTCTACGCGGTCAAAGACTATATACAGTTTAGTGAATTTTCTAATATAATTTGAAATTCTTTCCCACAATGGCTGGACCAATTCATAACTCTACCAGCAGGGTGTTAGTATGTCTGTCTTCCCACAGCCCCTCCAGCACCTACCATTATCATTTTTTCTCATCTTCGCCAGTCTGGTAGGTATAGGGTGGAAACTGAGGGGTTTTTTTAAGTGAGGCAATTGGGGTTAAGTGATTTGCCCAGCTAGTAAGTGTCAAGTGTCTGAGGCTGAATTTGAACTCAGGTCCTCCTGAATCCAGGGCCAGAGCTCTATCCACTGTAGCACCTAGCTGTCCTGAAGCTGTTATTTTAATTTACATTTTTCTTATTCTTATAGTATGTCTTCCTTCCTTGGAAACTGCTAGTTCACATCCTATGATCATTTACCCTGTAGGGAATGTATACCACACACTCTTTAAAAACAACTAAACATTTTCTTGGTGCTTTTTGTCTTTATGTTATGGCCTTTTCATAAAAAGAAGTCTCTTCTTCCTCTCTTGAGATTGAACCCTCCCTTTTAACAAAGAAAAAGAACTCAGCACAAATATCTGATGAAGTGCCTGTGTCTGACAATGTATGCAGTATTCTTCCCTAGAAGTTCCTCATCCCTCTGATGTAAAGAGGGGTGTGTGTTTCATTATTTGTTGGAAGGCACCATCACTGATTGGTCGATTACTTAGAGTTCAGCTTTGGCTCAGTGATCTTTTCATTTTCACTGCCGGATTGTATATATTGTTCTTTCCGCCATACCTTAATTGATGGACACCCACTTCATTTCCAGTTCTCTGCTACTATTTTAAATTACACACTACCACAAAGAATGCTGCTATTGATATTGTGGCAAATATTGGACTTTTGCTTCGGTCATTGACTACCTTGGGATATATGCCCTGTAATGGGATCACTGGGTTTGCTATTCACTTTTTGCTTGTTTGTTTGTTTTTTGAGGCAACTGGGGTTAAGTTACTTGCCCAGGGTTACACAGCTAGTAAGTGTTAAGTGTCTGAGGCCTCATTTGAACTCAGGTCCTCCTGAATCCAGGGCCAGTGCTCTATCCGTTGCACCACCTAGCTGCCCCTGCTATTCACTTTTAATGTATTTTGAAGACCTTACATTTCTCTAGCACTTTATGGTTTTCAAAGTGCTTTCATCCCAAGAACCCTGAGAGTTATGTAATATAAGAATTATACAGAGGAGGAAACAGAGGCTTGAAGAAATGAAACAATTTAGCCATGGTTACACAACTAGGCTCATAGCAGTTAGAACTGGAAGGAATCTTGAAGTTCATTTAGTTCAGCCCCCTCATTTTACAAATGAGAAAACAGTCCCACACAGGTTAAATGAATTGCCCAAGGTCATATAGGTAGTAAAGAGAAGAGTTGGGATTCAAACCTAGGTCCTCCATCTCCCATTCCAGTGCTTTTCCCAGTGTTCCATACAGTACCCCTTCCAATAAAAACACCATAACAAAAAGGGGAAAGAACCTACATGTACACAAATATTGATAGCAGCTCTTTTTGTGGTGTCAAAGAATTGGAAATTGAGGGAATGCCCATCAATTGGGGAATGGCTGAACAGGTTGTGGTATATGATTGTGATGGGATGCTATTATACTATAAGAAATGATGAGCAGGTGGCTTTCAGGAAAACCTGGAAAGACTTACATGAACTGAGTGAAGTGAGCAGAACCAGGAGAACATTGTACACAGTAACATTATGTGATTATCAACTGTGATAGACTTAGCTCTTCTGACTAATACAATGATCCAAGGCAATTCCAAAAGACTCATGATAGAAAATGCTCTCCACATCCAGAGAAAGAACTGTGGAGTCTGAATGCAGATCGAAGCAGACTATTTTCACATTTCTGGGTTGTTTTTTTCTTTCTTGTGGTTTTTCCCTTTTACTCTGATTCATCTTTTAAAAACGACTAATATGGAAATATGTATAACATGATCATGTGTATATATGTGTACACATATACATACATATAAACACACATACATATACATACATCTATACATACACACACACATATACATATATATATATATATATGAAACTTATATCAGATTGCTTGCCATCTTGGGGAGGGGGGAAGGAAGTGAGGTAGGGAGAAAAAACTTTGGAATTCAAAGTCTTACAAAAATGATTTTTGAAAACAATCTCTACATGTAATTGGAAAAAATAAAATACTATCAAACTGGAAAAGGTATAATAAAATCAACCCATTGTTTTAAAAACTAAAAAAAATACTCCAGAAACCCACACCATAACAGCATGCTATGGCCATGCTCCCTTTCAACTGTGCCCCTTTTTTGCAGGTCAGATTATGCATTGGGGTGGTATCTTTGAAGAGCATTGGCCTAAAGTAACAAAGGATTAATAGGTCTACCTTTCCTTGTATGAAATGCTGCAGAGGTGGCTAAAAGGGTCCCTGATCTTAATCTGCCCCTCTAAATTCTCTAATTCAGTTGAACACATATCTGTTAAATGCCTACTATGTGTGAAGCTCTGTGTAAGGGAGTGGGATTCAAGGATACAAAGGGAATGGCAGCTATACTCAAGGAGTTTACATTGTATTGAGGGCTCAGGATATAATCCCTACAATGAATAAGTACATGCCAATGATCCACTGGATTTATGACCTAAGTAAGAATAGGAGAATGCAAGATCATTGAGGGCAGGGACTGTTTTTATTATTGTCTTTCTATCCACAGCACCTTGTACCAGATGGAACACATAGTAAGCCTTAAAAATTGCTTGTTGAATTGAATTAAACCTCATTAGTGTGGGCATTCCTTCCAGTGATGCAGATAACAACCAGTTGATGTCTGTCCATCCTAAACAATCCTAATCCACACTTCCCCCTATATTTGTTCCAGGGAAGGAGGGGATTCAACATGCTGGAGGTCTTCCTGTCATTTTCCTATATGTTGCAGGGATACCAATGGGCCACATGGGATATCTGCTAGCTATCATTTGCTAGTGCTATTTACCTAAGTGATTCTTTTTTGGGGGGAGTTGTACATTGCTCTGCTGACATCTTTCACACTAATTTTGCATAATTCCTCATTTGTAACATTTTGCAACCTGCTCATGCCCACCATGTGGGCAGCTTGGTGTGGCAGATAGAGCATTGGCCTTGGTGTTGGGAAGACCTGGGTCTAAATTCAGACTCTTACTAGCTGTGTGACCCTGGGCAAGTCACTTAAACTCTGTGTGCTACAGTTTCTTCAGTTGTAAAACAGGGTTGGTATTAGCGCCTAACTTACAGGGTTGTTGTGAGGATCAAATGAGACAATACATATAGAAATTGCTGCTGTTTAAATGGCATCTCCCAGTATCATGATTTGTCTCACTGTTGACCTTTTGGTGATCTTCAATTCCAGTCCTTTAGAACCTGTGGTCCACCATGCCTCACATTTCGATAACATCATCATAATCTGGGTGTTACAAAGTTAGGCCTTTGTGTCATGGAGAAGATTGGGGTCATTAAAAGGACCCTTTAATTTCCCCAAACCAATCCAAATACATACAATATGAAGAAAATTGAAGAAAGAGAGTGCAAACAACCGGGTTGGGGGAAGAGCAAGAGAGGCTTCACAGAGGAGGTGGGTACCTGACATGAGTCTTGAAGAAAGTTGGGCTTTGGGGCAGCTAGGTGGCGCTGCAGTGGATAGAGCACCAGCTCTGGAGTCAGGAGGACCTGAGTTCAAATCCAGCCTCAGACACTTAACACTTACTAGCTGTGTGACCCTGGGCAAGTCACTGAACCCCAATTGCCTCACCAAAAAAAAAAAAGAAAGAAAGATGGGCTTTCTTAAAGGTGGGTCCATTCCAAATAGGGGGAGCAGATTTCACAAACACATGGCGGTGTGCGTGTGAAGTGTCCAGTTTGGGGAATGGCAAGTCTAGTTTGGCCAGAAAACTGAATTTGCAAAAGGGAGTCATCAGGAAATGTCTGAAAATGATAGGAGGGGTCAGATTATGAAGGGCTCTAAATGCCAAGCTGAGGGAGTATTTTAACCTTCACAAGATAAAATGGGAAAGCTATTAAAGTTATTTGAGCAAAGCTGTTTCGTGGAAGGATTATTGGATGTTTTCTGTTGTGCTTCAAAGGAAGAAACTAGAACAGTGGAAGTTGTAAGGAGGCAACATTAGACATAATAGAAGGAAACATGTGCACCATCCCAAAGTGAATGGAATGCCTCAGAAAAAGCAGTAGGTTCCCCTTTCCTGACATTCTTCTCACAAAGACTGGATGACCACTTATTAGGTATTTTATACAGCGGAGTCTCACTCAGGTATGGGACGGCCTCTGAGGTCCCTTGTAACTTTGAGGTTCTGTGTAATTTTGGGTGGGGAATGAGCACTGAAACAGAGGAGAGATTGAATTACATCAGGATGGATGAGAGGGAGCCCATTGCCAGCATGGGGGACAGCATAAGCAAAGGCATGGAGGTAGGAAAGAGGGAAGATGAGAACGAGGACAGAGAGTAGTCTGGTTTAATTAGATTGTAGAGTGGGCAATGGGCTAGACAGATGAGACACAAGGGAGGCAACTCATGAAGGGTCTTGAAGACCAGGATCAGTTTATACTTTAGAATGCTTGCTTCTTGGCTATAGAACTAAAAGGGTCCCCAGAAGTCATTAAATCCAACCTCTTCATTTCACAGAGAGGGAAGTTGAGGACCATGGAGGCAAAGTGACTTAAGGCCATAGGATCATACATATAGAGCTGAAAGAGACCTCAGAAGTCATCTATTCCAACCCTCTGATTTTACAGAGGGCCCAAGAAGAGGGAGTAACTTGTCCAAGGTCACACAGGGAGCAAACATCAAAGATGAGATCCTAGAGCCCAGACCCTTCATGCACTGAAGGCTTTTCAGTTGAAGAGTTGTCAATAGAGTTGAGTTAGGATGATTACTTGGACATCTGTGTGGAGGACGGATTAGGGCCCAGACAGACTGGAGGCAGGAAGGCCAATTTAGACTATGAAAATTTTATTATAGATAAGAAATAAACAGTACCTACAAGTAGGACAGTTGTATTTGGTGTGGAAAGAAGGTAGCAGATGTGAGAGATGTTGTCCAGGTATAATTAATGGAACTTGACAACTGGTTGAATGGGAGAGACTAAGGGAAAGAGAAGGATGAAAGAGGTATCCAAAGCCCCTAGCCTGAGTGATGTGCAGGCAGACAGTAGTATCCTTGGAAACCCAGAGGAGACAAACCTGGGGGGGGGAGGTGAAAAGTTGTGTTTTGGACACATGGAGTTTCAGGTCTTGGTGGAGCATCCAAATCTTCTTCCTACAAGAGAAGTTAAGGGGCTTGAAAGATGGCTTTCAACTCTCTGGGTTATCAGAGGGAATGAAGTTTTCCTTAATGTGAAAAGAATCTGAAGAAGCAAAAGGGAATCCTAACCTAGGCCAGAAAGGTGAAGGCCGAAAGAGTGTGACACAAAGGAAGAAGGGAAGAAGCAGGACCACTGAACACTTGCAGCCAAGTATGACATAGGAAGTTCTTCCTGAAAAGGGAAGAGCTACATCTTCTGAGGAGGAAACACTTGGATTGTCTTGTAGGGGATCCATAGGCTCTGTCAGGTGAGAAGTCATCTAGGAAGGAGAGATTCCCAGCTGAAGGGCACCAAGGCAGCTATTTGGAGACCCAATAATAGCACCTGAGAGTTTTGCTGTCATCTCAAGACTTGTCAAATCTGATAATGATGCTAATTTCTGACATCTGAGGTGGGCACAAGTGATATTGCCAGAAGGAATCTTGGGCAAACACTTGGAGATCTTCCGAGTCCAAACTTCAATTGGAAAACACAGATTTGGGAAGGGAACAGTTAGTGAAGAAGAAGGTATCTTGCCAATGTGTGAACACATGTAGCCTGACTGTTATTTGTTATAAGAATTGGGGAGAGGGAAGAATAATGGGAGGTAGCATGGATGGTAGTGATGATGTTTCCCATAAAAGAACAAAAGAAAGAAAAGATTGCCAACTAGACATGTTAAGAATGAGGAAGTCCAGAAAGGAATCAAGAGCAAAAGGGCACTGGTGGTACCACCACATTAAATTTAATAAATACTTAAACAAGCTATGTGCATTAGAGACTCACAGCTTCACATGCAATCCTTTTTGGTTCTTTGTATATGAAATTGTGCTTGTTTGTTGGTGTTTGTCAAGTTCATTATATTAAAAAAAGGAAAAAAGAATGGGTTTTGGACTTCTGAACCATGACTTAAAATATAAGAATGATAAGTTCCTGGTCAGGGATGGGCTGCTAAGAATGATTTGCCTGGAATTTTGCAAATCTAATACAAAAAACTTCAGACTCTGGAGGAAAACGGAAGGAGAAAGAAGCCTGTATTTATCCTCCAGGCTAGATACCATTGAGAGTACCTGCAATGTAGGGAGAATTTACCATTGACAGAATTCAAGAAAGGAACCAACAATGAAACCTATGGACTCAGGTGTATAAACACAAACATGGAAAACAAATTATAACAAGCAAGGTGAACTTGAGGTCTTAATACAAAGAGACAGATTTGATCTCAGAGGCATCCCTGAAACATGATGGGATGGAACCCATGACTGGAATATGGCCGTGGAAATGTATATCTTATTTTAAAAATAGGAAAGGCAATGGGGGAAGTGACAGTGTTGAAGAGTACTGTATATTAAAGAGATAAATTCATGTGAGGAAGCCCAGAACCTGAAGCAGAGAGCATGTTGGGAGACAACAGGGACAGAAACAGAAGTGATATTGTCATTGGAGTGTACTATAGACCCCCTGGACAGAAAGAAGTAATAGATGAGGAGCTTGGTAAACAGATCACAAGTCTAGCATGGAGGCATAGGGGACTTCAATTATCTGGACATCTGGTGAAGGTCTCCTTCTGCCAAAAGCCGAGCAGAGAAGTATGATAAAGGATTGGTAGGGGATTTCAATTATCTGAATCTCAGCTGGACATCCTTATCTCTGCCAAAAGCAGAGCAGCTAATAATTTCCTGGCTTGCCTCCATAATAATTTCTTCCTTCAACAAGTAGAAACCAACAAAGGGGAACAGCCAATAGGGATCTAATTCTCACCAACAAAGATGAAACTGGTTCCTGGGGTGGAAATGATGGGAACCTTAGGGAGAAACTACCATCCCACCTTAGAATTTGATATAGAGGAGAAGAAAGTCAGTAGCAATCTGATACATACCCTAGACATGGGGAGAGAAGAATTCAAAGAGTTCAGAGAAAATATAGGTGGAAGGAGAGGGGAATGCCCAAGAACAAAGTCTGAATTCACAAAGAGAGAATCTAAAGTGACCAATGTGGATGCACATGAAACCAATTGACCACACTTAAGCATGTACAGAAGACAAAAGCAAAGGCAGACAACAGAGGATGAATACAAAAGCATGGCATGATCCTTTACGAATTGTGCCAGGAGTGCCAAAGCTCAGAATGGAGCTGGTGAAGAAGAGTTAAAAAGTATTGGGGATGTTTATATCCCAAAGAAATCTTCCAAAAGAGAAAAAGACCTATTTGTACAAAAATATTTATAGCAGCTCATTTTGTGATGGATAAGAATTGGAAACCAAAGGGATGAATGTCCATTAGTTGGGGAATGCCTAAACAAGCTGTGGTATATGATTGTGATGGAATATTATTGTGCTATAATAAATGACAAGCAGGATGATTTCAGAAAGGCCTGGAAAGACTTATATGAACTGATGTATAGTGAAGTAAGCAGAACCAGAAGAATGTTGTGCACAGTGACAGCAATGTTGTTCAATGAACAACTGTGAATAACTTGACTATTCTCAGCAATACAATGATCTCAGATAATCCCAAAGGACTAATGATGAAGTATACTATCCACTTCCAAAGGAAGAACTGATATTGACCGAACACAGACTGAAGCATGCTATTTTCACTTTCTTTTATTTTTCTTGTACAAAATAACTAATATGGGGGGCAGCTAGGTGGCACAGTGGATAAAAGCACCAAGCCTGGATTCAAGAGGACCTGAGTTCAACTCTGACTTCAAATACTTGACATTTATTAGCTGTGTGACCCTGGGGAAGTCACATTGCCCTGCAAAATAACCCAACCAAACAACCAACCAAACAAATAAACAAAAAACCAAAATAACTAATATGGTAATGTTTTACACAATCGTACATTACCATATTAGTTATTTTGGTTTTTTGTTTATTTGTTTGGTTGGGTTTTTTTGCAGGGCAATGTGACTTCCCCAGGGTCACACAGCTAATAAATGTCAAGTATTTGAAGTCAGAGTTGAACTCAGGGAGGGGGAAGAAAGGGAGGAAAAGAGGTATAGAATTTGGAAATCAAAACTTTAAATAAAAATGTTTGTTATTATTTTTGAAATTATTGGGGATGACAGCATCTGCAATATTGTGCTTGGTTTTAGGTACCCAACTATAGGAAGGAAGGAAATAGGGACTAAGCATTTATTAGGCACCTATTATGAGCCAGAAACTATGCTAAACTCTTTACAAATATCTCATTTGCCATACAGGAAGGGCATGGGGAAGCTACCTGGAGAACATCCAGAGGAGGGCAACCAAGAGGTAAAGATCATGCCCTATGAGAATTGTGTGAAGGAACTGTATATGCTTAGCCTGTAGAGGGGATTTATGAAGCCACGCTAACTTTATTCATGCTGTAATATAGAAAAGAGATTCATTTTATTCTATTTTCACTGCAGAGAGCAGAACTTGGAGCAATGGGTAGAAGTTGAAAAGAGACAGATTTGGGATCGATATAAGCAAATTTCTCCTAGGAATCAGCTATCTCAAAGTATGGTGGGTTGTTCTGGGACATCTGGGGTTCTTTCCTCCTCTGTCCCCAACATCTCCTTGCCATTGAAAGTCTGGGAAGTGGGAAGTTTAGGGAGTTCATGTCAGATGTCCTCAATCTTCTCAATAAATTAGGAGGCAAGAACATCCCCTGAGATTGAGGGGGCAAAGTCTAGAGCTGGGTGCTTGAGGAGAGAGAAGAGAAGGTTTGGAATCACCACTGTGGGATTTAGGACAAGGGTTGATAAGACATGAATGAAAGGAGGACCATGCAGCCTTGAGGGCCCAATTGTAGTTTGCATATATTGATAGTGGAGCCAGTTAGCACAAGGTCAGGATTTCTTCTCAATAGTATTTGGCTGTTCTAATGAAGGAGGCACAGAGTAGCACTTACTCAGGCAGTGTTGAAGACCAGCAGTGTGGGAATGGTGGGAAGGTGCAGGGACAAAGAAGAGAGGGAACATCCTTGAAATGGCCAATCACACTGTCAGTACTGGGGAGAGATAGAAAGCTAGAACACGGCTGATAGGTTGGAAGAAGAGAGAGAAGAACTGAGTCACTGAACATCACCATCACAGCTAGGAATAGATAAGAGGTGAATAAGTGAGTGGGGAAGTAGAATGGGAGGACAAGAAATTTTGGTCATAGAAATGAATTTTCAGAGTTCAAGGTTTTAAGAAGAGCAACAATTTCAAGTGACAATGATGTCTAGGGTGTAACCATTTGGGCAGATGGCTGAAAGACAGTGGAGCTCAATAAACTGGGAGGATGGGATGCCAAAAGGAAGAACTAAGAAACAATGAGGGCAGCTAGGCACAGTGGATAGAGCACCAGCTCTGGAGCCAGGAGAATCTGAGTTCAAATCTGACCTCAGATACTTTACACTTACTAGCTGTGTGACCCTGGGCGAGTCGCTTCACCCTCATTGCCCTACCCGCCCCCCCCCCCCAAAAAAAGAGAAATATGCCAAAGAAACAATGAGGAAAGTCACTCAAACGGATGAAGATATTGGCCCAAGGTCACATACTAGGAAGTTCTAGGGTCTAGAAGGGCCCTCTGATGCTATCTAGTCCACGAACCCCCCCCCCCCTCATTTTACAGATTAGGAATGTGAGGCCCAGAGAGGTAAAGTGATTTGTCTAAGGTCACACAGGTCATAAGGGGCTGGGATAGGATTTTAACTCTGAGCCTCTGACTTAAAACCCAACACCATTTTCCCTCTAGCCCATCAGCATCAACAGCAGTATCCCCAGAGAGTCTAAGCTTCCCTCCCCTTTTTCTATCAAAAATATCTGCCAAAATCACAGAAAATTGTGTGAGGAAAGAGAGTAGATATAACAACTCCCTAGCATGTACCTACTGACAGCTGACAGAAATGGACCCCAGGCCTTCCCCAATTGACTTTCTTCACACAGAGCTTTGGTTTCTCTTTTCAAGGTTTGCTGAAGCTTCTTCACACTTTCATCCTTCAAGAACTGCAGCAGGATGCAGAGTTATCGAGAGTAAAACAATCCTTCCGATGTAGGACCGTTGCTGAAAAATCCTTTCAAAAGAGTTCCCTGTATTATCCCTTTCTAGGCCTACAGTATTGACTCATAACAGAGGCAGAGTTATGGAAAATGGCCAGATGTACAGTGGAACAGCGGAGTTATGGAAAAGAGGAGAAAAATACCCTTGGTTTTTCAAAAGTGCTTCCTATATCTTAAACAGGACGTTGCCCAAATGAATGAAAAAACTGCCTTAAGTGTGATCTTAGGCAGATGGCTTCCCTAAAGAGGCTTCCTGGTACAATAGAAAGGAGGCATGATCTGCAGTCAGGGGAACTGGGTTTGAATCCTATATTTCCTAGTACTATGACCCAAGGCAAATTTCTTTCCCTTTCTGAGCTCATTTCCTCCTCCATAAAGTGGGGGAGGAGGGAGAGGGTGGAGTTAGATGATCTCTAAAATCTCTTCCCACTCTAAATCGATGAGCCTGGTATGCCTCAGTTTCCATATTTTGCAAAGTGAATAGGTAGGACCAGAACCTATTCAATTTTTTTTTGGTGAGGCAGTTGGGGTTAAGTGACTTGCCTAGGGTCACACAGCCAGTAATTAAGTGTCTGAAGTCAAATCTGAGCTCAGGTCCTCCTGAATCCAGGGCCAGTGCTCCATCCACTGTGCCAACTAGCTGCCCCCAGAACCTATTCAATTTAACAGACATTTCTCCAGTGCACCTACTATGTACAAGACAGATGAGTAACTCTGTGGTGACTTCTTGTTTTAGAGAGTCAGTCACTTGGGACACGGAGAGGTTAAATGACTTCGAAAGGTCTCTCTCTCACACACACACACACACACACACACACACACACACACACGAAGTGTCAGAGGCAGCATTTGAACCTGTATCTTCCTGACTCCAAGGCTAGATCTCTGTGGACTCCACAAGGCTGCCTCAGATGCCACGTTACTAACCCTGGGTTCTCAAAGGTTAAGCCCAGGAAGCTCTGGCAGGTGCTCCCGTGTTGGAAAGGCTTTGAGAAGGGTCCCCGGCAACCGCCTAGCCTAGCTAAGTACAGAGCAGCTCGTCATCAATGGGCCGGCTGCTTGGCGATGCATTCTCTGGCCATGGCAACCCATGTGCCAAGCACTGAGGATGCCAAGACAAAAACAAAACAGACTCTGCCCTCCAGGACCTGCCATTCTAGTGTAAGCTTCCTCCCAGCTTGGCCTTTTTCTCTACTAGTTGATTCTGCAAGCGTCCTCAGAAAGGCAAAAGAGCGGGCTCCATTTTTGCAGGCTCCGAGCTCTCTCTTCCAATTTCATTTGGCTGGTGAGTGAAATGACTTTGCTGCTTATGAGCGAGTCCCCCATGGACATTTGTTTACATGTGAAGATCACTCCACATAATTGCTGCCTCTGCTCGGGGAAGGCCCAGCTGGGATTAGGAGACGTGTTGCAAGGATCTCCGGAGGTGTGATCACCAGCTACTGCATGAGACCTGGCGCTGCATTTCCACACACTGGCTGCTTCTGCTGCTACGGCCGTCAGTCTTCTTCCTTCAAAGAACTACGAGGAGCTGAAGTGGCAGCAGAAGTTGTGGGGAGGAGACCATTAGGCTGCAAATAACTTTCACATTTGCTCCGGTTCCGGTATAGTGCTCCCCAAGCCCCCACCCACCACTGGAACCTAACTCGTGATTACAATTTCAGTGTTTGCAAATGGGGCAGGCCAGAAGAATGGAAATTGGTCATTTACCCAAAGAATTATATGGAAAAACAAAATCTATGCCACGTGAATAGAAATGAGCGACCAGAGTCTCTCCTTGATTGATTCAATTCAATGATCCTGCATTCTTCTAATTAAAAAAAATGGAGATATTTTGTTTTCACATCATCTCCATTCCCCAAAATATTCCTCTCCCGACTTTCTACCCAGACAACTATACCTTGTAACCAAAGAATGAGAAAGAGTGGGGAAAAGCAGCTGAGCAAAACTAACCAACATGTCGATAACGTACATTGTTCTACATCCATAGTTCCTCACCTACACAAAGCAAGGAGGGAGCTGGATTTTCTCAGCTCCTCTTTGGAGTCAAGCTTGTTCGGAATTACACACAATTACAGCTTCTTTGTTCATTCTTCTCACATTTTACAGTCATGGTGTCTATTGTTTCCTTTTGTCTACTTCCCTTTGTATCTGTTTCTGCTTTACTTCATATCTGTTTCTACTTCACTTAGCATCAGTTCATACAAATTTTCCCATACTTTTCTCAATTCTTCGTAGTCCTTGTTTCTTATGTGCAGTGATATTTACATTAAAGATTCATGTACACACCACAATTTCTTTAGTGATTCCCCATATACTTTGTTTCTGTTTCACTGATACCATCCAAGAAATGCTGCTACAACTATTTTATTGTATATATGTCCCTTTCTTTCTGTTGTTGGCTTCCCTGGGCTATATGCCTATCAGTCAAGGAGTTTTTATTAGGTGCCTACTATTAGGTAGCCATTGTGCTCAGTGCTGGGCATTTAGTTACAAAAAGAAAAGAAACAATTCTTGCCCTCAAGGAGCTTATCATTTACCCTGGGGAAGATACAACTTGTAAAACAGGTCAGTAAATACAAAGCATTTGCAAAGTCATTTTTATTTTCTGGGGGAGTGCTAATAATTTGGGGGTGGGGATTAGGAAAAACCTGATGTGGGAAGTGGTACCTGATCTGAGCCTTTAAGGGAACCTGCAGTTCCAAGAGCCAGAGGTGAGGAGAAAGAGTATTCCAAGGATGGAGTTGTTTGTCTTTCATAACATCATGGTGATGTCATGATTTGCAGTGAATTGGATTTAAGTGAGGCAGGGCTGTGCAGAGTCTCCAACCTCACTCTCCTCCAGAGCCATCTGAGTTCAGTGGAAAGATATCATGATGACTAGGAGATGGTCCCGAATGTGTTAAGGCAATTGGAGTTGTGACTTGCCCAGGGTCACACAGCTAGTAAGTGTCTGAAGTGAGATTTGAACTCAGGTCCTCCCAACTTTAGGGCCAGTACTCTATCCACTGAACCACCTGGCTACCTCCAAGGATGGAGTGCCAAGGCGTGCAGGCAGGGGCAGAATGTTGTGAAGAGAGGACAATGAGGGTCTTAAGTGACTGGCTGAGGAGTTTCTATTTCATTCTAGAGGCAACAGGGAGAAGAAGCAGGGTTTTTTGAGCAGTAGAATGATCTGGGTGGCTGTGTGTTTTCGCACTATTACTCTGACAACTGTGTGGAGTATGGGTTGGGGAGGGGAGAGAAGTGAGTCAGGGAGATAATTTAGGCAGCTGTGGCAAAGGTGACAAGGGCCTAAACTCTGTGAAAGAAGGAGAGAAGGGGATGGATGTGAGAGATGTTATGGAGGTGAAATTGATAAGACTTTGAAACTGACTGGATACAGGACAGAGGAAGGGTCACAGATGATGATGATGATGATGATGATGAGAATGACAACAACTGGCGCTTATGTATCTCTTTAAGGTTGGCAAAGCACTTTACAAATATGATCTCATTTAATCTTCACAACAACTCTGGGAGGCAGGTGCTCTTGTTATCCTCATTTTATATCGGAAGGAACTGAGGCATGCAGCAATTAAATGACTTGTCCAGGGTCATATAGCTAGTGTCAGAGAAAGGATTTCAACTCTGATATTTCTGACTCTAGGCCCAGTCATCACATTACCTTGTCATGGGACTTGGGTGACTATAACAGAAATAAGGAAATTTGGATCAGAACTGGGTTTGGGTGAGAGATACGAGTTCCTTCTTGGACATAATGAATTTGAGATACCAGGTGATGCATTTCTTTCAAAACTTCTTTACTAGTTGCTCAAGTTAATTTGGTAATAACCAGTGTTTGTGCTTAAATTATACTAAAAAGTAGGATTTCCCTTACAGAGCGGCTCTGGGTGTTTCTCCACCCCCCACATGGACTATCTATGTATATGTTTCTAGAGGCATTGGGCTCCAGTGGAAAGAACACTGGTTTCGAATCCTAGCTCTGTCACTTGCCACTTGTGCATTCTTGTGCCTTTCGCTTAACTTTTCTGGGACTCAGTTTTCTCCTCTATAAAATGAGAAAAGAAGTTAGATTCAATGACCTCTAATGTTGCTTCCAGCCAGGAATGTATGTATGTATGTATGTAGGTATGTATGTATGTAGGTATGTATGTATATATGCATGTATGTATGTATGCATGTAAGTATGTGTGTATAGAATCTCTCCTGGCTCTCTCTCTCTCTCTCTCTCTCTCTCTCTCTCTCTCTCTCTCTCTCTCTCTCTCTCACACACACACACACACACACACACACACACACACAGTTTGGGGACTGAACCTGTGATTTCATTGGCGTAGAAGAGAATTCCCATTAAGGAAGCTTTCTCTGCCAATTCAGATCAGCACATGCACTGCAATTTAAAGTCTTAGGGAGTTGCTTGGGGGCAGTGAAAGGTTAAGTGACTTGCCCTGGACCACATAGCCAGGCTGTGTCAAAGTCAGGATTTGAACTCAGGGCTTCCTGACCCCAAAGCCAGCTCTCTAGCCATTATACCACCACCCTGCTTCTCCTATGCGTGTGCACGTGTGTGTTAGACACACTTACATGTTTTCTAAAGTTTCTTCCATTTTAATGTAATGTGACCTACTGCAGATTACATTCTGATTTGGGATCCAAGAGCACCCTTCTGGTTTTGGGTTTCCCCAGTGTGCTGTAAGGTAGGTCTTGGGTCAATTATCTCCAACTTTTTTCCTCCCACTAATTCAGGCTTCTCATTTATTTAAAAAAAGGTTCCATGGCCTTGTTGCATAAAAGTACTTAAGAACTTCTAGAAGAAAAAGGATGAGCTACTGATTAGCTTAAATATATCATTGCTCTTAACAAATGATGATAAAAAGGGATTGTGCTAAAAAAAAGAAGAAATGTTAGCTATTCAGCCATCATCAAATGAAAACCCTTAGAATATTAAGGGCAAATTGGCTACTTGAATCAATTCAAATGTGATGCATAACTCACCAGGCCAGTCTGTCACCACAGTGGTAGGACAGGGAAGGAAAAAATAAGGAATGAAGAAAGGAAGGAATAAGCATTTATTAAGCACCTGCTATATTCCAGGTACTGTGCTAAAGCTTTACAAATATCTCATTTAACCCTCACAACAATACTGAGAGGTAGAGGCTCTTATTAACCCCATTTTAGAGTTGAGGAAACTGAGGCAGAGGTTAAGTGACTTGCTCAAAGTCACACATCTAGTAAGTAACTGATCTGAGTCCGGCATTGGACCCACTAGACCATGTTGCCTCTCAAGAAATACCCGATTTTCTGTCTGGTCTCAAATCATAAGCCTTCATTTTGGCACCTGGGCTTCATAAAACTATGAAGCCCAGTGGCGGCACACTCTTAAGCAGCCCTCCTGATGATGCCAAATTAACTTGGTCTCTGAGGACTGGAGCTAAGAATAAACCTAGAGGGAAATAGGAAACCCTCCACACTTCACAAAGGTAAAGAGGAGGAATCTTTGAAAGGACAGGAATGATAACAACCAAAGTCTGAATTGAAAGCTGGGGTGCTAGTCTAAAAATGATGGACAGTTGGAAGGAAAAATATTTGCTTACATCTTTCTTTGGGGGAAGGAGGGTCGCCATGGGCAGAGTGGCTCAGGACAGGGGTGTCCAGGACTGTGCTCTCATCAGTATAGGGGATTCCCAGTGTGAAAATGCCCTCTAAAAAATCAAACTCCCCGTAATTTTTCCATCTTTGAAAGTTACCTGGGGCCACAGAGAAGTTCTGAGAATTGCCCATGCTCATACAGTTAGTGTATTGACAGAGTTGGGTTTTGTTTTGTTTTGTTTTGTTTTAGTGAGGCAATTGGGGTTAAGTGACTTGCTCAGGGTCACACAGCTTGTAAGTGTCAAGTGTCTGAGGCCAGATTTGAACTCAGGTCCTCCTGACTCCAGGGCTGGTGCTCTATCCAGTGCACCACCTAGCTGCCCCCCTGGAGTTGGGTTTTGAACTTAGATCTTCTTGGCTTCCAGGCTGGCCCTCTTTCCACTATGCTTTACTGCCTGCCTCACTTGCTTAAGTAATTCAGTTGAAAGAAAGGAAAAAAAAAGTTGCCCCAGTATCTATCAGCTAGCTGAATGAGGCTTAGACTCTGGGTGGGGTATGTCAATGTTTTCTTTTTGGCTCCAAATTACATCCTGTGCGGGTTCAAGGACAGGAAACTGGAAGCTTCAGAAGTTCTTGGGAGATGAGAATTAAACGGCTGATGAGTCCTAGCATTTGGCATATTGTCCTTCCTGTCCCTTTTTCCCCATCCTTGGCCTTGGACCTCTTCATCCTACGCCTCTGTCTTTGGGCTCTGCTCTTCCCTGCGCCTAGCCAAGAAAGAAGGAAAGCAAGACGCTTTTTGCAGCCCTCTCTGCTCTCCAGGCCATCTCCTATCTGGCCTCCAAATATTCCTGAAGCAAAGTTCTGACCTGCTCATTCCTTTGTCCAAGAAGGCTCGCTGGCTTCTGAGACTGTCTCCAGGGTCAAATGCAAACTCCAGTAGTTGGCATTTAAAGCCTTCAGCAATCCAGTTGCAGGCTCTTTTTCTCAAACCAATTTCACATTTCTTCCCTTTATTCACTGTGCACTCTAACCAATATTTTGGACTTCAGTTCTCTCTCCTTGGTAAACTGAGGTGCTTGGGCTATATGACCTCAAAGGTCACACAACTGACAGATCTGATCATCTCAGAATAGCTTTCTAGTGATAGAAATGTAAATTCAATTCAGTTCAGCCAGCTGCGCCCGCGCAGAAAAATCACTTTGTATTTACACTGTATTTAGTTTGTATCAACTTCTTTGTGTATATTCATTCTTCCCAGTCCTCCCTATCAAACAAAATATAAGCTCCATGAAGGTAAGAACTGTTTTCCTATTGTTGTGCTTTTGTATCCTTGGTCGCTCTAAAACCGTGATTGGCCTATTTTCTGTTCATTTCTTATTGTTTTGACTGTACATATGTGACTTCATTTGTACAGTTCTTCCTGACTCTGAGGTCAGCTCCCTAGCCAGTACACCATGATGCCTTTTACCTGGCACAGAGTTGGCACTTAAATGCCTGCTGAATTGAATGTGCACTTCCATTACTATCGTCAAATTTGAAGTCTCAGAGTTTCTCATAATAATGGCTACCATTTATTTAAGGTTTGTAAAGTGCTTTATATGTGTTATGTCATTGGATTTGGTAGGGAATTTAGAGGTCATGTAGCCTATGCCTTTTATTTTACAAAAGAGAGAGCCGAGGTGCAAAGTGTCCAAATGGTACACCCAATGTCACAGAGCTTGTTAATGGTGAGCCTAAGTTAAGAATGATTACCCCATCAGGGGCAGCTAGGTGGCGCTGCAGTGGATAGAGCACCGGCCCTGGAGTCAGGAGGACCTGAGTTCAAATCCAACCTCAGACACTTAACACTTACTAGCTGTGTGACCATGGGCAAGTCAACCCCAATTGCCTCACACAAAAAAAGAATGATTACCCCATGTCTTTTCCAATTGCTCCATAGTAAAGATTAACCTCCCTGGGCCTCAGTTTCCTCCTCTGTAAAATGAAGGGGGTTGGACCAGATGGCCACTGAGGTCCTTTCCAACTCTAGGGCTCAGATCCAATGAGTAGGAGCTGATGTTTCCTTCTCCCCTCAAGTCTTCCCTTGGTGCCTCCTCTGATGTCTCATACAGGGGACTCTGAGTTCTCCAATTTAAACTGGGGGGAAATGAGCTCAGTAAGTTCTACCATACTGGAAAGGTTTGGAATGCTCTGATAGATGATTTTTCTCCTGTCCTTGGACCAGCCTAGTTATGTGTTGTTCAGTTGTTTCATTTGTGTCCAACTCTTCCTGACCCCATTTTTGGGGAGGGGCCAAAGATACTGGAGTAGTTTGCCATTTCCTTCTTTAACTCATCTTGTCAATGAGGAAACTGAAGAAAGCACGGTTTAAGTGACTTGCCCAGGGTCATACAGCTACTAAGTGTCTGTAGTCAGACTCAGGAAGATGTGCCTTCCTAACTCCAGGCCCAGCACTCTATCCAATGTAGCTCCATCTAGTGGCCCCCTAGTCATGTGTAGAGACACTGAATGGTTGGACACCCAGTGATAGGGTTTGGGGTATTTTGGGGGGGCGGTGGTCCTATTGACCATCTCCTTATGCCAGCTTGATGGCAGAGGTCAGGAGATTAGAGCACTGCAGGTTTGGAAGTCAACAAGGCCTACTGATGATCTGTCTCTGCTGTGTAACATAGGACAAGTCACTTCCTTTTTCCAGGCCTCAGTCTCTTCCTCTGTCAAATGAGAGAGTTAAACAAAATGACTTCTAGGACCCCTTCCAGCTTTATAACTAGGATCTTGAATTCCTTCCCTTCCCTGGGCTTCAGTTTCCTCCTCTGTAAAATGTGGGGGTTGGACTATGTGGCCTTAGCTCTGTGATCCTGTAATCTATGATCTAATCTAGCAAGACCTGGAGTTGGTTGCTAGAGTACTCAGGAAGGCATGGGTCCAGTTCCTTCAAGTATTGCTATCTAGGTCAGTTGGTAAGTAGAGTTATACATATACAGATACTATAAAGTCTACATATGTATATACACATAGTTATATAGAATTATAACAAGTTCATCTAATCCACACTTGCCTATCCATCCAGCTCCACCAATATGTTGCCTATGCTTGCTGGCCTATTGGACCCAGGAAAAAGATCCCCCCATCCCTTCTTTGGTGCAGGGGCCACTTCTGAGGCCCTCCCCTTTTGTTTTGAGCCACCAGACAATCTCATCCTCTGCTCTCAGCAGCTCTGACCTGTGACTTCCATCACTGAGAGCCCTTGTGCTAGAGGCTTCTGGTTGCCAGGGTGACAGTTAACTGGGGGTGGTACTGAAATATTATTTACACCTTTAAATGTCCTATAATGACAGGGCAAACAGCAACTTCAGTAGTCCATTTATCCAAATTGTGGGGTTTTGCTTTCCTGACATGAAAAGTCAGGGTTGGCCCACCTATATTCGAGACCTCATTATGTGAATGGGTTTTGTTTCTCCTCCCAAAAGGAAAAATAACAACCTAGAAAGAGGGAGCGAGGGAGAAGAGAAAGGAAGGGAGGGAGAGAGGGAAAGAAATAGAGAGGGAGAGAAGAGAGAAAATAATAGAAACAAAGAGGGAGGGAGAGGAAGAGAGAGAGAGAGGGAGGGGGAGGGAGAGGAGGAGAGAGGAGAGGGGGTAAAGGGAGAGAGGGAGGGAAGGGAAGAGAGAGAAAGAAAGAGGGAGAAGAGAGGGAGGGAGGGAAAGAGAGAAAGAAGAGAAAGAAGAGAAAGGAAGGGAGGGAGAGAGAAGGAGGGAGGGAAAGAGAGAGAGGAGGGAAGAAAAGAGAGGGAGAGAGGGAAAGAAATAGAGAGGGAGAGAAGAGAGAGAATAATAGAAACAAAGAGAGAGGGAGAGGAAGAGAGAGAGAGAGGGAGGGGGAGGGAGAGGAGGAGAGAGGAGAGGGGGTAAAGGGAGAGAGGGAGGGAAGGGAAGAGAGAGAAAGAAAGAGGGAGAAGAGAGGGAGGGAGGGGAAGAGAGAAAGAAGAGAAAGGAAGGGAGGGAGAGAGAAGGAGGGAGGGAAAGAGAGAGAGGAGGGAAGAAAAGAGAGGGAGAGGGAGAGAGAGAGAGAGAGAGAGAGAGAGAGAGAGAGAGAGAGAGAGAGAGAGAGAGAACACAAATGTGGAAATATGTAGGGAATATTGCTCCTGTGGCAGCAGAATTTAGGGTTAACCCTAAATTTGTTTCTAACCCTCAATGGTACATGTGTTGGATTTGGATTCAAATTCTGTCTCTGCTACTTGCTGTTTGTGTTATTTAGTCAAATCACTTCTCCCTCCCTAGGCTTCAGTCTCTACCACATAAAGGGCAGGCATACATACATAGGCTCTAGAGCTATGAGGGCATGCGTGCCCTTGGGCAAGTCTCTCTCCTTCTCTGGCTAGCCTCAGTTTCCCCCTTGGTAAGATGAGGGGGCTGGTCTGGATGGCCTCTGAGGTCCCTTCTAGTTCTAGATTGAGGATTCTATGGGTGACTTCTCTTCCATGGTTTGTAGGAAAGTATTCTTTCCAATGGACCTTCAAAAAGGCAGACTGAGGAGTAGAGCCATAGGAAAAAAAAATGGAGGGATTCAAATTAGGGGGAACATAATGGCCCACTAGGAGTAACCCACACTTTGAGAAAGTTATTGAAGAGACATGTAATCCAGCCTTCGGTAAAGAAGAGAATGCTCCTGAGCTTTAAGGGGCTGGGATTTCTTCCCAGATTTTGACTCTTGGCTAACCTGGTAAAAAACCTCTTGGACACACAGTCATCCATGGCTTGCACCAAAATAACAGAGAAGGCCCCTTGAGACTTAACTATCCATTGCTTACAATGAGAAAGAAAGCTTTAATTGCTTAAAAATAAATCGTTCAAAGTATAAAAGTACATCTCAAATAAAAAAGCAAAAGGTGAATGAAATGATGCAATTGAACAAAAATCCACATAGAATCCTAGCACGTGGGAGCTGGGGAAAACCTTAGAGATCTCAAAGTTCAACCCTCGTTTCACAGATGAACAAAGTGGGGCTCAGAAAGGGGAAATAGATTTGCTCAAAGTCACTCAGCTAATAACTGACCAAGCCAGGACTCAAACTCAGGTTTCAACTCTTCTCTTAATCCTCATCTCATTCCACAATGCTGCCTCCTCTATGATCTTTTCTTTTAAAAAAAAAAAAGGTATTGGTGCTCTTAAAAACATTGCTATTACTTACATCACTATTAATAGAACACATGCTCCCAGAGGAGAGGGGATATTTTGTTTTTGTATTTATATTCCTGGCTCCCATCATGGTGCCTGGTAAAAAGTAGGTGCTTAATAAATGCGTGTTTAATCAATGAATTGTTTCCCAATGCCTCCCCCCTCTACCCTCCAGAACCCCTGCTGCATAACTAAGAAATACAACTAAGCAAAAAATCAACACATTGGTCAAAATTTGCTTTTTCTGCCTCCCCACTCCCCCATGTTGGGGAAGGGAGGTAAACATTTAGTGGGTTTGTAGTTCCCTTAGCCCCAAAGGGTTATTCATGTAATAACCATTGATTAAACGTCTATTTTGTGCAGTCCTATGCTAAGGGGGAGGGAGGAGTTGCAGAAATAAAGACAGTTCCTGCCCTCAGGGAGCTTATGGTCTAATGGGAGATAAGGCATGTATCTGAAAAATCCTAAAATAGAGGTTCATGAGCAAGATAGACAAGGTGCTTTCAGAGTTCAGAAGAGAAAGGTCTATTTCAGCTGGGGGTCAGGGGAGGGTAGAATCAGGGGAGACCTCAGAGCAGATGACATTTCACCTCAGCCATGAAGGATGGAACATAGATTTAGAGTCTGAAGGAGGGGGCAGCTAGATGGCACAGTGGATAAAGCACCGGCCCTGGATTCAGGAGGACCTGAGTTCAAATTCGGCCTCAGACCCTTGACACTTTCTAGCTGTGTGACCCTGGGCAAGCCACTTAACCCTCATTGCCCCACCAAAAAATAAAAATAAAATAAAATAGAGTCTGAAGGAATCTGAGTGTTCATTTAGCCCAACCTTATCATACATATGGGGAAACTGAGGCCCAGAGAGGTGCAATGTCTTGTCCCAGGCCACATAGCTGGTGGCACAGTTGGAATTTGAACCCAGATTATCTGACCTCAGATCCAGTATTCTTTCTATTTTTTTTTTTAGTTTTAATTTAAATTTTTTTTTGTGAGGCAAGGGGGTTAAGTGACTTGCCCAGGGTCACACAGCTATTAAGTGTCAAGTGTCTGAGGCTGGATTTGAACTCAAGTACTCCTGAATCCAGGGCCGGTGCTTTATCCACTGCGCCACCTAGCCGCCCCCCAGTATTCTTTCTAATGTAGCATACTACCTCCTTGCAGGAGGGGTACCATTTCAACAGACGGAGATTTGGGAGCATACCTTCCCATGGTAAGGAACAATTTGAAGAAAAGAATGGAGACAGAGCGAGGTAAGTAACCAGTCCAAGACTGTGCAGCTACTCATTGGCAGAGAGAGCCTGGGGCAGAATCCATTTCTCCTTCCATTGGGCGCTTTCTATCTCATGACTTTATCATTTTCTGTTTCCCTGGACACACTCCCTTGGTTTGGGGCTGCCAATTTCCAGTAGAATGTAACCTTCTGAAAGAAGGTCTAGTTCTTTTTTTGTCTCTGAATCCCTGGTCCCTAGCACAATGCTTGGCACCTAGTAGGTCACATGTTCATAGATATGGATCTGGAAGGGACCTCAGAGACCTTCTAGTCCCACACCCTTAATTTACAGAGGGAGAATCTGAGGCCCAGAGACATTGAGGGACTTATCCAATGTCACACGTGTAGGAAGTGACAGGTGGGATTTGAACCCAGCTTTTCCCACTATACCACACTTCAATATTTGTTGAATTGGAGCGGGGGGGGGGGGAGGTTTGAGAGGATGCCCAAGTGTAGTATGAGCAAAGGGCTACAAAGGCAGCATGAAAGAAGATTGTGGCGGACCTCAAATGCTAGGCTGAGGAATTTGGACTTTATCCAGGAGGCAATGGAGAGCCACAGAAGGCCACCGAATGGTAGGGGTGACCCTGGCTCCCATCTTTGCTCAGGAAAGAGCGATCTGGAAGGGGCTGAGGATGAGCAAGAAGGGGAGGGGGAGGGGAGGCTGAAGATAGGGCTGTTCCGGCAGCAGCATCCAGAAGCCCACAGCTGGCAGTCTCTGAGGTGCTCTCTGCCAAGAATGACAAGCGGTCACCCTAAGGCCATTTTCCAGATGTTGGTTTTTCCAAGCTAGTGCCTTTCCACCCAGGAGACACCAGGTTCCCTTCGAGGCGGAAAAGTCCTGTTCCTCTACGGTCAGGGCCGATCCCAGTGGGGCTTTGTGAAGCCCAGTAAAGCTCCCAGCCTCCTCTCCCTCCCCCTCCCCAAGTTCGGCAGTGTGCCCCGCGACACAGCGTTGGCTGCATTTCAGTGGGAGAAGATGAAAGGCGCCACAGAACTGTGATTACTCCTTAGTACTACTTAGTGCCATTTCTCCTGCACTCCATTATGGCTTTCTCAGCAGGCTTCTGATGCGGGAGCTTTGCATCAGGCGCTTTTATGCTATGGCCACCCAGATTTTAAAGTCCATTGGCTCCCACCTCTTCAATGTCTTCTACCTTCCTTTTTTTCCCTCCCAGTTGAGAGGTGAGTCAGTCACTCACTGGGCACAAAACCATTCAGATGGGATCAGACTCTTTCTTTGCCAGATTTGGAGGGGGCTCCTCAATTCACTGATTCCTCAGTTCTGATGATGGAAATAATCTTTCCTGGCCTTCCCTACAGAGTAGCACTGGCTGCTACAGGATATAAAGCATTTACGACCTGGCTGCTGGGGCTAATCTCCCTCTGGGGGTGGGGGGGTGGGGTTAGGAGGCCAAGAGCATGCCTGCTCAAGTAGCCGGTGGGGATAACTGGGCCTTCAAAGTGAAGGTATCCAAATATACCTACCTACGGGATGGTCTAGCGGGCTCTTAAAAAGACGTTAATGATGGTTTTTTTTGTTTTTATACAATAATCATTTTTTTAATATACTTCTTGTAAGAGAAGAAAAAACCGCCCACAGTTAAGCAAGCTGAATTGACACAGTAACCGCAGCCTAACACTGTATGCAATATTCAGCACTCATAGTCCCTCACCTCCCCATTGGAAGGACAGAAGTGGATTTCCTCATTCTTCCCCAAGGTCAAGATTGGTGATTATAATTAGCCAGCGTTAGGCTTTGGCTTATTGGTTTTTTCATTTACGTTTTCCCATGTTTCCTTGAATGCTGCCTATTTACCATTTCTTACAGGGCAAAAACATTCCATTGCATATTCATATGCCACAGTTCTCTGAGGGAAAACCTTCTCTGGGCATACAAGGGGTGGGGGTGGAGCTCTTTTTTGAAAGGGGTTGGGCCAAAATAAGGTTCCATTTGGATCCTTAGAGACATTGGCTGCAGTTTTGCTATACGTAGTCTCCTCAACTTCCCTCTCTCCCTGAGCCCAGGGATATGGCTGGCAGGAATAATCCTTCACCTTCTTTGTAGCTTGAACAGTGGACTGGGGGTCTGGGGAGATCTGAGTTCAAATTCCACCTTTGACACTTCCTGGGCAAATCACCTGACCTCTCCAAACCTCAGTTTCCTCATTTGTCAAAAATTAGACCATCCACTCAAATAGAATCTATTAAGGATAAATGTGAAATTGTACACTTGGGTTCCAAAACCCCAATTTTCTAAGTACAAGATCCAATCTAATTCAACAAGCATTTATTAAGCACCTAGTGTGTGCCAGGGACTAAACTAGGTGTGGCGACATAAAGATTTAAAACTGAACAGACCCTGCCCTCAAGGAGCTTATGGTTAGTTCACTGGAGGAGGTATGATTAGCCATCAATTTCTCTGAAAATGATCTAGGTTTTTTGGTGCATGACAAGTTCAACTGAAGTCAGACTTCCATGGAAGCCAAAACAGCTTATACAATTTGGATTGCATTGAGAGGAGCACAGTAGCCAGCACTTGGGAGGTGATAGTTTCTAGCCTGGTCAGATCATATCTGGATTATTGCCTTCGGTGCTGGGCAATTTAGGAGGGACACTGACGAGCTGGAAAGTGTCCAGAGACATTTAACTGTAGGAGAAAAGACTCTGAGAGAAAATGAGAGCTGTCTTCGAGTGTTTGAAGGGCTATCATATGGATTAGACTTGTTCAGCTTGGGTGACCACCTGGTGGTACTGTTTGGTGGGAATTCTTTTTGAAGTGTGGGACATGGCACAATGGAGACAATACTGGACTGGGAGTCAGGAAAAGCTGGGTTCAAATTCTGTCTTGGGCACTTATTAGCTATGGGACCCTGGGCAAGTTACGTCCCCTCTCTGGGCCTCAGTTTTGTCATCTGTGAAATGGAGACCATAATAGCATCTACCTCCCAGGATTTCTTTGCATATCAAATGAGTTCATGTATTCAAAGCTCTTTACAAACCTTAAAGAGCTATTAGACATGCTAGTTATTATTATTACTGTCCCAAGAACCACCACCACCACCACCACCACTATACTACTAGCCCTTCCTCACTTAAATCCAATTCATTGAAAGTCATGACACAAGAACAAAAGATGAACAACATACCTCCTCCTCCTTTTCCTTCTCCTCTTCCTCCTTCTCCTTCTCCTTCTACTACTATTACTGGTTGGGCTACATGGCCTCAGAGGTTCCTTGCAGTTTTGCAATTCAATGATTTTGTGAAAATGGGATGATAATAATATCTCTACAGTATCTACTTCAGGGGGTTGTTATGAGGCTCACATGTGGTCATGCGTATACAGTACTTTACAAACCTTAAAGTGCTATGTCAGTGGAGTGCTATTATCACTGAACACAGAGTATGAACTCTGACTCTGATGCAGGGAGATTGGATCAGCAACAAACAAGTCAGCCCTTAGCCACCCTCAAAGCAGGTAGACAGCTGGTTGGTGCAGTAGCTCGAGAACTGGACAGGAAGTACAAAATTCAAATCCAGGCTCAGCCACTTGCTAACTGTGTGATCCTGGGCAAATCACTTAACCTCTGTCTCCCTTGTTTTCCTTATCTGTAAAATGGGGATGTCAATGGCATCTACCTTCCAGAGTTGTTGTGTGGCTCACAGGAGACTGTATTTTTCAGGTGTCTAGCACACAGAAAGCACTAAGAAATGCTGGTTCCCTTTTCTTCCCTCAAAGGACTGGAAGAACATGCCATGAGCTCTGAAGATCTCCTAAGATGGAGCCCATGACCGCATTGCTGAAATCACTTTGTAATCCCACAGTGGAGGAGGAGGAGGGGAGGTGATGAATGACACACATTCTGATGTTGGGGCTCCAGTTCATTTGTTACAAAATCAGCCCCCTCTGAGTTGAATGGAAACATGGGGAAAAGCTGAAGAGATAGCAGAGGAAGGGTTTAAAAAGGAGGTGGATGGACAAGGATGGAAACCAGTTGGGGAACTTGAAGGCTGAAAGAAGGCTGGTAGAAATGACTCAAGAGCCATTTGTCCTACCCTAAGCTAAGTAAGTAATGAAAGGCCAGACACTTGGAGGCTCATGGATTGGGAAACTCACACTGAGCTAATGGCACCCAATTCCCTGAAATTGATTTAAGAACTATTTTTCTTTTTCCAGACAGAGGGTTGCCAGCATCAAGTCTCAGGATGAGTAAATGACCATCAGCTTGGGCCAGATCTCACTGCAGAGGATCAATTCACTGGAAGGGATTCTTTCCAGAAGGCCAATGCTTGACCTGGCTCAGAAGCAAACAGTATCAGTAGTGAGACACCGGATTCCAACTGGACATTTTGGGGAGTATACAGTCTTACCGTTTCCTTTCTTCTCTTTGAAAAACGACATGTTTATTCATCCTCCTGGATTTTTCCCCTATGTGAAATAAATTCTCATTAAGCACTGATAACTAAAAACCTTGATCAGTGCCAACAATATTATATGGTAGTGGCTAGAGGGCTTTGTCAGCCTTGAAGTCAAGTCCTGGCTCTCACAGAAACTAGTTGTTTGTCCATGGGTAAATCACTTTACCCCTACATGCTCCAGACAATTCTCTAAGACTCTAAGTTGGTGGAAAGAGCACTGAATTAGGAGTCAGAGGACCTGGGTTCAAATCCCAGCTCTGCTGCTTATTGCCTATATGACCCTGGGCAACTCATTTCCCTCCCCTGGGCCTGAGATTCTTCATATGTAAAGTAAAGCAATTAGATTAGATCATCTCTAAAGTCCCCTCCAGCTCTAGATCTTTTATTCTATGTGTCACCTCCAGTAAATCACTTCATCTCTCTGGGCCTCAGTTTCCTCTTCTGTAAAATGAGGGGGTCAGACCAGGTAGCCTCCAAGGTCCCTTCCGGCTCCAAGTCTCTATCTCAGTGGAGGGATGTTGATGTCTCATCGATGAAGTCATAGTTCTAGATGAAATTTTTTAAGAATTCATAATAATAACTGCCATTTACTTACATAGCCCTTTCAAGTTTGCAAAGCCTTTGTAGACATGACCTCATTGGAGCTTCATAAGGATCCGGAGACCCTGGGAGGTGTGTGCTACAGGTATTATTCTGCTACTGGTACCAGGGAGGAAATCGAGGTTCCAAGAGCTTGTGCCTTGCCATGGGCAGACAGCTCAGAAGCGGGAGAGGCAGGATTTGAACCTGGTCTCTCTGCCTCCAGGATCAGTGTGCCACATACTCCATTCCATTTACAGGAATTTTACTGCACACGACTTTTCTCAGAAGGAGGCAAACAAGAGGAGCTGAGATGAAGGAGCCAGTAAAATGAAACAAACCAAGACAAAGCCTGCATCCGGGGGATGTCCTGGGGTCAGCACTGACTCGGCTCAATTTCCTGCACTTTCAAGATCAACACTGACTGACCTGTAGCAGAAGAACTGACACTGAACACGAAGACTCTCAGGCCGGCGGGGTTGCCCAAGTGGCCATGCTGGGGGGGTGGAGCAGGTGGGGAGGATGGGGGGAGAGGGATGACTCGGGCCTTCTCCTGAAGCATCGCCCATCAGCCAGCCTGGCAGGGAGGGTAGTTATGCATAAGAGGGAGGGGAAGCAGGCCAGTGCCTGCCCTGGACCACTGGGGATTGGGTCTATCCTTGCTCCTCAGCACTTACTCATTTCCAGCTGCCTCGGGTTTAGGGGCCCTTTCAATCAATGGAATACAGTCATTTAAAAAGCACCTGCTTCGTGCTTGGCACTGCATACACGAAGACAATAAGCAAAATGTCCCCTGCTGTCATGGAGCTTACGTTCTATTGGGAAGACAACACATCCAAATAAAAAGGAATAATCCCTTAAAACTTCACTAAGACTATTTTTGGAACACCCTGAATACACACACATACATAGACATACACATATAAAAATACATTTTGTGTGTGGTGGGGGCACTAGCAGCTGGGAAGGGGGAATCAAGAAAGGTCTCCCGTAGGAGGTAGCGCTTGAACTGAGTTTGGAAGGTAACTCAGGATTCCATGCAAGGTGATGGGAGACAGAAGGCTGGAGGGGAGAAACAACAAAGAAAGCCACTTTGGCTGGACTGTGAAACGTGCTAATGTATAATGTGGATAATGTGTAATAAAACTACAAAAAACCCGACTAGGTTGGACCCCTAATGGAAGGGCTTTACATACCCAATGGGGGACCTTGTATGTGGCCCACTGGACTTTATTGAGTAGAGGAGTGGCATGGCTAGATCTGCACTTGCGGGAAAATCGACTGAGTGAAGGATTGATTGGAGTGGGGAGAGCATTGAGGCAGGGGGTCCAATTAGGAGTCTCTTGCAACAATTTAGGGGAGAAGTGATGAAGGCCTGTGCTAGGATTATTGATGTGTGAATGGAGAGAAGGGGATGGACGCTGGAGATATTGTAGAGGTAGAATCAACAATACTTAGTAAGTGATTGGATGTGTGGGGGGAGGGATGAGTCAAGGATGATTCATGCTAGGAACTGGGGTGACTGGAAACTCTAGGACCACCCCTCCCCCACCCCACTTTTCAGCTTCATTAAGTCTTTTCTTGAGACATTAATTCCCCTCCCCCCATCCTACCCCCACTCCCATATTCTTGATGCAGACCCATCATGGAGTCATGAAGGATAAGGTATGGGGGATTGCAGAGGGGGCAAGGGAGGGGGTAAGGGATACATTGAGGGGCATCACATTTTCTCTTTTGTTTTCAATTCTCTTCCTGAGAATGTCCAACATTTTGGGCTCCTTTGGTGAGTCATTGGAGAAGTGAGACATCAACAAGCCTGCCTTAAATCTCATCCCTAGGCAACCTATAAATGGGATTCAGAAAGTGATCGAGGGACAGACTCAACATAATTTGCTACTGAAAACTCCTTTTCTGCCTTTCTTTGGCTGAAGCTAGACTATTATCCATTCCCATCAACCCCTCACTGTCGCAGGCCAAAATATCATAAATAATGTCTGAAAGGGTGTCATTGGGCCTGGTGCCCCCCAAAGTAACCACTTTTCATTGGAGATGCACATCAGACGGATGTTGGTGATTATAAGAAATAGTGGGCAAATTTATTTCTCAGCTCCCTTACCTCAACACATTTTTCAGGACTGTAAAATATAAATTGCACTTGGAGTCATTCTTGTTAGCAATTTTGTATGAGAATGTTAGCTTCCGAAGGCCACCTCTTATCTCTTCTAGAAACAGAATGCGCCCTCGGTTGACAAATTGGGACATGTGTGATGGAATGCATGGCTTCGAGTAACAAACAAAGCCCTTCATTTCACATAATGCCTTGGACTGTAACTATTCCCTTATAGAGAGTCTAAAGTGAGTCACTTTGTTCCGTCCTACTGTTGATAGGAAGTATCAAGACCAAATCAAATCAGATCAAATCAATATAGCACAGCTCAAGGCGAAGCTTCCTTGGTCAGTTTTTTGGAGCTGAGAAGATGCTACACTGTCTCTTTGGGACTAATTGAGAGCTTTACCTGTCTAGTAAGTAAGTGTTGGAAAGTGGTCCTAACCCAAACTTTCGATCCTGGGATGTTGGAATTGGAAGAAAGCTTAAAGTTCATCTAGTCCAACTCACCTCAGTTGACAGAGGAGGAAACTGAGGCCCAGAGAGGGGAAGGTACTTCAGATCATAGGATGTTAAAGATGAAAGGAACCTTCCATATCATCTAGTCAATCTCATTTTACAGAGGAGGAAACCGAGGCCCCGAGAGGAAGTGACTTTGCGTCATGGAAAGTTGGAGCTGGAAGGGACCTAGGAGATCACTTTGTCTAGTCTCATTTTAAGGAAGAGGGAACTAAAGCTCAGAGGGGGAAGAGACTTGTTCGAGGTTCTAGAACCAGGTAGTGATTCTCCAGCATTAGAAACCAGATCTTCTGGGGCAGCTAGGTGGCACAGTGGATAGAGCACTGGCCCTGGAGTCAGGAGTACCTGAGTTCAAATCTGGCCTCAGACACTTAACACTTACTAGCTGTGTGACCCTGGGCAAGTCACTTAACCCCAATTGCCTCACTAAAAAAAAAAAAAAAAAAGAAACCAGATCTTCTGAGCCCTAAGCACTTCACTGCCTGAAACAGATTAGATTATAGAGAGGCCACCTTGTTTGACTATAAGTTATAGTAAAAGTACCCATCCATAATGGTACAGGGAGTCCCTGTATCAATGAAATCACAGGTCTGGCCTATAATTTATTATCTTAGAAACTTCCAGCCTGGAGTAGCAGACCAGCCCTTCTAGGTTTGAGCTGGTAGCACTGCTCTGTAGGTGCCCTTAGGTGACGCAGATTGGGTGCCAGACTTTGAATCAAGTGGACCTTGGTTCAAATCTCACTTCTGACACATTAACTGTATGACCCTGGTCAAATCACTTTGTGTCTTTCAGCCTCAGTTCCCTCATCTGGAAAATGGTCATAGTAATAGCACCTACTTCACAAAGTTGTTGTGAGGCTCAAATGAGATAATGTAAGTACATTGTAAAGTGCTATGTAAATGGGAGCTATTATTATTTTTAGAAGAGTGAGAATTTAAAGTCAGAACCAATGTTATCTGTTTACATTTCTGTTTTCCTAAGCAGCCTTTTCAGGAAGGACCTCTTGCTTGCTATTCATTAGCAAAGCAACACACCCTCCTTTCACCCCTCCCCCCAATCTGTCTCCCCAAGGAAAAAAAGTGTTGGAGCAACAGAGGGTAACAGTAGTGACAAAAGGTTGGAAAAGTTCAGTAACCATCTGGCTGCCTAGACTATAGTAATTCAGCCTAGAGATGAAGCCATGCACTGTGGAGCTACCATTGGAGGCCCAGAGCCTTGCTGCTGAAGAACCAATTTCACTCCAAGCAGGAGTTTAACTAAGTGCTCCCTCCTTGTTGATAGTTGCTTAGTTTCTTGCTCCCCGATGAAATCTCCCCTGGGGATTGTGTTGTGAGGCTAGAAGCACACCTTCCGTACTTTCCACAATATGGGGCATTGAAAGGCATTGCAGCCATAAGGGGAAGTCCAAGGAGGAAAAGCTTCTGCCACTACCAGGGCCTACTGGGGGGATACTCAGCCAGTCTTAGCCTCCTGTGGGGAGGTCCTGACAAGAGAGCCTATTTCATCTCTTTCATCAGAGAACTGACACCTTAGCAGTTGAGTTCAATAGATCTGCAATAGTCCAACAATAATAGCAGCTCATATTTAATAGCACTTTAAGGCGTGCAAAGGGCTTTACATATATTATCTCATTTGAGCCTCACAGCACACCTGCAAGCTAGGTGTTGTGATACCCAACATACAGATACAGATGAGGATCACCCCTCTAGAGTTGGAAATGAATCTTAGAGGATAACTAGTCCAAGCTTCTAATTTCACAGATCTGGAAAATGAGGCCCAAGGGAGGTAAATGACTTTTCCCAAGATCATGAATCTGGAGTAACAAGGGATCTTGGAGATGATCTAATCCACCCCCCTCACTTTTTAGGCTCTGGGAGGTTGGGACTTGCCCAAGCTCACACAGGTGGTAAGCATCAGAGGTGGGATCTCAATTGAAGCTGGACTAAGATAAGACTGGAAGAGGTAGGATCTGAACCAGGGTTTTCTGACTCTGAGTTGAGTTCTCCCACCACCACACTAAGAAGGAACATGAGCTGTCCAAGGTGACCAAGGTAATGAATGGCAGAGTTAGGGCTTAACCTCCCGTCATTTCATGCCAAACCCAATGCTCTTGCCATTCATTGCCCTGTGCTGCTTAAAGATCTCTTTCCCTTCAAAGCCATTAGATGGTGGGTACGTTACAGCTAAAGTCAACACATTAATGCTCAGCAAAGATCACATAAATTAGTTGTTTGAGCTTCTGCTGACTGTTCCTTCTTCACCCTCATAGTTTGTCCATTTAATTGATAGCAGCTGTCATCATTAGGGGCCATTAGGTCACAAAACATCAGTGTAACTGAGCCTGACATGGGATAAATTGTGTGTGTGTGTGTGTTTCCTCTCTTCTTCCCAACGCTAATTATTGGGTTGCTGGTTTAAAAAACAACAACAAACCAAACAAATGTCTGTTTGATGGGCGAGAGGTCCCTTAAGGATGCCAGTTAAATGAACAGATCCTTAATGATAGGCATCCCAGTACAGGTAGGTCCATCCTAGCAAGGTGCTGATCACAGCTAGACTCTGTTCAACAAATATCCTTTTTAGAGGGGGAGAAGAAAGCAGAAGATCCATTGGGAATACCAAGCTAGACATGTGTCACAAAGAGGACAAGGCAGGTTTCTTCCCCTTCCCCCCTTTCAAGTGCTTAAGATGTATGAGAACTCACTCAAGGGGCTTGTCTTTTCTTGAGAGAAAATTGAATTCCAGGACTATGGAATTCCTCCTATCTCATATGAGAGGCCAGAATGTGTGGGGTTAGGTGTAGCTGCACACTCCTTTGTATGCTAATCTCAATTGTTAATACAAACAGGGGAGGCATTCAGTACTTTGTTTCACTTGGAATTGAGTTCCTCTTCAGAAAAGAAACAAAGACTGAAATAACTTTTCCTCAATATTTTAATTCATACAATGAACCAGAGGTAACTTGTGTGACCTTGGCCAAGTCACTTAATTTCTTGGGATCTCAGATTCATTTCCTGTAAAAGAAGGATCTTGGAAAGAGCACTAGGTTTGGAGTCAGAAGACCTGTGTTAGAAGCTTGATTTTGCCACTTATCACTTGTCATTTGAGTGAACTTGGGGAAGTGCCTTAACTTCTCTGGGCCTCAGTTTCTTTATCTCTAAAATGGGGGGAAGGTTAGACTAAATGGCCACTGAAGTCCCTTCCAACAGTAAGTCCATGATCCTGATAAGTCTATGAGAAAGTGATCTTTGAAATCTCTTCCATCTTATGAATGTTGGGCTAAGGGAACAGCCCAATGATCAGCCTTAGGAAGAAGAGAGTAAATGTAAGCCAATTAGTCATGTGCCAGGCTCAGTAACGCTGTCATTTTGTGACCTGATGGCTTCTAATGATGCCATCCTTTGCTCTCAAGTTGTAAATGATTTGATAAAATAATTCATAATAAGGTATGATTGGTAGTAGATAGAGAGTCAGCCTTGTAGGGAAGAGATTGGGAAGACTTGGTCTTCCCGTTTTTGATATGTCCTGCATCTGTGACCCTGAGGAAGTCTCTAAATATCTTAGCACCATGGGTAGCTCTCTAGGACTAGCGGTTGCGGAGCCAAGTGTTGATCTCTATTAACAGAGGTAATTGTCCCATTGGGAGTTCTCTATACCAATGCATTCACTGGTCCACTCCCTGTTCTTTTACCTCCAAAAGAAGGTATGATGAACACAGGCTTAATGTGCTAGGGATTTTTGTGTTGTAAGGAGGAAGAGGGATTATGCTTCAACCCCAGGGAATTACTCTCTTGATAGAACTCAAGGGGATGATTCTATGATTGCTATTTTGAGGTAGGATGTTCCCAGCTCCCCTCACAATAACTTACTCTGCCTGTGCACTTGGCAGTACCTATTTGTAACTTTTTCCAAGAGGGAATCTCTTGATGCTGCCTTGATGGGTCCCCTCTCTGTGTGGCTATTTCCTCGGCACAAAGGAAGAATAATTCAAGCCTAGAGAAAGATAGGGAGTCTTGTAACCAAGGACCCGCCAGGCTAAATAAGAAGAGGACCATCACCAAAGGACCACTTCCCAAAGTGTGGGGGCAGAGGATTTGTGTCACTGGGAGATTCATGTCCATGAAATCTTGGACCCCTTCAACTTCAGTGTGGAAGATCAAATGGCCCTTTGGCAGTATATTTTCTCAAGACCAACTTTGGGGCAGATAGGTGGTGCAGTGGATAAAGCACTGGCCCTGGATTCAGGAGGACCTGAGTTCAAATCTGGCCTCAGACACTTGACACTTACTAGCTCTGTGACCCTGGGCAAGTCACTTAACCCTCACTGTCCCGCCCTCCCCAAAAAGATCAACTTTGGAATCACATCCCTGGTAAGAAAGTTTTCAGACCCATTGAATGTCTTTGAATGGGTTATTCCACACAACAGCAGAACCTATTTATTATCATTTTTTTGGTGGGGCAATGAGGGTTAAGTGACTTACCCAGGGTCACACAGCTAGTAAGTGTCAAGCGTCTGAGGTTGGATTTGAACTCAGGTCCTCCTGAATCCAGGGCCGGTGCTTTATCCACTGTGCCACCTAGTGGCCCCCATCATCATTTTAAAAGTAATAAATGGTTTATGGCTATAAATGTGGCATTGTGGGAAAAGTACTAAATCTGGCATTGGAGGAACTGGGTTCAAATCCTGGGAACGTTACTTCCTACTTGTGTGAGCTAGGGCAAATTAATTCTCTCTGGAGTCTCAGTTTCCAAATCTGAAGAGGAAACAAGCATTTATTAAGCATGCACTATGTGCCAGGCACTGGGCTAAATGCTTTACAAATATTATCTCATTTGACCCTTACAAGAACCCTGAAAGGTAGATATTATTATTTCCATTTTACATATAAGGAAATTGAGACAGATAGAGGTTAAGTGACTTACCTAGGGTCACACAGCTAGTAAATGTATAAGTTTAGATTTGGTCTCAGGTATAACCCTCTATCCACTGTGCTACCTAATTACCTAAACAAGGCATTTCTTCTCTCTGGGTCTCAGTTTCCCCCTCTGAAAAATGAGAGGGTTGGACTAGAGAGCTCTAGAGCTAGGAGCTTGCCAAGTGACTTTGGGCAAGTCACTTTCCTTCCTATGGCCTTAGTTTCTTCCTCTGCAAGAATGAGGTTGGATTGGTGGCCTCTGAGGTACCCTTTCAACAGTAGATCTATGACCCTATGATTTTTAGGACACATTCTATCCAGGGAGACAAATAGAGAGAAAAGTATATGCCAAATACATCCAAGATAACCTTTGGTGGGAGGAGGACTCTCACAGTCCCAGGGCTCAGGAAGGCTTCCTGTATAAGGCCATTTGTAATCTGGGTGTTAAGGAAACAAAGGATTCAAAAGTCTCTTCCAGCAGGAAATCTCTGATCTCATGCTTTTAATTGAAAAGTACAGTGGCATGTTAGCAATAACCAATATGTGCCATTATATTGCATGGACAATTTAGTTTTCAAAGAAACTTTGTACTTGTTTTTGAAGTAACAAATTTGTGTTCAATAAATAATATCATCATTCTTTTATCCATGTATGAAGACAATGGTCCTGACATCCATAAGACATGAATTTTAAGTTGTTTTTCCAGCAGTGGTAATGATTTATGATGAAACATTTAGTGCAATTTATTTTTAAACAAAAGGGTGACCTCTTTCCTGCTACTTCCAAATTAAAAAAAGACCCTATCATTTCCCACATATCTCTTAGTGATACCTCCATTACTCTGGTCCAGAGCTGTCAGTGGGCCCATGAAAATGTATATGTGAGCTAATCCCAGGGCACCAGATTTAGAAAAACATGACCAGAATTTAAGTCCTGTTCTGCCAGTTACTACTTATATGGCCCTAGGAAGGCCACTTCTTCTCTGAGCTCAGTTTCCTCATCTGTAAAATGAGGGGGTTGGATTAAACTCCACACATATTTATCAAACACCTGGTATGTGCCAAACCCTGTGCTTCCTGAGGGAGGGGGGGAGGGAGGGAGGGGGAGAGAGAGAGAGAGAGAGAGAGAGAGAGAGAGAGAGAGAGAGAGAGCAAGAGAGAGAGGCAGAGACAGAGAGAGATGCGCACGCGCACGCACACACACACACACACACACACACACACACACACACGGGCAGTACATTCCAGGCATGGAGTCACTACACCACCACCATATGAAGGCAGAGAAATAGGCAGTGGCTTATAGGTCTGGGAGGAGTAGCTAGTTGGCCATTTTGGCTATACTATTATGGCTTACCCATCAGCTCCTAAGCTTGTGATGGATCAAGATACTGCCCTAGGTCTTTGAAACCTAGAATGACAGCACTGGAAGGGACCTTTCAGCTCCTTCCTTTTGTACATGAGGAAAGCCAAAGGAAATCAGAAAGGGGATGTAATTGGCCCCTCTCTGGCACTTTCTGGAGGTTGCAGGATCTAGGTGATTGGCTGTTGGCCTAGGGCAAATCTCATGGTACGGGGAAAGAGTACTGACTCTGGAGGCAGAGGACCTGAGCTCAAATTTCTCCTCTGACACTTCCTACCTTGACCTTGGGCAAGTTATTTAACTTCTCTGAGCCTCAGTTCCTCATCTGTAAAATGAAAAGGTTGGACTAGAATCAGGGGTTCTTTACCTTTTTGTGTCTCCTGGAGAGTCTGATGAAACCTGTGGACCCTTTCTCAGAGTCATGTTTTTATCAAACGGTAGATTACTATGGTCATTTACTACTGTGTCTCCTGTGCCTAACCTACTCCATTGATCCACCACTCCATTTCTTAGCCAGTACCAAATCGTTTTGATGACTGCTGCTTTATAGTAAAGCTTCAGATTTGGTATGGCTAGCCCACCTTCCTGTGCATTTTTTCATTAATTCCCTTGATATTCCTGACCTTTTTGTTCTTCCAGATGAATTTTGTTATTATTTTTTCTAGCTCTATAAAAGAATTTTTAGGTAGTCTGATTGATATGGCACTGAATAAGCAAATTAATTTAGGTAGAATTGTCATTTTTATTATATTAGTTCAGCCTACCCATGAGCAATTGATATTTTTCCAGTTATTTAGATCTGATTTTATTTATGTGAAAATTGTTTTGTAATTGTGTTCATAGAGTTCCTGGGTTTGTCTTGGCAGATAGACTCCCAAATATTTTATATTGCCTACACTTATTTTAACTGGAATTTCTCTTTCTATCTCTTGCTGCTGAGCTTTGTTGGTCATGCTGATGATTTGTGTGGATTTATTTTATATCCTGCAACTTTACTAAAGTTGTTAATTGTTTCAAGTAGTTTTTTAGTTGCAGAATCATTTTTGAAATGCATAAAATAAAACACATAGGATTACAAAGAAAAGAGATTATATTGAAATATAGCAAGAAGAAAGAAGGCAGAAGGAAGGAAGAGGAGGAGAAAGAGAAGAGGAGGAGGAAGAGGAGGAGGAGGAAGAGGAGGAGGAGGAAGAGGAGGAAGAGGAAGAGGAGGAGGAGGAGGAGGAGGAGGAGGAGAAGAAGAAGAAGAAGAAGAAGAAGAAGAAGAAGAAGAAGTAGAAGAAGAAGTAGAAGAAGAAGAAGTTGTTGTTGTTGTTGTTATTTATGGATTTCAGGTTAAGAACCCTGGTAGATAGTTGCTGAAATCCTTTCCAGACCTAAAGCTGAGATGCCAGGATGATCCTGAATAACATACAACCAAATCTCTGTTCAACAAAAGAGTACCAAATTCCTTCCAATGGTCCACTCATTTTTTGTGATATTCAATACAACAAAATTCTGTTACAACAAAAGGAATTAAGAAAATAGGAAGGGGGCAGCTAGGTGGCACAGTGGATAAAGCACTGGCCCTGGATTCAGAAGGACCTGAGTTCAAATCGAGCCTCAGACACTTGACACTTACTAGCTGTGTGACCCTGGGCAAGTCATGTAACCCTTATTGCCCTGCAGAGAGAGAGAGAGAGAGACAGACAGACAGACAGACAGATCATTGGAGCTCATTGTAATTGCATTTGATCTGTCTAATACCAGATCTATGATAAACAAGGAGGCTTTGTGACCTCACTAGAGTGGAGATTCCAATCATGCAGCATAAAACCCATCTATGCTTGACCATCTTGTCCAACTCTCACCTATGTATTCCTAAAATGTCATGGAGGGGGGTCCTCAAGCTCTCTTAAAATAGCAAAGATACCAATAAAGCACAAGCATTGGTGAAGAACTTTGGGTAGAAATGACTAGAATAAAAGACTATATTACTAAGTATTTATAACACTTATATATACTTGTTATACTTATATAAGTATATATACTTATATATACTTGTTGATTGGTTAAATAGGGCAAAGGAAGGGTTCTTTCACAAATTTAGGTTTTGCAGTTTTGATTTGTTCTTAAACATTAAAGGTAAGCTGTTGAAACTTTCAAAGTGCTAGAAACCTTTCTTATTATAAACCATCATACAAGTATTTACTTAGGAGCAGGTAGGCAGCACTGCAGTGCCTGGAGTCAGGAAGATACATCTTCCTGAGTTCGTCTGGCCTCAGACACTTACTAGCTATGAAACCCTGGGCAAGTAATTTCTCCCTGTCTGCCTCAGTTTCCTCATCTGTCAAATGAGATGGAGAAGGAAATGGCAAACCATTCCAGTATCTCTGCCAAGAAAGCCCCAAATGAGGTCATGAAGAGTCAAACAAAACTGAATTCATTTTTTTTACTATCTGTCAGGCACTCTGCTAAATGCTGGGGATACAAAGAAAGGTAAAAACAATCCTTGCCCTAAGGGAGTTAATGTTCCAGTGGGGGAGAAAATAAGCAAATAACCACACACACACACACACACACACACACACACACACACACACACACACACACATGATACATACATATATTTTATATCTCTCTAAATCTATATCTATTAGACAAAGTAGACAGGAGGAAGTCTCAGAGGGAAGGCACTAGCAGTTGGGGGAACTTTGATAGGTTTCTTGCAGAAGGTAGTATGTGAGTCCTGTCTTGAAGGATTCTAGTGAGTCTAGGAGTGAGAAATGAGGAGAAAGAGCATTCCAGTCATAGAGGACAGCTAAGGCAAAGGGACAGAGATGGGAGATGGATTGTTGTGTTGGAGGAACTGCAAATAGGCCAATGTATCGAGATCGTAGAGTATGTGGAGGGGGTAGTGTTGATGATACAAGGAACTTGGCAGGTGACACCCTCCAGATGGGCCCTGACGGGGGTGGGGAGGGTGCCATGAACAAATTGGATTTTCTTTGGACTGAAATGGTTCTTTGGCCTTTGGGCCCTAGGTCTCCCCCACCTTTCCTTCTCCAGTCATATGGTGTCTACAGTCGCTCGAGCTTGCCCTGTTTCCCTTCATGGCCACTCTCCAGCCCAGGAAGAGTTAAGCTTTTCTCAGCACAGCTGAAGTGGTGCCCGACTTGATTGGGATTTTGGAGTCCGAGCTCCATCCATTTCAGCTTCCTTTTGCTACATTTCTCCCAGCTGAAGAAATCAGTGCTTTGAGTAAAGCTTGGGCTGCTGGCCACAAGGGCAGAATACAAAGCACAGCAGGGGTGGTAGGGCCTGCAAATGAATCAGCTGGGGGCTGGGGCTCTGCGCATGTTATGTGGCCATAATTAATTGCCTACCAGGCTCTGCCAGGGCACTCACAGTTTTTATGCTCCCTTGTTGCTCTGTCAACACAGTTCAGCTCCTGCAAGGTTCACCCTCTCTTCAGAGAGCTCAAGGGTCACAGAAGTCTTGGACTAGGCCAGGTCTCACCATAAGTCTCAACATACATTTGGCTAAGGCCAATGACTCATGTCCCCTAAAGGGGGCTGAGCACTCAGGCCCCTCGGAGGATGGCAGTCAGCACCTTCTGGCTTGGCAGTTGAGGTGTCCATGGAGGGGTGTGGGCCAGACCCTTCACAGAGGAATTCCATCCATCTGGCAGCAAGGAGAGCCTAGAGAGGTTAGGGAATTCTGGGATGAGGGATTCTGGGAACCCTTGCCTTCTCTGATCATTAGTCTTTTTTTTTTTTTTTTGCTCAGAGCTATTGGGAGGTTTCATATAATTCTTATGATAGTAAGTGAGAGGTGGCATTTATGGTTTTTCCTAATGCAGTTTGTATAATACACAGCCTGAGAGGGCTTCCAAGCTTGGCTCACCAGCTGTTGCTTATCTGCAGTGGAGCAGAGATGTATCCATGGTGATCTTCTTGATTCAGCTTGTGTGGGAACAGGGATTCCCATAGGACTTCATGGCATGGCGTTTTCCTGGCATTCGCCTGGTAGAGCTTTGCAGAGGGGTCACCAAGCCCCCCGATTTAGGACAGGTTTCCCGATATCTGGGTGATGGTGGGTGGTGGGAGAATGGCTTAAATTGAGGCTTGTTAAAACATTTTGTTCTTGGAATCGAGTGTTTCCCTCCATACGCTCATCATGTAAATGACCAATGAACACTCTTCCCATGGGTCTTCTATTGATTGCACATTAGAGATGGTGATCACGGTGATACGCGAACAGAGACAAATCAGAAAAAAGAACATTTGGCAAAGTGGTGTTCTTTCATTGAATATCTTGGTACTTTGGGTGTGGGCACAGGCAGGGGGTATGTGTAGGGAGCGGGTAGAAAGCACCAGGTAGAATTCAGTGAGCATCTTTAGGTATATGTGGATGGAGACTAGGCTGGGAATTCAATCATCCTTATTAGTCCCCATTATACAAGTGCCTAATAAGCAAGGTATCACATCTCCCACCCACCCACCCACCACCACCACCACCACCACCACAAGGCTACATCTCATTCATCAATTAGAGGTAGAACATTCTGTGCCTTTTCCATCACTTGATCTTATGTCTCTGTTCTCCTACCATCAAAAGACATTTTGGATGGGAATAGTTTGCTAATGTCTTCAGACCAAAGGCAAGAGACCTTTTTGTCCCCGAGGTCATCTTTTGCCTTATCATCAACTGCCCTCCCCAAACCTCCACCCCATTTCCCTTTTCCAGACTTAACAAAGCTCTTGTCGGAAGCCTGCTAGTCCTTTTCAAGGCCTTCCAGAAAATTTTTAACCTCTTCTCTTTACTTGTTTACACCTTAGTCACTACATTTGTTTTGGGTTTTTTGGGGGACCTTAGTCACTACATTTGGTCAGCATTCCATTCCAGTCCAGCCCAAATCAGGCTGGAGGCATTAACTAATTAATTGATTAATTAACTCCCTAAAGGGCAGCGGCGGTTTCATTTTTGTCTCTTTCATTCCAGTGCCTGGTCTAGCAGAGGCTCCTCAATTTAGAGCTGGAAGGGACCCCAGGGACCATCTCATTCAACCTCCTTTTACAGAAAAGGAAACTGAAGTTCACGGAAGAGAAATGATTTCTCCAAGGCAATAAGAGCCAGAGCTGGGATTTTAAAGCTGATCATGCAGTGAGTATTGTTATAGGCTAATAGACCTAGGGCTGGAAGGGACCTTCAGAAAGCAGCCACGTTGTCCTGGGGTCATATCCATCTAGTTCTTCCCTGCCATTTTCTGATGTCCAGGTGTTTAGGAGTTTTGACCAAAGTGGCACTGGGAGTAAGTGGCAGAGCCAGGATTTGAAACCAGGTCACAGGGATTGTTCTAGAGTTATATATCTAGTCCAGGAAAGGACCTGGGAAGCCAACTAGTTCAAGCCTCTTATTTTATAGAGGGGAAAACTGAGGCCTAAAGACGTTAAGTCACTTGGCCAATGCTACATGGGGAATAAGTAGCTGAATCCATGTTTTATTCCCTTCAAATGTCTATATTTTTGACCCTTGGTACCCATTCATGCTGGGCTTCCAATGAGATGTGTTCAAGGAATCTCCAGGCTTCCTCTCAGGTTTTGTTTTTGAGACTTGGTCTCCCTATCTCACCTAGCCTGGAAATATAGTGACAGCTCATTGGCCAGATCCCAATGCTGAAAGGTAGGGGTGCCTTGACCTGCACCATTTTCCCACCCTTGGCTGCTTTGCCCCTCTTATGGCAGCCTGGTGGGATGCCTTTTCCCTTCCCCTTTCTTGGGGGCTCACCATGTTAGCATCAGACTTAGGGCCTTTAGCCCTAGTGCAGCTCAGAACCCCCAAATACAAGTAGTCCACCAGCCTCAGCCTCCTTCAGTAGCAGGATCACCTGCCAGGTTTTTCCAGTGACTAACAGTTTTTCTCTCTCCTTTGACTCCAAATGCAGTGCTCCAGTAGACACTTCATAAATTCTTATAGGATGATTATCACATCTTGGAAATAATCTAGTGGAACACCTCCCCTCGCCCTTTCCCTTTTCAGTCAAGAAATGGAAGCAGACAAAGGTGAGGTGACTTGCCTGGGATCACATAGCTAGTCAGTGTTTGTGGCAGGATTCAAACTCAGGCCTTCTTGACTATTAAATGTTTTTGGGTTTTGTTTTTGCAGGGCAATGAGGGTTAAGTGACTTGCCCAGGGTCCCACAGCTAGTAAGTATCAAGTGTCTGAGGCCAGATTTGAACTCAGGTCCTCCTGAATCCAGGGCAGGTGCTTTATCCACTGAACCACCTAGCTGCCCCCTTGACTATTTTTTTTTTGGTGAGGCAACTGGGGTTAAGTGACTTGCCCAGGGTCACACAGCTAGTAAGTGTTAAGTGTCTGAGGCTGGATTTGAACTCAGGTACTCCTGAATCCAGGGCTAGTGCTTTATCCACTGTGCCATCTATCTGCCCCCCCACTCCCCGACTACTAAATGTAATTCTATACACTTCACTGTGCTGCCTCAGATGAATGTGGGTGGCTGAATATGACAGTGTTATCTCGCCATTGTTTAATCATGGGAACTACAGCCCAATTCTCTCATTTCACAGCTGAGGCCCAGAGAAAGGAATTGACTTGCCCAGGGTCACATAGCTAATAAATCAATGAGCTGGCTTTTTACTCTTGACACTCATTCATTTGGGGATTCCAAAAATATGTATTTAAGGACACCCAAGATTTCCTGTGAGTTATTGAGTTTTTCCTCTTCCCTTTACCTCTCCCCTTCCCCCACATCTAATGTCCACATTTTCCCAAGCTCCTCATTTCCCAAATCAAACAAGCACATAATCAGTCTCTTTGGACTTTCCCTGTTGAAGCTCAGTGTGCTATGATCTCCAGGAAATTAGGGTTTAGCCACTGCTACTTCCTGGGTCATTTCTGGTCTTCCTTATTTGGATTCCCCAGTTGACTCCTCATAGTTCCACGTTTGCAGGGAAATCATTCATTCTTTCCCCTCCTTGGCATTTACAATTTCCAGGTAATTGCAGTCTTCTCACTCCCTGTCTATACACTCCCCTGGCAGGTGCTTACACCAATTCTCAACATTTGTCTATTTCGGTGTTTCTCTGTAAGTCTTCTGTACTAAATCCCATCACTGCTCTTTTCAGAATTCCTTCTATTTTTTGGTTATCTTTCCTGGTATTGAAGAGGCTAGACAAAGGTAATTTCATATTCCAGAAGTGATTTCCCTGGCTTTCTTGAAAAACGGTTTGGTATGATGAGAGCTTTTTGCATAAGGACTAAAGGGAGGAGCAAGAGTTGGGATTAGCCCAATTTCACTTCAATGACTGATCGGACAGTCTAGCAGTGTCCCCTATTCTATTAGGATGAAACATACTAGGAATATGTTAAGTCCAGCTCTTGGGTTCACAAAATGAATGAACTCCACAACAACAGGCTAGGGAGAGGCACAGCTGGGCAATGGCTTGTGAGAAGAGGATCCAAGGGGACTGATGGACCACAAGTAGAATGAGGCAGCAGTACAACAGGTTGGGCACAGATGCTAATGTATGTTTAGGCTGGATAAAGAGGGGACACAGCCCCACTTTCCTCTGAAATGGACTCTATAATATCACAATGGGAATGTCGCGCTCAGTTCTGGGAGTGACATTTTAGGTAGGCCATTGATCAAGCTGGAGAGAATCCAGAAAAGGGCAATGAGGATGATTTGGGACAGGAAGTCAGGCCATAGGAGATGCAGTTCAAGAAGCTGGTAACAACATTAGCCTAAAGAAGAAAGGACTTGGGGAGTGTGGGATGGGAGGAGACAGGAAGTTCTGTAATACTGAAGAAGAAGTCTTTGGCTTGTTCTGCCATGAAGAGAAATGGGGCTGGGCTAGCATCAAGTAAGGAAAAAACCCCTAACAATCAGAGCTAGCCAAAGATGGAAGAGGCTGCCTTGGGAGGCAGAAGGCTCCCTTTCACCGAGAATGTTCAAGTGGAGGCTGAAGGACCACTCATTGAGGATGTTGCCAGGGGGATCCCTATTCAGCTGCACAGTGGGATTAGATAATTTCTAAAGTTGCTGTGAGATTCTGTCATTTTGTTATCCTCCCTGCAAGCTAACATTTTATTTAGAATTCTATTTTTCCAAATTACATGTAAAAACAAATTTTGACATCAATTTTTTAAAACTTGGTGTTCCAATTTCTCTTCCTCCCTCCCTCTCCGTCCCATCTCCCAAGAACTCAAGCAATTCAACATAAGTTATACATGAGTAGTCATGCAAAACATCTCCACATTAGCCAGGTTGTGAAAGAAAACAGACAAAAATAAAACTTCAGATTAAGGAACTATAAAAAAATTATGCTTCAATCTGTTTTCAGATACCATCAGTTCTTTCTCTGTAGATGTATTGCAATTTTCATCAGTCTTCCAGTTACCTTGGATCATTGCATTGCTGAAAATAACCAAGTCATTCAGAGAATACCATCTTACACTATTGCTGTTATTTTGTATACAATACATTTCACTCCGCATCAGTTCATATAGGTGCAAGTTAACATTTTAAGGCTTTCAATAATGCCTTGAATGAGTCCTAAATTGATGCTTTGTTTGAGCATGGAGGTGACCCTGGAGTCTCAGTTCAAGCCACTATTTATTAGGGGTTTCTCTGGGCTGAGCACAGTGCTAGGGACTGGAAATGCAATAATAAAAAGAAAACCACAGCACCTGGCTTCAAGCACTTTAAATTCGACTTGGGGGATGTCAGGTCAACAGAAGATACTTTGAGGAAGGAGAAATACCTAACTATGGGGGATGGGGAAAGGGTTCCTGAGCTAAATGTTATATGGACATAAGGATAAAAAGAGGCAGAGATGAGGGTGGTGTACATTCCACACATGGGGAACAGCTTGAACAAAGGCAAAGAGGTGGGAGATTGGGCACCAAGTGGGAAGGTAGCATATAGGTCCCTTTGCCTAGAATATAGCAAGTGTGAAGGGAAGTCATGCTGGAAGGAGTCCCTATTAAGATCCTCACTGGAAACCCCAAATGCAATTAGTCTGGAACCCCACTGGAATGAGATTGCAATGGAACACTTCCTATTTTATCAAATGTAGGGAGATGAGAAAGAGAGTTCCTATTGAGGCTTGAGGATCCTACAGGCTGGTGAGAGTTTGTTTGGGACTCTGCATCTTCATATGAAAAGTATTGACGTGTCCAATAACAACCTTGAGAGGATCGTGGACATTGGTAGTGAGACATGCCCAGGAACCTTACTGAAGATGAGGTCATCTCCCAAAGTCTCATCTTTGGGGGTGAATTGTTGAGTCGGCCTGAATTAGGGATGGGTCAACTGACATCTAGGGTTATAAAAGAGAGGTTTTATGTCAGACTCGGGCCTTGTTTTGCCTTTTCTGGGGACAGTTGAGAGACCAGAGACTTTAGAGGAAGGGGAAGGTGGCAGCTGTGAATTGGTGTAGCTCTTCAAGGACCAACCAGCCACCCTGCTCTGAGCATCAGAAATAGCAGCAGCTGGGGAAGTGGTGAAATATTGAGAGCCCCTAGACCAAGTCCTTGGACTCTTGCTGCTTGGCCCCAGCCTTGGAAAGTCAGCATCAGAGCCATGCTCTTAGCTACATTCCAGGTATGGAAGAGGGAAGCACACAATCTGAGTCATAGGTGTTCTGGAGTCCCAGCTCAAGGAGGAGGAGGAGGGTCAAGTATTATTGAAGCACAGTTTCCTAGTTTGAGAAGGTTGGGCTTTCTGGGCAGCATGATCTGCCCATGCAAGAGAAGAAGAATTTCTTGTGTAGTTCCAGGCTTGGGGTTGTTTTGCTTATGACCCTAAGTTCAAGAGTTCTAGGGCCTTCTAGGGAGAGAAGGAATTCTTGGGCAGGGCCAGCCTCTTTGAAAGAATCTTAAAGCTATGGGAGAATCAGTGGAATCTAAGCCATGATAGAAGGAAGCCAAAGACTTGGATTGTGAATTATTTGGATAGTGAAGATCTGATGGGAATGGGGTTATCTTTCTAGCTATTCCAAGTGTGTCTCCTTTGTGGGGGGTGTTCAAGCCTTCATGGTGGGTCTATGAATCTGGAAGACTCATAGGCCATGGAGTGCAGGGCAAAGCGGAGCTCACAGAAGTAGAATTACATCATTTATGGGCTACTGTGAGTCTCTCAAGTCTGTCCTGTACCTGATAAATATATTATCTTTAGTGCTTATATGGGATCCAGGAACCTTTCTATCCGCTTCTGTGGAGATTTAGACAAAAGTTATATTTTGAGATTTCCCAGAGGGAACTCTGAATGGGGGTAATATTACCAAACAAAAAATGATTTTGTGGAAAAGCCCCTAAGGTTGAATCTGGCCCATATAAATCCAGATCTTGGGGTACTGGGAAACAGTTATACCCTAGAAGTAATGGGGAGTTGCTGATGATTCCAAGAGAGGGAAGAGGCATTTGGTCAGGCCTCTATTGTAGGAAGACTCTTTTGGTCAACCAAAGTGAGATGTCCCCTAAGTATCCAGAAGGGGCCTCTGATACAAGCGTGGCATTAAAATATGACTCAGAAACTTACGAAAGGGTCCAACCAGAGTAGGATGCACATACGAGAGGATTATCTTATAATTATTTACTTTCCAAAATTATAGTCCTAAGAAGAAGAAGTTGCCATTTCTTTGAGACCAACATAACAACTGCAAGGGAAGTTACAGGTCCGCCAATACAGTCCTCTCATTTTGCAGATGAAGAAATTGAGGCTCAGAGATGTTGAGTGACATGTCTACTGTACTGCAATGCAATAGTGGGAGTTGGGATTTGAACTCTGGTCCTGCCACTGCACTGAAGCATACAGCAAGCCGTCATCGCATACCTACTCTGTACTACAAAACCCAAACTGAAAACGGGTCCTTTCTTCCTCTGGATGGTGAGGGGGCTGGGCTATGTTACAGTATTTTCTAGGCTTTTGAATGCAGGCTGGAGGATTGCTTGTTAAGGGACGCTGTAGAGAGGATTCGTGTCAAGGTACCGTCTGAACAATACCATTTCTGAGATACTGTGATCTTTCACAAACATAAATGTCGTCCAATTAAGGCTGGATTAGATGTCCTCTGAGGCCTCTGCCAATTCAGAGACTTGGGGATTTCACGGATTTCACAGATCTCTTCTACCTTGAAATGTTTATTTTTTCTACCAAAAAAGCAGCAACACAGTGATTCCTGTTCCCTGCCCCCCCCCCCAGCACCAGGCTCTTTTCCCAGGTGGGATGCTCACATGTTCTACAGTCCCTGTCCAGTACTGTTCAGGAAGCACCTTTAGCATAGTATGGCCACAGGGAGGGAACAGCAGTACTTAGGAGGCTGGAATCCTTAAGTGTCCCCTCAAACACTGCCCAGATCCTGAAGCTCAGCTATGTCTGTTGCCTTGTTTGCTAAATGGGGACAATCCCAACCCACTAACTGTACATATGGGGATGGAGGCTTGCTCATTAAAGCCCCCAAACCAGGGACTGTGATGGAGGAAAGCTGCAAAGGTGATTAATGGCCTTGTTCATTCACTTCTGGATCATTAATCAAGGTATTATCAAACTGAACCCTAACACTGACCCTGCAGACTAGAGTAGAGGCACCGCTATTCATCAAACTAGACTCAATGATCTTTGAGACCTCCACCAGTGCTGGAGGCTTGTGTTCCTTCTGGGATGATGGTCGTTGGTGGGTCACAAGGAACTTCTGATTTTTATATTTGGAATTTTCCTTTTGAGGAAAACACCTAACTAGTGTACAGGGCAGGGTAATATGGGGAAAATGGGCGCTGGACTGGCAGTAAGGACTCCTGGATCCAAGTCCCAGCTATTCACTGCCTTGCTGTGTGAGTATGGGCATGTCCTTTCTGAGCCTCAACTTCCCCATATCTAAAAAAGGGGGGCAATTGGAATGTGCTGGAAAGACTATTGGATTTGAAATCAGAGGGTCCAGGTTCAGATCCTGCCTTTGCAACCTCCTATTTCTGGAACCTTAGACAAGTGACTTCCCCTTCTCTGCGGCTCAGTTTCCTAATCTGTAAAATTGAGGAGTTGTACTAGGTGATCTTGAAGGTCTCTTCTCCCTCTCCCTTTATGATTCCATGATCTCGAAGGTCCTTTGCAGCTTGAAAGCCCATGACCTTTAGGTGCCCAACAAGGCTATGTGTCTGAGTGTTTGTTAAGGAGAACTAGGACAGACATATGGTGAATAGCTCATGGTGCAAGATCCTGCCATCCTGTCATGAGGTCATCTCAAGCCGTTCACTTACTCTAGTCCTCAAAAAGGGATGCCTGATGCTTTGAAAATTAATAAATAAAGGAGGACCTTAAGAAGCTGGATGCTAATTAACTCTAAAGCCTGAGAAAGAGGAACACACACACACACACACACACACACGTATGTGTATATATGTATGTGCATATGCATTTATGTATATATAAATCAGGCTGTAGAGAATATGAACATTATATAAAATATATCACATGCTATGTTTTTATAATATATATTGTAGGTAATTATGTATTTAATATATCATATTAACAATAAAATATTATATACTCTATTATATGTATTTAATAGAGAAATCTATTTAATATCTAAATATATGTTTAATGCCTATATATTGTATAATATAATATGATATGTGACATAATATCTTATATGTATATATACTTTTTTGGTGACAAATTCGCTTTTACGAAAAAGAATTCGTTTTTACAAAGATTCAGTGGCAACAAGTGTGATATTGTGGAATAATTTAGAAGGCCTGTGAAAGCAAGGAAATTGCTGAAAGCATTTCTTAAAGCATCTGAACCTCAGAAACCAGTGGGAATGGCAGCAGCCGCCTGGATATTAAAAACTTGTCTGAAAGTAGCTAATTGTTCCTCGGCCTTTCTTTGAAAAGGGGAAAGTCACCAAGGCAGCAAAGGCGTCTGTGACCGTTTTGTGCTCTTTTGGAAAAAGCTCAGGTGGAGTGTTTGTGTTGCTGGGAAATTGAGTAGGGGGAGCCTGGGAAAAGGGAGCGCTTTCACTTCAAGAGCTGCAGGGTCTGAAACAAACGTCTTGCTCTTGGACTGGACAATTCTCCTTCTGAATGTCTGCCTAATAAGGTTGGCATTTATGATGCTGATGCTGACTTTCAAAGGAAATGAAAGACCCGTTACCTGTGAATGGGCTCTTAAAACATTCAGAAAAATCAGAGCCTGCAAAGCATTTGCTTTCTTTTCCATGGTCATTGATATGTCTGCTGCTTCTGGGAACCTATTGATGCTTGTTCTGGAGCTAACGTGAATGGCTACACTGCTTCCGGGGGGTTCATCTTTGGGCCTTCTGCAGTGCTGAGTCCTGAGCTCATTGTGATGGTTCAGCCCCTAAGTGACCCTCCACAGCTCTGGGGGGAATGAACCTTGAAGACTCTGTTCAGTAAAAATAACGGACAATTTTCACCCAGAGAAGATAGAATGATACTCCTGAGAAGGCCACAGGAGTCACCATCAGTGACTCAGAGATGGGTGACTCCCTAAGCCCATTGGGTGACAAGAAGAAATGCTTCAGGAGGGACCAGGAATATTCTATGGGATAATGCACCCGAAACACACTCAAGTCTGCCCCATCCTAAGTAAAAGCCTTCCCTTGAACCTTCTTGTCCATTTAGCTGTGATGTGTCCCATCTCTTTCCACCCCCTTGTGACCTAACTTCTTGAAAAAAGATGAAAGATCTAGCCCAGATATACCTGCTTTCTCACCAACCCCTCTCTCCTCAACTTGCCTTCTGTTTTCTGCTCCCACCAATTAATTGAAACCAAAGTGCACCAAGGGCATTGTAGTGCCCTAATTCCCATCTTGCTAAAGGCATCCCCCTAGACCTGTGTCTAAGAGCACATGGTAGCAATGGCCACCCTCCTCCCTTTCCTCACTTGGCTTTCGGCTGCTTCTTCTCATGTCTTTAGCTACTCTGCTTGCCTTTGTTGGCTCGTCACTGTTTCCTGATCCCCTAAGGAAGGGGGTTCCTAAGGTTCTCCCTTTGTCCTTTTCTCCCTCTCCACCATCCACCCTCTCTCCACACACATTCTGTCCCACAGCTTCAGCTACTGCATTTCTTTGGATAACTCCCCAAACTTCTCAAGTTCCACTGAGAATACTGTACTACCACCTTCCACTCATCCAGGATTTTGACCTCAGAATCACCCATGACTCTTTCCAATCCCTGAGCCTCCCCCCCCACCTCCTATCCAAGCAACTGCCAAGTCTGGCTAACCCTACTTTCACAGCATCCCTTCTCACCTGGACTACTTCGACAGGCTCCCAATTGGTCTCCCTGAATCCAAACGCTCCTCTGTCCGCTGGATTTCCACACAGCTTCAAAGTTGATCTTCCCAAAGCATGGGCCTGACCAGATCACTCCCTTGATGGAGAAGTTTCGGTGGCTGTTACTTCTGGGATCAAACAGAAAGCCTTGTGTTCACCATTTAAAGCCCTTCACGATTGGGCTCCACCCTGCCTTTCCAGACTTCTCACATTACTCTCCCTCACGCACTCTATGTTCCATCCAAACTGGTCTCTATGCCATTCCCTGGACATGATGTTCCATCTCCTGCCTCTATGTTTTTGTACAGGCTGTCCCTCACGCCTGGAACGCTCTTCCTCCTCCCTCTGCCCCTTCAAGGCTCAGCTCAGGTGCATGAAGCTTTGCCCTGATTGCTGGCCCCTTCCCCAGCTGTTCACAGTCTCCTCTGTCTGCCAAGGAAACACAAATTCCATAGACATATGTATACATATGTGTATGTGTGTGTGAATGTGTCTATATCTCTATATCTCTATCCGTTTCCCGCTTAGACCTCTATCCTAAGCTCCAGGCTCTTATTTCTCCAAGTGCTTACTGAATGTGCCCATGTGGATGTTCTTCCAGTGCTTCCAAGCAGACTCAAATCAACTTCCTGCTATTTCCCCCCAAAGAGGCTTGTACATGACCTTTCACCATTTCTGTCTGTGGCACGTGTTTGAAACTTTGGTGCCAACTTTGACTTTCCCCTCTCCTTTTCCTCTTGCATGCTCTGTTCTCAAGTGTTGTCACTTTCACCTGTGTAACATCTCTTATCCCTCTCCCCTCCATTCCCTGTGGCACCAGCCCATTGTGGATTGTCATTACAGCCTGCTTGGATGACCAGAGTCATCTCCTAAAAGGTCTCCCTCCAAACTATTCTTCACATACCATCAGACTCACCTTCTTTATGCATCGATATAGTTAGGTTGCTCCTTTGCTCCAAAGCCTTCACTGGCTCCCAGTTTCCTAATGAGAAAAGTTTAAACTTCTTAGCCTGGCATTCAAGGCCTTCCACAATTTGAAATAGTAATAATAGCCAACATTTTCATAGCATTTAGTTTGCAAAGTGCTTTATATAAATGATCTCATTTGATTCTTATTTGAACTCTGTGAAGTGGATGCTATTACATTCCAATTTTGCAGATAAAGCAACTGTGGCTATAAGTAACTTATCCACAGTCACACCCAGGGGTACACTGATAAATGTTAAACAATAGGTTCTCAGAAAACAAGATATTTTTTAAGTTTTTTGTTGTTGCTCAGTCATTTCAGTTGTTTCCAACTCTTTGTGACTCCATTTGGGGTTTTCTTGGCAAGGATACTGGAGTGGTTTGCCATTTCCTTCTCCAGCTCATTTTACAGATGAAGAAACTGAGGCAAACAGGGTGAAATGACTTGCTCAGAGTCACATAGCTAGGAAGTGTCTGAGGCCAGATTTGAACTCTGGAAGATGAGTCTTCCTGACTCGAGGCCCTGGTGGGCTCTGTGCACTAAGGCACCCCCTAGCTGCCCACTTTTAAATTTAATCTGCATTATTAACAGTCTCTTCATCACAGTCTAATCAACAAATCAACAAACGAGTCCCTGAATGGGCATTGCCTAACTCAAACTGAGACCTGAGGAAAGACCTTAGCTTGAAAAGGCCAAGGTCTCCCACTGCATCGGGGACATCTCCAGTCGTCCTGATGTATATCTTGCCACTGGACCCAGATGGCTCTGGAGGAGAGAGTGAGGCTGGTGACCTTGCACAGCTCTCCCTCATCACCTCCCGATGTCATGATCCTCTTTAAATGAAACAAGTCCCGATTTGTTTATTGAGGTATAAATGCTTCCACTGAAACTGTAACAATAGATAATGCAACACAAAACTTAACTGAATTTCCTCATCTTCTTTTCCTCTTGTTCTTCTTTGCCCTGGCTCTTCTCTTTCCTCCTCTTTATCTCCATAATTTCCCTTTCTGTCTCCTTGCTTCTCTGTTCTCTCCTCTTCTCTTATGTTATCTTTCTCTCCTTTCCTTTCCCCTATCTCTATCTAGTTTTCCCAACTGGCCATAATAATAGAATAGGATATTTATTGAATGTAGTTTTATCTGTGATCATGTAAATTGTTCTCAATTTTAAAAGCAGGTGAATAGAACACTTGATATTTACTTCAAATGGTGGAGTGGTTAGAAGCAGAACAACCTAGCTCCCTCACAACTATCTAAGCAAGGATGAAAATATAGCACTTGACCAGTGCTCAAGATATTCAAGGATAAACTACACCAAGTACATTTTGCTAGCCCTGATCTGCACCAAGAGACGCTCAGAAGCCTACAGGCCCTAGGCAAGGAGTTCAGAGAAAGGCCAGGCATTGTAGTGCAACTCATGGGTCTAGCCAAGGATGCCTGGATCCTGGACCTGGGTCACTCTGACCTTGAACTTTGGGTTAGAAGCCTATAGGCTCACACTGGAAGGGATTCCCTGGTTCAGCATGCTATCTGTAGCTGCTTCTAAAGCCTTTAAAGAATATAAATCTTATTATCCAGATCCCAGTTAATACATATCAGGACCAACGAAAGTATCACTACCCCTTCCAGAAGTACACAGAGTCTAGCCCTGACACAAAGTCCCAATTCAGGCAGTAAGGCTAGAAAAAAATGAGTTAGCAGAAGAAAACTCCAATGATAAAGAAATAATATGGAACCAATAATGTGCAAGACACAAACCCTGAATAAGGGAATAATTGCACATAATTTACAAGAAAAGGCTCAAATAAAATCACAGATTTGCCATAGGCTTTGCTGAAATTCCTGGAAGATATGAAGCATGAGGGTTTTAAAAAATGATAATATAAATGTAATAAAAATTCTTTTTTGGTATATAGTATAGTATAGTATTTTTGTATATAGTATTGTATATAGTATTTTGTATATAGTATAGTATTTAGTATTTGTGTATAGTATATAGTATTGTATATAGTATATAGTATAGTAGTATAGTATATAGTATAGTATAGTGTTCTTTCCAATTATATATATAGTTTCAACATTCATTTATTTTTTCTTTTGTATTTTTATTTTATTTTAAAATTTTTTCCCAATTACATGCAAAGTTTTTTTTCAAGTTCCAAATTTTTCTCCCCCCTCCTGAAGCCAGCAAGCAATCTGATATAGGTTATACATTACAATCATGTTAAACACATTTCCACATTAGTCATGTTGTAAGATCAAAATTCATTTTAAATAAGATTTTTGAGTTCCAAATTTTTCTCCTTCCTTCCCTCCCTTCCCCTCTCCCCAAGATAGCAAGTAATCTGATATAGGTTATACATGTTCAATCATGTTAAACATATTTCCACATTAGTCATGGTGTGAAAGAAGAAACAGAACAAAAGGGAAAAACTACAACCCACCCCCCACCCCCAAGTGAAAATAGTACACTTCAAACTGCATTCAGACTCCATAGTTCTTTCTCTGGATGTGGATAGCATTTTCCATCATGAGTCTTGAAATTGTCTTAGATCATTGTATTCCTGAGAAGAGCTAAGTCTATCATAGTTGATCATTGCACAATATTGCTGTTACTGTGTAAATGTTCTCCTGGTTCTTCTCATTTCACTTTGCATCAGTTCGTGTAGGTCTTTCCAGGTTTTTCTGAAATCTGCCTGCTCATCATTTTTTTTTAATTTTTGGCAGGGCAATGAGGGTTAAATGACTTGCCCAGGGTCACACAGCTAGTGTCAAGTGTCTGAAGCTGGATTTGAACTCAGGTCCTCCTGAATCCAGGGCCGGTGCCTTTATCCACTGAGCCACCTAGCTGCCTCTCATCATTTCTTATAGCACATTAATATACCAAACTTGTTCAGCCATTCCCCAATTAATGGGCATTCCTTCAATTCTTTGCCACCACAAAAAGAGCTGCTATAAATATTTTTGTACATGTAGGCCCTTTTTCCCTTTTTTATGTTCTCTTTTGGATTCAGACTTAGTATTCCCCTTTGGGCACTGTTCCAAATTACTTTTCAGAATCATTGGATCAGTTCACAACTCCATCTATGATGCATGTAATGAGAATTCTTAAGAAAAATAGGAAAGACAGTGAGAACTCTAGAGGAAAAATTGGAAGGAGAATAAACAACTTAGTACATGAGGTGCAAAATCTCATTCAATTAACAGACTCCTTCAATGTTAGCTTGAATCCGAAAGAGATAACTCCATAAAACAAACAAAAATACTAGAACAAAATTGAAAGACTGATATTTTTCCCTCTCTGTATAGTGTGGCATAGTAGACAGAGTTGGCCTCAGAGCCAGGAAGACCTGGGTTCAAGTCCCTCTTCTGACACCTAATAGCTGTGTGACTCTGTGCAGGTGGTCTAACCTCTCAATGTCCTAGCCAACTCTCTAAGATTACAAATTTCAGAGAAGGTGCCAACCAGCATTGGTAGAGGAATCTCATTGTAACAGTGAGATCTCAGGTCCAGTCCCTATCCCTATCTTTTAAAAATTAACATGAAAACTAAAAGAAATTTCCCTTTTCTTCTATCCTTCACTAAAGTCCTAATCTGAGGCTTTATCAGGAGGTGAATCTGGGTGCTCAAAGGATCTGCCAAGGGAGTGCAAGCTCTGGCAGGTCGCTCTGAGTTGGAAAGACTTTGAGGACAGGCCGAGTGATGGATGGCATGTGCGCTGTCCAAGGACCAGCCTAGCTAAGTGCCGAGAGAGGCTCCTTGCCAGGTCGGCCGCAGACCGATGAATTTTTCGGCCCTAGCAACTTTGAAGGCTTAGTTGTGCTTAATTCTAGAGGAGTGGCAATCTGCATTGGCAGAGGGAGTGTGTACTCCATGAGACCACCTATCCTTGAATCACTGAAGCATTTACAGATAGAGCCTTCCACCTCTTGCTTAAGCAAGCAATCTTTGGCATTGGCAATGACAGGAGGAGGGAAGGCCCTGCAACAGACAAGGAAAGCTGCTGCTCCATTCCTTGTGGCAAGTACTTCTACTCTCTTGTCCCCCCTATTCTTTTTTGTTTGTTTGTTTGTTTTGTTGTTGTTGTTGTTTTGGTGAGGCAACTGGAGTTAAGTGACTTGTCCAGGGTCACACAGCTAGTGTCAAGTGTCTGAGGCAAGATTTGAACTCAGGTCCTCCTGAATCCAGGGCTGGTGCTCTATCCACTGCGCCACCTAGCTGCCCTGCCCCCTAATCTTTTATAACTTCTATTCTCAGCTCTCCTGCTTCTGAGTGATGGCAGAAGAGTATCCTTGTAACAGTTCTGTTGCCATGATAATGGAACCCTGCCATTTGACACTATTCGCAGATGAGTGTTGGTGATGCCTGGGGGGTTTGTGATATAGCAAAAAACCGAGGAGAGAAACAAGATGGAGAAAGAAAAAGAGCGGATAGGCTGTCACATGATTACTCGAATCCCTTTTTGGAAGCGAACAACTCCCTGGAGGGGAGTTGTTCACCCTCCCGACATCCTTCAGGCTTTCTCTCTCTCCCAAATCCCCCTTCTCCGGAACGCCTTGTACTCTATCGCTTCCAATTCCGGAAATGTGGAGTCACTAAAGCATTTGTCAATGGGTGACCCCCAGGATGAGAAGGGTTTGCCTTGAATTGGGGGGATCACAAGGAGTTTTGTATTCGGGGCATGCACAGTTGAGATGAAGAGCATCCCAAAGCAACTATTTTCATTTAATATCACCAAATCCTAACTTACCAATTAATTACTGGACACTTACTAGCTGTGTGACCCTGGGTAAGTCACTTAACCGCAAATGCCTCACCAAAAAAACAAAAACCAAACCAGTTAATTACTCAACCATGAACCTATCCCACTATAAGGCTGGTCCCAGAGCCTAGGCCAATATGTGCTTCACTTCCCCATCCTATCTAGCTGTCTATCTACCCAAGCCAGCTTGCCATCTGCCATGCTTCTCCCTACCTAGGCCAACTACCCCTGCACCAGGTGTCCATACTGGACCTCCAGAGCCCATACCTCTGGTCCTTGGGGAAATTAATCTACTAATCTTTGGCATTACCACCCTGAGACACAGGTCCAGCTATCTTGGTTCGGAACTGATTCAGTGCAAACTTAGCCCACAGCATTTAGCTAGCCCTGGACCAGCCTAGGCTCCGCCTTCACATCTTATCCAGATACCTATCTAGACTAGCTTTGCTATCTGCCTATTTCTGCTCATGTTCCTCTGTATCCTCCCAACCTTCTCTGGGCATAGTGATAAAAGCAATAATGCCATTGCTTCTGGAAAGGGTGTGTCAAAGGACCTATGGCCCAACTCACCATCTCTGTGATTTCCTAGACCAAAACCCCCATCCCTGGCCACCACTCTATTATGTGTATTATCTTCCCTTCATAGACTATAAGTTGCATGACGGCAGGGGCTATATCACTGTATTTGTATTCCCAGTGCTTAGCACAGTGCCTGGTCTTAGTGCTTAACAAATGATTTTTCATTCATTCATTCACTTATTCATTCAACAAGCACAGATTATTTATCATGTGCCAGTCACTTTGCTAGGCACTGGGAATACAAATACAAAGGTAAGAGAGGCCTCGTCCTCAAGGAGATTACATTCAATCAGGGGAGATAACATGTACAAATAGGAGTGTATGCAAAATATATTAAAAATGAATACAAGGTCATTTGGGGAGGGAGCTCACTGACTGCTGAGGAGGGCAGAAAGTTTCATGTAGAAGGTGATGTTTAAATTGGTTTTTGAAGGAGACAAAGTATTCCAAGAGGCAGAGGTGAAGAAGGAGTACATTCCAGGCCAGTACAAAGGCATTGAGGTGGGAAACAAACCATCATGTATAGTAGGACTGGAAAGGTATGTTGGGAATGGTTATGAAGGGCTTTAAATGCCAAGCAGAGAAGTTTATATCTGGTTCTGGAGGTAATAGGGAGTCACAGGTGTATATTGAGTAGGAGAGTGATATGGTTAGATCTGTACTTTAGAGAAATCACTTTGGCAACTATTGTGGAGGATGGATTCGAGCAGGGAGATACTTGAGGCAGGGAAACCAACTTGGAGGCTATTTCAGTGGTTCAGGAAAGAGGTGATAAGGGTTTGAACTAGGGCTGTAGTCATGTGCATACAGCAAAGTGGATAGATGTGAGATGTGCAGTTAGAAAGAATATTTGGTAGGATATCCTGTGATAGCTCATCATAGGATTTGGAGTTGGAAAGATGCCCAGAAGTCAGTTAATCCAGCTGCTTCATTTTACAGATTAGAAATCTGAGGACCAGGCAAAGCAGCTAAGCTAATAGCTCACAGTTAGTAAGCAGTACAGCTGGGATTCACACCCAGGTCCTCTGACTTCAAGTTTGACCCTTTCCATTGTGCCACAAAGTACATTTCATTTCTTCCTGTTGATTCCTGCTTTCTCTCTTTCCTTTTGTCATCATATCATCTTATAGAGAAGCTGCCTCCAAACATTAAGCCGGCATGTCTGGTGTACTCATAGCTCCTTTTTCTTTTTTTTTTATTTGTAATTGTCGCAGGGTTCTATAACATCCTGTATTTATTAATTGTTTCCATGGCCTTCACATGTTGTGAAAGAAGGTCAATGCAATGTTGGCCATGTAAACCCAGAGGCCCCATTAGAGAACTGAGAGAAAATAATGCTTGGACCTGAACTCCGAGAATGGTATGACAGCCTTGGCTCTTTGTAGATCTCAGCCCCCTGAGAGTCAATGAATCTGAGATTTAGACAATTGCCATGGTTTGTAAGAAGTAAAGGCTGAGCCACATTCCTGAGATTGACATTCTCCTATAGGAAAGGTAGAAGATCCAAAGATCAGGGGTCCACAACCTTCCCACAAGAGGAATAACGTCTTTTCTGTTTTCCCAAGGAGCCTTAGGATTGTAGAATGGAAAGTTCAATGGATTCAGAGGCAGAGGATCTGGATTGAAATCTCACATCTATTACTTCCTACCTATGGAACTTGGGCCATGTTAATGGACCTCAGTTTCCTCCTCTCTAAAATAAAGAGATTGTACATCCCCAACTAAATACTAAATTAGAAATCCTGAAAATCAAAGGAGAAATTAATAACATTGAAAGCAAGAAAACTATAGAATTAATCAATAAAACTAAGAGCCGGTTTTATGAAAAAATCAATAAAATAGATAAACCTTTGGTTAATTTGATTTAAAAAGAAAGAAGACAACTAAATTACCAGTATCAAAAATTAAAGGGGTGATTTAATCACCAATGAAGTAGAAATTAAAACAATAATTAGGAGCTATTTTGCCCAACTGTATGCCAATAAATTTGGCAATCTAAATGAAATGGATGAATATTTACAAAAATACAAATTGCCCAGGTTAACTGAATAGGAAATATAATCCTTAAATAGGCCCATTTTAGAAAAAGAAATTGAACAAGCCATTAATGAACCCCCTAAGGAAAAATCTCCAGGGCCAGATGGGTTTACAAGTGAATTCTACCAAACATTTAAAGAACAATTAATTCCAATACTATACAAACTATTTGGAAAAATAGGTGAAGGAGTCCTATCAAATTCCTTTTATGACACAAATATGATGTTGATACCTAAACCAGGCAGAGCCAAAACAGAGAAAGGAAATTACAGACCAATTTCCCTAATGAATATCGATGCAAAAATCTTAAATAAAATATTAACAAGGAGATTACAGCAAGTGATCACCAGGATAATACACTGTGGCCAGGTGGGATTTATACCAGGAATGCAGGGCTGGTTCAACATTAGAAAAACTATTAATATAATCAACCACATCAATAAGAAAACTAACCAAAATCAAATGATTATCTCAATAGATGCAGAGAAAGCTTTTGACAAATTACAACACTCATTCCTATTAAAAACATTAGAGAGCATAGGAATAGGTGGAGATTTCCTTAAAATAATAAGCAGTATCTACCTAAAACCTTCAATAAACATTATATGTAATGGGGATAAGTTAGAGGCATTCCCAATAAGATCAGGGGTGAGACAGGGATGTCCATTAACAACCTCTATTATTTAATATTGTACTAGAAATGTTAGCTATAGCAATAAGAGAAGAAAAAGGAATTAAAGGAATTAGAATAGGCAAGGAGGAAACAAAACTTTTACTCTTTGCAGATGATATGATGGTATACTTAGAGAATCCTAAAGAATCAACTAAAAAACTGCTTGAAACAATTAACGTTAGCAAAGTTGGAGGATGTAAAATAAACCCACATAAATCATCAGCATTTCTATACATGACCAACAAAGCTCAGCAGCAAGAGATGGAAAGAGAAATTCCATTTAAAGTAATGGTAAATGATATAAAACACTTGGGAGTCTACCTGCCAAGACAAATCCAGGAACTCTATGAACACAATTACAAAACACTTTTAACACAAATAAATCATATCTATATAATTGGGAAAATGTCAATTGCTCATGGATAGGCAGAGCTAATATAATAAAAATGGCAATTCTACCTAAATTAATTTACCTATCCAGTGCCATACCAATCAGACTACCTAAAATTATTTTATAGCATTAGAAAAAATAATAACAAAATTCATTTGGAAAAAACAAAAAGTCAAGAATATCAAGGGAACTAATGAAAAAATGCACAGGAAGGTGGGCTAGACATACCAAATTTGAAGCTATAATATAAAATGGCAGTCATCAAAACTATTCAGTACTGGCTAAGAAATAGAGTGATGGATCAATGGAAAAGGTTAGGCACAGGAGACACAGTAGTAAATGACTATAGCAATCTATTGTTTGATAAACCCAAAGACTCCAGCTTTTGGGATATGAACGCAGTATTTGACAAAAACTGCTGGGAAAACTGGAAGATAGTATGGCAGAAACTAGGCATAGACCAACATCTTATACCTTATACAAAATAAGGTCAAAATGGATTCAAGATTTAGACATAAAGGGTGATACCATAGATAAATTAGGAGAGGAAGGAATAGTTTACCTCTCAGATCTATGGAGAGGAAAACAATTTATATCCAAACAAGAGATAGAGAATATTATGAAATGCAAGATGGAAGACTTGGATTACATTAAATTAAAAAGGTTTTGTACAAACAGAAGCAATGCAGCCAAAATTAGAAGGGAGTTAGAAAACTGGGAAACTATTTTTATAGCCAGCATTTCTGTTAAAGGCCTGATTTTTAAAATATATAGGGAACTAAATCAAATTTATAAGAATCCAAGTCATTCCCCAATTGAGAAATGGTCAAAGGATATGAACAGGCAGTTTTCTGATGAAGAAATCAAAGCTATCTATTACCACATGAAAAAAAAAATACTCTAAATCACTATTGATCAGAGAAATGCAAATTAAAACAACTCTGAGGTACTACCTCACACCTATCAGATTGGCTAATGTGACAAAAAAGGAAAATAATAAATGTTGGAGAAGCTGTGGAAAAATTAGAACACTAATGCATTGTTGGTGGAGCTGTGAACTGATCCAACCATTCTGGAGAGCAATCTGGAATGATGCCCAAAGGGCTATAGGACTGTTCATACCCTTTGACCCAGTGATACCACTGCTAGGTCTGTATCCCAAAGAGACCATAGAAAAGGGAAAAGGAGCCACATGTACAAAAATATTTATAGCAGCTCTCTTTGTGGTGGCAAAGAATTGGAAATCGAAGGAATGCCCATCAATAGGGGAATGGCTAAACAAGTTGTGGTATATGAATGTAATGGAACACTATTGTGCCATAAGAAATGATGAGCAGGAGGAGTTCAGAGAAACCTGGAAGGACTTACATGAACTGATGCTGACTGAGAGGAGCAGAACCAGGAGAACATTGTACACAGTAATAGCAACATTGTGTGATGAACAATGGTGATAGACTTGGTTCTTCTCAGCAGTGCAACAATCCAAAACAGTTTCAAAGAACTCATGATAGAAAATGTTCTCAACATCCAGAAAAAAGAACTGTGAATCATGAATGCAGATTGAACCATACTGTTTCTACTTGTGGACTGGTTTTTTCCTCCTTTTTTGAGAGAGATTCTTCTTTCACAAGATGACTAATGTAGAAATATGTTTAATGTGATTATACATATACAACCTATATCAGACTGCTTTCCATCTTGGGGAGGAGGGAGGGAAGAGAAAGTGGGAGAAAAATATTGGAACTAAAAATCCTGTGAAAACAAATGTTGAAAACTATCCTTATATGTAACTAGAAAATAATAAAATACTTTTTAAAAAATAAAGAGATTGTACTAGATTGCCGCTGAGGTCTCTTCCAGCATGATATCTGTAATAAATGTGGGACACATGAGCTAGCCCAGTTGCAGCAGCCAGCCTACCTGAAGGAGAGATAGGAGGCAGCATGTGCCAGTAAGTCATCACCTTTACCACCATCTCCCTCGTACCCTGGTGGACACAGATCTAGACCCTGAAGCCAAAAGCCTTGGAAATAGCCAGGTTTCCAGCCGAGTTCTCTCAGCCACCATTCTGGGAAGCAACTCCTATGGAGATGCAGCCTGGCCACTACTCCTGCAGGGGCTACATACAGACACAGCTATTGAAGACGAAGAAAGGAAAGTTCTTGGCCCTGTCAAATGGTTCAACATCAAAAACTGATATCTTATCAGTGAAAATGAAATCAAAGAAGAGGCCTTGACATCTGCTTTGCTGCTGTACCGTAAGGACCATGGGACCTTTCCATCTCATTTACAGCCAAAATCTTCCCTAAATGTTGTCTCCCCACTTAGAGTGTGAGCTCCTTGAGATCAAGGACTGTCTGACCTTTCTATTTGTCACTCCAGGGCTTAACACAGTGCTCTGTATACACTATGTGACTAATAAATGCTTTGTTCATTCACACATTCATGTTTGACCTTGGGCAAATCTCTCCAACTCCCTGACCCTCTGATTTCTCATTTTTAAAAGGAGGGAGTTAGACTAGATGGCCTCTGTTCTTCCCTGCTCTATATCCATAATCAATCAATCAATTATACTGAGCACCTACTATGTGCTAAGCACTGGGGATACAAGTACAAAGAATCTAATAATCTCTACTGACAAGGACCTTACATTCCAACATGGGAGACCACAAAAATCCATAAACAAATAGACACAGCAGAGATACAAAGTCACCCAACCAAATAAATACAAAGCAGTTCAGTGCAGGGGAATCTGGCAGGGAGTGTACTGGGATTTGGGGTCAGGATTGGGGTCAGGACAAGTTTCACCCAGAAGATGGTCCATCTTGCAGATGGGGCTGGCCAGAGAACAGAAGACTCAGTGGGGGACCTGATAACTAGTTTCAAGGGCTGTCCCTTGGAAGAGAGATCAAAACAAGGTATGCTTGGCCCCAGAGGGCAGACCTTGGAGAGAGGGAGTGATGGTGCAGAGAGACAAACAGCCTTGAAACTCGTTAGCTCAGCCCCACCCTGAGTCTTCAATGGACTCCTCATGTGTAAAAGAGAGAGAATTCTTGGAGCATTTAACTTAATACGCCTTTGGGCAGATGGCAAAGAGGTTATTTCTGTCCCGGGAGGGTTGGAGGTACCCTCATCTAGAGGGGGCAGAATGGGCAGCCTCTGAGGCACTGTGTTCTCTCCCTCCCCTTGGAGTTTTGCCAGCAGAGGTAGGATGACTACTTATCTAGTCTTTGGTAGAGGGGATATTTTCTCTGGTATTGATTGGAATGCAGGGCCTTCTAACTCTGAAATTCTGTGATTCTGAGGACCAGAGGAGGATAAGTGACTTGTCCAGGGTCACACAGCTAATACCTCAAAGTACCAGACTCCAATTAAAGAAAGACTCAACTACTGGGGGAATGAACATGGAAAGGAGTCTCTCTTCAGCCTTTCCCCAAGTACCTTTAGCTTGGTGAATAAAGGAAATCTTCTGATCAACTTTATTGATTAAGCCACATAAGACACCATGGGGGGATGCAGTTCACCCCACTGGTATGTTATGAAATGTCTGAGACAAGAGTTTCAGAAAAACCTCAGAGCACAGCCAGGATGACAGCACCTCCAATAAAAGCCAAGGTCTCAAGACAGAACACTGCTCGAGAGTCCTAAAAGCATTTTCAAATCAATCCCGCATTTGACAGGTAGCCAATGCAGATCCCTCAAAACTCAAGTGATGTCCTCCTGGAAACATTTTTGAGAGTGACTTAAAATTCTATGGGCACCACTTTGCACTTACCTAAAGTAAATGTGGCATTTTCTAGCTGGCCCATAAAACAATGCATCACAGTACAGGCAGTCCCCAACTTACTGCTGGGTGGTGGCCAAGAGCATGCAAAAGCATGGGAGTCAGTTGTTTGAGATTTGGAAGACATTTTCCCACAGCAACAATGATAAGCATGGTGATTAGATTATTAGGGAAACCCATTTAAATCTATTTAAGTAATAGTGAGGCCACACGATTTAATTTGATTTAAGAAGCATTAGGGGAACTGGGTTCAAGTTCTGAATATGCTACTAATTATCTATGAAACCATGGGCAGGAAACTTAACCTCTGTGGGTCTCAGTTTCCTCAATTATAAAATGAGGGAGTTGGACTAGATGACCTTACAGGGCTCTTGCATCTCTAAATATATAGTTCAATGGTATGTATAAGGTAAAAGGTAAGGATGCCCTAGAGTCACAGAGACAGGAAGACCTAGGTTGAAGACCCATCTCTGACTCATCCTTGGCTATCTTACTGGGAAAGTCACTTAAACTCTGGGTGCCCAAGGCAACTCTCTAAAGTCTTCCAATGGCCAAAGCATTGCCAATGTGCATTGGTAGATGGAATTTCCTTTCTGGGACTTCCCTATGCCAAAGAAAACACATTGGATGGAAAAAGTGGCCAAGAACTAGTGTAGAAGTGAAGGTAAAAACAACACAACAGGGGCAGATAGATGGCACAGTGGATAGAGCACCTGTCCTGGAGTCAGGAGGACCTGAGTTCAAATCCAACCTCAGACACTTAACACTTACTGCCTGTGTGACCCTGGGCAAGTCACTTAACCCCAATTGCCTCACCCCCAAAAAAACCCCACACACGACCACTCCTCTTGAGAAACATATCCTCCCTTGGGGGAGAAGGTGACAGCAGGCATACTAACAAGTCAATGCAAAGTCTATACAAGATGATATACATTCATGTCAAAAGGGGCAATTCCATTCCACTAGAACTCTTAAGCATGTCATACATACTGGGTATTGGGCTAAGTTCTGGGGATACACAGGCAAAAAGGAAACTGTCCTTGGCCTTGAGGAGCTAACATCCCATGGGGGATATCCAATCTGGGCCCAGACAAAAAGGTATCAAATCTATGCAAAATAACTGAAGAGTAATATTGGGAAAGACTGGATGAACCAGCCAAGCCCGCTTGTAGGCTCTCTGGTAGATGAAGAAGAAATGCATTTTGGGCATGGGAAACAGCTTGTACAAAGGCATGGAGGTGGGAAATAAAATGCCATGAATGAGAGTCAGCAAGAGAGCCAGTCTGGATGGAATGTAGAATCAATCAGTGAACAAAGACTTATTAAATTCTTCCTAAGTCCCTTGCTAGGCTCTGGAGATACTGTACTTGCCCTTCAGGAGCTCATCTTTGGATAGGGGAGACAGACCCCACACAAGGAATTGGTTAAGTACAAGGCATATACAGAGTAGATGGAAGGTAATCTGAGAGGGGAAGTGGGGAAGGAGGAGAGGGGGGACCCTCTTGCAGAAAGTGGAATTTGAGCTGAGTCTTGAAGGAAGTCAAGGAAGTCAGGGAAGCCAGGAGCCAGAGGTGAGGAGCAAGAGCATTCCAGGCACAAGAGACAGACAGGGAAAATACCTCAAGTCAGGAGATGGAGTGTCTTGCCCAAGGAACACTGGGAAGGCCAGTATTGTTCAGCTGTAGAATGTGGATGAGAGGGAGTATAAGGCTGGAAAGGCTGATTGAGGCCAGGTGTGAAGGGTTTTAAACACTAAACAGAGGAGTTTGCATTTGATCTTAGAGGTATTAGAGAGCCAGCAGTGTTTATTGAATAGAGAGTAATGTCTACCCTGTAGGAAAATCACTGTGGCAATGCCATGCAGGATGGCTTGGAGTGAGGATGGGTGAGACAGAGAAACCAGATTGCAATAGTCTAGGATGAGGTGACAGAGGGCCTGCATCAGGGTGGCGGCTGTGTGAGGGGCACACAGTCTATGAGAGCTGTCCAAGGTCTTGCTGGAGTATGGAAAGATTGTCAGGCACCAGATCATGAAGGGCTTTAGATGGCAAATACAGGACTTCGTATTTTATCCCAGAGACATCATGGAGTCACTGAAGTTTTTTGAGCAGGCCAATGATGATCACTGGGACCACTGGGAAAGGTCTTATATAGGATGTAGGGCCTGACTAACAGTGTCACAGACTAACAATGGGTGTAGTGCTTAAAAAGGTTGATCAAGGAGACCTGGATTCAAATCTTGCCTCTGACCCATGCTGGTTGGATGTTGACTGAATTTTGATTCAGAGGATATGAGTCTGACACTCAGCTATGCAGCTTACTACCTGTGTAGCACTGGACCTAATTCTACCTTTCAGAGCCTCAGTTTCCTCATCTGTAAAATCAGGGTTTTGGACTAGACAACCCCTAAGTTCCAAACCTTCTTAGCTCTCCATCTATGATCTTATGATTCTCTGTTTCTATGGGATGATTCATCTGAAGTTCCAGCCCTGGCCATGAGGAACAAATTGGCCCCACCCAACAGTGAGAGCAGGGGCTCCCCTAGTTCCTAAATCTCAGGTGGTGGTGTGTTCTGTGACCTAGGTTCTGGAAGGGAGGGGGAGTGGCAGGAAGACCCTTTAGGGGTAATACTTCTTACTCACATCAGCCCCAACCTGTCCCCCTCCATGTCAGTCCCTGGGGATACTTCTCAAGTCTAGCTGCCTCCCCATTTACTGCCTTTCTTGTCTTCTGCTGGTCTCAGAGACTGGTCCACCTACATCCTTTTCTATTAACCACAGTTAAAAGACTCTCTGGTGCCCTCAGGTAACCCCAATACCTTTTGTTTTGTGCACTTAGCTCCTTCAGGGAAAATTGCCTTTAGGTGCTAACGGGCTAAACAAAGGATGAGGATGAGATTCATCTGTATTTTCAGAGAAAAACCAGACAGACTCTCCTGGTCACCCAGGCTCAGAGTCTGAACTCTACCATTATGAACAAGCCAGGGACCTGGAAGAAGGAATAGGCAGCAGTAGTAAAGAGAGGAGTAGGGATACTGCAGTCTAAGAGCCACTCTGAGGGTGGGGGAGGAGGAACAAGCTGGGGTGAGGGGCAGGTTACTATCCTTTTACTACTAGTCTTGCTACCTGATGACTTGAAAACATAGAGTTCAGGGAAGGAGGTTGCAGGCAGGCATGTGCTGGAACCAGCTCATGCCGGGCAACAAGAGCTAGTTATTAAATTTTCTGTGTAAGCCTTTGTACTTCAGTAATTGGCAAGTTCTACAAATCAGGCTTTCTTTCACATTTTGTTGATTGTCTAGGTTTTAAAAAGCAATGAAGAAAATATTAATAATGTAAGTTAAAACTAAAAGTATGTCCTGCCTATATTATTTTGAGGGAGAGAAGCCAGTTGTTAAACATATACCCATTTACCAGCATGCCACTGGTCCTAAGCAGCAGCTAGAGAAGGATGAATGGGAAAGGAGGAGAAGTAGAAAATCTCAAGCAATTACAGCAGCAAGGGAAGGGTGGTCTGTGTAGCCATCCAATGGGGGCAGCTTATAGGATCAGAGATTTAAAGCTGAAAGGCATCTTAGAAGTCAATTCAAGCCCCTTATTTTACTTCATGAGGCAACTGAGGCCCAAACAGGGGAAGTGACTTGTCAAAGGTAATACAGAAAGTAAAGGGCAGGCATAGGATTTGAACCTAGGTCCCTTGCTTTCAAATACATTGCTCTTTCCACTGTATAACATTGCCTCTCAAGACTTTTTGCATATAGATCCACACTCAAGTGATGACCTCCTAGAAACATTTTAAAGAATGGGTTAAAATTCTACAGGCACCACTTTGCACTTACCCTAAAGTAAATATGGCATTTTCTACATTTAGTAGAACAACAGTTCATGCCTCTCATGAGGTTATGGTGTAGTGGTTGAAAAGCTTGGTCTTGGAACCAAGGAGACATGGTTTAAAATGCCTCTGTATGCTTCTGACATACTGGCTGTATGACCCTGAGCAAGTCACTTAACCTCTCAACAGTTTAGGCAACTCTCTCTGAGACTTTAAGTTGCAAAAGAGTAGCAATCTGCATGGGGGTAGAGAAAGAGTTTCTACACTGACAGAAATCTCATATGCTGAAGAAATCACAGGACTAGACATCTTCTTTCTACCCCCACCCATAAGTCAAGCATACCTAAGTCATGGGCTGCCTGTGTGCGTCACATAATCAGGATTACATAAAACTTGGTCTGGTGAAATATAGATCTTTCTAGCTTTCTGATGTTCTTTTAATGTGTGCGTGTGTCCCCAACTAGATTTTAAATTCTTTGAGCAGCCCACTGGCCAGGATATTAAATGGATGAGTCTACCCTAGCACCGGTTCCATTTAGACTATCTCCCAAAGGCAACTACAATGAATTGCTAAGCCTGGGTCTGATCTCATAGAAGTCTCTATTTTCCATTCTTAACGGAAGCAGAAGGCACACTCCACACTCTGACTCACAAAGGCATGTCCCTAGGGGGTTCTTTTTCTTAAATGAACATCTATCCTAGTACCTGGTGACGGCTCTACTGATTTTGGTACACTATCTACACTTTCTATCCCCTTTCATTCAGCATATGGGGAAAAAGATCTTGCAAAGATTACTGAACATTTCTACTTTTAGAAGGGACAAAATCACCACAATTTTCTGGGAACATTGGATGATGGAGCTAGTTTCCTAGACTGGGGACCTTAAAGGAAAAAAAATCCAGGATTCTGCTTGGGACTGATAGCATCATGATTCTTTGAGAACAGAAGAATATCTAATATGGAGAAAGAAATGAAGTTTGAGTCCAATAGAAGGGGAACTTGTCACAAATGCTGCCATTTTTATTTTGGGACAAGAAGATAATGTAATCTAATCATATTTGAATTGAAAACGAGAAGCAGTCACTTTCTATCTGACAATGTCATTTATGCAAAGGAGAAGGAAGAGAGTCAGGCATATAAAAAGGGTAAAGGGGGTGTGTGTGCGTGTGCATGTGACAGAGAGACAAATACAGAGACAGAGACAGAGAGAGAGAGTGTGTGAAAGAGAGAGAGAGAGAGAGAGAGAGAGAGCGAGAGAGAGAGAGAGAGAGAGAGAGAGAGAGAGAGAGAGAGAGAGAGAGAGAGAGAGAGAGAGAGGCTTTATAAAACCACCACCACCACCACCACCAAGAAGCAGAATTCATCTAGGACTCTCAGGTGTGCAAAGTGCTTTACATATGTTACGTTTAGATCTCATTAGAGCTTCACAACAGCCCTGGGAGGTACGGAGGGAGAGGGGTATAAGAAAACCACAGTATAATTAGATTGAAAAAACTGATTTGCTCTGCTCAAATGGTGTTTATAAAAGATTCAAACAAGTTTTGAGGTCTCTAAGAAGCAGCTCAGACATCATAGGTTGTAAAAAGTCAGGTGAACTGGAAGGGAACCTGAGGTCCCTGGGCCATCTGGTCTACTCCATATCTGACCAAGAATCCCCTCAACAAGGTACCCCATCTAGTTAGGGAAGTTTCTAATAAGGGGCAACCCATGGGGCAGCTAGGTGGCGCAGTGGATAGAGCACTGGCCCTGGAGTCAGGAGCACCTGAGTTCAAATCCGGCCTCAGACACTTAACACTTACTAGCTGTGTGACCCTGGGCAAGTCACTTAACCCCAATTGCCTCACTAAAGAAAAGGGGGCAACCCATTATAGTAGCCCCTTCCACTTGGAGACAGTTCCCTTGTTTGGAAGTTTCTTCCTTTCTTACCTTAGTAATGCCTCTGCCTCTCTGCACAACTTTCACCTGGGGCTCCTAGTTCTGCCCTGTGGGGCCAAGCAGAAAAGGCTTTCCCATCTGACAGCCTTTCAAATACTTGAAGTTAGTGACTTGTGTGTGTGTGTGTGTGTGTCCTTTCCCTGATTTAAAGTAAATCATCAGGAAGATGGCTGGAGGCCTGGGGCTGAAGAAATTCAGTCTGCTTCTTTTTTCCATTTATGACCTGGAAGAGGGAAGGTCAAGGGATAGGAAGTACAGGGAAAAGGTGATTCGAGGTCCTTCCAAGATTAGCACAGCAGCTCTCTTTCATAAGCAATGGACTTCTCCTCCAAAAGAGTGACTGGTTAATTAGTAAGAAGCTCAGCAAGGAAGCCTTGCCATCAACACTTTTTAAGGCATCAGCAGAAAAGAACACCATGAGGGCTTTTAATGGCCAAATTCTAAGTGGCCTGCCAGGAGGCAAGGACCAGGCTGAGGGAGAAGGGCCTGAGGTAGTTCGATCTTGGGAAACATTTACAGGTGACAGGAACTAACAAAGTTCTTTGTCAACATTCAGAGCAATTGAAATTGGAGTTCTTGTTATTATTACCGTTGATGAAAACAGGAGGCCTTAACCTCTTCTGTGTCCTGGTTTCCTTTGGCAGCTTAGTGAAACCTAATGGACTTCTCCCCAGAATTATGTTTTTAAATGTATGAAATAAAAGACAAAGGGAATGTGCTCCTTGAAAAATATATGTGTATATGTATTTAAAACCCCAAGTTCCCAGGGCCCAGATTAAGAATCCCCAATCAAAAGTTAACTGAATAATAACAGCTGAGTTTGTCGGGACCTAAAGGCGTCTGGATTTTCCTAAAAATTATTCCATATTATGTCTTAGCTTTATTTTGTCTGACAAATTATATAGCGAGTCATTAAATTATTTATGGTCTTGTTCTGAAATGAAGTGGATATTGTTTAAATAGAAAAAGAACACTTTCTTTTTTTCATTTTTTTTTTGGTGAGGCAATGAGGGTTAAGTGACTTGCCCAGGGTCACTCAGCTAGTAAGTGTCAAGTGTCTGAGGCCAGACTTGAACTCAGGTCCTCCTGAATCCAGGGCCTGGGCTTTATCCACTGCGCCACCTAGCTGCCCCCGAAAAAGAACACTTTCTAGCTGTGTGACCCTGTGCAAATCACTTAACCCTCACTGCCCTGCAAAAAAGACAAAAAGAAAACAAAAAACAAAAAGAAAAAGAAAAGATGAGCTGGATATTCGCTATTACTGTCAGTGTGGGCTGATGGGAAGTGGCAGCTCAGGCACCAGTAAAATGCTGCTACCTTATACCATATATAATCCAGGTGAGCTAGACTAATGCACAAGAGCACAGTTGTCAGAAGTCAGAGCCCGGAGAAGTTCAGGAAGCTAGGTGGGCAAGATAAGGGTTAAGGATCATACAGTGACTGGAGGCCAGAAGCCATCAAGGGGACTGGGATCCAAGTCATTAAGAAAAGAGCTGGGTGATAGAAGAGGATCTCCAAATCCAAGAAAAAAAAAGAAAGAAAGAACTGTGGAGTATAGATGCTGACTGAACCATATTATTTCTTTTGTTTTGGGTGCTGTTGGTTTTTTTTTTCTTTCTATTTTGAGGTTTTGCATCACTGCTCTGATTCTTTCTCTTGTAACAGGATTAATGCAGAAATAGGATTAATGTTATTATGTGTATATATATGTGTGTGTGTGTATATATATATCTATATCTATATCTATATGTATGGAGATATATAGATATAACCTATATCAGATTACCTGCTGTCTAAGGGAGGGAGGGGTGGGAGGGAGAAAAATCTGAAATTGTAAAGCATGTATAAACAAAAGTTGAGAACTATCTTTACATGTAATGGAAAAAATAAAATACCTCATACATTTAAAAAAAAAAAAAGAAAAGAGCTGGGGACAGCTAGGTGGTGCAGTGGATAGAGCACCAGCCCTAGATTCAGGAGGACCTGAGTTCAAATCTGGCCTCAGACCTTTGACACTTACTAGCTGTGTGTCCCTGGGCAAGTCACTTAACCCCAATTGCCTCACCAAAAAAAAAAAAAAAGAGCTGAGGGATATGCAGTTACCAGGAGTTAGGGCCAAGGAGGTCAGAAATTCAGGTACTTCAGACAAGAGCCAAGGAGCAATAACTAGAGGTCAGAAACAGATTGGAGGTCAGGAATACAGATTAGGAAACCACAGGGTAAGGGGTGGGAAGGTATCAAAGAGATCAGGGCAGGCAACAGGTCTGAAATCCAGGCAGATGGGCGAGTTGGGTCAAGGTGTCAGTCAGAGCCCTGTGATGTGAACACAAAGCAAAAGCCATCTCATCCACGACTTCCTTATGCGACTTGTCAAGGCAGAAAGTAGTTCCAGAATGTAGGCATGTTTGCACCCCAGAGACACATAGGAAAGTGACCGTACCCGGCAGGGAAGGGGGTCATGGTGAGAAGTGACTTGTAATTATTTGTGACTCGGGGGAGTCTTATCTGCTGAGATTCCAAACCCTTTAACACACAGTATCACTCACCTGGTGATAGATAATAGAATTGCAGGCACAATGTCTAGGAGAAAGAATAACAGCAAAACAGACACGTCCAAAGCTCTCCAAGGCCTACAAAATGCTTATTTGATCATCAACAAAGCCCTGTGAGTTAGACACTACACATGTTATTACATGTTCTTATTTCTATCTTACAGATGAGAAAACTGAAGGTCAGGGAGATAAGTGACTTACCCAAGGTCACACCTTTAGTAAGAGCTGGGGTTGTGATATGGACCCAAGGGTCTTCTGACTCCATAGGCAGAAATTTTTCTTCCTATGCCATGCCTTAGGTTTAAAAATAGACCAGGCAAAAGTGATTTTGGAGAAACACACATTTCTTAGGATTCCACACAAAGTTTCATACAAAGGTGGAGATGCTCTCCCTTTTCTAGTTCATGGACCATGCAAGAATCTCAGTCATGAGATAACCAATTATCTTGCCTCGCTTACAAGAACTAAAAATCTCATATGGGCACACAGCCCCTTCCCTCTCTTAGACCTCTTCAATCAGTAGGAGGGTCTCTTTTCTTTAAAGTTGTATGCAATGATTTCTTTAAGTGAAGAGAGAGCTGGCCTCAGAGCCAAAAAGGCCTGGGTTTAAGTCCTGTCCCTGACACCTATTTGCTGTGTGACCCTGGGCAAGTCTCTTGATTTCTTGGTACCCCACAGAAAATCTCTAAGGCTAGAAGTTTCAGAGAAGGGACTGAACTGAAATGGTAGAGGGAAGTACTCATTGAGGAGTTCCTCAGATCAAGAAGATTCCAAGGCTGGATCCTATTCTTTATTCAAGGTGCCAAGACTTTTATGGGTACTCCTTCATAAAATACTTTTCTGATGTTTCATTGGGATGTGGAGGTGATTCTGGTGTCTTAAAGGGTTTCATGCTCTGGCAGTGCCTCCACAGTTGGAAAAGCCTTGTGTATGAGGCCTAACAGAAAACTTGGAGGTGTCTATCATCCAAGAACCAACCTAGCTGAATGCAGAGGGGCTCATCATCAGAAGGTTGGCTTGTACTGAGGTAGTGAATTTTTTTCAGCTACAGAAATGCATGGAATCATCTACTAAAGATACAGAATTGTTACAATTCATGTCAGGAGAGGGATAAAATCACCACTACTTTAAGTATTAAAGAAGTCCTTATCACTTATAGCTCTTAGATTCCAAAGCATTTTGTACTCTTTGAGTTGAACTATTGAATAATATAGCCATATTTACAATTAGGAAAGGAATGGAAGCCTACTCTATCATAACTTGTTGAAATAAGATAGCCAGTGTTGATGGAGGAACAAGCAAAAACAAATTGGGGGCCATTTAGTGAAGGGGCAAACAGTTCTAAGTACCTCAGAATGATTATGAGTCATCAAGAAAATATTAAACTGGGGGCAGCTAGGTGGTACAGTGGATAAAGCACCAGCCTTGAATTCAGGAGGACCTGAATTCAAATCTGACCTCAGACACTTGACACTTACTAGCTATGTGACCCTGGGCAAGTCACTTAACCCTCATTTTCTGGTAAAAAAAAGGAAAAAAGAAAATATTAAACTATGTCATGTATACTCTGTTTACTAAGGCAGGGAAGTACATACTACATTAAATTTTTTTCATCAGAAGTGATTGAGTTTTTTCTTTTTTAGAAGTTTGGGTACTTATTAAAGGGGTAAGTTTCAGTATTTTGGAAATTTTACTTATATATAATAGTTTACTCCTCAATGAAGCATTACTTTAAATGTCAAAATTAGATGCAAAATTAAGGAGATCTCAAGAATAGGTCCTTAGAGATTTCTGCTATAAATTTTGCTTGAAAAATAGACTAAGACTACTTAGTGGGGGAAGAAGAGTAGAATTATAGGGTTTGTCCATTTGTGAAATGAGAACTATTATAACTCAATTACATTTAATAATCAAGTATTATTGTTTTAGAACTAGCAATGTCAGAATGTCCAGTTACCAGCAGGGGGAGTTGAACAGTGATGAACCATACCAACCTTCCAATTGAACACATCATTCTCCTGGAATGCAGAGCACACATCAGCCAAAGGCCCAGACCCCAAATCCATCTATTGCTCTCTTGAACAATCTAGTATGAGGGTTCAGAGAATTTTAGAGAAGACTCTTGACAAGAAAATAACAGCATTTACATTTGCCCAATACAGACTTGAGGAGGCTTGAGAGAATCTGGTAACCAGTGGTTTATGAAATCCACAATAACAATGAGAACTTACATGACAATGTAATGTAAATTACACAGTCACTTGAAAAAACACAAGTGTCCCCAAACTCAAGCTCTCTCCCTGGATGTGAGGGAAAAGCTCAATGTTACTTATAGCTTTAATTAAAAAGCAAGAGTTCTAGTGGGTAATGAAAGCAACTCAGCTCCCAGGTACAGGTAGGTTCAGTTGCTAGCCATTTGCCTCACTACAACAATTAACTGTAATTTATAAGACAAATGAAAATGGCTATTTCTGTTTTTAAAGGCCAAGATGGGATTAGATGAGGCTCATATTTAAATGTGGAGGAGGTGATGCTCTTGTTGTTATTGGTGGTGCTGTTGCCGGTGGAGTTGTGTGAGGGGAAGAGCAGGGAAGTGTGTGTGTGTGTGTGTGTGAGAGAGAGAGAGAGAGAGACAGAGACAGAGACAGAGACATACAGAGACAGAGAAAGGAGACAAAGAGACAGACAGACACAAAGACAGAGAGAAGAGAGAGAGACACACAGAGAAATACACAGAGAGATCCCCTTCAGTCCCTATGGAAAATTTCATTTTCAGACTGATATATGAATATTATAGTTTATTCCAATTCTTTGGGTAATGGTTTGTCATATTACCATAAGATTTTTCATCATTCTTCAGCCCACCCACCTATCAAGTACAGAATGACATTTAATCAAACTGACAATAGATAAATCAATGCATAATTACCGAATGTGCCCAAATCCTATTAAATCTTATCCTGGGAAAACAGCCAGCAATTTGGGCTCTATCATCTTTCTCAATAGTGATAGTTGCTATAGGGTTGCAAATCATTTCGCAAGGTACCTCTACTTTCTGTCTTTCAAGGTTTTTTTTATTATAGTAATCAAGAAAATGAGGCTAAAATCTCAATTGCATTGAACAATTAGAAACATTCTTGAGAAATGTATTAGTCATCAATTTTTTAAAAAATTGATAGTGACCATTTCAGTATGTTAACGCCACTTACATCAACTTTGGTAGATTTCCTTCAGTTTTAGGCAATTAGTTTCTTGGTAATTGTGCTGAACAAGAATATCTTATTGACTTCAATCATAGTGTCACAGCCTGGCTTCACTGGAGTTTGCCTCGTCTACTTTGTGAAAGTTGTCCAACTCTGAATGCAGGAAAGAGTGCTTGAGTGGGAATCAATGATAGCTGGTTTCGGGTCCTGGCTTTGCAACTAACAAACATCTTGTGTGGCCCTAACCAAGTGTTTTCCCATCACTACTCTTCAGTTTCCTTTTCTGTGAAATGAGGGGATGACCTCTAAGGTGGAAGGTAGAACTGAACTGAAACTGAACTGAAAGGATGCTTGTTCTTGAGACACAGGACCTGGATTCAAATTCCACCTCTGATCATTATTACCTGGATGATGTTGGAGAAGTCACTTCATCTCCCTGAGCCTCAGTTTACTTATCTGTAAAATGAGAGGGTTGGGCTTTTGTGTCACTGAAGATAGGTTAGGAATCATTTAGAGTACTATGTAATCTCTCATTGCTCATTTTTAGCACCTGTCTAAGTGCTAACTAACTAACTAAGCTAACTAACTCAACAAATTGCCCCCTCCAGCTGCGCATCATAATAATAAGGGCAGTGTTCTTAATCCATTTTGTTTTTATGGTATCAATCTGTTTTGTGACCTCGGTTCTGAGAAAAGGAGACAGGCTGATGGATCATCCATTGAGAGTGAGAGATACTAGATGACAGCCAAAATGTTTCACTGATGTCCACAGCATATCAGACAGAGGCACCAGAAGAAAGCCTCCAGTGCATTGGTTGCACTCTCTAAGGATGATGTATGGGAAGAAATGGACAAGAATCCTACAGATTGGCAAAGGGTGTAGAAGGGTTTGCACTATGTAATAATGGAAGGCATTCTCCCATTGAAGAGAGCCCAGATGCCCAGATGTATTAACTGAACTATTCATTTCAAGTTGTTGGACTATTTTTGCAGATGGGCAAAATAGACATGAGAATTTGGGAATCCCTGAAGATGAACAAAATTAAGCGAAGAATATTGGGTCCCTTGACCATTCATTTCATGTTGTAAAGATAGATATAGTAGGTTGTGGATGGTCATAATAAAGTGCTGGAAATAAAGAAGGGCTACAAAAATAAAATTCATTTTGTCTGTTTCTACTAATTTTCCTAGTCCTTCATATTTGGTTTTGTACTAAGCAAAGCACTGTAAAGTAAAATTTCTATAATTAATGCATACAGGCAAATAGCAATTCTAAGTTATTACAAATAATACAAGGTAATTAGTTTTATAAATTTAAGACTGACAAACCTTAATTAGATGTTTCCTTATAAACTAACTCAGCTGCTTCTTGACCCAAAAATGTATGACCTTAAACAAACAATTCCTCCAAAAGGATTCTGGATTGTAGAATTTCGGTCAGATCTTATCTTCCCCATCTTACTATGTTCATTGCCCAGAGAACATTGCTCTCTTTCATCATAACTCAGGGATGGAATGAAACTGAACATTGATGCCTATGTCTATATCTTTTATACTTTTTTGTGTGTGAGGCAATTGGGGTTAAGTGACTTGCTCAGGGTCACACAGCTAGTAAGTGTTAAGTGTCGGAAGCTGGATGTGAACTCAGGTCCTCCTGAATCCAGGGCCAGTGCTCTATCCACTGCGCCACCTAGCTGCCCCACCTATGTCTATATCAATGTCTGTATCTGTATATGCAGAATTAAGAATGAAATAATTAACCAGATAATTAGAGCCCCGAAGTATTGTGCCCCCAAATTAATGAAATGGAAATTAAAAAATGGATTTTGGTCATGTAGTCAATGAATCATCAGGATAACTGCCTTAATTGCCCCCATTCTTTTGTATTGGTCAACACAGTCCATGATCTGATGAATCCTAAAATTTGCCTGCATTCTCCACTGTGAATAGTTTTAAGAAGCTCAAGTGTTTCTAAGTGAAAAAATAAAGATGAAGGAAAAATGCCATTCTAGTGCACAGCCACCCAAGGAGCAGAGTCCACTGAGAACAGACTCCTTTAGGTTAAACTTAAAGGACAGAGACATTTTCTCCCCGTGTCCATTTGGCTTGTTTTCTTCTCTTTATACCAATTGCAGTTGGGGTTCATGTGATTCAGTACTGTGTGTTTCATGAACTGAGCTTTGCTTTTCTGAAAGGATAAGAAATACAAGGATATATTTTGAGCATGAAGGCAGTAGGGAGGGAATGAAATGAAAAGAGCACTTAGGAGTGGTTCAGGACTCAGAAGACCTGGTTTCTAATCCTGGCTCTGCCATTTACCAGGTCTCAGTGTTCCCATCCATAATGTCAGAGGGTTTGGGCTACATGACCTCTACAATCCCTAGCAGCTCTAATCCCAGCATTCTTTTGTAGAAACCTTTCTAAAACATATCTATTATAGAAGTGCCTTTTCCACCTCCTGTGTGGTAAACTAAAGGAAGGACATCCACTGAAACAGTAGTAAAGTTCCTGGGAGCCCTGGTGCTACATTTGCAGAATTGATGGAGGTGGAAGCAACTCATATCCCCAATGTAACTTTCTTCTTTCATAATTGAAATGAAGTCCGCCCCCCCCAATTCTAATCAAACAACATCACCATAAATGGGAACTGAAGTACAATGTCCTTGGAGTCAGAAGACCTAGGTTCAAGTCCCATCTCAGACACTTACTAGTTGTGTAACCCCTGAGTGCATCACTTCCTCTATTCTGGATATCGGGTGTAAAATAGGAATAAGAATATTGTACTATTTTCCTCACAGAGTTGTGGTCAGTAACTTGATGGGTTATTTATTAAGGATCACAAGATAAAGAGCTAGAAGCCCAGAGTTCATCTAGTCAAAATCCCTCCTTTTATAGTTGAGGAAACAACCCTGGGAAGGCTTAGCCAAGGCCCTGTTGAAGAAACACAGACTAGCTAGCTGGCTAAGTATGCCCATGGTACTTTTCAAATGAATTGTTATTTAGCCATGTCTCTCACATCTTGTAGTTGTGAAGTTAAAACGGCAGGTGGATACGTATGACTAGAGTTTAGGAGAGAGGTCAGATCTAGAGATTTAACTGTAAATTTGAGGAGAATTTACAAATAAGTAATGCTCTGAGAATGTTGTATGAGCTCTCTGAGGGAGAAAAATGTAGAGAGAGAGAAGAGCAGGATAAGGACTGAACTTTAAGGAATACCCACATTTACGAGGAAGAGAAGCCACCAAAATGGAAAATGGACATTATATAGCATCATAAAAATCAATGACAAAGAATGTTTTTAAAACCCAGTTGAGTTCAATGACTCAGTGTTTGATAAACCTGAGAATAAATTAGTCGTGAAAGAACTCCTTATTTGTGAAGAACCACGAGGAAAACGGAAAAGTTGTTTGTTTACAGCAATATCTTACAACATACACCACATTTAAAATGGATATCCAACCTGACTATTAAAGGTCACTACACTTTAAAAAATGAGAAGACAAGAAGTGCAAGTACCTCTCACAGCCATGGCTAGGCATGAAAGGTCTTAGCCAAACAAAAGACAGAAGTGCATATAAAAAATTAGATAGATAATTTCAATAACAAAATTGAAAAGATTTTCCAAAATAAAAACAATATATCCAACAAGGGAAGCTGTTGATTGTGAAAAAATCTTTGCATCAAATGCTTATAACGAAGGTCTGATATACAAGATAGATATGGAAGTAACATAATTATATAAGACCAAAAGCCTTTCCCCAAATGATCTGTTCAAAAGATATGGGGTGGGGGGGGGGAAGTTCTCAAAAGAACACTGGTGAACTATTAACCATATGAAAGAATGCTTTAAATCTCTAATAAGAGAAATGTAGTTCAAAACAACTTATGAGGCTTTATCTCACAACCAGCAAACTGGCAAAGATGATAAAAGATAGAAATTATGTTGGGGCTGCAAAAGACAAGCAGAGTAATACATTAGTGAAACTGTGAATTAGTCCAGTCATTCTGGAAAACAATTTGGAATTATGCTTTTAAAAGTGACTAATATGTCCATACCTTTTGACCACTGATTCCACTGCTGGGCATATATTCCAAGAAGGTCAAAGACAGAAAGGTCCCACATACATCAAAACATTCCTAGCAGCACTTTTTGTGGTATCAAGGAACTCAAAACAAAATAGATGTCCATCAACTGGGGACTGGCTAAATGAATTGCGATATGTAAATGTAATAGAATATTAGTACACTGAAAGAAACGATGAGAATGAATTGAAACAAGTATGGCAAGACGCATAAGAACTGATACAAAGTAAAGTAAGCAGAACCAGGAGAGAGCAAGGTACACAATAACTACAACAATGTAAGTTGGGGGGAAAACTAGTAACAACGACAACTTGGAAACAACTCTGTGAAGTCATTGCCGGAGCTTGGCTTCTCAGAAGAGATGAAAAAAATGTACTTCCTTTCCTGCTTTGCAGAAGTGGGAAAACTATGATAATGGAGTACTGGGCATTGTCAGACATGACGGATGTGTTGGCTAGTTTTATTTAACTGCTTTTCCTCCCTCTTTCTTTATCATCTTTTGTTATAAGAAATGACTTTCTGGCTAAGGGATGGTGGGAAGGGATTTATTTGTAAATAATTATGATGTTAAAACAAAAGATACCGATTTTTAAAAAGCCAGTGGTAGGGAGAGTTTCAACAAGAATGGCTAATAAATGCCAATCTTCAAAGAATTCAAAGAGAATGAAGACTGAAAAAGGCCACTAGATTTGACAATTAGGAGGTGATCTTGCTAAGAGCAATTTCAACAGAGTGGTAGGGCCAAAAGCCAGACTGTAGGGTGATGAGGATGATGAGGGTAGCAAAACTTGGCAAGCAATGTGCTAGGGGCTGGGTATACAAAGACAAAACCCAGAAACATCTCTGCCCTCAAGGAACTCACATTCTACGGGAGCCAGTCCAACAATACAATAGCAAGGAAATACAAAGCTTATTCAAAGTAATACAGAGTAAGTTCAATAAGGAGAGAATGCTAACATGAGGGTAGTATGGGAATCAGGAGAGGCCTTATGTAGAGAGTGGCACCTGAACTAGGCTTTTGAAGGAAACCAGGAATCTTACTTGGAGGTGAGGAGAGAACACATTCCTGGCACAAGGGACCATTTATGCAAAGGCACGGAGGTAGGAGATGGAATGCCATATATACGGAGAACGGCCAGTATAAGAGTGGAATGGAAAGTGTAAGAGGGGAGTACTAGGAAATAAGACCAGAAAAGTGAGAAATAAGACAAATAGGGGAGGCAGCTATTGGGTCTTATTTACCATTTTTTTTCTTTTTCTTTTTTTGTGGGGCAATGAGGGTTAAGTGACTTGCCCAGGGTCACACAGCTAGTAAGTGTCAAGTGTCTGAGACTAGATTTGAAGTCAGGTCCTCCTGAATCCAGGACTGGTGCTTTATTTACTGAAGCACCACCTAGCTGCCCCCTTATTTACCACTCTTAACTAGGCAAGAGTTAATGATCATATCCCTCTCCCTGCCACACATACACATATACACACACTTCCAGAGTCAGGGACAGCTATTTGTTATGCTAGAGAGAGAGGTAGGACTGGGCATCAGCATGAGGAGCAGAAGTAAGGGAAGATTGGTGAAAACACGAGGCCATCGTCCAAACTAGAGAGTATGCGAAACAGTCATCATATCATTGGGGCCAGCAGAAATCAAAGTTGGGGGTTCTAGGCCAGGAGTAGGCAGACAGGAATGGGGCTAGTATAAAATGTTGGGAAGACCTGATATCAGAAAAGCCACAGATTCAAAATCAAGGTGAGAGCTTTAGGCTTTCAGCCAAAGGAGAGTTTGTTCTAGAGTCCAGTATACATTGGCATTTGTGCCAATCACATTACCTTCTGGGTTTTTTTAATTGGAAGACCCTATAGAAGCTGGGAGCCCTAAAAGTGGAGGCTGGCAGGATTGTACCTGGAAATAAAGAAGGATATTTTCCTTAAAATAAGAGGGAGAAAGAGGAAGGTGAGTATTGATAAAAATGTGTTTTGATGGGGAGAGGAGAGTAAAAGGAGCTCATATCTGATATTTGTGTGTGTGTGTGTGTGTGTGTGTGTGTGTGTGTGTTCAAGCATATGTGTGGGTGGTAAGGTGGATTAGGGGCTTGAAAAGAGTAGAGATCTTAAATTATTGTTTGGGATAGTGTGCAAAGGAATTAACAAATGATGAGTAAAAGGATAACCAAGAAGCAGTGAGGGCCATAGCTGCATGCAGGTCATGTAAATGGATCCTATTTCCATAGCCTTTTCCATGAGAGGCAGAGTGGATGGAGATCTGATCTTGGTGTCAGGAAGATCTGGGTTTAAGTCCTCCGACACACACTAGCGATATGACCAGTGGGCGAGTCACTCTGAGACCATAGCTTTAAAGCAGGGATCAATCTGTATTGGTTGGAGTTCCCACATCACGAATTCCTGAAACCAGTGAAATCACAGGTGTGCGAAGAGGGTATCTGCTACATCTGTCCTTTTCTTTCTGCTCCCATGGCCACAACCTTATTTTGTGGCCTTGGGACCTCTTGACGAGACTACTGTAAGAGATCCCTAGTTTTTAGCATCCTGACTTCAGTCTTTCCCCTCCCCAATCAACACAGGTACCAAAAGGATTGTCCAAAAGTTCGGCTCTAATAACATCACATGCCCTGCTCAAAACCTTTTTCTGAATTCCCTATTGAGTCCTTAGTGCTAATAAGGAAAAAACACAAACTCTTCAACCTACCTTCTGCTCAGGTACACCCCACCCCTTGCTTGAAGCCTCCTTTGAACCTCTCCCCTCCCCCAATTATTAATTCTCTCTCCTTTCTCCAATTTACTTATGGGTACAGGTTGGATCTATCTCCCATGAAGAAGGTAATACCTCAAGGGCAGGGAATGTTTTGTTTTCCTCTGAATTTCAGCACCTACCACAGGGCCTGACACATAGTAAGCACTTTATCAGTGTTTGTTGAGTGGAACTGACTTTTTCCTCAACTCCTCTCTCCCCTCAGCCCCACATTCCACCAAGGTGCCAAGTTTTGCTGCTTTTACCTCCACAGCCTCATTTGTGTGCACTCACTGTCTCTACCCAAGCCCTAAGCACATCTTTCCTGGACTATTACAAGCTGCTGTAAAGGTCTCCCTGCTTCCAATCCTCTGTCCAAAGTTTCCTCCATCTAGCTGTTAACCCAGTCTTCCTAAGGTTCAGGTCAGGCCATGCTACTCCTTTGGTTTGTAATGACTAAATGTGGCCTGGAGACTAAGGTCAATGACATTGGAGGAAACAAGCAATGGAGAGGGCAAGTGACTCATCGGAATGGATGCTGAAGGTGCCAAGGATGATGGCAGGAGATGAATTGAAGAGAAATGTAAGTCAAGTGCCAAAGTCACTGAGGAAGATGGAGTTGAAGCCCAGGAGGTCAGCTGATGGTGTGGGACAAAAGTCGATAAGAATTAGAATTCAAGAGGTGGTTGAAGGACAGGTATAGATAGCTAGTGTAAAAGAAACAGTAGACTGGAAAGTAGAGTAATAGACATGTTGGTGGATATCCCCTTGAAGAGAGGGAGAAAACAGGGAAAGCAAAATCCTTCCATTTGAGGAAGGTGGTTATTATTGTTGTAGTTTCTCCTTCCTTCTGGAAGAAGACCATGACATCAGAGTGATGTCATAACTTGCACTGAATTGGATTTAAGTGAGGGAGGACTGAGGAAGTTGGTAGAAGCCCAGCATACACCATACAGACACACACACACACAAGCACATGGATGAGGCCCAACCCTTTCACACAAGAATAAGACAACTAATACTTGTGACTTAGAAAGGAGAAGGACTGGATTGTGAAACCAGATTCTTTTGTTGCTTAGTCATTTTTCAGTCATGTTTGACTCTTTGTGACCCATTTTGGGATTTTCTTGGCAAAGATACTGGAGTGGTTTGCCATTTTCTTCTCCAGCTCACTTTACAGATGAGGAAACTGAGGCAAAGAAGTGTAAGTCACACAGCTACTAAGTGTCTGAGGCCAGATTTGAACTCAGAAAGATGAGTCTTACTGACTCCAGGCCCAGCACTCTATGCATTGTTCCATCTAGCTGCCCCTAGATTGATCTACCTTAGGAAAATTATAACCACAGCAAGTATTTTATAATACCCAGAGAGTGTAGTCTCAACTGTATGTGAGCTACTGAGAGATGAGCAGCCATCCCTGGGACCTGTGTCTGTTTGAGAGGGCGAAGGAAAAAAAGCTCCATTGAGTTCAAATTGTCCACTAGTTTAGGACTTGCATTCACAGGGCAGATACCATCTTCACTGTTTGGAAACCATCAGTAGAGTTGAAAATGATCCAATTATCCTAAACTACTTACAAGCATGGGAGTAGATGACCCTTTCACACTTTCAATGAGAGCCACCTCTGCTCTGGAAAACAAAAGAACAACCCTAAATAAGTTCATTGAATTCTGCCTAAATGCTAGAGGCAAATGCTTTGCTCTGGAAGCCATAGTTTCTGGCACAAGCAAGGCTTTGTTCATCAGGAAGCAGATGGGGTAGGTGATCAGTCAACCAAGAAGTATGTAATAAGCACTTCCTATGTGGCAGGTGCTGTGGGAAAGAAAACCAAATATGAAAGTCTCTGCCTTCAAGGAGCTTCAATCTGATAAGGAAAGACAATAAGTACATATATACATGCATACAGACCAGATGCAAAATACTATTGGATGCTGAGCAGTGTCCTATGGGTAAACCTGGCAGGAACTATGTGTGTGGGGTCAGTTGTGGTGAAGTACTGGAAAAAAACAGAAGTTCTTCTCTAGACAAGCAACAGTGGTAAATTCTAAGAGGTCTGAAGTCCGGGCGAAGGGGAGAATGCACCTGCTACCATCAAAAGGGAAGCTAAAGACTACATAGGAAGGTGTGTCTACAATGAGAGTCCACTCAGCATTCAGGATCTCATGAAGTGACCTCAGAAGAGGCCCCCAAATGAAGAGTGCCTTCTCTAAATATATCTAAGCCAGATATTAGACAAGGTCCCAGATTGCATCGGGACTTTCCTTTTGGCAGGGACCGGGACCAGGAGAGAGAGGAAGCAATGGTCCTGTCCTTCATTGGCTTAGAGAAATGCAGGCTTTCAAATAATTAAGGTGGCAGGAAACTTTCTTAGTTAGAAAGAGAAAGAGTTATGGCTGGGCAGGGGGAGGTCAAAGCAAAGCGGGTCAAAGTAATTGGATTGTGCATGCTCTAGATCCAGGGGTTATCAACCAATTTCATTACAATTGTATAGATTTAAGGGAAAGGCCCTGAATGACGTCAAGTGAGAGGTAGAGGGGATGTGAAACCGAGAGGTTAGCAGGTCTTTTCATAGCCCCTGGGCTTCACCAGTGGTCCTCCTTCCCAAAGTGGAGGGGACAATTAGATTCTTTGGAGATTACAGACAATTTAATTCCATAACCAAACCAAGCCCCTATAAAGTGATGACAGTAATGTCACAATATTCTCAAAATTGTCTCTGCTTCATTCCCTGAGGTTCTGGGAGTCCATTTTTTATTCTCACAACAATTCAACCCAACTCAATTCCAATGGCATTTATTAACAGGGTACAGGAAGCTATTTCTATTTCTCCCTTATATGTGGTATATATGATAGGGAACACTAGAAGCACTCCAGCCATAGGCTGCAAATTGGTTGAGAGTCATAAGATTGCTCATCCTGGCTAAGCATTATAGCCAAAAGAGATCATAAGTAATATTTCTGGAGCAAGATCATAGGTGCATAGGTCAGAGCTGGAAGGGACCTTAGAAACCCTCTCTTTCTACCCCATCATTTACAGATGAGGAAACTGAGGCTCAGGGAGGTGACCTGACTTGCTCAAGATCACACAGGTGCTATTCATCAGAGGTAAGATGCTCACGGAGTGCTAAGAAAGGTAATATGCTTCAGTTCTTCCAGCTCCTGATTAGAAGGGCCAAAGTGCTCCATCACCACACCCAATCTGACACACCAGCCAAATTACAAATCATTACCAAAAGAACAGGGGAAATAGACAATTCTTGAAAATGTTCTTTGATGACCCAGAAGTCGTAGACTTGACCTAGCCCTGAAGTGGGTCCATCATTGCTTAAATACCTTCACCCTTTTCATAGAATAAATGGGTAACAGCCGATCAAGGGTCACAGAGAGAAGGACTAACTGTATGCAAATAAATGTAATATGTTCCAACCAGGTGTTGCTATAGCTAGCCCCACTCATTCTGTGAATAGTTAGCCTCATTCCTTGTAGTCACACATCTCTTTACCTTACAGAATTCCAGGAATCAAAAGGCCAACACACACCAGCATAGAAAACCCTTCTACAATATCCTTGACCAAGTGGCCTTCCAGCCCCGACCCCACATCCTAGGGAAGGGAGATCAGAGCAACCAGGAGACTAAAGGCATTTAAATGCTGTGGAAAGTGTTAAGGAAGCCAGCACCTTTCGGAAGCAGCTCCTTTCACTTTTGGATGGCTTTCATCGTTAATAATGATGAGACATTTGTTTACATTTACACTTTAAGGGTTTTGTAAAGCACTTTTCATCAATCATCTTGTTTGAGCCTCACAGTAACAAAGTGTGCTAGGTGCTCTTATTATTCCCCCATTTTGCAGATGAGAATACCAAGGCTGAAAGAGTTTGACTTGTGCAAAGTCACGCAGCTGAAAGTTTCAGAATTAGGATTTGGCCCCAAGCCCAGTGGCTGCCCTACCCATCCACTACCACACACTTGGCTATCTGGAAGCTAAAATGTGCCTCTCAGCAACTTCTATGCATTGCTCCTTATGCTGGCCTCTGGGCCTAAGGAGAGCAAGTCCAGTTCCTCTCCCATATACCTTGAACTCAGCCATCCTGCCTCCCCCAAAGGCTAAACATTCCAAGTCCTTCAACCAATCCTTCTGTGGACTGGTCCCCAGGGCCCATGTTATCCTGACTACCTTCTGGATAGGCTCCAACTTAGCACTGTCCTTCCTAAATGTGGCACTGAGAATTCAGCACAGTAGTCCAGATGTGGATGGACTAGGACAGAGTCCTAGCAAGACTGTCCTCTCCTTTGTTCTGGGGACTCTGCCCCTCTCACTGCAGCCTAAGGTCACATTTACCTTGTTAGGCTGCCAGGTCACACTTAGGATGGCTTCCACGGTGTCCCAAAAGTGTTAGGGCAGTTTTAAGCCGTTAAAGTTTTGAGCTCGGGGGCCGCTAGGTGGCGCAGTGGATAAAGCACCGGCCCTGGATTCGGAAAGACCCGAGTTCAAATCCGGCCTTAGACACTTGACACTAGCTGTGTGACCCTGGGCAAGTCACTTATCCCTCATTTGCCACGAAAAAAAAAAAGTTTTGAGCTTGCTCTCCACTAAGCCTCCCAAATCTTTTTCCATGGGAAGGAAATGTAGCTATCCTTCCTGGCTTTGAGTCATCTGATGAACATGCCATCCTATGTTTTTATTTAAGCCTCTATTAAAACTTAAATAGCACAGGGTCAAGGACAGATCCCTGGAGCACTCCATTAAAGACTTCCCTTGGGGGCAACTAGGTGGCGCAGTGGATAAAGCACCGGCCCTGGATTCAGGAGAACCTGAGTTTAAATCCAGCCTCAGACACTTAACACTTACTAGCTGTGTGACCCTGGGCAAGCCACTTAACCCTCATTCCCCATCAAATTAAAAAAAATAAAATAAATGTATAAAAAAGACTCCCCTCCAGGTTGACATTGAACCATTAATAGCAATCCCTTATTTGTTACTCCAATTGTTGTTCAATCATTTCAGTTGTATCTGATTCTTTGTGACCCAATTTGGGGTTTTCTTGGCAAAGAATTTCATTCTCTGGCTCATTTTACAGATGAGGAAACTGAGGCAAACAGGGTCAGACAGCTATTAAGTGTCTGAAGCTAGATCTGTATGTAGGAAGAGGACTGACTCCAGGCCTGGTCCTCTATCCACTGCACCACCTAGCTGCCCAATGAGTCTAGTAACTCTATTTAAAAAGAAAGCTGGCTAAGTCTGGCAAGACCTGTTCTTGATGAAGTCATGTTGGCTTCCTTTTCTCAAAGTTCACTAACCATCCTTTTAATAGTACATTCTGAGGCAGCTGATGGCTCAGTGGATGGAGCACTGGGCCTGGAGTCAGGATGACCTAAGTTCAAATAAATCCAGCCTCAGACATGTCCCAGCTGTGTGACCCTAGGCAAGTCACTTAACCTCTGAATGCTTGATAAAATGGGTTCACTGGCTTCAATGGAGAAGGAAATGGCAAACTACTCTGGTATCTTTGCCAAGAAAACCCCAAATAGGGTCACAAAGGGTCGAACACTACTGAACAACAACAAAAGTACATTCTAGAGTTTTGTAAGGAAACAAAACCGAAGTCGTCCGTCTTTAATTTGGAATCTCTACCTTCTTACCTTAAAAAATGCAACATTTGCATTCCTTCAGTCTTCCTGAACTTCTCCCAATGTTTATGATTTTAGAAACTAATCCTTGAAAGTGTCTCAGCAAACATCTAATATTTCAGTGCCCTGGGATACAGGGTGCCTAGGTTTGGTGACTTGAACAGTCAGAAGAACAATTAAAAAACACACCATCCTTCACTTTCCTATAGGGCTTTAATGCATACAAAGCACTTCCTCACAATAGCCATGTAAGGCAGCTAGTACAAGTATGGTTACCCCCATTTTTTTTGGACTCATCTTTTCCCAAGGTTATCCAAGCAGTAAGTGACAGGAGCCAGATTTGAGCCAAGGTGTCCCGACTCCAAGCCTAGCACTGTTCCATTCTCTCAAAGCTACTTTTTACTCTTCTCCTCACATGGAGTTTCCTTGAAATCCTTTAAAAATTACAGATGATATGGGCATGTTTGACAAAAGAAAGGGAAATTTGCAATACTAGCAGTTGCTGGATCATTCCTGGCTCTCCCCATTAATTAGTGCCAAGTTCTCTATTGAAAACCGTTCCCTCTGTTGCTTTGATTCCCCAGCACCCTTGTCTTTCTTTGTCAAAAGTCCAAGCATTACTCTTTGATTCAGCCTCCTTCTGCCCAGCTACGCCACGGCCATGACAACCAGCCTGCTTTCTGGGTGTTTTCCTGCAAACTGGAAGAATAACTTTTCTTCCTTTTTCTTCGGGCAAATGAATTCTTAAGGTAACAACATTCAGGAAACTAGCAAAATTAGCCCCAGCATTCGAAGATAGATAATGGTCTTATTTTCCAGACATTGGATCTGCATGAGATATTAGAACCACACAGATACGACTAATCATTCAATTAGGAGGTAAACTGATGCATTCATGTTTTCACATGAACATACTTACAATTTTAAGTTTAACTCCACAAAAGGTAGCAGGAAAAAAAAGTTAATTAGATTCAATTAAGTCTATGTACTCCATTCATTTAGAGTCTATTTAAATTCAATTAAACTTAGAAAAGAATTTGACGAATCTTAGAATCTCATTGACACTCTCCAAATTTTGGTTCACAATCTATTCTTTTGGAACTTGGGGTGTTTATTGAGCTTGTCAACAACTCTTTTAGCCTTCAGCTCCTCTATAGGAAACAACTCCTCTGTATGCATCCTGTAATTTGTTCAGTGAGTAGAGGAGGACTGGCTAGCCACTGTAGTGTTGAATATGGATTTGTAAACAGTGGTAAGAATCTTTCTGCCTTTTGGAACAAAGGACCTCTTGAAAGGGTTCCTCACAGTTCATAGGAACATATGGGGGTCACAGGTTGGGAACAGGAAGGGACCTTAGAGGTTATCCAGTCTAACCTCCTCATAACCCAAGTCTTCTTGACTTCAAGTCAAGGGTCAAGGGATCCATCTGCCAATGTCTCTTTAGTTCATATCTGGTGTAGTAACATTAATCTCCCTCACTCCAGTGTGGTAGCTGGGCTCCAACTCAACTCAGTAAACATTAAGCACCTGCTATGTGCCAGGCACTGTGCAAGAAAGAGAAATGGAACAAGGCCCTTTTCGCTGTAAAAGCTAACACTGTGTCTACTATCAGTGCACATTTATTAAGCCCTTATTTGCTGAGCACTGTGCTAGGTGCTCAGGATACCAAACTAAAAATTAACAGATCAATCCACAAGCATTTTGAAGCTCCTACTATGATCCAAGTGGGCAGCTAGGTGGCACTACAGTGGATAGAGTGCCAGGCCTGGAGTTAGGAAGACTCATTTTCCTGAGTTCAAATCTGACCTCAGACACTTACAAACTGTGTGACCCTGGGCAAGTCACTTCACCCTGTTTGCCTCAGCTTCTTTATCTGTAAAATGAGCTGGAGATGGAAATGGAAAACCACATCAGTATCTTTGTCAAGAAAAACCCCAAATGGGGTCACAAAGAAGAGTCAGACATAACTGAAAACAGCTGGACTACAACATGTACCATTTGAGCCTCCCTATCAATACCAGGACCTTTGATTTCCATCAGCATAGGGAACTCCCTGAATTGGTACTCTTTTTACTATGCAGATTGTAACCTATCTACAAATTAATAATGACTTCAAAGGAATTGCCTGAAGCATAGAGTGCTCAAGTGACAACCCTAAAATCACACCACTGGTAAGAATCTGATGTGATATTTGAACCCATTTCTTCCTGACTCCAAAGCCAAAACTCTATCTAAAACAACATGCTACCTCTATATCAGGTACCAACAGCACTTAAAGAAATTGAAAAGTAGATATCCATAAATTAAAGAATGGCTATACAAATTATGGTACACAAATAGAATAGAATATTGCTGAGCTGGAAAAAACAACAAGTATTAAGAATACAAAAATGCATGGGAAGACTTATGTGAACTGATACAAAGTGAGGCAAGCAAAATCAGGAAAACAGTACCCATAATGACTACATCAATCTAAATGGGAAGAAGAAAACATTGAAATTGAATGCTGGGGCAGCTAAGTGGTACAGTGGATAGAGCACCAGCCCTGGAGTCAGGAGGACCTGAGTTCAAATGTGGCTTCAGACACTTGACCATTATACTAGGTGTGTGACCTTGGGCAAGTCACTTAAACCCAATTGCCTCACCAGAAAGAAAGAAAGAAAGAAAGAAAGAAAGAAAGAAAGAAAGAAAGAAAGAAAGAAAGAAAGAAAGAAAGAAAGGAAGGAAGGAAGGAAGGAAGGAAGGAAGGAAGGAAGGAAGGAAGGAAGGAAGGAAGGAAGGAAGGAAGGAAGGAAGGAAGGAAGGAAGGAAGGAAGGAAAGAAAGAAAGAAAGAAAGAAAGAAAGAAAGAAAGAAAGAAAGAAAGAAAGAAAGAAAGAAAGAAAGAAAAAGAAGAAGAAAGAAAGAAACTGAACACTGTAAAATTACAATGTCAAAATCTGGCCTGCATGAAGAGATAGGAAAATGCACCTCCTTCCCTTCTTTGCAGAAGTGGGGGAATGTGAGTTTGGAATACTACTTGTACAAGTCACTTTCTACATTGGTTAATTTTTCAGAACTGCTCTTTTCTATCTTTTGTTTTTATTCTGTGTTATAAGGGATGGCTCTCTAGATTGGGGAGAGGGGAGGGACATATTGGGAAATAAAAGCAATATAGAAATAAAAGATACCAATAAAATAGGAAAAAACTTAGATAAAAATAAAAGTTGTTGATTAAATTGCAACTCTCCTCTAAATGGCATGCAAAAGTGTTAGAGATCAAAGTCAGAAGGATCTGTTCTAGTCAAATAATCACCATTTCTACCTTCACTCATGGACCTTGATTTGGTTTGTATCAGGCCAAGTTATGAAGGGAAAGCATGTGATGCTATTATAGCAAGTGGAAATATTAAAGTTCACTCTGCCGCTCCTTTAAATGTCAAATTCGCCAAGGCCATGATCATGGAAAAAACTCCTTCTGTCTTTTGAGCTAAATAATCCTTCTTTGTGCTACATGGCCCAGCTCTCCATAGCTCTTATCTATTTTTCACTAACTCTGATAAGAAGTGAAAAATTAAGAGAAGGAAAGGCGAATGTTCTCCAAACTCGGCTACTGGTTGAAATATGTCACATTTTGATATTGCAGTCGGACTCTCGGCTGTCTAAGGGCCATGTTCAGCGTTCTGGATCAGATGTATTTACATGATTAAACACCCTAACTTTAATTAAGCTTTTCTGAGGGAAAAGGAAGGGGGGAATGTCAGATTCCACATTCTTCTAAGCGTTAGTATTAACTACAATGCCAGCCTGAAAAGACATTATTAAAGACTTTGTCATTTCCAGATAGAATCCAACAAAAACTCTTCAGATTCATTTAGAAAAAAAGGGGCCCTCAAAGACACTCAGATCAGAGATAAAAGAATGTTTGGGGGCAGAAGAATTAGTTGCTCCTTCTTGAACCCCATGAATTGAGATTTCTCAATCCATTGCCATTATGCAGAAATTGACTAGTGCCAACATATACAAGTTCCCTGCCTACCCAGGGCCCAAGCTATAATATGAGGCTTGGGAAAAATATTCAGCAGCAACTTATACCTGCAGAATCTTCTGGGACACAAGAGAAAGTCAAAATTATCTTCAGCATAATGATGCCATCTTGGAAGTTCCTAAATCAGATACTCAGAGAGCGTGTTAATTAAATGAATAAGGACAATATTCATTTCTTATGCTATTAGCTTTTTTTTTTTTTTTTTAGTGAGGCAATTGGGGTTAAGTGATTTGCCCAGGGTCACACAGCTAGTAAGTGTTAAGTGACTGAGGCCAGATTTGAACTCAGGTACTCCTGACTCCAGGGCCGGTGCTCTATCCACTGCGCCACCTAGCTGCCCCTATCAGCTTTTTTATTAAGACTTGTGACCGATCTTCACCGGATTCTGATCAGAACTTCAAAGGATGAGCTTTCAATTGGATAGCTCCGTCAGTTCTCCCCATCCCCTAGAGGATCAAAGTATCCTCCTGGTTGCACCACACCGATGAGGAAATACACTCCTCTCTATTCCTTGGAGATATGGAGACTATGGGAGCAGAATGTTGAATACATTGTCAGATCTGGGTGCTATATTGGATGTTTTTCTTTGTTAATAGGGAAACCACACTAAATGGTGGTGGAGATATGTGTGATATACTTGGAAATGGCCATGATATAAAAAAAAGGCTGGGATAAAATGTCAATTAGTTTTTAATGTAATTTTATTTTATTTTAGTAAACATTTTTATTTAAAGTTTTGAGTTCCAAATTCTATCCCTTCTTCCCTCCCTTCCCCCTCTCTGAGGCAGTAAGCAATCAGATATAGGTTATACATGTGAAATTATGTAAAAGATTACCACATTAGTCATTTTGTATAAGACCTGAATAAAAGGGGAAAAAAGAAAGTGAAAAATAGCATGCTTCAATCAATCAATATGAATTCTTTCTTTGGAGGTGGATAGTATGCTTCATCATTGGTCCTTTGGGATTGTCTTGGATCATTGTATTGCTGAGAATAATTAAGTTATCCACAATTCTTCATTGAACAATATTGCTGGCACTGTGCACAATGTTCTCTTGGTTCTGCTCACTTCACTATACATCAGTTCATCTAAGTCTTACCAGGCCTTTTTCAAATCGTCTTGTTTGTCATTTTTTGTAGCACAATACTATTCCGTTATAATCATATACCACAGCTTGTTTAGTCATTCCCCAAATGATGGGCATTTTTAAAATTTCCAATTCTTAGCCACCACAAAAGAGCTGCTACAAATATTTTTGTACAAATAAGTCTTTGGGGGGGGTGGCTAGGTGGCGCAGTGGATAAAGCACTGGCCCTGGATTCAGGAGGACCTGGGTTCAAATCTGGCCTCAGACACTTGACACTTACTAGCTGTGTGACCCTGGGCAAGTCACTTAACCCCCATTGCCCTGCAAAAAAACAAAAACAAAAACAAAAAACAAATAAGCCTCTCTCTCTTTTTGGGGATGTCTTTGGGATATAAACCTAGCAGTGGTTTTGCTGGATCAAAGGGTATGCACAGTTTTATAGCCCTTTGGGCATAGTTCCAAATTGCTTTCCAGAATGGTTGGATCAGTTCACAACTCCATCACCAGCAGATTAGCATTCCAGTTTTCCCACATCCTCTCCAACATCCAAAAATTTCCTTTTTTTGCTATATTAGCCATTCCGATAGGTGTGAGGTGGTATATTAATTAGGTGGTTTGGGTTTTTTTTTTTTGCATGGGGCAATGAGGGTTAAGTGACTTGCCCAGGGTCACATGGCTAGTAAGTGTGAAGTGTCTGAGGCCAGATTTGAACTCAGTTCCTCCTGAATCCAGGACTGGTGCTTTATCCACTGTGCCACCTAGCTGCCCCTTATTAATTAGTTGGGTTTTTTTGGTGAGGCAATTGGGGTTAAATGACTTGCCCAAGGTCACACAGCTAGTAAGTGTCAAGTGTCTGAGGCTGGATTTGAACTCAGGTCCTCCTGACTCCAGGGCTTGTGCTCTATTCACTGTACCACTTACCTGACCCTATTAATTAGTTTTTAAAAGAAAGAAATATAATTCCATGTGGCAGTGACCTTAAACCTGATGATATTAACATAAAAGCAGTGTTCGATATAGGTTAAAATGGAGAGAGGCTAGAGGTCAACAAGACCAGTGATATGGAGGACTAGACATTTTCTCCATTCCTCAATAACTCTCAAGAAACCCCCCAAAAAAGAATTATGCACCATAGGGAGAACAATTACAGCCAGCTCCACAGTACAAGAAACCAAGAAGCTGAATAAGGTAACATCCTTATGAATTAATAGCAGAGAATGGTAACCCCTAATGGGCTTTCTAAGCATCCCTCTCCCACCAGCCTCCACCCTCTGGCATCTGTATATGCTCTGGGACCCACTCAGAAATTTTCCCTGCTCCTGCAGTCTCTACTGACATGTTGGCCCTGCCCTTATCCCAGTGTTCTGTTGCAACAAGCAATGCACCTCAATTCTGTTCAGCCACGTGTGGAGCCTGTGCAGGTATAGGAGAACACTCTGCCTAGTATGGCCCCTAGGCCAAGGAACCCTTAAGGTGGTAGAAATTCAGCTCAGAATAGCCACTCCATCACCCTTCCCCAAGCCTTCAAAAAGGAAGGGGTACTCAGACCAGCTAGAGAGCTAAAGAATGGGGGGGGGACTGAGGGAAGGGACCCAGTGCACCCAACCTGAAGGAAAAGGCACTGGCACACAACTGGAGGCAGTCCTATCCCTGACGAAGTTACTTAGGGCAGTGATACAGGCAAGAGAAAAGTGAATTCCCCAACATGGAAGGTGGCTAAAATAATTTTGAGAACCAGACTTAGAGTTAAACCCACCAGGAAATGGGAAGGAGCCTGACAGTGAGAAAAAAGGGGGCAAAAGAAAAAAAAGAAAAAATCACCAAAGATCTCAGGAGGAAGAAAACTCAGTTAAAAACCTAGAGCACAAGCAGATAAATCAATATTCAAAGTACTAAAATCAGAAGAGAATATGACTAATATGATTTACAAAGATTTCCAATGTATTTAAATAAATATTCTAAGACAAAGGATATTGAACCAACACCTGAGGAAACAGAGAACCTTGTGGATTCCCAAGAGAAAATGGAACTGTAGCAGGATGTTCCAGAATGGTTTAAAAAAATGTCAAATCAGAACCCTGAGAGAAGAATTTAGATGAGAACAAATGTCAGTATTTATGGCCTGCACAGCAGAATAAAAAATAAAAAGAAACTTGACTCCATGGTGACAAGTGAAAGAAATGAAAAAAAAGAAGTGAAAGCAAGAACAGCATGTTGAGAAAACAAATATACTGAAGTTAATGACAATCTGGAAGAAGAGAATCAATAAAATTAAAAGAACACATGACTGTTATACAAGAAAAATGCATTAATTTCAAAGACAGCGTGTATAGAGAAAACTTAAAGATCATAGACCTCCCAGAAGAACACAAGTTTAAAAAACAACAACCCTATAATGCAAGAAAACTGTCCAGAACATTTGAATACAGAAAACAATGAACCAATAAAAATAATTTATAAAATGCCCTCAGGGTTAAAACAACATCAAGAAGTTACAAACTCCAAGGCACATAGGGGTTAAATCTCACAATTCCAATGGCAAACAAAAAATTCTACAAGCAACCAGGAAAACAAAACCTTTCAAATATAAAGGAGAGAAAATTTGAGTAACATGAGAGATTAAGGAGGGGCTAAATTTCCCATTCCTCTCTTAAGACTTTGCTATAAGGGGATAAGTTAGAAGTCTTCCCAATAAGATCAGGGGTGAAACAAGGATGCCCATTATCACCACCATTATTCAATATTGTACTAGAAATGTTTGTTTTAGCAATGAGAAGAAAAAGAAATTAAAGGAATTAGAATAGGCAATGAAGAAACAAAATTATCATTCTTTGCGGATGATATGATGATTTACTTAGAGAATCCTAGAAAACCAACTACCTTGAAACAATCAACAACTTTAGTAAAGTTGCAGGATATAAAATAAACCCATACAAAGCATCAGCATTTCTATATATTACCAACAAAGTCCAGCAGCAAGAGATAGAAAGAGAAATTCCATTTAAAACAACTATAAACAATATAAAATATTTGGGAGTCCACCTGCCAAGACAAACCCAGAAATTATATGAACACAATTTACAAAGCACTTTTCACACAAATAAAATAAGATCTAAACAATTGGAAAAATATCTATTTCTCATGGGTAGGCTGAGCTAATATAATAAAAATGACAATCCTATCTAAATTAATTTACATATTTAGTGCCATACCAATCAAAATACCAAAAAATTATTTCATAGAGCTAGAAAAAAATAATAGCAGAATTCATCTGGAAGAACAAAAGATCAAGAATATCAAGGGAATTAATGAAAAATGCAAAGGGTGGTCTAGCTGTAACAGATCTAAAACTATATTATAAAGCAACAATCGTCAAAACAATTTGGTACTGGCTCAGTGGATCATTGGGATAGGTTAGGTATACAAGACACAATAGTTAATTAGTAATTTACTGTTTGGTAAAACTAAAGATTCTAGCTTCTGAGATAAAAACTCATTGTTTGACAAAAACTGTAGGGAAAACTGGAAAATAGTATGGCAGAAACCAGGCGCCGGGGCAGCTAGGTGGTGCAGTGGATAAAGCACCGGCCCTGGATTCAGGAGGACCTGAGTTCAAATCCGGCCTCAGACACTTGACACTTACTAGCTGTGTGACCCTGGGCAAGTCACTTAACCCCCACTGCCCGCAAAAAAAAAAAAAAGAAACTAGGCACAGACCAACATCTCACACTGTATACCAAGATAAGGTTAAAATGGGCACATGATTTATACATAAAGGGTGATACCATAAGCAAAATAGGAGAGCAAGGAATCATTTACCTGGCAGATCTAATGGAGAAGGAAAGAATTTATGACCAAACAAGAGATAGGGAACAGTATGAAATGCAAAAAGAATAATTTTGATACATTAAACTAAAAAGCTTTTGTACAAACAAAACCAAAGCAACCAAGATTAGAAGGAAAGCAGAAAGTTGGGAAATAATTTTTACAGACAATATTTCTGATAAAGGCCTCATTTTTCAAATATATAGAGAACTGAATCAAATCTATAAGAACACAAGTCATTCCCCAATTGAGAAATGGCCAGAGGATATGAGCAGGCAGTTTTCAGATGAAGAAATTAAAGCTATCCATAGTCATGTGAAAAATGCTCTAAAACACTATTAATTAGAGAAATGCAAATCAAAACAACTCTGAAGTCCACCTCACACCTATCAGATTGGCTAATATGACAAAAAAGGAAAATGATAAATGTTGGATTGCATTGTTGGTGGAGTTGTGAACTAATCCAACCATTCTGGAGAACAATTTGGAACTATGCTGAAAGGACTATAAAATTGTTCATACCTTTTAACCCAGCAATACCACTACTAAGTCTGCATCCCAGAGAGATCATAAAAAGGGAAAAGGACTCACATGTATGAAAATATTTCTAGCAGCTCTCTTTGTAGTGGCAAAGAGTTGGAAACTGAGGGGATGCCTATCAACTGGGGAATGGCTGAACAAGTTGTGGTATATGAATGTAATGGAATACTATTGTGCTATAAGAAATGATAAGCTAGTGAATTTCAGAAAAACCTGGAAAGCCTTACATGAACAATAATTATTCTTAGTGAATTGAACAGAACCAGGAGAACATTATAAAAGTAACAGCAACATTGTGCAGTGATCAACTATGATAGACTTAGCTCTTCTCAGCAATACAATGATTCAAGACAATTCCAAAGGATTCATGATGGAAAATACTCTCCATATCCAGAAAAAGAACTATGGAGTCTGGGGGCAGATCAAAGCATGCTATTTTCACTTTTTGTTTGTTTTTTGGGTTTTTTTCCTTACTCATGATTTTTCTCTTTTGTTCTGATTTTTCTTTCACAACATGACTAAAATGGAAATATTTTTAACATGACTGTACTGTATAACCTTAAAAAAGACTTTGCTATGTGCCCCCCTCCCCTATCTTTTTGGCCCAAGTATTACTAACAGGGGTTTGGGGTTAGCTTCCTCTTAAAGGTGTTAATTCATTTGGATGCATAAAGGAGTATAGTCCATATTTATTATCCCGACATGAGGTTGGATAGAGTAAAACCAGATTATGAAGGATCTTCATGAAGAGATTGGGCTTTATCTAATAGGCAATGGTGACCTATTGTCAGTTCTTGGGAAGAGTAGTTACATGGTATGGACATTTTTTGAGAAGAATAGTTTGACCACAGGAGTTATTAGAGTCAAGGAGAATGGCTGGAGCCTGGAACAGTAGTTCAAGCATGAAGTGATGAGGGTCTGGACTAGGGTGGTAGCAGTGAAAATGGAAAGGAAGGAACAGATACAAGAGTCATTTCAATGAAAGAACTGTAGGACTTGATGGATAATTGGGTTATAGGATCTCTGGGTTGGAAGGAACCCAAGAAATCATTTACTCTAATCCATTTGTGAAATACAAAGAAGAAAAAGAAGGAAAAGATGACTCAAAGGTCTTGAGCATGGAAGACCAAGAGAATGGTGGTACCATTGCCAGAAATGGAAAATTTAAGAGCCTGTTGAAGGGTGAAGGTGATGAGTTAGTTATAATCATGTTGAGTTTGAGTGATGGTGGGACATTCAAGTGTCATTATCCTGTAGGCAGTAGGAAATATGAGCATTGAGCTTGGATAAAGATCAGATGTGGAGACAGGCATTTGGGGATCATTAGCAAAGAGGTATTAGCTGAATCAAATGACAGAAAATGAACTCTCCAAGTGAGTAGCATAGAGGGAAGGCTCGCCTGTCTCATTCTCCTAGTACTATCAAGAATACCCTCAATGTACATGTAGATAATTCTCATGATTTTCTAGAGATGAAAAAGTAGTAATTAAGTGTCAGTAGCAATTGCTACCATCTTGGTTGTCTTCTTAAGTAGTAGCATAGTCCATGATTTTTCCCTATTGTTTTTGGTATTTCTCCCTCTTTGAAGAGCTTGAAAATCAATTCCTCAATATCTTCATATTCACATCACTTATAAAATGGATTACTTCTATGTATACTAAATCAGGCCCAGTCATTTCCTGAATTCATCTTCTTAAGAGACATTTTCCATTGCCTCTGAGGTGTCCCTTTGAGCTTTGACATTTTATGAATCTATGAAATCTTCACAATGTTCACTGAATGTTCCTTTATCTTCTTGATGTGTCTAACCTATCAAATTCTTTCATATTAAGTCCGCCTAATATTATGTTCTATTCAGAGGTAAAACCACTTTCAGTTACACTTGAAAATGAAGACAAACAACAAAAACAACCAGTGAAGCACACTGGTACTATCAGTTATCCCTTGCTCTCACCATACGATCAGTCCATCTTTTTTTTTTTTTTTGCTTATACCTTTTTCTGATGATATATTTTATTCCATTTCTCCATTCGATTTCCTTGTTTATAATGTGTTGCAGCCTGTACATGCCCATCTTATGCCTCCCTGTTGTCCTCTGGGTGAAACTAATTTTCAATTCTTGTAGACTGTAATGTTCTATGACTCATGGTCATACAAAACACTGCTAGAATATTGGTTGTGAAGATGAGCTTCTGTTTCAGGGAGAAGTGAGAGGTAATTAAAAATATTGTACAATATCTTAAAGGCAACCTAGCCTACTCTGCTGTTCAGTTTTGTATACAAAATATTGCCCATTTGCAGTGTCTGTTCAAGATAAACCTATTCATACTTATAGTTAAGTTCTGCATGTAATCCATCTAACTTCATATAATAATTTGGACAATAACCATTCTTTATCTGCTTAATTTTCCTCATATAAATGGTTAGAACTCTTTTGAAAAAACCTTATGAATAATTATGCACCTCTCAGATATTTCTATAATACCCCAGTACTTGATGCAACCGGCACAATGTTATCCACAATCATTTCGTGGACCTTATGATCCATATGGAATCTCTCTTCAAAACTTAGACTCAGGAGAAATGTAAATTAAAACAAATCGGAGATACTATCTCACACCTATTAGGTTGGCTAATATGACAAAAAAGAAAAATGAAAAATGTTGGAGGGATGTGGGAAAATTGAGACACTAATGCACTGCTGTTGGAGTTATGAGCTGATCCAACCATTCTGGAGAGCAATTTGAAACTATGCCCAAAGGACTATGAAACTGCATATCCCTTGACCCAGCAATACTACTACTAGGTCTGTATCCCAAAGAGCTAAAAAAAAGGAAAAGGACCTATAAGTACAAAAATATAACAGTTCTTTTTGCAGTGGCAAAGAATTGGACATTTAGGGGATGCCCATCAATTGGGCAGTGGCTAAATAGGTTGTGATATATGATTGTGAAGGAATAGCGTTGTGCTGTAGGAAGTGATGAATCAGATGCTTTCAGAAAAAACTGGGAAAGACTTAGGTGAACTGCTACAAAGAGAAATGAGCAGAACCAGGAGAACATTGTACATAGTAACGACAATATTGCAAGATGATAAACTGTAAACGACTTAACTATTCTCACTAATTCAATGATCCAAAACAATTCAGAAGGACCTATGATGAAAATTGCTACCCACCTGTATCAAAAGAATTGATGGTGTATGAATGCAAATTGAAGCATACTTTAAAAAACTTTCTTATTCTTGGTTTTTGATCTGTGTTTTCTTTGATAACATATGGCTAATATGGAAATGTTTTGCATGACTACATATTATAATCTATATTAAATTGCTAGCTTTCTCATTGAGAGTAGAGGAGAGGGAGGTAGAGAATTTGGAACTCAAAATTTTTTTTAAATGTTAAAAAATTTTTGTTTACATTAAATTAAGGAAAAATAAATTTAAAAGGAAAAGAAAAAAAAACAGACCCTGGGCTGTATATTTTCTATAATGGTGGCAAAAACCTTTCCTAAGTATATGTTTCCTTGTTTTATGCTTTGACTGCTATTAATGATCAGTGTATTGATTATGGTAATCTCTGCTGTTATATCTTTCATGCAAGCTTGAATAATTTTGACATGCATAGAAGACACTTTTAAAGTGGAGTTTTGCTCTGTTGAGCCAAATGCTTTTTTAATAGTCACCAAATAATAAGTACAGTGGAATCTTGTATTATTTACAAGTGCAGATATGGTCTACTGTGGAACATTCCTTGCTAAAATCTGAATATTCCCTTTGAATAAACTCATTGAGGATTCCTCTGATAGGTATATAGATAATATTTTCTATAGAAGGGAAAGTAGGTGACTAGGCTGATAGAATCACAGGATTATAGATTTAGAGATGGAAGAGATGTTAGAGGCCATCTCGTCCAAACCACTCATTTTAAAGATGAGGAAAATGAGGCCCAAGGCAGTTAAGTAACTTACCCAAGGTCACACAGATAGTAAATGGTAGAGTTGAGATTCAAAGCCAAGTCCTCCGACTCCAAACCCAGCATACTTCATTGTTGATATTCTTTCTATTTGTCACCTTTTATTTACACACCTCTGCTATCTTTCCTTCCTTTGGCCACCTTGAGAATCAATCTGTCAACACACTCCCAACTGTGTTACCTTCAACATGGACATACTTTGGGTATACTTAGTCTGATCCAGCTGCATTTCCCATATTCACTCTCATCACTGTTCTTTTTCAACTCCTCTAGAAGGGCATTTGGGATTATGCTATTAGAGGCCAAGTGTTGTGGATCTGTTCTTTGATACTGAAAGAAGTTTCTTATAATTATTTTTCAGATCTTTTCCATCATTTATCTGTTGTCCTTTAGGTTCATCATCAAATGACCTTAGGATGATCCTGCTTAATTGGGTCTATCACCAAACTTTCCTTAAGTGCTATATGTTTTATAATGCATATTGTTCTTAGTCTTCTACCATCTTTCTCTGTAGATTTGATAAATGAGTTTATTTCCTAAACTAGTGTTGCCCTTGTCGTCATCTTTCTTCACTTGGCAAGTAAGTGAAGTGTTTGCTAACTAAGGCACTTATAGGCTCTTTGAATATCTTCATTATGGCACTTGGTTTATATTGATATGAAATTATGATAATCAGTGTTGATGTTCTTTTTTCCCTCCACATACATATTTTGATATTAATAAGTTATTTAAATTGGTCAGGTTGGGATTTTTCTAATTGAACACCATATCTATTTCATTTTTTCCTTTATATTAGTTTATTTTGTTTTGTTTTGTTTTGTTTTATTTTGTGGGGGCAATGAGGGTTAAGTGACTTGCCCAGGGTCACACAGCTGGTAAGTGTCAAGTGTATGTTCCAGATTTGAACTCAGGTCCTCCTGAATACAGGGTCGGTGCTTTATCCACTGTGCCACCCAGCTGCCCCCATATTAGTTTTTAATCCTTGTTCTAATGAGTCTGTTCTCTGACTATGCACAAACATTTGTTTTAGGAATGACTCTCACATCATTACTGAGTTGTTTCCCAACTATTAAAAGATAATCAATTTAAGTTTTGGTGAATTTGGTGCTTGTCATAGGCATGGTGATGCATTCAGATTGATTTTCTTCTCAAAGAGGTCTTTATGATATATGGGCATGAGGCTTCTAGGAAGTCTATAAATTTTTGGATTTTCTCATTCCCTAATTCTGATCCATTGGATTTTCCAACATATTTTTGCTGACCAGGTCTATTTCCACTTTATCAGTGAAATGACTGAGTATCAAAGTATATGTTGATTTCATGTGGAAGGTATTGAGTTTTTAATGGAATTTTCTCTACCTCTTTATCCTCTGCAACAGATTTTCATGCATAAGCTACAATTATTTTCATGGTGGTCTTTTTGCAAACACTTATCATGAGCACTGCAATATGAAATAACTGAATGTCCCATGAAATGATGTTTCTTATTGCACTTGGGCACATGATAAAACCAAATTCACCAACTCCTTTATGTCAAATATCATCGTCATCATCATCATTATATATAGGCATAAGCTTTTTTTTTAGTACCTTTTGGACTCATTAATTTCTTTTTTCTTTTTTTGTGGGGCAATGAGGGTTAAGTGACTTGCCCAGGATCACACAGCTAGTGTCAAGTATCTGAGGCCTGATTTGAACTCAGGTCTTTCTGAATCCAGGGCTGGTGCTTTATCCACTGTGCTACCTCACTGTCCCCTCATTCATTTCTTTTTTTTTTAAGTGAGGCAATTGGGGTTAAGTGACTTGCCCAGGGTCACACAGCTAGTAAGTGTTAAGTGTCTGAGGCCGGATTTGAACTCAGGTACTCCTGAATCCAGGGCCGGTGCTCTATCCACTGCACCACCTAGCCGCCCCACCCTCATTCATTTCTAATCTTGAATTTCTCAACATATATGGATAGGTATAGGTATAGGTATAGGTGTAGGTGTAGGAGTAGGCATAGGCATAGGTATAGGAATAGGAATAGGTATATGTATGCCAATTTTCCTGTGCCTATCTTTGTTTCAAAGTCACCAGGTATATGTTGATTTTGTTTGAAGGAATATGTCACATGGTTTATGGGAACTCTTTGCCTCTTCATCTTTTCCAAAGATGTTGACATATAATCTGAAGTCATTTTCATGATGGTCTTTTTGGATACACTGATCATGAATGTTACAAGTTGAGATGATCAAGTATTCTAGGAAATGGTAGTGTTTATTGCCTTTGGATGCAAAATGAAACCAACTGTACCAACCCTTTGACTCGTCTCTTCAAGGAGGATCTGTAAGATACCCTTCTATTAAGTTGCAAGTTCTTTATGTCTTTGGGTTTGAGAATGGCAATATTTATCTATTTCTGATTCTTCAATAGCATGTCAATCAACAAACAATCAATTATTAATTACTTGTAGTGTGCTAGTAACTGCGCTAAGAGCTGTATTTACAAAGAAAGACAAAGACATTTTCCTTTCCCTCAAAGGAGTCCCATTCTAATGGAGGAGGAAGTACGTAAATAGTGATATGCATAGAAGATCTATACAGTGAAATGGAATGTTACTTCAGAGGGAAGATACTAGAAGGGGAGGTGGGGGAGGAGAGTGGGCAAGGTTTTCTGCAGAATTGAGGATTTGAGCTAAAGAACATTGCAGACAGGAGGGATGGCTCATGAAAAGGCATGGAGTTAGGAGATGGATGTCATTTGTGAAGAGCATCCAGAAGAGCAGTGGGGATGAATTATAGAGTCCACAAAGGGGAGGAAAGTGTAAATAGACTGGAATGGTAGAAAGGAACTCATTTGGGAAGGGCCTTAAAAGCCAAACAGAGGATTTTCTGTTTTATTCTGGAGGCAATGTGTAGCCTCTTGAGCTCACTGAGTAGAGTGGGTGATGTTGTCAGATAGCTTTAGGAGGATCACTATGGCAACTGAATGGAAAATGGACTGGAGTGGAGAGAGACAAGATAGAGAGACTAATTAGAAGGCTATTGCAATAGTTCAGCATGAGATGAGGAGGGCTCGCACCAGAGTGGTTGCTGTGCAAATGGAAAGAAGTGTTTTTTTAGAAAAGATATGACATAGCAACAGATAGGATATGTGGGATGAGTGTGAGCCAGACGTCAAGGATGACATAGGTTGGTGGGGATGGTAGTGTCCTTGACAGTAATAGGAAAGTTAGGAGAAGGAAGGGTTAGGGGGTAGGGTAGATAATGAGATCTGTCATACATGTGTCCACGAGGCAGTTGGAAATGTGTGACCGTAGTTCAGGAGGGACTAGGGCTATGTATATAGATATAGTTATCATCGGTATTTGGTGAACCCATAGTCCCTGCTCACTCAGATCACCAAACAAAGAGTATAATAAAGGGATAGGAAAAGAGGGCCCATGACAAAGCCTTGAGGGACACCCAAAGTTCGTGGGTGGGATCTAGAGGAAGATCCAGGCAGTGTCAAGTTACTGGACATTGAGAGTAACAAAAATCAAATGAATATTTGGAAGATGGTCTAAACCCTGGGTGGAGCCTTTGCCTCCTCTGCTGCCATTTTATGCCACCATCACTACAACAGCTGAATTGGCTGCATAGGCCTGATGATCAATTTGGACTTTCCTTTGTTTTATGGATTGTCATGGCTAAAGAATTCATTATTTAGTGGTCAGCCTACTGGTGAATAAGAATAACAACAAGGAAGAGGATTAATGGACATTCTCAGAACACATAATAAACAGGTTAAAAACATACAGAAATCATTTTGGAACAAGAAGACATAACTTACCTAAATAATAGTAAAGGCAAAAAATGGGCACATGCCATTGGATTTTTCAAATGTAACTGAAAGTGGTTTACCTCTAGATAGAAGCTAGCACACAGTAGGCACTATATAAATGTTAGCTACTACTAACAATAGCTCACATTTATAGAGTGTCTACTCTGTGCTAGGTACTGTACTAAGCAGTTTACAATTATTATCTCACTTGAGCCTCAAAAACACCTTAGGAGGTAGGTGCTATTGTCATTCCCATTTTACAGATGAGGAAACTGAGGCAAACAAAAGTTAAGTGACTTGCCCAGGGTCAAAGAGCTAGGAAGTTTCTGAGGTTGGATTTGAACTCAGATCTTCCAGATCCAGTGTTCTTCCACTGCACCACCTAGGTACCTTAAGATCCTAGCTAAGATCCAAGAGTAGAATCAAAAGGCCTTCTATGGATGGCATCCATATGAACTCAACCAAAAATTTATCAACAAAGAAATGTTGAACAAATGAATGCATCACACAGATAGATTTGTTTATGGAAACAAAGGAATTTATGATGGCAATTCAGACCCAGAGCATCACTAGCAGAAATTACAGACACCTCATCCTTAAAGATCCCTTTCTTATTTTTCAATGTGGATTATATCAGGAAACAGTGAAGACTGCACAATATATCACTTTAGGCTGCAATAATTTAGGATCTACCTAAAACCTAGAAATATATGACTCAGTGGCTAGAATTAGACATCAGGAATTTGCTATATTTCATAAACTAACATGACACTTTCTGATACTACAAATATAGATCTCAAAGTAGACTTGAGAATTCAACCATGAAACTGAGTCATAACTGGACCATGATCACAAGCAGAATTGTTGCCCACAATCAACTAGACTTAAACTACTGATCCATAAAAATTAGCGAACGATGTTTTAAAGAGACATAGCCATATGGAATAGTCACAAACTCCAAGTCACCTGGAATGAAATGCTTTCAAAATACAGAGATCTGGGGGCAGCTAGGTGGCATAGTGGATAAAGCACCAGCCCTGGATTCAGGAGTACCTGAGTTCAAATCCGACCTCAGACACTTAACACTTACTAGCTGTGTGACCCTGGGCAAGTCACTTAACCCTCATTGCCCCGCAAAAAAAAAAAAAAACAAAAAAAACCCAACAACAACAAAAAAATAAAAACAAAATACAGAGATCTAGCAAAAGGAATCAAAACCATGTGAGAACAGGAAGAGGAATGTATCATCCCCATCATGTTCTCTGCTCCTGGTGTTGTCTCTGAGTCGCTTTCACTGAGCTTATAGAATATGAGATTACCTCCCAATATTTTTGTTCAAGTAAAAAAAGCAGACATTGTACCCATTTGCAAAATTGTATACAAAACATTCAACATAAAAGAATAATAGCAAGATTGAGACTTGTCCAAGGATCATTTCTATCTGAAATCCATCAAAAAAGATGAGAACAAAATACTACGAGTCAGAATTGGCATAGTAGATAGAAGGCTAGTCTCTGAGCAAGAAAGCTATTTATTAGCCATATTAACCTGGGCAAGTCATTTAATCTTTTCAAGCCTCAGTTTCCTCAAGTATAAAATGAGAATAACAATAGTCCCTACCTCGAAGTGTTTGTAAAATATTTTGCAAACCTTTTTTTTTTTTTTGGTGAGGCAATTGGGGTTAAGTGACTTGCCCAGGGTCACACAGCCAGTAAGTGTCAAGGGTCTGAGGCCGGATTTGAACTCAGGTCTTCCTGACTCCAGGGCCAGTGCTCTATCCACTGCAGCGCCACCTAGCTGCCCCTTTGCAAACCTTTAAGTACTACAAATGTGAGTTGTTGATGATGAGGATGATGATGAGAAGGAGGAGCTAGGGTACATTGGATAGAGAGATATCCTGGAAGTCAAGAACTAGGTTCAAATTCTGTCTCTGACAAATATTAGCTGACCTTGGAAAATTCAGGCAACTTCTCAATGCCCCATAGGGAACTCTCTAAGTGGCAAGGGAGGAGAGCTATATTGTTAAAGGAAGTCCCTTACTGGGAGCTCCTGACACCAAAGAAATCACAGATAGAGTCCAAAAATAATTATTGTTAGGAGTGTATACATTCATATGATACTTGATGAACATTCTATCTCTAAAATAATTTGACACTAGGAGACTTCACTATTTAGGACAATCATGTACAAGTCATTCTCGAAAAATCTCTTTATGAATATACTGGATGCCCTTTTCCTGTCTGTAATTTCTAAGGTTTCTAGAACAACAGAATCCACTGTACTCACTGTTTTCCATGCAGCTAATCAGATGAAATTATACTTGTTCATTTCAGTTTAAATATTCTTGCCTCTCGTGTTTTTCATATTTAATGGAGTGACAATACCATTAATTCAATATGTGAAGTTTGAGAGTGAATTAAAAGAGGATAAGTTCAGCAAATTCTTAAGAGGGGAATCAATGATTAGCAATTAATTGACCCAGCTCATTAGCTTGTGTAGTGGCTCTTCAGCCATTCAGTATGGAGAAGCAGTGATGAGCATAAAAAGAGAGATTTTTTACTCCAAGATCTTCTGAAATTCCAGTAATTCCCCTATATCCCCTGTTTCCTTTTCCCCACTTAAAGCCTGCCAACATCACTGATGGCTGTCATACAGAGAACATGAGTTTGTTTATCCTCATTATAGAACTAGAAAATTGCTAGCTATTCACCACATTGTCTGGTTGTTAAAAATTATTTCAGGCTGAGCCATCTATTTTCCAGACCCCCTTATCATCATCCTTGGTAACTTTCCTCTGGATGCACTCCAGTTGGTCTGTCCCCCCCTCAAAATGTGGTGCCCAGAACTGAACACAATACTCCCGATGTGGTCTGACCAGGGCAGACTACTCTTTTCCCATGATTGGCATGCTATACTTCGATTAACACACGCTAAGCTCTTGTGAGCTTTGTTAGCAGCCACATTAGGCTATTGGGCCAAATCAAGCTTTTGGTCAGCTAAAAGGCTAAGATCTTTTTGACTGGAATGATTGCCAAACCATTTTCCCTAGGCCTATCCTCAGTGCAATTGTTAGCATTGTTGGGTCGGTTTTTAACCAAAATGTAGGACTTGCTATTTATCCCCATTAGGGTTCGGCTAGTTGATTCTGACCTACTTTCATCCTATTGATCTCATTTTGGAGCTTGGTTCTGTTGTCTATTATATTAACTATCTTGCTCTGTTTTGTGTCATCTGAAAATTTGGTATACGTGTCATTGTCTTAACTTTTTGTTTTCTCCCCTTCACTGCCAAAATTTTAGAGGTATCTATCTATACTTGCTGTCTCTAATTCCCTACCACCCACTCTCCTCTTTACTATCAAGTTTCCTACTCCACCATTCTATTGAAACTAATCTCTCCAATGTCACTAATGGCTTTCTGATTTTAAAAAAATACATGACTTTTTTTCTGTCCTTTTTACCCTTGTCCTCTCTGTGGTATCAAATGCTGTTGCCCATAGCTTATTCCTTGATGCCCTTTTCTTCCCTTGGCTTCTGTGACACTGATCTATCTCTTTTTGAGCTCCTTGAGAGCAGAAGCTGTCTTTTGCCTTTCTTTGCATACCCAGGGCCTGGCACATAATAGGCACTTAATAAATGCCTAATGACTGAGTACCTTCTAGTTTTTCTTTCTTTCTCTCCTTGGCTGGCTCCTCCTCCTTTCCCTTACTTTAAATGTAGGTATTCTCTGAGGCTTTACCCTGGTCCACGTATCTTCTCTCCCTTGGTTATTTCATCTATTCCACAGCTTCACCTATCGGAAGACAATGGCCAAGTTGATCCCATTCCTCCAACCTCTCACCAGGCTCCTCATCTGAGACTTCTGACTACTAGATAACTCTGCTTGAATCTCCTGCTGCCCTTGCAAACTCATTATGTGTAGTGGAGAGAATACTGGATCTGGGATCAGAAGACTTGGGTTCAAATCCCAGCGAGTAAGTCATTTCCCATCCCTGGGCCTCAGTTTCTACATCTGTAAAACAAGTTGGATGGGCTAAATGACCTCTAAAGTCTCTGGCAGCTCTAAATCTAGGATCCTATGTTGAAAACAGAACTAATCATCATTTGCCACAGAACTCCCAAATTGGAGAGTTAGAAGGGACTTCAGTGGCTATCCAGTCCAAATCAAACTGGAAAGAAATCCCCACTATAATGTACCCAGCGATGGTGGTCCCGCTTCTGCTTTAAGACCTCTAAGGAGGGGAATCATTTCTCAAGGCAGGGGAAAAACATATATCTTGGCCACTACCCTCACTCTCAGGGGCAGGAATAGTGGAGATGCTCTCCTAGGGGATGCTGGCACTCCCAGGCTGTGCTTTATGTACACCTACACTCATTGACTAAGTCATCCTTTTCTCCTCTCTCTCTCTCTTCCTCTTAAATCCAGTCAGTTCCAATTTCTTGTGGATTCTATTTCCATGACTTCTTTCTTCTCTATACCTTTGAAACCACCTTAGTTTAGGCACTCCTTTCTTCTCATTTGCCCAGCCAAACTGGACTTTCCCCCTTTTATATAGATATATAGATAGATAGATATGTGTGTATATGTATATGTATATATACACGTGTGTATATATGTATATGTGTATATCCTTACATATGTGCATGTATGCATACATTTATATGCATATATAAGTAAATGGATGGAAACTATATATACACATATGCATAGTTTCCAACTGTATATATGCATATATTTTATATACATATATATAGTTTCCAACCATGTATTATATGCATGTACATACACATATGCATATATGTATGTGTATATATGTGTATATATTAGATAGAGTTTTCATCCATGTGTTTGTAGACTCCTTGAAATCTATATTATATTAATTTGCATATTCCTGCATCATCGTACAGTACCATTCAGGATAGGTGTTCAATAGATGTTCTTCAATTGAATTGAATTAAATGTCTTTATTCAAGTAATTGATTGGTTCATAGCCACAGACAGAGTTTTGTGACACTGCACTAGAGACTTCTTTCTAAGTTAAACCAGTTCCAAATCCACCTAACTATATAGGCCGCATATTATACAAAAAAAAAAGCCCTCTGGCTTTTGACCAATTGCTTTTCTGAAATCAAGATATGATTTCTTTATTTTTTATTTTAAAAAATTTTTTACAGGGCAATGAGAGTTAAGTGACTTGCCCAGGGTCATACAGCTAGTAAGTGTCACGTGTCTGAGGTCAGATTTGAACTCAGGTCCTCCTGAATCCAGGGCCAGAACTTTATCTACTGCGCTTCCTAGTTGCCCTCAAGATATTATTTCTTTATAGGATTTCTCTGACTAAAAAAATCTAATAGGCCAAGCAAAAAATCATGCTCATTTGTATGACTTGTTCTCAGGAACATAGAACCAGAGCCGAAAGGGACCTTAGAGATCAATTAGTTTAATCCTTTCATTTTTCACATGAGAAAATGGAGACAAATGACTTGCCCAAGGTCACACAAATAGTAAGCATCTTGTATCTTTGGGCATCTCTTGGCAAGCCCACATTAATGTCTGGTTGTCACTATCATTCTTTTTTATGTACACACAAATCACTTGTTGAATAATCCATTACAGAATTTTGGTGGGGATGGATTCCCAGGTTATGGGTGTCTTTCTGTAATTCATCTCTTTTGCCTCTTAGGAAACCAGGATATTTGCCTGTCCTTAAGTTTCTAACCTGCATCCCATTGTCTATGATTCCCAAAGATGACATGCTTCATTATATCTTTTATTGAACAAATTAATTATGAGATTACTCTTTGAATTATGGAAAATGATTCAGATTAAGATTTAGTGTTGAGTTTTATTATTTAGTGTCTCCTGTCAGGAGTGGCCCTGAACAATTTTGATATCTGAACCATCAAGAGATATCAGCCACAGCACAATCCTTGGCTCTCTTGGTACCCAGCCCCAGAGTGGTGAATTTCAGCCCATCTAGCAATCGTGTGAATGAAGCCCAACCACTGCTTTCTTTGGTGGCTGCGTTTATAAAGACATTTCTAGAATGTTTTTTTTTTCTTGCAGTATACTTTACATGGAACTCAATTGCTTTTTCCCCTGCATAGCAGTCTTGGGAGGAATGGAAGAGTGTTCTAGTTTCATTTTCCAGTCAGAGAGATTGAGGCGGGAACTGAAGCCGAGTCTGTGGCAACGGCTGGAATCGCATACTTGGCTCATGGCCTACTGCCATTGGAGGCATTTGGCCTCTCAGTGGCTAACAAATCACTTCTGGATTTGCAGTGTTTTCATTTCCCCAGTGGTAGAAGAAGAAATTCCTAGAATCATAGACTGTCAGAGCTGGCGGGGACCTTCGAACCTTGCTAACCCAACCCTCTCATTTGGCTGAGGAGGAAAGTTGGGGCCCAGAGAAGGGATGAGGCCTAAGGTCGCAGAGCAATTTAATAGTAGGGCTGACTAGAACCCAGGTCATAAAACTCCCAACTCCATGTTCTTTCACTTTCCATGTTCTGCCTCCCTGGAGAATCCACATAGAGCCTTAGCCCCAGTGCAGTATTGTTTGGGACATGATCTGATACTATGGACAAGAATCTCCAACAAGGAAAGGTCACAGATCAATCAATCAACCACCCAGCAAGCTTAATGCCAGTAACTGTGCTACGTGCCATGGATACAAAGATCAATGAAACAGTCCCTGGCTTCAAGGAGCTTCCATTCCATTGGGACTAACAATATGTGTAACTATATAACTATAAGATATATGTAACTATATAACTATAAGATATATATTTCTAGAATCATAGAATTTCAGCATTGTAAGGAACCTCAGAAGCCAATTAGTCTGACCTGTACCTGAAAAGAAGATCCTAACCATACCAAATTGACAAATTGTACCTAGAACATAAAATACCAGAACTAGAGGGGCCTAAAAGATCATCTAGCCTAATTCTCTAATTTTGCAGGTGAGGAAACTGGGGCCCAGAAAGGAGTGATTTTTCTAAGGTTACACAGGAAATTAATGGGCAGGTCAGGATTTGAACCCAGGTTTTCTTGACTCCCAGGTCAAGGTCTTTTCTATGGCCCCATGATACCATGAAACTGGGGGATTAGTATTAGAGTTAGGGCAGCTAGGTGATGCTGCAGTGGATAGAGTTCCAGGCCTGGAGGTCAGGAAGACTCCTCTTCAGGAGTTCAAATCTAACCTCAGGCACTTACTAGCTGTGTGACCCTGAGCAAGTCACTTCACCCTCTTTGCCTCAGTTTCTTCATCTGTAAAATAACCTAGAGAAGGAAACGGCAAACTGCTCTAGTATCTTTGCCAAGAAAACCCCAAATGGGATCATGAAGACTCAGACACAACTGAACAACGACTGAACAACAACAACAGGCTTTAGAGCTAGAAGGCGGGCACCATTGAGATCATCTAATCTAATGCTTCCATTTGACAGAGGAGAAAACTGAGGCCCAGAAAAGGGAAGTGACTTTCCCAAAGTCACGCAACCATTAAGTGCCAGATCTGAGATTGTTATTCTGTTTAAAATCTTTGAAGGAGAGGTTTCATTGCGGTCATATGTGGAAATTTTAGGGGAAGGATGCCATTTTAAAAGTCTAATAAATAAGTGAATAAATGAACACAAAAGGACTAAAAATATAGTATTTGCTGATCGTGTTCCCCTCCCTCCTAATTAAGGGGACATTTTCTTTAAAATCTCAATTTGAGTGTTTCATTTTATTGGTATGGCTTGTCAGAACCTGGGACCAATTAATTAATCAATCAAGTATTTAGCAAAACCCTCTGCACTATGTGCCAGGTACTGTGCTACGGATCCAGAGACAAAGACTGAAACAATGCCAACTCTTAAGAAGCTTCTTCATTCCTTTGTGTCAAGCATTGCCTTCCCCCCTCTCCCTCTTCAGTCTTCCTAAAAATTACAAATGCTCCCAGGAAGCGGTAACACTCAAAGCCCCCCAAAAGATGGCTATTCTCCCTGATACTCTAGGAGAGACCAGGACAGCATGAGGGCCCCTGGGTGCTAAAGGGAGGGGGATCATTAATAGAGGAAAAGGGGCCCCGAAAGAAAGAGGCGGAAGGGGATGCCAAAAACAACCTTTGTCTACTTCATAATTTTTCCTGGGGCTGGCCTGGAGCCCCATTTGACAGATGGGTTAGCTGAAATACAGACTGCTTCATTGGCTTGTCCGCATCTACTCAAACATATGGTTTTAATAAGGGATAAATTCCTGATTAATAACCAAGAGAATTGAAGGTTGGGATGAAACGAATTGCCTTCGAGTTAAGAAGTGGTCTATTTATGTCATTTTACTCTCTTTTAATTTTGACTTTGGGGGAATGTAAACTATTTTCATTGTAAATCAGTCTGTCTCAGCAATATTTAATTGTACCCTTGAATACAAAGGGAAGAGGATCTTCTGTTTTCTTCCATGGATGAGAAGGCGTCTCCCATTAAATTCCCCTTCTGGCACTTCCAAAGTTGCTTCTCTCCTTTTAAATTTCAGGCTTCAGGCAGCTAGGTGGCACAGTGGATAGAGCACTGGCCCTGGATTCAGGAATACCTGAGTTCAAATCTGGCCTCAGACACTTAACACTTACTGGCTGTGTGACCCTGGGCAAGTCACTTAACCCCAATTGCCTCACCAAAAAAATAAAAATAAATAAAAATAAATAAAAATAAATTTCAGGCTTTCTTATCTTTTCCATAGCCTTGGAATTCCATTTGGTTCAATTTCACAAACATTTCAAAGTGACTCCTATCTATACACAGCGGCAGCATAGAGGAATGGAAAGAGATCTAGCCTGGGAACTGGGCAGACCTGGGTTCAAATCTTGCTTCTGACACATACCGTGTGACTCTTAGTAGCCCGAGCAACTTTCAAAGACCAGAAGTTTCAGAGAAGGTGCCGATATGCACTGGTAGAAGTAGAATTGGTAGAATTTCTCATCCAGGAATTTTTCATATCAATGAAATTACAGGTCCAGTCTGCCCACGCTATATACGATACTCTGTGCTATATGCTGGGGAAATAGAACGATAAAGGAATCAGGCATTGTTGCAGACACCAAGGAGATTATAATCAAGTAGGTGAAGGACAGGGGTATCCTTCAATATCTCCAGGTGTCCACAATCTAATGCATGGAAGCCCTCCCTCCATCTGAGCAGGTCATAACATATTCAAGCCTTCTCCTTCTGTTAAACTCTTTTCCGTGGAAAAGATTGCAGGCAGGCAGGTGGCACTGCAGTGGATAGAGTGCCAAGCTTGGAGTTAGGAAGACTCCTCTTCCTGAGGTCAAATCTGGTCTCAGACACTTATTAGCTGTGTGACCCTGGGCAAGTCACTTCACCCTGTTTGCCTCAGTTTTTTCATCTATTAAATGAACTAGAAAAGGAAATGGCAAATCACTCCTATATCTTTATAAAGAAAACCCCTAAATGGGGTCATGAAGAGTTGGGCAGTACTGAAAACAAGTGAACAAAAACAACATGGACAAGATCCTCCATATATTTCTCCCTCCTTTATGCCCCACTTGATATTGATAATCAGATGGTAATGGAGCCAAATTATTTCTGTTGCTCGTCTATCAAGGAATTTTGTATCATAGTAACACATGCCTTTTGGGAGAATAGCCTTTGAGGGTGAATTTTCCTTCATTGCTCAAATGTCTATTTTTTGTAATCAACAAGCATAAGCACAGTGCAACTTTTGAGAAGCACCTTTCATTCAGTTGTGTGATTGTGCAGATTTTATCTGCTGTAGGAAATCATCCATGAAAGGCTACTTGTTCTCTTAGAGTTTCATCAAGAATACCCTCAAGATATAGGTAGATCATTCTCAAAAAGATTTTATGTAGATGAGAAAATAGGAGAAAGTAGGGCCATGGGTCAATGATTATTGATGTTATTTTTTTGCGGGGCAATGAGGGTTAAGTGACTTGCCCAGGGTCATACAGCTAATAAGTGTCTGAGACCAGATTTGACCTCAGGAAGAGGAGTCTTCCTAACTCCAGGATTGGCACTCTATCCAGTGCAGTGCCACCTACTTGCCTAAGTGTCAAGTGTCTGAGGCTGGAATATTGATGTTCTTTTGATTGCCTTTTTGGGATGAAAATAATATCCATAATTTTTTCCTAACAATTCAGTATATTTCCTTTTTCAGATAGTTAAAAAAATCAATCCTTTGAGACTTTCAAAATGATATCACCTCCAAAGCAAATTTTGTATGTGTATGCCAACTTTATCTGGTCCAGCTGTTATTCTCATCTTTGTAAAATCTTTGACTTCAAAGAACATTTATCAAGTGCACACCGTTTATAAGGCATTGTACTGGGCACAGGGGATAGATTAGAGAGGGGAAGATTGAAATTAAGGAGAACAATCAAGAAGCTATTGTATTAGTCCAGAGGAGGTGATGAGGCACTGAACTAGGGTGGTAACTATTTGTTTGAGTAGAAATGAAGAGATGTTACTGAATTATAATCAGCAAGATTCAGCAACTGATTGGCTGAGGGATTTTGGGTGGGGGAAGAGGTGAGTCTGACTGCCAAGATAAGAATCTGGGTGACTAGATGGATGGTGCTGTCTTCAATAGAAATATGAATATTTAGAGGCAGAGTAGGTTTGGGCTGACTAGAGAAGCTGGGGGTAGGGGGAGAGAGAGATAATGAGTTCTCCCTTGAACTTGTGGAATTAGAAATATCTACTGGACATCTAGGTAGAGATATTCAGTGGGCAGTGAACTAATAATGCTGGCCAAGAGCTCAGGAGAGAGATTAGGGATGAATTGTAGATTTTTAAGTCACCTGCAGAGAGATGATAACTGAAGCTATGGTAGCTGATGAAGTTACCAAGAAGGAGATTATGGAGAAAGAAGAGAAGAGGGCCCAGGACAGAGCCTTGGCAAGTCCATGTGTAATGACTCCACTGTCATCAGATGCTGTTGACCACCCTTTCTTACTGGATAGTCTTGCTTTTCTAGGTTTTGTGACACTATTCTCTCCTGGTACTCCTACTGCCTTCTCAGTCTCCTCTGCTAGCTTATCATCTACATCATGCCCAAGTGTTCCCCAAGGGTCTATCCTGGGCTCTCTTTTCTTCTCCTTCTATATTCTCTGTCCCAGTAATTACATCAGCTTCCATGGGTTCAACTAGCATCTCTATGCAAATGTCCCCAGATCTGCATATCCATCCAGCCCGTCTTTCTCCTGAGCTTCCAGCCCTATATCACCATTTGCCTCTTTGCTATTTCAAACTGGATGTCCTGAAGATATCTTAAACTCAACATGTTTAAAATTAAACTTATCTTTTCCCTTAAACCCTTACCTCTTCCAAACTTTCCTATTTCTGAAGGAACTATCATCTTTTAAGTGTATTAGACTTATAATCTTAGCATTACCCTCAAGTTGCTCTCTCTCTCTCACTTCACATATCCAGTCAGTTGCCAAATTCTGCTGTTTCTATCTTCACAACATCTGTCTCATCCCACCCCTTCTCTCCACTCACACGGTTAGCACTTTAGATCAGGCCCTCATTACTGCTTGCCTAGCTTATTCGAATCAACAAGCTCCTAATTAGTCTCTCTTCCCCAAGTCTCTCCTCACTTCAATCCATCCTAAATACTGCTGCCAAAGTAATTTTCCTTAGGTGCAGATCTGACCATGTGACTACCCTCTTCAACCAACTTCAGCGAATTTCTACAGTTTGTAGAATAAAATATAAACTTTTCTATCAAGCTTTTAAAACCCTATACAATCTGTTTGGGACCTAAATTTTCTAGTCTTGTTGAATATTACTCCCTCTCTCACCCTCTGTGATCCAACCAAACTTGTCTTTTCTGTTTCTCCCAATACCCTATCTTACATCTCCATGCCTTTGCATTGGCTGTCCCCCATTCCTGGAATGCTTTCTCCATAAATCTACTTCCTAGAGTCTCTCTCTCCCTTTAAGATATACCTCAGATAACATCTGCATTAAGCCTTTCCTGATCCTCCCAACTGCTAGTGCTCTCCCTCACAAACTAGCTTCTATTTAACTCCTTTGTATGTGTATGTACTTATTAACTTTCTATTTGTGAGTATATGTATTTTGTATTTACTTGTTGTATTTCCCCATTCGAATGTGAGTTCATTTTGAGTAGGGATTGTTGCACTCTTTGTCTTTGAATCCAAATCCCCTAGCATACTGCCCTGGCACATAGTAGGTGCCTAATAAATGCTTGCTGACTGATGATGACAAGAGATTGCTATAGAAAGGTGGCCAGAGTTGTTCCATTCTGGGGTCTACTCCAAGTCATACTTTGGTGATTTCTGGTGCCATGGTAGTGACCTGGGGATCATTAAAGCTTTGTTGGCCCAAGTAAAAACCTTGGTAGGTTCTGCTACACTGGAAAGGCTTTTTGTCAGGATGTTCCTTAGGACAGGAGCTGCTGGGGCGGCTAGGTGGCGCAGTGGATAAAGCACTGGCCCTGGATTCAGGAGTACCTGAGTTCAAATACGGCCTCAGACACTTGACACTTACTAGCTGTGTGACCCTGGGCAAGTCACTTAACCCCCATTGCCCTGCAAAAAAAAAAAAAGAAAGAAAGAAAAAAAAAAAAAAGGACAGGAGCTGCTGTTTTCGGACCAGTCAAGCTGAGTATGGGAAGGCATACCAAAAGTAGGTTGGCCATCAGTGATAGATTCTTTGGCCACGGCAATCTATCACAAAAAAGAAGAACCCCAGATAGTCCTCAGGCCTGTGCTCCTGGATGCATGATATGGCAGAAAAGCAGGCAGAAGGAGTGCTAAGAGTCAAACAATTTTTAGATTTCCCCTGTGCATTCATTTATTATAAATGTAGAATTCTTCTCTGACAACTCCTCTATTGATATATTATCACTAGAGGGACTGAACCCTGTCAATATTGACACACTCACTCGAAATGAATCCAGAAGAAGGGATGAAGCGACAGCTAAATGGAAGGGCAACAAGTAGTATCATTCCATGGGATGCTTGGTCATCTCGCCTTGTGGGCCCCAAGAGGGGCATAAGTAAGAAGACCACCATGAAGATAATTGCAACTTCAAGTCGGCATGAACATCTGTTGCACAGGATAGGCAGAGAAATTCTTGGAAGAATCAGACAAAATCCTCTAAACTGAGCCAGCATGTTCCTCTCATCTTGATCGTTCCTATTAAATCAGAGTTGGTTTGGACCTTTTCACTGAAGTCACTGAGTGTATATGTATCTATGTGTAGATAGATGAATGGTAGGTAGATAGGTAGATAGATTGATAAATCAATCGATCCATCCATCATAGATAGATAGATAGATATGGCTTGGTTTGGAGTAGCTTTGCAAGTTCTCCTTTCTTCTTCAGCCTTTGAATAAGATGCAAAATAAGCTTTATTTAGCCCCATGGTGACCTTTTTCTTTAGGCTCATCTAGGTTCCTGCAAGGTGAGATAACCACTGAATGCTGTTCTTTGATGTGTATGATGAATTCATCACTGGGAGTTCCTTTCTTTGCCTCTCCAAAGCAAACCTATTAGCCATCTTCCCATTTAGCTGTAGTTTCCTTATGTCTTCTGGCTTCAGAAGGGACAATTGCAATATGGATATGGTTCACTGCTTCCAGTTCCTCCACTGGTCATGGAGCAAAGATCAAAGAATCAATCAAGAAGCATTTATTAAATATCTGCTGTGTGCCAGGTACTTTCCTGTATCACCCACTGCCTACTATATATGCCAAACTGGATGTCCCATGGGCAACTCAAACTCAGCAGAACAAAACAAAAGCAGAACCCACTATCTTTCTCTCTCCTAATCCTCCCTTCTGCTCAACTTCACTATTACTGTCAAGGGCACTACCATCCTCCAAGTGATTCAAGCTGCCAATGTAGGTGTCATCTTTAACTTCTCCATCTCATTTACCCCACATATCCCAATCTATAGTCTAATCTTGCCATTTCCATCTTCACAATATCCCTCTTTTATGTTCCCTTCTCTTCACTCACACAGCCACTATCCTTGTTCAGGGCCTTATCACCCCTCACTTGGATTTGCCTTTGATGGGTCTCTTCCTCAAGTCTCTCCTCACTCCAATCCACATTCTACTTAGCTGTCAAAAGTCATTTTATTATTCATTTTATATTGAAATAAAGGTGTGACCACGTCATCCCACTATTCAATCAACTTGGATGGCTCCCTAATACCTTTAGGATTAAACACAGATTCCTCTGTTTGGCATTTCAAACCCCTTCCTACGTGTCCAGTGTTATATTTCCTTACCCTCCAAGTACTCTATGATCCAGCCCACTTGTTCCTCACGCAAGAAACTGCATCCCCCAACTCTGTCTTTCTACTGCCTGTCCCCTCCACCATCACCTCCAACTCCTAGCTTCCCCATCTTGCTTTTACAAATACTACCTTTTAGAATGGTCTTTCGCTGTCCTGCCCCTCTGCCCTCACTGCTAATGCCTCCTGCCTGAGATTACTGTCAATTTACAGCTCATGTATCTGGTTGTTTGCACGTTGCCTCCTCCATCATAATGTGAGTTCCACAAGGTCCCAGGCTGTGCTGTTTCTTCTCTACCTTTGTCTCTTCAGCATTGAGCACAGCATCTAGCACATAGTAGGCATCGAATAAATCATTGCTGGCTGCCTAAGGACAAAAATGTAAAAGTTCTAACCCTCAAGGAGCTTATATTCTATTGGAGGAAATAATATTTGGGGACATTATAAAGAGGAAGTGCAGTAGAGTAGAAGAAATGATGGATTTGGAGTCTCGGTACCTGAGTTCAAATCCTGGCTGTCCTATTAAGTTCCTGTGTGACCTTGAGTAAGTAGATTAATTCTTCTGAGTCTCAGTTCCTCATCTGTAAAATGACGGGGGAGGTGGGGCGGCTAGGTGGCGCAGTGGATAAAGCATCGGCCCTGGATTCAGGAGTACCTGAGTTCAAATCTGGCCTCAGACACTTGACACTTACTAGCTGTGTGACCCTGGTCAAGTCACTTAACCCCAATTGCCTCACTAAAAAAAAAAAAATTTAAAAAAAAATGACGGGGGAGGGGAGTGAGGCAGGATAGCCTCCAGGGTCCCTTCCAACTCTAAATATATGGCCCTATGTATACATATAAATATAAACAGAAATATGTCAAGTAAATTCAAGGTAATTTTTGGTGGGGGCACTAGGAGCTAGGAGGATCCAGAAAGCTTTCTTGTAGGAGGCAGTTCTTGAACTGAGCTTGAAAGGAAGCTAAGAATACTAAGAGGCAGAAATGAGAAAGAAGTGCATTCTGGGTATGGGGGATAGCCTATGGATAAAGGAAGAGAGATGGGAGATGAACTGTCAAGTATGAGGAACAACCAAAGACCCAGTTTGACTAGAGAGTAGAATGCTTAAAGAGGAGTAATGTATAATAAATCTGAAAAGATAGATCTAAGCCAGGTTGTGAAGGGCTTTCAATGCCAAATAGAAAAGTTTGTATTTGCCTAGAGGCAATAGGGAGCCATTGGAGCTTCTTGAGCAAGGGAATAACATGATCAAGCTTCTTGGGCCTTAGGAATATCACTCCAGCAACTGCGTGAAGGATAAAGTGGATTTTGGAGACACTAGATTCAGGGAGATCAATTAACAGAGATGATTGCAATAATCCAGGTAAAGGTGATGAGGTCCTGGCCTACAGTGGTGGCTGTGTGAGTTGAGTGTAGGAGAACGATGTGAGAAATGCTATGGAAGTAGAATCAGTAAGCCTTGGCAACTGATTGAAACAGGAGAGTGAGGCAAAGTGAAGATTCAAGGATTCCTCCAAGCTCACAGATCTGAGTGTCTGGATGGCTGGTGGTGGCCTCAGCAGAAACAGAGAAGTACAGAAGGCTGGCTTTCTCACACTGAGAGTCCTAACAGTCTAAAAGTTATGGCGTGATTTGGAACCATGCCCAAAAGGCTATAAAACTGCATACCCTTTGACCCAGTAATACCACTACTAGGTCTGTATCCCAAAGAGATCATAAAAAGGGAAAAGGACCCACACATACAAAAATATTTATAGCTGTTCTCTTTGTGGTGGCAAAGAATTGGAAATTGAGGGGATGCCCATCAATTGGAGAATGGCTGAACAAGTTGTGGTATATGAATGTAATGAAATACTATTGTGTTGTAAGAAACGATGAGCAGGCCGATTTCAGAAAAACCTGGAAAGACTTAAGTGGACTGATGCTGAGTGAAGTGAGCAGAAACAGAAGAACATTATACATAGTAACAGCAACATTGTGCAATGATCAACTGTGAAAGATTTGACTCTTCTCAGCAATATAATGAACCAAGACAATTCCAAATGACTCATGATAGAAAATGCTCTCCACATCCAGAAAAAGAACTATAGAATCTGAATGCAGATTGAAGCGGACTATTTTCATTTTTGTTGGTTTTTTGGGTTGTTTTGTTGTTGTTTTGTTGTTGTTGTTTCTTCTTTCTTGCGTTTTTTCTTTTGTTCTGATTCCTCTCTCACAACATGACTAATATGGAAATATGTCTAACATGACTGTAATGTATATATGGGTTATACATTTTTTATCAGATCGCTTGCTGGCTTTGGGAGGGGGAAGGGAAGAGAGGGAAGGAGAAAAATTTGGAACTCAAAATCTTACAAAAATGAATGTTGAAAACTATCTTTACATGTGATTGGCAAAAATTAAAATAAAATACTATAAAGAAGTTATGGTGTGTTTAACATTCTCTGCCCCCCTCCCCTGCTATTCTACCAGGTCACTGAAGAATCAAAAGGGGCCATAGAGACTCAAAGCCATTTTGTATTTTTCTTTTTTTCCATGGGTAGCCATGGTCCAAGAATTCATTCGTTAGCTCCTTTGCTTCCTTCCCTCTTGTCTTTAGGAACCAATCCAAACTCCTCTGTTTGTCATGGAAAGCCCTTCACAACCTGGCTCCGATCTGCCTTTCCAGGTTTCTTAGCATTCGACAGTCCAGTCAAACTGGCTCTCTTGTTGTTCCTCACACTTGGCAGTTCACTTCATCTGCCGGTTTTGTTCCATTCTGGGTGATGAATCTCACTGGTCCTCAGAGAGCAAACCCAATTGTTTGCTGAGCTAACCCTCTGAAGCTGGCAAAGGCATAGAATTCAGGGGCAGGGGGAGAGCAAGATTGGGGAACAGTGAGGCTTCCCGTTTAAGCTTGAGTGTGAGAGAACACTGGAAAGACTGATTGGAACCGGGTTCTATTTTATTCCTTGGGCAGTGAGGAGCTGCTGATGGTTTTTGAGCAGGAGGGGTCATGTGATTAGTTCTATACATGAGGAATATGACTCTGAGAGTCACATGAAAGATGGGGTGGAGAAGAGAGATACTGCAGGCAGAAGTTTAAGGATGGAAGCTCTATCATAATGGTCCATGTGGGAACTCACTAGGGTCTGAACAGAGATGATAACCATGGGGGCAGAAGGGAAAATATCCAAGTGTGCTTGTGGCACCAGAAATAATAGGATTCAGTAGATGATCGCACATGACCACATTTAGACTGTGAAGTTGTATGTGCTAGAATTGGGGCTAGAGAAAAGAGGGGTTAGCATACCTGAGGAAGCTATGGAGGAAGCTAGCAAGTTTTGGAGACCCAAGGGGATAAGTAGAGACCAGAGAGCAGAACACAAGTACAGGCTGAATAGCAGGTGAGCTAGGGGATCCAGCACGAGTGGATAGTGCTATCCTCAAAATTCAGAAGTTGGGGGCTAAGTCCATGAAGGAAGCAAGGGGTCTAAGGCTAGGGGGTGAAGGTCCCAACAGGGAGAGGCAGGACAACAATCCCAAAGGCAGGTTATAAAACTGGATGATCAAAAACGTTAGAGTTTAAGGGGACTTTAAAGATTATCCAATAACCATCTATATAACAGAACTGACTCCAGCCATCAAATCTTCATTTAACAGATTTTTCTCCTCTCAACAGTTAGAAAGGGACAAGCCCCAAACTACAGAGGTAATATGTAAGAGAGCTGGGATTCAAAAGTACATCCTCTGCCAACAAATGCAGTGTTCTTTCCACCACAGATAAATACACTTTCCGTGAATGATGTAGGTCAAGATAATGAAGTAGCCAATGGAGAAACAGGTTGGTACGAGAGGTCCAGGAAGTGGGCATATCTGCATCAGATAGGAGGCCCCATAGCAGGTTCCAGGGCCCCATACATAGAGACTGAGGAAAAATGGGATTAGAGACCCTTGGAAGGGGAACAGAAGAAGTTGAAAGCTAGCCTCTGGGAGCCCAGTCAGAAAAAAAGGCCAGAAGCTACAGAACTCTGGGAATCAGAGGTTCAAGGAAGGGTGCAAAGTACACTGGACTGGGAACCAGGAGAGCCGAGGCCTAGGCCTGGCCCTATCATAGATTTGCTTACAATGTGACTTTGAGCAGACAACTTGCCCCTTTTGGGCCTCAGTTTCCCCCTCTGAAGGGGAATAGAATCTTCCAAGGAGCTCAGTTAGATGAGATGATCTCTAAGGTTTAACTAGAGGATTTTTAAGCTTCTAGTTCTACCATTCTCTGATGCTTCTTTCCTCCCTCTGCCTAGGGCCACAACTGTTCCCAGAGGACCTGCAAAGACAAGCAGCCAGGTGGGGCTGAAAGCATGTCTACTTGCCAAGGCTAAGAGGCATTCTGAGCAGCTTGGTTTTGTTGTCAACCTGGCTCACTAAGTTTCTCCCCAGATTTCACTTTAGCTCAAGCTTCTGGACTCTGAAGATACCAGATCTTAGCTTTGAAAGGACACCTTTAGATGACACAAAAGGGGGGGAATACCATAAAAGGCATGGCCCTCTTCCCCAGGACATGTCTAAAATCAAATAAAATTTCCTATCTTTCTCCTCAAACCCATTCCCCTTGCTAGCAGCCTGATTTCTGTCAAGAGAGGACTAGCTGGGGCAGCTAGGTGGCAAAGTGGATAGAGCACTGGTCCTGGAGTCAGGAGGACCTGAGTTCAAATCCAGCCTCGGACACTTAACACTTACTAGCTGTGTGACCCTGGGCAAGTCACTTAACCCCAGTTGCCTCACCCCCAAAAAGAGAGCACTAGCCGACTTCTAAACACCCAGGTTTACAACCTTGAACTCAGTCTCAACTCTTTCTTCTCCCTCACCTCCCCCCACACATACCCATAGATAATTAGCTGCCAAGTCTTACTGATTTGCCTTTCTAATTCATCCTCTCTTCGCTTGCCAAAAGAATCTTCCAGAAGCTCATGTCTAACAACATCACTTCCAATGGTCCAATGGCTCCCTATTACCTCTAAAATCAAATACAGGGGCATCTAGGTGTTGCAATGGATAAAGCACCGGCCCTGGAGTCAGAAGGACCTGAGTTCAAATCCAGACACTTGACACTTACTAGCTGTGAAACCCTGGGCAAGTCACTTAACCCTCATTGCCCTGCAAAAAAACCAAATCAAATACAAATGCCTCTGCTTGGTGTTTAAAGCCTCTCAAAATCTGCTTTCAACCAATTTGTCCAGACTGTATTCACATTTCTTCCCTTCTGTATTCTAGCCAGAGTGACCGACTATACAGGACCCTCCATATCCTGTCTCCTTGCCTGGAATGCTCTCCCTCCTCATTCCTACCTCTTAGAATCCCTAGCTTTTTGCAAGGCTCAGCTCATGTCACCTCCTCCATTGACCTCTCCCTTGCCAAGATGCTGGTGCCATCCACTCTGTAAATAGTAATAGTAATGCCTGTAGCACCTACCTCACAGGTAGGGTTTTAGAAGGATTCGTGTATGTTATGTACTCAATAACCATTAATGTGATATGTAAATATCATGTTGGGCTTTTGTTGGGGGAGGGGAAAGGTGTTCAGACCTGTAAATTTAAGCATATGATAGAAATTCTCTCCACCGATGCAAATTAGTGACTTATCTGCCACTTATTGTCAGAGAGCACTGCCTGGGTTCCTGAGTGTTTCAGTTCCTTGTCTAGCTCTGTGTCTTAGGCAGATCCTAAACTTGGGTCTTCCTAATTCCAAGGTCAGACTTCTTTCTATTTATTTACACCATCATTGCTATCATCATCAGAACCACCACCATCATCTCCATCACAGGCACCACCATTATTGCATCAGAGAGGCTGGGGGAGGCAGACATTTCTGAGCAGGGCCTGGGGTCTGCTAAGCCAATATGAAGAAACACACAATTGCTGACCCCAGGGCCCCATGTCTATATGGAAGAAGCTCCTCTGGGGAGTTCAGCCTCAGCAAGAGAGCAGGGAAGTAACCAGTAGTCCCACCATCTTGTGAAAAACACCCCTGAACTATTGCTTGCTGACCTTCAATGAACAACAGGAAGCACCTGTCCAGATGTGGAAAGTAATGCTGGGCAGAGCTGAAACCTGAGCCAAGGCTCCTATCAATGGAAAAGACTTTGGCAGCTAGAAATCTTTCCCCCTCCAAACAGAAACTGCCCTACATCCCAAAGATTTTACATGACCAAATGCCCCTGTTGACTGTACAATGGACAGGCTCTTAGTTGTTTATCTCTCATTTCTGAACCCCAGCAAAGGAAGTAGACAGCGCTCCAAGTCACTCACTGGTTCATTATTTATTATGGAAAACCAAAAGCGAAATTGATTTCCTATGAGATAGCAAAGGCAATCAAGTTTATTCTTGCTGGTTTATTAATGGAAACCAAATTTAAGACTTTTCCCCTTTCCAATCCTCCCTGGTTTGTTCTTCTGACTTCTGTGCTAGATATCCTTGGAGTTCCTAGCTGAGTCATAGCACCACAGCCTTTCTTTTAACTTCTGCAATGACTCCCAATGCCATGCTCAAATACTTTAATGGATTTCTAAACTTGAGATAGATATTCCCTCCAAGGATGTGCAGCATCTTTAGCAGCTCATCCATGCCTGCTCTTCCCCTGCTATTCTTGTTCCATGTTCCCCCTCCCCCCCTCTAGGGGGTCCACCTCATGGGCTAGAGTCATTTCTTGCTTTCTCTTGACACCAGGAGAATACCATGGAGCACATGGGCTATCAACTGGTCCATCTTTTATGTCCATAGATCTTTTTCCTCCCTAATTCCTTGTTCGTAATGCACCACAGCCAGGGTATACCCAACATGTCCTTCCTCTTGCTCCTATCCATAAATGACTATATGGTCAAACAAAAAGACATCAATGAAACCTATTTTTAAAAATAAATTAATTGGAAAAAACCCTTGAGTGCTCTAATCCCAGTTAGCTGTCAGGAGGAAAGGGGTTTGAGAAAGAAATTTTCACTAGCATGAAGGATTGATAGCCAGCTTAATGTATTAAGCTTGCCATGAACATTCCCATTTTGAAAGTGGCAGCTTGTTAAGACATAGGAATAGCTGGCTGATGGCAGGAGAATTTTTTAATTGGGGAGAGAAGAGGATGGCATTGCCAACAGTCCAGTTGGTCTAACTCTGTCTCTTACTAGGGCTTCCTTTTGCTATCTCTGGAGTGAGGAAAATGAATATTTTTCCTTTCCAGTCTAGAATAGAATTCTCAAACACATGGCCTGAGAATCACACATGGCCCACAACACTCCTGAGTGCAGCTCAAACCAGATTCCAATGCAATTGGGAAGAGGTAACAAAAGAAATAAAAATATAATAGAACATGGAGAATATTACATTTTAAAACTAAGTCAATATGTGGCCTTCAAGGATCCTTATGTATAGTTTAGAGGCCCTTCTTTCTATTTGACTTTGACACTACTGGTCTGGAACTTCCATGGGGAACTTGGGGATAGCCAACTCCATTCTTGGAATCCCTGGATTCTAGTTCCATGAATTCTGTAGAAGGCATGTGGAATTAGCCAGCCCCTTCTCCCTCCCCTGAGCAGTTTAGCACTTATGTTTCTTGACCAGCTCAAGAAAAGAAAATAGTGTCTTCCCTAAAGGAAATGTGGAAAGAACACTGTCTTTGGAGTCATATGACCTGAGTTCATAAGCTTGTCTCTATCATACCAAGGTCTCAGTGTGACCCTTCCCTTCCCTAATTCTTAGTTTCCTCCTTTTGAAAATGAGGAGATTGAACTAGATGGTCCCTAAGGTCTCTTCCAGCATAAGAGCTAGGATCCTATAAGAGGTTACTAGCTTGTTCAGGGAGACTTCCCTTCCCTTCAAAGGTCATTATTCCCCATTTGAATAGTGTGCAATATTTGAAGACTGTGAGTGAAAAACAAACATACATACAAACAAAAACAGCCCTAACACAATAACATGATATGCTTCAGGAAGTTTGAAATATTCAGTCTTCTTATTCTTCTTTCTCCTTCTCCTTCTCCTTCTCCTTCTCCTTCTCCTTCTCCTTCTCCTTCTCCTTCTCCTTCTCCTTCTCCTTCTCCTTCTCCTTCTCCTCCTTCTCCTTCTCTTTCTCCTCCTCCTCTTGCTTCCTCTTCTCCTCCTCCTCCTCCTCCTCCTCCTTCTTCCAATATTGTACTGGATCTGGTAGTCAGAGAACTTGCTGGACAGCAAGCACCTTAAACTGAGCCTTTTGGGGAAGTTGAGGGGGGGAATAATGGGGAGGTCCAAAGTCATGTTTGCTGAAGATCTGCTCCAAGTGCTGCAAGCCTTGTTTATATTTTTCATCTGGCTTTTGTTTCTATTTGGGAGGGGGGAGACAAGGATATTTAGAAGACAATTCCAGTCAACCTTGAATCCTGCCTCCAGTCCCGCCAGCTTACTCTGTCTTGCAAATGGTAACTCTTCATTAAAATCTTTGACAGAGGGGCAGCTAGTTGGCGCAGTGGATAGAGCACCAGCCCTGGATTCAGGAGGACCTGAGTTTAAATCCGACCTCAGAGAGTATTAGATCAGTCATGTTAAGGGCTGTGAAGCAGGCTGGGAGATCCTTGACCTTAGAACTGGTGGAGTCTAATGGAAAGAATCAGAAAGACCTAGATTCCAATCCCAGCTCTATCACTTCCCATGTGACCTTGGGCAAGTTACATATGCACCTTTGGTGCAATGGATTACTCAGAACCTTTGGGTGGAGATAAAAAATTTTCTTTTACTAAAAACATAGTCTAACACTGTCAGGTAGAAGCAGTTCTCATGGTGGTTAAAAGCAGTTCAGGAGGACAAAAGCTACTGCAAGGAGATTAAAAGCATTTGGCAAAAAGATGCCCTGGGGGTCTCAGGGGATCCCAGCCATAGTCTCAAAGCTAATTTTACATCCTCTATGCCCCAGAGGATTCACATCTGGGTTCCGGATTAAGCCACCACGGGCAAAGTTAATTCAAAGTGCCCTAAGTCTGCACCACATTTTCTCTGCTCCTAACCGTGTTCAGTGTTCTTATGGGAGTGAAGGGGTTAATTCATGCCTCCCTATCCTATCAGTATCCTTGCCCCAAACTCTAAATCAATGATAAAGAGCTGGAAAAATGAGCTCCTTTTCCTGTGTCATCACTAAGGAACAGGGTGATCTTTGGGTGTCTCTTATTTTTTTTCAGATGACAAAGAGGGAAAAAAAGAGAACTGAACACAAGATTTCAGTAGATCAGCAATAGCATGTGACTAATGACCATTCAGTGGCTCTGGGTTGTTCTAGTTGAACTGAAGTCACAGTAATCATTTTCCTCAAGGTGGGTTCAAAGAAATAGCTTCATACTGACTATTCCTGCCAGTGAAAGGTTGAAAGTAATGGCCAGCCCTCCCACCACTTTCACTAGTCGATGCAAGAATGCTAGATCCCTGATTAGAGGACTGAGGTTCAAGTTGCAGCTCTGACACTTTCACTCTTTCACTTCTCTGAGCCTCAGTTTCCTTAGCTGGAAAATGGGACTAATAATACTTATACTCTCTTCATCACTATGGCATTTTGAGAAAAATGCTTTGTAAAACCCAATGTATTCTAGAAATGGGCATTGTTGTTATTATTATGCCCTTTTTCAGGGCAATGAGGGTTAAGTGACTTGCCCAGGGTCACACAGCTAGTAAGTGTCAAGTGTCTGAAGTCGGATTTGATCTCAGGTCCTCCTGAATCCAGGTACGGTGCTTTATCCACTGCACCACCTAGCTGCCCCCTGGTGTTATTATTATAGTGGTATTGCCCCTTTGAACATGGGGAGGGGCTGTAGAAAGGACTTACTTTCCTGACCCTGGATCCCACTTATCAGGGAAACAGCTGCCTATGAATCTCAAACTCCCTCACTACAGAAAATACCCACAATGCCATCTCAGGGCTCACAAAAGTGCATAGCCAAAGATCTAGGCATAAACAAGAGCTTTGAGGGTGATGGGTAAGTATGGATTTCCGGGGGAAAATACAATCCATTTTATTTGAAAGTCATTATCACAATGAGTCTCCTTGTAGTGCAGGTTAATCTGGTAGGGTCACCTTTCTTTCAGAGAGAGGCAATCAGGTTCCTGTGTGATTTGGGAGTATTGTAGCTTGGGACAATGATATGTATTTGTTTAGAGAAAAATTGCAGGCGACAGGGAGGAAAGACCACGTCCTTAAGTCTGCTTCAATGGCATGTTAGTTTACCACTGATTCCTTCATTCAGTCATTCAATCAACATTTATAGCAGAGTGGAGAAGATAAAGGACTGACCTTGGAGTAAGGAAAGACCTCAGTCCAAGCCTTTTGGTTGAAGAGCTTGTGTGCAAGGTCATATGGTATAGTGGCTAGAGAGTTGGCCTTGGAGTTAGAAAGAGCTGGGTTCAAGTGCCACTTTTGACACATACTGGCTTTGTGACCCTGGGCAAGATAACGTGAACATCTCAGTGCCTTCAGATGACTCTCTAATACTACAAGTTGCCTAAAACCATTGGTAGAGGGAGTTTCTATGCCAGGAATTCCTTAAACTTATTGAATCACTGGTCTGGAATATATATATAACTAAAATAACATTTTAAAATATTTATGCTATGTATTTTTAAAAAAACTTTCAGGCACTGGGTGTGGTTCCCCACACTGATTAAATCTCCAGTGTAGAATACAAATCTATATATAATATTCAAATAAAAATTAAAATATTTATGTTATATATTTTTGTTAAAAAAAAAAAAAAGCTTTGACACACTGGATGCAGTACAGAGCTAAAGAAGACATAGTCCAGGGGCAAGTAGGTGGCGTAGTGGATAGAGCACCAACCCTAGGTTCAGGAGGACCTGAGTTCAAATCTGGATTCAGACAATTTACACTTACTAGCTGTGTGACCCTAGGCAAGTCACTTAACCCCAATTGCCTCACCAAAAAAAAAAAGAAAAATATAAGACATAGTCTGTGCCCTCAGATTATAAGGAGTCTAACATCTAGTAAGGGTAAATAGGTGTGCAGAGATAAATATAGTACAAATGAAGGAAGAGTTCTAGTTGGTACATAAGAGGGAGAGTATCAGAAAAGTCTTCAGAGTTCAGGTGGCATTCGAACTGGGTCTCAATGGTCAGGCAAGATTTTGACAGGTAGAGATGACAAGTAGGCATTTAATGCCTTGGGAACGACATTAGCAAAAGCAAAGATGCAGGAGAGCACAAGAGATACTCAACAGGCCTTGGTAACCAATAGAATGTGTGGAAGACCAAGAACAGGAAATAAGATGGTATAGTGGAAAGCATGCTGGATTTGGAATTAGAAGGCCTTCATTGAAATTCTAGCCCTACCACATACTGGCGGGCTAAACCTAAGGCGAGTCACTTCCTCTTTCTGGGCTTCAGTTTCTTCCTCTGTCAAATAAAGGGGTTGGACTAGCTGCTCTGTGAGGTCCCTCTTAACTCTAACTCTATGATGCCATCCATGATCTGATGATAAGTCAAAGATGGCCATGTGTGTGAATATGGGTGTGTGTGTGTGTGTGTGTGTATGAAAAGAAGTGCCATTGATGAAATCAGGCAAGTCAAGGGTAGGTGTGCATTGGTGGTAACAAATACACATATGTATATATACACATGGATGATATACACAGAATGTGTGAGACACACATTCATACCCACATACACAATACACATGTACACATACCTATGCGCATGCATGCACGCACACATGACATCAACTGCCTGGTGGTGAAGAGTACTTCATACCTCTCCACAGAGAAGTCATGGAATAGAGATGTTAAATGAAGTACATTTCTTCATATATATCCAATGTGTTGATCTGTTTTGTTTCACTGTATTCTTTCTTACAGGGGAGAGTTCTGTGGTAGGGATGAGGTACTGAAAAGTGGCAGGGATGTATTAAAGGTAAAGAAAGAACATCAATAAAATATCTCCCAAAGCCCAAGCAAAACAAACCCTACATTCTGTTTCAGAACTGATGGCAGCTTTTATCCTGAAATGAGGGATAAGAAAGGCCCAACCTAGCAAGAGAGTACGTCCCCAAACGTTGGCCCTCCTGGTCCCCTTTCCTACCCAGAATCACTATCCTAAATTGCAGTTAGATTCTCAGGCTAGCCCACCAAAAAGTCCATTTTACCTGAGGTGAAAGCAGAAATGCAGGACCTTGGACATGAGAAGCAGCATAAGACTAACAAAGAAAAGAGAAAAAACAATAAGGTTGAATAAGAATTTTTCTTTCTCTTGAAAGCTGGCACTTAAGAGTCTCAGGTTTAATTAGACGAAGATGAGAAGGTAGTTGGAAACTTTTGCAAAGATTCTGAAGGGGACTTCTGGGCACTTTCAAGGGCTTTAGAGGTTGATGGTGATGGTTATTACGTCTAATTTCACTTCAGAATTTATGGCTTTCTTTCTCCTTGATACAAGTGGATCACTGGTACTACTCTTATGCTCATCAGCCATGATTAGGGTCATTTTGAGCTCACAAATGGAATGAAAAGTGGCAGAAAGGAGGGGGCGGGAGTGGAGAGCAACATTTCCTTGAGGTATACTGGCCAAAAGTTGGCAGGGAGAGGGAAAGAAGGAAACAAGTGAACTAAGAGCATGTGTGGGTCCACGTGAGGAAGAGATGCATGGTGTCAAATTCACCCCCTATCATGTTATCCCATGGTGACTCTCCAACTCAGTCTCCCACTACTCCCCAGTTTATACCCCAGGCCCCAGGCAGTCCAGTCTCTACACCGTGACCTGCACATATAGGATGCTCATAAGCATCTCTGGCAGGCCTTTGTTTTTATTCCTCCCTCCTGAAATGGTTCATTCCATTTGCCATCCTCTTCTCCAAATCCTACTCCTCTTCCAAGGTCCCGCAGAGAAAGAAACTCTTTCTTGAAGCCTTCCACAATATCTCCAGCCTCTCTCAAATTAGGAATTTTGAATAGGAGCACAGATTCACAGATGGGAAGCTGGCTGAGATCTTAAAGGCAATCTACTCCACCTGAGGCCCAGGGAAATTCGGTGACACGCCCAAGTTCACCCATAAGCTGATAAGGGATTCCAGGGCTATCTAATCCACTCCCCTCAGTTTACAGAGGAGGAAACCGAGGCAAAGAGAAGTTAAATGACTTTGTAAACATCACACAGAGGATCAGATGTCTAGAACTGGAAGGGATCTCAGAGGCCATCTAGTTCCTACCCCCACACACACACACCTCAGCTCCATTTTACAAGGGAGAAAACTGAGGCCTAAAAACGATAAGTGACTTGCTCAGAGGCACACAGGCAGGAAGTAGCATAACTGGGATTTGAACCTAGACCTTGGGATTCTGGATCCAGCACATTTTCACTGTATCATGCTGCCTTTATCAAGCTCTTCCCTTCTCTACTACCCATAACATTCTGCTTTCGAGTTTGCTTAGATTCAGACTTGGACTGTCTATTTGACTTTTGATTAGTGTTTTTGACAATCATTAAATGCCTACTACATGCAAGGACATAATGGATAGAGAACTGGCCTCAGATTTATATAGACCTGGATTCGAATCCTGCCTCTGACACATCCTGGCTGTGTGACCCTGGTCAAATCACCTAACCTCTGTCCTCAAGGAATTTAGATTCTACTGGGTGGATATGAGATGTATACAGATAAAGAAACACAAGGTATAGAGCTGTAGGAGAGAGCCAAACAAAGCAATACACTCTAGGACAATCTGAGGCAGTGGGTAACAGTGCCACATGGGGTAATTAAGGAAGGCTTCTTGGAGAAGCACCTGAGCTGAGTCTTGAAGGACAAGAATGGTTCTAAAAGTGGAATAGTGGGAAATAAGATTAGAAAGTTATGTTGCCACCAGATTGTGCAGAGACTTCAATGTCACTTAGTCATATACTATTTGGTATTCTCTAAAACTATTTTATGTGGGTATTTACATGTCACGTAGACACAGATCCATAGATTTCTATGTTCGGAGGCATACATGGAGTGTGTATGGATCTATGTATGTGTGTACCTTATCTCCACAAAGCAAAGTTAAGCACCTCCAGGGCCAAAGCTGTGTCCCATCCTGGGCCCCACACTAGCCAAGTGTATAGCAGGTGATCCACAAAGACTTGAATTGTTTGCTCCAATGCACTGCCTAGCAGTCTTAAAACGCCTTGGATCTCAGCCTGCAGACCTCCTTTACGTGGCAGAGCCCCTCAGCTGGGTCGGAGCAGGTTTCATTGCTCATGAAGGATGGAGATGGGCCAAGGGTTAGATCACGCAGACCAGACCCATTTTTCCATCTTCCATTCCCTTTGCCAATGGTGCCTAGACCCAGCCTGAAACCCCCGGTGAATGGCATGGAAACAAGAGAGCACACCATGGGAATATCAGTAGAGCTACCACACTTCAGAGAGGGTAAGTACAGCTCAGCAGGGCAACGCAGAGAATTCTGCCACAGCTGTCACTGATGGTGATGGCGCCAACACTAACAAGCAACTCTCCCCAGCATGGGCCCAGGCAATGGCCAGCTACTTGGGGCTTTCCTAATTGTCTCAAACAATGCTGCCATGTGTGCTGGTTGGGCAGGGGGCGTGGTGATCATTTGGGGACACCCCACAGGTCATAAACGAACAGACACCTAATCTAGCAGGGGAACAATGGCTGCAATTAACACAGTGGCGAGGCTAGGCAGGAGCAAGGCTGGAGTCAATGGGAAATCTATCTTTGTATGGCACCTCTCTGAAAGGGCCATGGGCATACTGCAATGCTGCTGGGAGAATTCGCCTGCCACCTCTAGTGCTCTTCCCTCAAAGTGTGAATAAAGGATGATTTTGCTGTTTGTGCACATGGACTCCACCTCTCTATAATCCTAGTTCTTTCACTCCTTTATCAAACCAGCTCAGAGCACACCTGCAGTCCTCTCTCTCCAACCAGCTGGGAGCATTTCTTTGCATGTACCTACAGGCCCAGGTCCACCCACCTCAAATCATTAGATCTTACCCTGTTTTGGTTGGGCACCGGTTGTATAAAGAACAAGGTGTGGGGCTGTTAAGTATGCAGGCAGAGCTACTCATAGGGTTGTCCTGGTGGAAGCCAGTTTGATCAGGGGATTCAATCTAGAAGGGAGAACTGGGACTGGACCACCATTGCCATCCTCATCTTTGTCATCATTGCAGCTGACATTTTGATAGCGCTTTAAGAATGATAAAGTGCTTTATTTACTACCCAGGAACCCTGTAAGGTGGGGTTTATTATCCCATTGTACAGACAAGGGGCTTAGCTGGGGTGACCTCGATCTTGAGAGGTAGAATTGTAGACTTGGAGTCAGGAAGACAAGGAATCAAATCATACCTCAGATGCTTATTAGCTATATGAGCCTGGATAAGTCATGTAACCTCTGTGTGCCTCAGTTTCCTCATCTGAAAAATGAGTGGGTTTGACTTCAAGGCCTCTAATAACCCTTCCAGCTTTATATCTATGATCCTATCATGTGCCTGGCTGCCAAGCAAAGGGTACATAGAGCCTTATCGAGCGTGTTCCTGGCCATCAGAGTCATCATCCTCTGGGAAACAGGCACCTCCTGGGACAGAAACAGAGGTCCGAGATATTAAACTACTGATATTCCTTCCTCCAGCAGGAAAGAAGCACAGAGTTAGAAGGAACCCCAGCAGCCATCTAGGCCAACCTGCACCTCAACAGGAGGTTCTACTACCACACAGTCATCCAGCCTTTACTCAAAGACCTCCTATAAGTATGATTTGACTTGGAGACCGCTCTCATTGTTAGAGAACTTTTCTTTACATCAAGCCCAGATTTGCCTTTGGCATCTTTTACCCATTGTTCCTAGTTCTACTCTCTGGGGCCAAGCAGAACAAGCCTAATGCTACTTTTCAAATACCTGAAGACAATTATTACATTTTCCCCTAAGCAATTTCTTTTCCAAAATCACTGTCCCCAATTCCTTCACCCAATCCTCACATAGCATGGACTCAAGGACCTTTCCCATTCAGGTTGCCCTCTCTGGATGCTCTCCAATTTATCAATGTCCTTTCTAAAATGTGGAGCCCAGGACTAAACACAGTACTCCAGATATGATATGACTAGGGCAGAGTGCATGGGGACTATCACCTCCCTATTCCCAGAGGCTCTTCCCCTCTTGGTGCAGCCCACAATTGCATTAGGTGTTTTGGCTGCCACATTCCACTGCTGACTTGTGTTGAGCTTGCTACTAAAACCTCTAGATCTTTGTTCAGACAGGATACTATTTCACTGAGCCTTCCTCATCTTATACTGGTTATGTTGATTTTTTGAACCCAAATACAAGACTTCACATTTATCCTTATTAAATTTCACCTTAGTAGATTCAGCCCGATGTTCTAGCCTGTCAAGGTCTTCTGGGGTTCTGATTCTATCAAACAGTGTCTTAGCTCTCCTTCCCCATTTTGCATCATCTGCAAATTTGATAAACTTGCCATCTAGCACCTAGATGGGTGGAGCAGCTAGATGATACAGAGGACAGAGCACTGGGCCTAGAGTCAGGAAGACCTGTGTTCAATCTGGCCTCAGATACTTAGTGGCTGTGTAACCCCCGGGCAAGTCACTTAACCTCTTTGCCTCAGTTTCCTTATCTGTAAAATTGAAATAGCAACAGCACCTACCTCCTAAGGTTGTTGTGAGGATCAAATGAAATAATAATTGTAAAAGCATTTAGCACAGTGCCCTATACATAGGTAAATGCTATAGAAGTGTTAGGGATGATGGTGGTGGTGGTGATGATGAAGATGAAGAAGAAGAAGAAGAACTGGGCCTTTATTTAAGACTGAAAATCTTTCAGAGCAAGTAAGCACTATCTTAGGAGCAGTCTCATATTAGGGTTCTGCCCATCAGTGACCTTGTCTTCCTTTGCCTGACCTCCTGGTTTCCTCTACCAGACCTCATTGCTCCTTGCCATCTGAATTGACTTCCTGGTTTAGTTATATATACCCGAACAATTTCATACCAGAAATGATTGGTCATTCTCCCCGTCATCATCACCAGAACAGCTGGCATTATATAGGACAGTATGGGATTGTGGGTAGAGAGCTGGACCTAGGTTGACTCCTGCCTCACTTACTTGCCCAGATCTGTAAAGTCACTTCATTGCTCTCCACCTCAGTTTTCTCTTCTGTAAATGGAGGTAATAATAGTGCTCACCTCACAGAGCTGTTGTGAAGAGCAAATCAGCTCATCTATGTGAAATGCTTTGAAAGCCTTATTGCACTATGGAAACATTAGCTGTTGCCCAAGATGTCCCAAAAGTCTTAGTACTGAGACTTTTGGGACACCTGACAAAGGGGCTCTGCATTTTGCAAGGAGATTAAGATCCTTTATGTCCTTTGACCTCCACAGCAACCCTGTGAGATATGTACTTTGCAGACTTTGAAGTGTGATAGAAAGGAGCATACTTTTCTGAAAAGTATAAAACACAAAGGCTATTATCCCTATTTTACAGATGGGAAAAAAACCTAAGGCTCAGAGAGGCAAATCATAATACTACCTGATATTCATACAACACTTTAACATTTGCAAAGCACCTCCCACTATCTCATTTTGGTTTTTTTTCGGGGCAATGAGGGTTAAGGGACTTGCCTAGGGTCACACAGCTAGTGTCAAGTGTCTGAGGCTGGATTTGAACTCAGGTCCTCCTGAATCCAGGGCTGGTGCTTTATCCACTGTAGCACCACCTAGCTTCCCCCCCACTATCTCATTTGATCCTTGCAGACAACCCTGGGGGGGATGTATAAAAGGCATTGTTATTTCAATTTTAAGGAGGAGGAAACTGTGACTCCAATTCAATGGTTCACCCAGGATCACAAAAATAGCTGGCAAGTGTCAGAGGCAAGATTGGAAGTCAAGTCCATCACTCTTCCCACTACACTTGTAATTCCATAACAATGAGGAAAGTCCACAGGGCTCCTGAATATTGGATTGGGAGCTATATCATGTGCCCTTCCACAGCTGCATTCACGTCTGCGTGAGTAAAAGTGCCACAGAAGACAGTGACCCACTTTCCTTTATGTGTGTTCTGGTCAGTTGTTAAGCTCTTCTATTCAGCACTAGCTATTTGAGCATGCTAGGAACAGGGAGCTAATATGAAACCAGTTGGGAGTGCATTGAATGCACCTCACTCCCTTCTTTGTACAGGTGGAACAGAGAACATTCTATTGGGTTCAGTTGACATGTGCCTCACTTTGGTGGAACTGTGTCTTATTTCTCTTTCTCTCTCTCTCTCTCTCTCTCTCTCTCTCTCTCTCTCTCTCTCTCTCTCTCTCTCTCTCTCTTTCTCTTTTAAATTCATTGTTACCAGAAACAGCTAGCTGGGGTGGGGGCCAGGGAGCAGGGAGGAGTCTATTTAGAAAGAATAGTCGAGTTAAAAACAAAAGAGAGAGGCAACTAGGTGGTGCAGTGGATAGAACACTGGCCCTGGATTCAGGAGGACCTGAGTTCAAATCCGACCTCAGACACTTGACACTTACTAGCTGTGTGACCCTGGGCAAGTCACTTAACCCCAATTGCCTCACCAAAAAAAGAGAGAGAGCAATAGAAATGTTTAAAATATCACTTCACCCTGTCTGCCTCAGTTTCCTCATCTGTAAAATGGACTGGAGAAGGAAATGGCAAACCACCCCAGCATCTCTGCCAAGAAAAGCCCAAATGGGGTCAGGAAGAGCTAGATAGGACTGAAACGACAATGCACACTTCCTGACTAGGTCCAGCACTCCAACCATTGTGCCACCAGCTACATATGAGTATGTTTAAAAAATTAAAAGAAAGTATAACAACCTAGAAGTCAAGAGACTGCGTCTGAGTACCATCTCTGTGCTTTCCTAGATGTGTGACATCAGGCCAATACTTTCTCCTTTCTGGACCTTAGTTCCCTCTGCCAAATGAGGAGATTGTATGATCTCCATGGCCCCTTCTAGCTCCAATATTGTGATCTGGGTTCACTACAATTCTCTGATCCAGGCTTTCCCCTTTAGTCCTGCTGGCTTTCTGCCCACTGACCACCTGTTTCCCTTCATCTCAATTGCAGTCCCCACTCCCACAGCAACTCCACGAAGCTAAACTACCTTCTTTCTGCCTCTTCAACTCTGGCCCTTTGGTGAAAGCCCAGCTTAAGTATGCCTTCTTCCACAGAACCTGGCCTGATTGATGATCTGCCAGCTCGCATTGATCTTTGCTTTCTCTGTATTCCTGAGCCACACACATGAGCACTTAATTTTATATTTTCTTATATTGTTCTCAAATTGTCTTCTACTTGCTGCTAGTGTCACTCACCTGGAGTGGAAGTTACTGAAGGGGGCACTCTACCCGGTTCTTCTTTTGCAGCCCCACTCCCAGTACCTAGAACAATAGTAGCTGCTTAATAAATACTGAAAAAAAGCTATCATTTTATTGGTCTGGATTCTCTCTACTTATGCTGATCATGTCCCCTCTGAGATCTGGGAGAAGGACCATGGAATTTGTTTTGGCCAAAAACCATTCCATCCCCTTTGTCCAATATGGGGATAGACCTTTTCACACTCAGGTAGGCTGGTCCTTGGACGATGGAGGTGCATTCCATCGCTGGGTCAAGAGATAAGGGCATACTAGCTGTGTGACCCTGGGCAAGTCACTTAACCCCAATTGCCTCACCAAAAAAAAAAAAGAGAGATAAGGGCAACCTCCACACTAAAGGCTCATAGATTTAGAGCAGGAAGGGCCCTTGGAAGTCATTACATTTAAATTTATTTTATGTAGGAGCAAAGGAAGACCCAGAGCTATTAAGTGACTTGCCTAGGTCACAAAATTCTTAAGTATTTGAGGAAGCATTTGAATCCATGGTTTACTAAATCCAAGCTCAGTATTCTAGGCACTACACCATGCTGCCTTGCTAAAAATGCTAGATTTGATTGGAAGCTTATTAAATAATAATCAAAAGGCAGAGAGGCATTGGAGTATGGTAGAGAGAGGCCCGGCCTTGGAGCAAGACCAGGGTTCAGGTCTTGTCTCTGACATGTAATAATTTCTACATCTTAGTGCTTTAAAGCTTGCAAAATACTCATCCCCTCTGTGAAGTAGGGCAAGTACTATTATGCCCATTTTACAAATGAGGGAATGAGGCACAAAGAGATTCTATGACTTACCCGGGACCCTATAGCCAATAAATACCAGAGATAGTCATTGAACCTAGGTTTCTCCTGAGTCCCAGGCCAGGACAGCTGGATCAATGGATGGTGGCTCACCTAATGTATATCAGGCCATATAAATCAATCATGGGCACAGTTTAGAAACAATCTTGACAAAAGCCTGTGTTTAGCATTGATTGCAAAAAGAAACATAGAGACATCGAATACTCAATTTGAGAGGAGTCTTAAAAAGTTATGGGGGGGGCAGCTAGGTGGCACAGTGGATAGAGCACCGGCCCTGGAGTCAGGAGGACCTGAGTTCAAATCCGGCCTCAGACACTTAACACTTACTAGCTGTGTGACCCTAGGCAAGTCACTTAACCCCAATTGCCTCACTAAAAAAAAAAAAAGTTATGGGGGGCAGCTAGGTGGTGCTGTGGATAAAACACTGGCCCTGGAATCAGGAGGACCTGAGTTCAAACACCACCTTAGACAATTGACACTTACTAGCTGTGTAACCCTGGGCAAGTCACTTAACCCTCATTGCCCTGCAAAAAAAAAAAACAACAAACCAAAAACAAGCAAATAAATGAAAGTTATGTAATGCAAGGCCCTCATGTTGCAGGGGAGGCAACTGAGGTCAAAGAAGGAAAGTGACTTGCACAAGATCACACAGATCCAAAAAATGACCCCAGGTCTTCTGGCAGCTAGTCCAATGCTCTTTCTACCTCTCCAAAGAAATGAATACAATATGAATACACGTGCCTCTGCAATGTGAATTAGAGGGACTGGGTAAGACACCAATGCCCTAAGTATTATCTCTACCTCTGCCTGACATTCCACCTATTATGATCAAGCGGAGCCTTCACTACTTAATCCTCTTACAAAATCAAGGAATCAATCAATAAATAAACATTCATTAATCACTTGTTATGTACAAGGCATTGTGTTAGGCCCTGGCAATATAAAGACAAAATTAAACAGTCCCTGGTCTCAAGAATCTTGTGATCCATTGGTAGAAATAATATATATAGATAGGGGAGGGGAAGGAAATAAGCATTTATATAGCATCTACCTTGTTCCAGGCATAATGTTAAGTGCCTTTATGAATATTCTCTCATTTGACCCTCCCAACAAGCCTGGAAGGTAGGTACTATTATTAGTCTCATTTTACAGATGGGGAAACTGAGGCAAACAGAAGGTTTTTTTTTTTAAGTGACTTGCCCAGGGTCACACAGCTAGTAAGTATCTGAGGCTGAATTTGAGCTCAGGTCTTCCTAACTCTTGGACAGCTAGGTGGTACAGTGGATAAAGTGTCAGGCCTGCAGTCAGGAAGAGTCATCTTCTTGAGTTCAAATCTGGCCTCAGACACTTACCAGCTGTGTGACCCTGGGCAAGTCACTTATCCCTGTTTGCCTGAGTTTCCATATCTGTAAAATGAGCTGGAGAAGGAAATGGTAAACCACCCTAGTATCTCTGCCAAGAAAACCCCAAATGGGGCCACTGAGAGTTGGACACAACTGAAACAACACACACACACACACACACACACACACTTCCCAACTCTAGGTCCAGCACTATAACCACTGTGCCACCATCCACATATAAGTATGTATAAAATAAGGACAAGATAATTTGGAAGGGGTGAAGAGGCAGCGAGTACTAAAAATATCAAGAAAGACCATAAAATGGCATTTAAGCTAAACTCTGAAGTGAAATAAGGACTCTAAGAGGCAGAGGTAAGGAGGGTGTGTATTCCAAGCATGGGAGACCTACTGTGCGAAAGCATGGAGATTAGGAGATGGAGTACCACAGGTGAGGAACAGCAAAAAGGTCTGTTTGGCTTCACCCTAGAAGAGTAATGTGTAATGAGGCTGAAAAGGGAGATCGGACCAAGTTGTGATGAGTTTGAAATGCCTTCCAAAAGGAATTTCTATTTGATCTGATAGTTAATATTATCCTTGTATTTTGAGTGGTTGGAGTGATGTGGTCAGGTCTGTGCTTTATGAGTTAGTACTTTGGCAGCTGTGTGAAGGATGGATTGGAATGGAGAGACACTTGAAGACACTGGAGGCTCCTTCAAGACACTGTTCCTTTCCATTTCCACTCTTCACTTTTCACCTAGACTACTATAAAAGTCTCCTAAATCCTTGCTTCCTGCCTGTCTATCCTTAAGTACCACTGCCAGCTTACTCCTCCTAATCTTTAATTCTGCTCGTGTCACTCCCTTGCTCACAAGTCCTCAATGTCTCTCCTTTGTTGCCAAATGAAGCCCAGACTCTATAGTTCAGTATTCAAAGCCCTCCCCAATTGGCCTCCAACTTTCATTTCCAGTTTGACTTTATGCTATTCTCTATTGAATAGCAAACTCCAGCCAAACCAGAGTCCCTAATCTATATTAAAAAACAACTTGCCCTCTCGGTGCCTTTATTCAAGTCATTCCCTATACTTCTCCCCCCTCGTTGCTTGTTGGACTGTCTCTCAGCTCCTTCAGCTTCAGTGGATTGGAGATCTCATTAATGGAGGGGTTAAATCCTTTGGTGTGGATAACGTCCAGCTCATCATCCTTCATGGTTCTTGCCCTTTTTCTTACTCATGTCCTTGACAGTGATTTCACCCAATATGCTTGAGTTCTTCACCTGGGTCTCCTTACATTTTATACAGACCAGTGAAGCATCTGGACTGTTCATCTGCCATCTTTTACTCTCACTACATGATGGGTCCATATATTTCCTCATGGGTATCCCTCATACCTCTTCTTGTATATAAGGCATCAGTGTAAACATCAAAGATTTAGGCCCGCCATGCATCTCTCCATTGTCATGTGGGTCACAGGCAATGTTGATTCTTCCATGATTGGGGTATTTCAGGATTTCTAACCACAAAGCAGAGAGCTCACTTAACAGTGGAGTGAGCTCTGGGACAGAGGTCTATAAGCACCCAACCTCAGGATTCTGCTTACCAAAGCTTTGACCATCAGGCAAGACCGAAGACTTACCATATACCCTCCTGACACTGTATATACCATGTAACATGACCTCCTGGTTTCTATCTCTTGCTCAGGGATTGATAATTAAATCTACATGACTCTCACTGCTGCAAAGGGCACACCACTCTACTGCCATATGGGTCAACTAAAAATTTTAATGTTTTCTGAATAGTAGGTGCCTAGGCCAAAGATCCCTTCACTGATTGCCACTCCATATTCCTTCATACCCATCTATGTCATCCCCATCCCTTCTGTGGTCTATCCCATTCTGCCCTTCTGTTGTGCCCATGGAACCCCTGTTCTATTGTTAACAAATTACCCTTCATATTAGACTTATGGCCCCAAATAATAGATGTATATGTACAAATATAATATATATGCAAATATATTTTACTGTTATGCTTTGTACTTTGATGAATACATGCTTTCTCATTCCAATGGAATGAATTGCTGGGTGGGGAAAATTGGTTGTAAACTATTCCAGTTTTTTTAAAATTAATAATTGACTGTAAAACATTTTTGCCCAGGTGGTTAGGTATAAAAATTCACAAGTAGTTTCAAGAAATAAAGATGAAAATCTCAATCATTATGGAGAGTAGGGAAAATTATGAAGTACCTTGCATTGGGTATGAAATGTTTGTATTTCTGTCACAGTTGAGCGACTGTTAGCTGTGTTCCAAGTGTAGGCTGAGCTACTTCCTGGAGGAGAAGGTGAAGGAATAAAAGAATAGTTTTCCACAGAACAGGTTGTTAAGGAAGATGAAAAATTTCAAAAGGAAATAGAAATAAGGTTTTAATGGTGAAGGCGGGGGGGGGGGCGGGGAATCTGAGGTGCAGGAGGAGAGATTTGACCTTTGTCAGGATAGTAGAGAATGGAAGAGTGTTACCAAAGGAGAAAGAAAAAGAGCAACTCTAAAATTAGAGATTAAAATCAAGTTGGAGGTGCTTCCTAAAGAGGAGGGAGCCGGATGTTCTGTGCTGAAAGAAGCTGCTTGTCCTCCCAAGAATGATATAGCAGAGCCACAGAAACTACCAGCTTTAAGATCATGGTCCGGTAAGGGGTAGAATAAGGGAAAAGGAGAAGTTCTTGGTACTGAGACAGCTATTTGTCAACCTGATGACAACAACTGAGAAGTGTCTTGTCTTCCTGGGGGACATATCAAAGACATGAGTGAGAACCTCCCAAGATTTATTACAACATATGACACCTACTCACTTCTGGTGATTCATGTGGATACAAATGGCACTTCTACAAGTAACCTAAAAAGTATTGCCAATGATCATCAAGTCTTGGGCATGAAACTGAATATCATAAAGGTACAGGTTGTGTTTTCTTCACTTTTGCCCATAGAAGGCAAGGGAGAAGAGAAAAATTCGGGAAATGAACAGCTGGCTAAGAAGGTGGTGTCTGAGAATGGGATTTACATTTCTGGATCATGGCTTACAATATAAGATAGGTTGCTGTCCAGATATGGAGTAAACCTAATAAAGATTGGTGGAAAATGTTGTCGGGTATCCTTCAAATGTAATCACAAGGGCTTAAAATAATAAAGGGGAGGTGGAAGATTGTCTGTGTATATCCCCCAAGCTAGATATAGAGAGTAGCCACAAAGAAGGAGGGATAATAGCTTTGAAGCTAACAAACTCACAGAAGTCAAAATCCAAGATAAAAAAGACAATGGCAAAACCCACAGCCTCAAGTATTTATGTGAAATGCCCAAAGTTGAAGCAACAAAAAAGAGCAACTGCTGGTCCTAAGGCAAGGGGACAAATTTGACCTCATAGTTATCTCTGAGATTTGGTGGCATAAAACCCATGAGTGGACTATGGCTCTGAATAGGCATACAGTATTTAAAAGAAACATGAGAAGTAAAAAGGGGCAGCATTATATTTAGTACTTATGACGACATCAAGGAACCGAGGGGAGAAGCATGATGGCAAATTTTTTAGTAACACGCAAAGAAGAGAAAAACAGAAATGATTTTGTCATTGGAGTATACTGCAGACCACTTAAGCAGAAAAAGGAAGTAGCTAAGGAATTTGGGAAAGAGATAGCAAGCATGGCACAGAGTCACGGAAGAATGATGGGGGACTTCAGTTGTCCAGACAGCCTCCCATCTTTCGCTCTCTCTCTCTCTCTCTCTCTCTCTCTCTCTCTCTCTCTCTCTCTCTCTCTCTCTCTCTCTCTCTCTCTTTCTCTCTCTCTCAACCCTCTCTCTCTCTCCCAAAAGCCTAAAAGCTAATAGCTTCTTGACTTGCTTTAGGGGAAATCTCATAAAAGGAACAATAAATAGGATCCTATAGAGTAAAATGCTTCAGGGGAAGTATCAATTCCCTTTTAGTAATTTTTGTTCTTTCATTTCCATTCTCCTTTTCAGGGAAACCAGAAACAAAATAAGACCTGAGAAGCTCTGCCCTCTATCTGGTGTTAGTTATCATCACCACCACCACCCCCATTTTAGCAATCCTGGCAAAAATGGAAATGAGGCTAGGTTGGCATGGCCTGTTCTTGAGGAAACCATGCAGTGTTGGTTCTTTGTAATCACCTCTTCCCTTTCTAGATATTTTCTAACCACCTCTTTAATGATCTGTTCTAGGATTGTCCCAATAATTGAAGGCAAGCTTACTGGGTTAACAGGTTTAAGCCTGTTCTCTTTCGTTTTTAGAAAATCAAGACATTTGCCCTTCTCTAATCTTGTACTTCTGTTTTCTGTGATTTTTCAAATATCATGGATATTTTCTCAGCAATCACATTCTTCTTTCACACACAGTTCTTTTAGATGTAGTTTATCTGATCCAGGTGATTTGATCTCATCAAGGGTAGCTAGGTCATGACAGACTAATTTGGGGTCATTGGGGGGGTCAGGATTATTAAAATAGTAGATAGAAAAAAGTGTAGGAGGCTTAAATACCAACTTGTATTTCCTATACAATAATACAAATTGCAACGGTTAAAAAAATAGTAGATGGGAAGACTGGTTACTTATATTTTAGTAAATCTTTTCATAAAGGACTTCATACTATTCTCGTGGAGAAGCTGGAGAGAGATGAATTAGATGAAAAGACATCAAGTGGATTAAGAACTGATTGGGTGGGAAGACTTGTTTGTGGTTCACTATTGAAATTGCATGTCTACCTTGAAGTACCTAGATATGTTCTTGGCCCTGTACTGTTCAACATTTTTATCTGTAACTTGGATAAAATTATAGAAAGTACATTTATCAAATTTACAGATAACACAAAGCTTGGAAGGGAAACTAATATACTGGATGACAGGCTAGAGAATTAGGCTGAATCTAACAAGATATAATTCAATAGGGATCAATAGGAAGTCTTGTGCTTGGGTACAAAAAAAAATCAACTTCATAAGTAAAAGATGGGTGAAGGCATGCATAGATAGCAGTTCTCCAAAAGATCTATAGATTTCAGAAGACTCAGGGAGGACATGATAGCTGTTTTCAAGCTTGAAGGGCTGTCAAGCATGAGAGACTAGATTTGTTTTGTTTGGCTCAGAGGGCAGAACTAGGAGTGATAAGTTGAAGTCATAAAGCAATGAATTTAGGCTCAATTTGAAGAAAAGTTTCCTAGCATTTAGAGTTGTTCAAAAGACAAATTGGTTATCTCAAGATGTGATCGGTTCCCCCCACTGGAAGTCTTCAAGTAGAGGCTGGACAACTCCTTGTCGGATATATTGCAGTGGAGGTTCCTTTCATGCATGGGTGGACCAGATGGTCACTGAGGTCTCTTCGAACTCTCTAATTCTGGATTTCTAGGAGTCTAAGCTCCTTGACATCAGAAACAATTTCCTTTTTGTTTCTGGACCCACAGCATAGTGCCTGACACATAGCAGGAGCTTAGTAAATTGGAAATGTTTGTGGGTTTTTTCTTACATATATTAAATTGTCTTATCCAATTTATTATAAAACTAATATAATAACATCCAATTTCGCTAAAGGTCAGACTTCCAACCTCCACCCTCCAGAACACTGTTTTCATCCTAGAAGTTAAAAAAAAGACATCTGAGACTGATCCATAAACAGGAACACCTGGAGAATCTCCCCAACAATAGGGGATCTTTCTTCTACTTAGATATCGGGCAAGACATTCCTCATCACTCTAGTAAACAGCTTTGGTCATAGTCTATCTGTTTTAATTCCTAACTTGATGTCATTTAAGAGATTTTTTTTTATTTTATTTTTGCTGGGCAATGAGGGTTAAGTGACTTGCCCAGGGTCACACAGCTAGTAAGTGTAAAGTGTTTGAGGCCAGATTTGAACCCAGGTACTCCTGAATCCAGGGTCAGTGCTTTACCACTGCGCCATCTAGCTGCCCCATTTAATAGATTATTAAGTAAAATTATCTCTGTGATTGAATCTTTCATTTTTATAAGCTCTGGGGATCCTTATCCCAACTTCTACTCCCACTGATGAGGCAGGACCCCCAGAGTGAAGCTAGCTAGGTACATCCTCCTGTCAGGGTTCTTAAGGCACTCCTGAGGTATTGGGGTAATTCTTCCCTAAGGTCATTGGCTCAAGCCCACATTCTAATGTGTTTTACCCAACGTTAAATGCCTGTGATTAGGCCTCAACTTCATTTAGCCAACTAACGTCAATTAGTTTTTACAAAGGGATCTTTATTGAGAAGATATAGCAAAAACAGAAATACAAACATTTTCTCCCAATACCTGTGAGCACACTCCTCCATATACCATATCAGTAGAAGCAACCACACGCATAGAGCACTGAGGCTGTAGTCAGGAAAACCTGAGTTCAAATTTGATCTCAGACACAACCACGGGACCCTGGGAAAACCACGTAATCTCTGCCTCAGTTTCCTCAACTGTAAACTGTAAAATAACAGCACCTACCTCACAGGGTTGTTGTAAGGATCAAATGAAATAACTGAAAAGCATTTAGCATAGTGTCTGGTAGACAGTAAGAGCTATATAACTGCTTATTCCCTTTCTTCCCCCTGCCTCCCAGTTCCTGTGAAAAGTAGGTTCAAACTTAAAGCAATTTCTACAAGGTCTTTGCCCCCACAAAATGAGGCAAAGTTCTGAATGTGGCAGAGGTGATGGGTGTATCCCTCTCTGTCTCATAGGACCTGACATCTTGGCTTCAGGGTCAATCCACTCCTAGGCTCCTTTCTAATCCCTCCTTGGGCTGTTGTAGTAGATCACAAACTCTGGTCTGGACTCTGACTCCAGTACCCATGGTGACTCACTCTCCTGACCTTTCAAAGCTCACAGTCTGGTTCTCCTTTAACTAAGGGCAAGAAAGAATAGACACAACAGAGGCCAGAAAGAACATGGCCATGAACTGACGGGGCACATGGCAGCAGTCTGACTGGGCAGATAAAGGGTTGAGGCCTCTCTTCCCGCTGAGAGGCTCACAGCTTTCCTTGCCTTCCACATTCAAGTATGTCTAGGAAATATAGAGAGCTGAATCATCCACTTAGGCCCTTTTGAAAGCACATTCAGTCTCAGCTCAAAAAGCTCCTCTTCCTCATGTGGTAAGCAAAGAGGGAACAATATCTGTGCATGTTCTGAATTGGGAAGTAGAGCCTTCTCTCTTTTGTTATCAGGAATTTCATCTCTTCCACTTGACAACAGGCAGAGTATGCCAGGCACATTCTGAAAATGGGGCTCCCATGGACTCCGTCTTTTTGCTCATCTGTCCTGGGACTGTGCAGGATTTAAACATATGCATAGAAGAGACTTGGTTTCGAGGTAGCCTTTAATGCCACATTTTGATCTGTTCCAATATTAAGCAACAGCCATTGGGATCTTCTATTGTTATACCTCTTGGCCAGTTTGTGTGATTGAAGATATGTAGAAAATTCTCTGATAAATGTTATTTATTCCCTGTTCATATTTTCAGCAAGGATCCTTTCAGTGCAAGCATAGACCATTCTCAAAGATTTTTTAGAAATGAGAAAATAGGTGTGTGTGTCAGGAGTTGCTGATGTCTTCTTGGTTGTCTTTTCCAGATAATAGCACCACCTGTGATCTTTGACATCCTTTTAGAATCTTTTCCTCATAGAAGGCCCTTAAAATTGTGTCACCTCTAGTATGGATTTCATCTGTATGGATTTCATTGCATCCAGGTTTTCTTATTTACATGACCTTCTTAAGTGCCACTGTCACTTTCTTATATAAAGCATCAGGCACTGCAGTGGTTGAATCCACTTTTGTCATCATTGAGAATGAATTGCCACAGAGATGTTGGGATATCTGTTCCATTTAAAGTCTACTTGTTGCCTCTTGCCAGTTTAGTCTAAAAGTATTCCTTGCATGATCTGGATTACACAGGTGTCACATCAACATCTTTGCTCATCCATCAAGTGCTCTTTACTTTGTGAGAAGACCTTATTTATAATTTCCCAATCTCTTCCTCCCTCCAAGAGACCATTCTACCACATGAGGCTCTATGAAAAATACAAGATACTCTGCAAGGTCACTGTCTTAGGGTTAACTCTGGGAGAAAGATCAGAAAGTCAGGGTGAAGGACTGAGACACCAGCAAAACTGATTCTAACTGCAACCACTTAGAGACTACAACCATGATTGTATCTGAACCAGGGCTGTAACTGAGTGAATAACTTGGACCTGAGCAGTGACCTGGATAATTCTATGTACCTGCCCTCATCAGCAGGGGTTTCCCCATCTGTTGATATTGAGCTCAGACTCATTCTCTGAGAGTTGAATAGATTGAGGAACTGGTGGGTTAGGGTCATTGAGAGACAAGACATGTTGAAGTGGCCTCAAATAAGTATGGGAGTTGGGGTAGAGTGGGAGGCTGTAAGCCAGCTTATATCTTCCTGGAAGCCAGGAGATAACAGAAACCAGGATCTAGAAAGGGTTAAAATGTGCAAGATAACAGTAGGAGGAGAGTCTGGAAATGGCTGATGAGAGCAGAGTGACCAGAGCTGGGATTCAATCCCAGGTCCTCTGACTTCCCATATTGCTCTCTTCCCACTGCATGGAGAGCCCAGAATAGGAAGATTTTGCATACTTTGATCCAGAGATTACATTGCTAGGCATATAACCCAAGGAGGTCATTGAGAAAAAGAAAGTCTCCATATATATCAAAATATTTATAGAAGCATTGGAAATAAAGTAGATTCCCATTAACTGGAGAATGGCTAAACAACTTGAAGTACATAAATGTGATTTAATATTACTGTGCTGAAAGAAACAATGGACATAATGGATATAGAGAAACATGGAAAGATTTACCTGAACTAATGCAGAGTGAAGTAAACAAAACCAGGAAAACTACAGAAACAACAACAACAACAACAAAATGAAAAGTGAATATCACAAAATTGGAAAGAACAAGCTTGACTCAAAAGGAGAGATATGGGAAGACACTCCCACGTTTTACAGAGATGGCAGGTCCACAACTGTTGTACATTGCATATATTTTCAGAATTTTTCAAGGTATTGATCGGTTATGACAATCATTTTCCTCTTCGGTTTTCTTTTTTTTTTGTCTTTCTTTTTTTCTCTTTTTTATCCTGAAATCTTTCCAGGAAGATATTTGTTTTATGGGATATCTCTCTGGGAGTGGTAGGAAAAAGATACTGAGGGGGAAATGGTGATATAAAAGAAATAAAAGACATTAATAAAAACTTATTTTTAGAAAAAGCAAATGAATGTTGCAAAATTACAAGGAAAATATTGGCCCCAAAGAAAGGTATGAGAAAACATTCCCCCCAGTCCCTTTGCAGAAGTGGAAAGGTCTGTGGGTATGTAACATTGTATATATTGCTGTAGGTTTGATGTATTGATATATTTTATGGATTTCTCCCTCTTCTCAGAATTCTTAAAAAAAAATATTTGTTCTATAGAATGGCTCTCTGGGACAGAGAAGGGTGTGAAATGCTGGGGGAAATTTAGACAATGTAAAAATCAAAGATATCAGTACAAATTTATTTTCTAAAACCTGTTATATGAGACAGTGAAAAACTGAGTACTTCATGGAGAAGCAGTGATAATAAATACTAGAGAGGCAGTTTAGAATGGGGGAAAGAGTCTTAGATTCGGTATTACATGATTTGAATTCAAACCTGGGTAACCTTGGGCAAGCACTTTAACCTCTTTGGGCCTCGGTTCCATCCTTTTTAAAATAAGGGGTTTAGATTCGATGACCTCTGAGGTCCTTTCCAGCTCCACATTTATAATTCTATGAGCATCTGTTGAATGAATGAATGAATGAATGAATGAATGAATGAATGAATGAATGAATGAATGAACAAATCTTTAAAGATGGAATTTCAAGGCTGGCTCTGTGAGATGTTGTCCAAACATAAACTATAAACCATTCTTTCACTCTAGTTGCTTTTGACAGAAAACAGAGAACACAGAAGAGATGACATTCAGCAGGATTCTTTTTTTTCCCTTTTCAAAAATACCAGGATGGGGGAAGGGGTTTCCATGCACATATACACATTTTTTCTTTTCCAGCTTTTGCTTATGTATTTGTTTGTTTGTCTATTTATAATGGAAACAAAGCCATAGCATTTCTGTCTAGCCTGCTACAAACTTCTGAAGTGAGGAGACCCAAATCTGAATAGGAGCAATGGTTGAGGGTAAAAGACCAAGGAATGGGTTACCAAAAGCATTCATTTTCAAAGAATCATTGTGCTAGAGAGAGGGAAAAGCAGGGAGTTTCAACAACTTGAGATGAGTCATTTGAAATATGGATGCCAAGATAATCCCTACTGTGGGATAAGGGGTGGGGGGGGGATACTCTTAGTGGGTGCCACACCCCAAATACCACATCCAAGCCTTAGCAACTGCAGCTGTTGCTCTAAGTAGATCGTGGTGGCTCTGACCTATATGCGTGAACTTATAGGAAGAAAATCAGCAAAACTGGAGTAAGGAGGGAGGCAGAGCTTGCAAAAGCTGTAGATTACTTAAATATGGTCCCCTGAAAAGGGAGGGAAAAGTGCTATTCTTTGATTATACAGGAAAACAAAATTGATAACATATGATGTTATGTGGAGAGAGGCTTGACATGCTCTACATTGCTCCAGAGTGTGTATGCACAAATACACATACACACATATATGTGTATATATGAATTGCATGTATACACATATGTCTCTATGAATGTATATGCATATGTATGTGTGTGTATATATGTGTGTGTGTATCAGAAATCTGATAACCATAGCAGACTATACTAGGTTTCCTGAACTCCTATACCAATTAGAACATTAAATCAAATTACAAAAACATTAAAGAATTTGTAGGCTTCCAAAGCAACAGACCCTCAAGACACACCCAATAATGCTTTCAGAATTGGCTGAAATCACCACCTAACCACAGGCTGTGCTCTTCCTGAACTTCTTCTCATAGGCATGATAAAGGGTGAACTGAGTCTCCACCTTTTCAAAAGGGTAAAGGGCCAACCATAGGAATTTGAACCTCATTAACTTAACTTAGTAAGAAGGCCGATGATGGGAATGCAGCATCAAGAAATCAATTTGCCGAAAGCCAAACAACACAGGGTGCTGGGCTAGAATCAACATTCTCATGCGAAGGACAAATAATATCAAGCCTATGTAATTTCTTTCTTCAAAAGATGATGGGCTTAATGGCTTGTGGGTAATAAAAGCCATAATATGTATTGACTTGAGTAAACTTTTTGATTCTGTCCCCTATGTTATACTCATTAACAAGTTGGGAAAATGTGATTCTAGCTCTGCAAAATTGGTTTGGGGGGGTCACTCTGACAAAATAGCTATTGATAGGGCGATATAAATTGTGTTGAATTGTATACCTTAGAGAGCTGCCTCACTTGGATACTATTTAATAATTTTGTCAATAGTTTGGATTATGGGAGAAAAAGTGTGTTCATTAACTAAAGGGAAAGAAAGGGAACTAAAGGGAACTTTAACCCAGAGAAGAGAAATCGAGTGGCATTTGGTAACCAGCAACTCTCCATCTTCAAGAATCAGAGAAAATCTGTTGAGAACAGGATCAGGAAAAACCATTAGGGACTGATGTGGTGCCATCACAATGGTTTTCACTCCTTTGATGGTCTTTTCATGTTTTGTTCTTTTAGAGAGCTTTCAGAGCTGCATGCTATATTGTTGTTCTAAATGGGAGTATAAAGAGAGTAGTTTCTGCAGAAATAATATTTGTCATGTTGGAGGCTCATTCCTTCTCTATTACCAATACCAACATTAATTCTGGAAAACCACAGGCATTGTAACTATATTCTGATGTCCCTAACATAAAGGCAGCTTCTAGAGACAATTCAGAGCAAGACATGCATAATATTCTGGTATTCGGATCCCTGAGGCACTCCACCCAAGACCTATTTTCAATTAGATATTGAATGATTAGATACTCTTTGAGTCCAGTCATTCAACCTGGGCAGAAATCACAAAACTCTACTACTGTCCAGGATGTATCTTTTTTGCAGAAATAATACAATGAAGGACTTCTTCAAATGCTTTGCTGAAATAAAGGTAAACTATAGTTATAGTATATATTCTCATGACCTACCAGTTTAGAATCCATGTTCCCAAAATAAATAGGTTATCCTAGCACTGTCAGCTCTTGATGAAGCCATATTGACTCTTTGTATTTCCTCTTCTAAATGTTCACTGACCATTCCTGTAATAGCTGGGTCTGTAGTTTGAAGATTCCATTCTCCACCCTAGAGTCAGGAGGACTTGAGTTAAAATCTAGCCTCAGACACTTACTAGCTGTCTGACCCTGGGTAAGTCACTTAACCCGAACTGCCTCAAAAAAAAAAAAAAAAGGATTCCTTTCTCTTACCTTTTTTTGAAAATCAGGACAATGTTTATTCCTCTCCAGTCTTGCAGTAGGTCTCCTCTGTTCCATTAACTTTCTTTTTTTTCTTTTATTTTTCAGGGCAATGAGGGTTAAGTGACTTGACCAGGGTCACACAGCTAGTAAATGTCAAGTGTCTAAGGCCAGATTTGAACTCAGGTCCTCCTGAATCCAGAGCCGGTGCTTTATCCACTGTGCTACCTAGCTGCCCCCTCCATTAACTTTCAAAGACAGCTGCTCAGCAATTAGATCTACCAGTAGATCTTTGGGTACTGGAGGATATAGTTCATCCAAGCCTGGTGACTTGAACTAGGCCAGCATCATGGAGGTTCCCTGTTACCACCTTCTTCCTTATTTTTGGTAATAACTGTCTATTAGCCATATTTGTTCTGTACCATCCAGTCCAAAAATCCTTGGTAGAGAAAAAACCCTAAACACTGAGAAGCTCGATTTTCTCTGGCATCTGTGATCATCATGCCATCCAGGCTGAGCAGTGCTGCTATCTCTTCCTTGATTCTCTTCTTTCCCCTCCTCCTGCAGTGGTCTGTAGGTTAACTAGAACAAAGTAAAACAAGTAAATGCAGAGAATTAAACAATAAACCTTAAGACTTGTTTTATATATTTGAAGACTTTAAAATTTGCAATATGTTCTCTGTTCACTGCAATTGCTTGTTTTACATGATTGGGCATCGAATTCACAAGATATTAACACCTATTCATTCATTTTTCATCCTGAAACCTTATATCACATGAGACATTATGTGTACTGTTTTTTTGGTGAGGCAATGGGGTTAAGTGACTTGCCCAGGGTCACACAGCTAGTAAGTGTCAAATGTCTGAGACTGGATTTGAACTCATGTCCTCCTGACTCCAGGGCCAGTGCTCTATCCACCTAACTGTCCCCATTAAGTGTACTTTTGATGAACAGTCCATTTTTTCAAGTCTTGCCTTGAGTATAGTTTGTAGGTTTTCTGTTTGTTTTTATTTGTTTTTGTTTTTGTTTTTTTGGTAAGACAATTGGGGTTAAGTGACTTGCCCAGGGTCACACAGCTAGTAAGTGTTAAGTGTCTGAGGCCGGATTTGAACTCAGGTCCTCTTGACTCCAGGGCTGGTGCTCTATCCACTACGCCACCTAGCTGCCCAGTTTGTAGGTTTTCAATGGGGTTTTAATCTGTTGATCACTCAAGCTATTGAAGTATGTCTATCTCAATCCCCAGAACATTCTGTTAGGGGAATTCTTTAAAGAAGCTGCCCAGATATCACAGGCTCACTTACCTGGAATTCTCCTAACAATGGCTTTAGTATAGCCTTGAATGAAAAAGTGGGTTTCATCAATAAAATGTATCTTTTGGGAATGCTCAACACTTCAGTCTTTATTCTTGCCCATGACAAGAGGTTTTGTTTGTTTGTTTGTTTTGGGGGGGGGCAGGGCAATGAGGGTTAAGTGACTTGCCCAGGGTCACACAGCTAAGTAAGTGTCAAGTGTCTGAGACCGGATTTGAACTCAGGTCCTCCTGGATCCAGAGCCAGTGCTCTATCCACTGAGCCACCTAGTTGCCCCAAGAGGTTTTTCTTAATAGTAATGGTTAGCAAATGTGTTTTTAACTGGTCTTTTTCTTTTTCTTCTAACTTTAAGAAGCCTTTCCCATGCTATTTGACTCTTCATCAGTCCATCTGAGGTTTTCTCAGCAAAGATGCTGGAATGGTTTGTTCATAACAAAGTAATAAACAGCAACACTGGAGTGGTTCACCATTTCCTTTTCCACTTGTTTTACAGATGAGGAAACTGAGGCAAACAGGGTTAAATGACTTGCCTAGGGTCACACAACTAGTGTCTGAGGCCAGATTTGAACTCAGGCAGAAGAGGAGCCTTCCTGACTCCAGGCCCAGCACTCTATTCACGGAACTACCTAGCTGCCCATTTCCCATATTGTAGAGTAATCAATAACTACCCTCTAGCTTCCAGGTCCTTCTGTAGGTCTTTGCTTCTTTTCTGAGGATTAATTAATTAGGCTGCTTTGCCGCACCAGCTTGCCCGTTCTTGGCACCATTTTTTATTTTTCGACATTTTCCTTTGCACTTCAGGGTAACTGATCCTATTTCCTTTAGATCTTGAATGATTCTTGAAACCTTTGCCTTCCCCATACCAACCTACCTTATAATATCTCTAATAGTCATTTAAGTGCTTTCTTTAAGGACTACAATGTTTACATGTTTCCTTGGAGTAATAGCTATCCTTTTAAAAATGCAGAATGAAAAAACAATAAAAGAAACATGGATATGATATGAAATCCAGCATTTGACTGATAGAGACCTAAATAAAGGTGGGTAAGCTAGCTCAGTCTGGTTTCATCTGGTCAAGGTCAGGCATTCCGATTCATCCTAGTGTCAGCAGAAGCACATGTGCATGGTCAACACGGTTACAGAATGAAACCAGAGCCAGATGATTGCTTGCCCCAAGTCATTTGCACATCCTTGTAGATTTCAAGATAAAACAAAACCTTTTTAGTTGTTCTTAGCTTTCCTTACCATACTCAGCTCATTGTGTACTAGCACTCCAGATGCTTATACATGCAGGACCATACCACACTTTTTGGATTCATCCTTTGTTCCCTTCCTTTGCTTCCATATCTTTGAAAAAATCTAAGTTGGTTGGTGAGTTCCCTGGCATTCCTGTCAATCTCTTTAAATGACTCTCTCTTTTTTCCTCATTAGAATTGTTTGTGTTTGTGTCTTCAGAATTTCATTTTGAAGACTTCTCATTTTTCTTGAGCTTACTTCCCCTGGCAAATTTTAGCCTGTGAATTCCTATGTATCCTTTCTCTAAACCCTTTGAAATCTGTTCTCCTAAAAATTTAAGGTTCACGTCATACTATGCCCAGCTTTTCCCCCTCCTCTCTATCATATATTCTAAAATGCAGAATATCTATGATTTCCTTCTCAGAAACCAGTTCCCCACTCTTGGCAAGAATCAGATTCAGCATAGCTGTTCTTGTTTATCAGTTTTTCTACCTTTTGAAGAATGAAATGATCATTAAGGCAAGCCAGAAATTTATTAGCTACTCTATTTTTGGCAGAGAGAGTGAGAGAGCTCCAACAGAAGTTCAGATAACAAAAACACCCTCAAAAAAGATATTAGGCTACTGTTCCAGGCATGTAATCTGTTTACACACTCTATTTGCCCTTTTCATCTAGGTGGTCTGCAGTATAATGCCACAACAATATTATTTTCAATATTTGACTTGAGCAGTGGGCACTATCAGATTACCATGGCAAAGGAAGATAAGGAAAACACAGCTTTTGTTTGCCTGGTTGAATTCTACTAGGAGTTTGGGGGATGCCAACCACTCTGCAGCAGTACATGGAGAAGGTGGTTGGTGACAGAAACTGCCTGGCAGTGTTGCTGGATTGGGATGAGCTCATTGTATTTGCAAAGATACTGGAAGAGCATGAGGAAATGGTACTTAATGTGTTTGGTTAGCTAGAAGACACTGGTCTCAAATTGTCAACTGATGAGCATCAGTTCTGCAGCTTCTTTCTCATGTATGTGGGTTACCTTGTGTTTCAAACTGACCCCAGAGAAACAGAAGAGTTTATTTCCATGTCTAAAGAATTTTTGAGAGCTAAAGACTTCTAGGACTTGGCAAGTTCTATCAGAAATCTGTGAAGGATTACACCACTATTGCCAAGCTTCTCAGTCATCTCACTTGGGGGTATATGGTTGAAAAGAAGCAGGAGCAAGAGGAAGGTGGGCTCAGTTTTGCCTGAACTCTCTGGTACCATTTGGAGATAAGTCAACTGCTTCACACATGTACCAGCATTGGCTTTTGGAGATCTGACCACACCCTTGTGTTATATGATGGTTGGCTTGATTTTTGGATTTGGTCTCCTGTGAATTACTGGGACTCCAAGTTTCTCCTTGAAACAAAGGCCAATCTTTTTTAACATCAATATTCTTCTGTTGATGCTCTATGGCTGCGAGTCATGGAATCCAACAGTCTCGGAAGAATTTGAGTTGCAGGTCACCCAAAGGGCAATGAAGAGGTGTAGCCTGGGCTGAGAAGGCTGCAACCTATTACCAATGCAGAATTAGGCAGGAGCAGCTGCGTGAAGGATATCGCTAGGGAAATCCAGGACTGGGAAAGGAAACCGAGCCGTCATATGGCAGGAGCAAGAGATAACTGATGGACAGCCCGCACCCAGCATTAGCTGGACCCCCCTCTGCAGGACTGACGAGAGGATCGTGGGGTCACGGATATACAGCTGGAAGAGACCTTAGAGAGCATCTAGTTCAACACCCTCATTTTAAATATGAGAAAATGAAGCATAGAGAGATTAATTAACTTGCCCAAAGACACACAGGTAGCAGATCAATCAGCCAGTCAACAAGTATTGATTAAGTGATTACTATGTGTGAGGCATTGGGCTGGGGATACAAAAAAGGGCAAAATTGGTCCCCACTGTCGAGGAACATACATTCTAAGGTGATAGGGGGTAGGAAAGATAACGTGTAAATCACCAGATACAAGTAAATTGTACACAGAGTAGATGGAAGGTCAGCTTAGAGGCAAAGAATGTAGGAGCTAGAGGGACCAAGAAAGGTCTCCTGAGGAAGGTGGGATCTGAGTGAGTCATGAAGGAAGCCAGAGACACTAAGAGTTGGAAATGAGGAGGGAGAACAATCCAGACATGGGGAACAGTCAACATAAAGGCACAGAGACAGAAATGTCAAGTGCAAGGAACAGCAAATGTGCCAATGTAGCTGAATGATGGAATGCTTGGATGGGAGTAAAGTATAAGAAGACAGGAAAGGGATGAAGGGACCAAGCGATGTGAAAAGTTTGATATGCCAGAATTTTTTTTTTCAGGAGGCAATAGTTCAAGTGAAAGGCAATGAGAGCCTGAATGAGAATGGTACTCACTTGAGTGGATAGAATATATCATACATATACATAGATATTATATATGTGTTTATATGTATATAAGTGTTGTGAAGTTAGAAATAGCAAAAATTGGCAATGGGTTGGATATTTGGGGTGATTGGGTCATTGAGAGTGCAGAGTTAAGGGTGTTACCCAGGTTGCAAACCTGGGCAGTTGATGGGGATGGTTGTGTTCTCAACCGTAATAGAGATAACAAGAAGAGGGGAGAGTTTGGGGAAAAGAATAAGAAATCGATCGATTTTTTTCAGTGAAATACAAGGCACAGTCTTCAACTGAAAGGATGGGAAGAGGGAGTAGCATGGGAAATTTGAGAAGAAACAATCAGGTTTGGAACAGTCACCATGGAGAGGGCAAAAGATTATTATGGAGGAAGATTACCTTGTTGTAGTGAGGGCCTAGCTGAGATGAAATACTATAAATCTGTAGTGGTCTCAACCAATATTGTTCGATAGCTTCCTTCAGCTCTGTTCAGCAGTTTGGTGAATAGGAGTGAAGGAGGAAGATGGTGGAAGTAATCTCAGGTTGGAGTTTAGCAAGGTCGAGGAGGAAAGGGATTTGAGAGTAGAGGGTAGTGTAGAATGCCTTGGGTAAGAGATGAGGGCATGAGTTATTGAAGGTCATGATGGGGATGAAGAACAGGATTGCAAGTGCTAGAGCTGAGATGTGAACCTGGATTCTCTGACTCCAAATGTAAAGCAATTTCCACTCTACCAAGGTGAGGACATCAGCAATTGTCACATAGAATGAGAACTCAATACCCTGAGTCTTCCACTGTAGTCACTCTCTATCTTGATAGACTATATTTGCTCTATGATTTCATAGCTGTGGGGGAATTCTGAGCATGGAAACTTCTTGTATCAATGCAGGTCTGTAACTCTTCTACAATTTATAATCTTAGAGAGTTTCCTGAAATGTTGAGAGATCAAGTGACTTGCCCAAGGTTGAACAGCCAGAGTTAGAGGCCAGGGATAATCCTAGATCTTCATGACACCAAGTCTGTCATTCTATCCACTACGTATGTCCCGTTGCTCCAGTGGCTTGGCAGATACATGTAGACAAAGTGAACCTTAAATGTCTATGCCCTGAGCCATTTATTATTATGGATCTCAGATTACATGTTGCCCCCTCCACTGAAAACATAAATGTGAGATTAGCTGGCTCATGCCTTCAGTCTGACAGAAGAGCACACATAACTACACAGTAGTCCCTATTTACCCATGGCTTAAACAAGGGGGCTGGTCAACTGAGGAATTCAAGCCATTTTCAAGCCATCAACATGAGTTATCTGTCCATAAAAGATGCCATAAGAGGAAATCACATTGTTCTTCCAGAGGGCTTTCCTCAAATTACTTTGGCAACACTCCATGTAACACATCTGGGAATTGTCTCCATAAAGGAATTGGCTATAAGCTATGCTGGGTGGCCTGGAATTAATTCTAATATAGAAAAGACTGGAAAGAAGTATAGGACATGCCAGGCCACTTGGCAAAACTTACCAAGTGTACCTACATTCCCATGGGAAATGGTCAAGAACTCATATTGATTTGATAAGACCCTTCTAGGAGAACTTGTCTCAAATAACTCCAAGGGCCCCTAGTGCTATCTCAAACCTCTGTAGTAACCATTAAAATTCTTTTTAAACGACAGATTTCCTCACACTATTTCTTCTGATGGGAGACAATGGCTAGTTGGTAGACGGCTGGCCTGGGCATCAGGAAGATCTGGGTTTAAGTCCTGCCTCTGAAACACACTGGTCTTGTGACCAGTATATGTCACATACACATATATACATATACATGTCTTGTGACATGTCACCTTATCTCTGCCTCCTGATTTTCTTGGCTTCTTTCAAGTCTCAATTCAAATCCCACTTTCTGCAAGGGGCCTTTCCTGGCCGGCCCCACTACTAGTGCCTTCCTTCTGAGATTAATTCCCACTTACACTGTATATATCCTATATGTACGTACTTGTCTGCATGTTGTCTTTCCCTTTAGACTGATCTCCTTGAGAGCAGGGACTGCTTTTTTGCCTTTCTTTGTATCCACAACACTTAGCACAGTGCCTGGTACATGATAGGTACTTAATAGAGGATTACTGACTGTCTGACTAGTGCAGCCAAATAGTAAGTAGGCCTTAGACTCTTAGGCACAGCTGTGTGGAGCAGTGGATAGAGGGCCTGAAGTCAGGAAGACTCATCTTCCTGAGTTCAAATCCAGCCTCAGATACCTACTAGCTGTGTGACACTGGCCAAGTCACTTTACCCTTTTTGCCTCTGTTTCCCCATCTATAAAATGAACTGGAGAAGGAAATGGCAAAACCACTCCAGTATCCATGCCAAGAAAACCCCAAAAGGGGTTGTGAAGAATTGCACATGACTGAAAAACAACTGAACAACAACAACCTGGATCCTTGGCTAAGGAATGGATTTTTGGTGAGCAGTGGGAAGCCACAAAAGGCTGTGAGCAAGAATGTGACATGATCACAGCTTTGTGTTAGAAGGATTACTCTGACAGCCAAGTGGAGAATAGTTCAGAGAGGCAGGATGGTACAGTGGAAAGTATACTTGTGTTAGGGTCGGAGGACCTAAATTCAAATCTTCCCACTGTCATTCACTACCCTGTGACCTTAGGCAAATCCGTTTCTTCCTCTATAAAATGAGGGGGTTGTATCTGATAGTTTCTAAGGCCTCTTCCAGCTCTTCCTCTCTAACACCAGAGTGAGGAAAGACTGGAGGAAGTAAAACCATTTATAAGGTACTAGAATAGTGCAGGTAAGGTGCAATGAGGGCCTAAACTAATGTAATAGGGCCATGTAAATGGAAAGGAGGGGATAAAAATGAGAAATGGTACAGAGGTAGGATCAACATTACTTGGCAACTAAATGAATAGCATCTCATGCTTCTATACCACAAACATTTTCTTTGAGAAAAAAAGGTTGGGAGGCTCTGAACTTGGCAAGCATCAAATAATGTAACACAATCATAACTAAGTATATGTTAACAGGCAAGAAATGACCCATTATTGATGTGGGATCCAATGCAAATTACTGTCAGAAGCATTTTTCCCCTGTCTGGACCTTAGAGAGGAAGTGACTTGCCCAGGGTCATATATTCTATATATGTCAAAGGTGTGGAAATTTATTTTGATTTGGGGACCCTACCTTTGGGCTGAGATTGGAAAGCCTTAGGCCCTCAGGGTCTCTTCTGTGTGGGAGGGGCTGGTGCCCCTCCCCCTCTGCTTCAGCTGAGCCAGAAATCCCCATGGGCTGTGCAAGATGCTGGGTCAGACAGCTGGGGGGAAGAAGCCCCCAGCTCCCTCCGCCCTGAGTGGAGCTATCTGAGAGATGCTGGGCTCTGGTGTGGCCTGTGCTGGGGCGCGTGAGGCTCGAGTGCAGCGTCCCCCCCCCCCCACCAGCCGCAGCCCTGGCTGGCGGATTAGCTTGGTGTGTGGGGGCACAGGAAGCCCTGAGATTTGAGTGAAGATAAAAAAGGTATATATAGACCTGGGAGTTAGACAGCAAGGGGTTCCCTCGGACAAAGAGGGACGAGAAAGGCTGAGAAAAGGTTCGGACAAGGAGACGGGGAGGAGACGAACAGTAACGCAGGACTAGGAGCAAGGAGGAAAGGCCAGCGGACAAGATTAAGAGAGGCGGACAAGATTAGAGGGGTGGCAAAGGCGGCAGAGGGCAGACTGACGGAGCAGACGAGAGCAGGTGAGAGAGAAACACAGGGGTTCAGCGGTGGCAGTAAGGAGAGGAAAGTTAGAAGCAGGGGGATTTACAAAGTGAAAGCATACAGGTGGAGTTAGTGAAAGTAGCTGAGCAAGTGAAAATACCCTGAGGTGAGAGGTGGCTAAGGCCCTTATTGTATTAAAAAAGTTCAAAGCGCAGCAGGTGGGAAAGAAACAGTGGAAAGAGACCGCAGGAAAGCAGTCAGGTTGTACATTTTATTTCCCTGTATTCTTAATTTTAAATAGTTTCTCATAAACTCTGCTTTGATTATTTAGTTAAGAGGCTTTTTAATATTCTGCTTATCAATTTGAGAGTGGAGAAGTGTGGTGGAACTTTATAAATGGCCCATATTAAATTAAATGCAGTCAGATAACCAGTTAGTCAAGAGTCCCAGAATTAGTCACCCCAGTCAGATTAGCCCCCCAAATTAGCCCCAGTTCATCAAAAATATTTCTACAAAGGTCAAACCTGAACTCAAATCTTTTTGACTCCAAGGCATACATCCGATATCCACTATCCCCTACCTCATGTCAGAAGCAATATTGTAACTTGTCATAGAAAAAATACAAATTAATTTTAAAAATTAGAAAAATATGAGAAGGTACAATACGAAAATAAAACCACTCCAACCTGACTTAAGGTTTTTTAAAAAAGGGAAATGGATGGAAGAAAATATATTAACACTGATTATCACCATGTCTTAAAGAAGTTTAACGAATGTAAATCAACTGCTAGAAGGATACCAAAAAGAGCTCAGAAACTGCCTCATCCAGCAAACATAATCTCCTTGCCAAGCAGAGACATATGGCTGCCAAAGGCAAAACTAGTTTATGATATAAACTTTTTTGTAATATCTTATAGAGGAGGATGGTAGAAGATTATGAGCACTATCACCTCATAAAGCAGCAAGAAACAGCAGAAGAAAAAACAAGTTTAAATAAAGCTTGGTGAGAGACCCAAGTAAACAAAAGCATCTCTAGGACATTGAGGATAAAACTGGAAGGAGGACAACAAGCAGATGAAAAATGGAAAATATTTCCATAACTCCATCAAGGGAAGTCAAGCCACCACATCTGGACTAGCAAGTGAAAATGGAACTGAGGAAAATGAAAATGGGAAAAGCAGCAGGATTAGACACAAAAGAAATCTACATAGGAGCCAACGAAGATTTGTGGGCAATAAGGGATTCAAGGTATCTGAAAGAAGGGAGGTTACCAAAGATGTGGAAAACATTTCAGGCCTTGGCATTACTAACAAAAGTGACCAACAGAATACTGATAACCATGAACTCAGATTTCTACTTTCCCCATATGTATATATACATATATACATGCGTATGCACGCACATATACAGATGTACACATACATACATATATACATGTACATATACATACATACCCACATATACCATATATTTATAGAGAGAGAGAGTGGGGGGGAGAAGTTAGGTGGCATTAAGTAGAAGAATTCAAACTTGGGTATCATGTTGCCAAATTCAGAATTCCAAATTTAATACTCTTTCTACTGTACCAGACTGACTTTTCTAAAAATCTCTTGATATACACATATAAATATACAATTATTGTTATATTATAATATATAATATTATATATATATTCAAACCCAAGGTTTAATTCTAGCTCTTCCACTTAATGCCACCTAACCTCTCTGGGCCTCAGTTTCCTCTTCTGTAAAATGAGAAGGTTGGACCAGATGGCCTCTAAAGTCCCTTCCAGCTCTAGAGCTAAGATCTTACATCAAGGGCATATTTGATGAAAAGAAACAGAAGTTTTTGCAAATGACTGTGAAGGATACTTTCACAGGAGACCACATCTCTATAGTCATGCAATTGACTGGAAGGTGTATTGCTTGTTGATTATTCACACACACACACACACACACACACAGAGTTTGGTAGAGTAAAATGCCTCCCTAAAGGCTCTCCCCCATCAGTGGGTCTCCCATACGGATCTCAAAATCATACAAGAATACTTGAAAATGCAACAACTGAGATCCCTTTAAGCCCTTTCATTTTTCATATCAAGGGAGAAAGAAGATAGAAAGATGGATACTCAACAAAGGTATCCCCACCCTCATGGAGGATGTCCTGAGCAGAATACATATGGAAGAGAGAGGCTCCTATTTGCAGAGATCATTGTTGTGATTGCATCAAGCCTTGAAACCCTGAAGAACCCTCTGAAGCAGAGGCCAGGCTGTACAACACTGCTGAATGTGGCCCAGACCTCATTAAAATGTAATGGAGAGGGGCAGCTAGGTGGCACAGTGGATAGAACATATGGCCCTGGAGTCAGGAGTACCTGAGTTCAAATTTGGCCTCAGACACTTGACACTTACTAGCTGTGTGACCCTGGGCAAGTCACTTAACCCCAATTGCCTCACTAAAAAAAAATGTAATGGAGACATTCTTAACAGCACAATAGAACATAGATGATGTTAACATGTGGTTTTCTAAGACAATATGTAGTCCAAAGGGATCCTTATGTATGCTTTAATGGCACCCCATTTCCATTCGAATTTGACCTCCCTGCTCTGAGGGGCTAATTATAATAATAACAATAATAATAGTAATAACTTAACATTTATACAATATTTACTATGTGCTAGGCACTGTGCTAAATGCTTTACAATTATTGTTTCATCTGATCCTTCCAACCTGGTGAGGTAGGTGCTATTATGATCCCCATTTTACAATTGAGGAAACTGAGGCAGAGGCTAGGTAACTTGCCTAAGGTCACACAGCTAGTAAATAGTAAATAACAAGTAAGTGGTAAGTAAATAATAATATGAGCAAACAGTTACATAGCACTTTCAGTTTCAAAGCTATATCTATATCTATAAAATCATCTCCTTTGATCCTCAAAACAACCTTGTGAAGTTGGTGCTGTTATTATTCTCATTTTACAGATGAGAAGACTGAGGCTAGGGAGGTACAGTGACTTGCTCAGGTTCACATAATAAGGCAGGATTCAAATTCATGTTTTCTGGTTCTAAGTTCAGGGCTCTATCCAGAGCCACTCAAAGGAGTCCAGCCTAACTATCCACATAGGAAAAACCAAAATGGATGAAGAATGCCTGTTGCCCAGGGTAATACATGCAGTTAAATAGATGAGCAATGAATTATATCCATCAGTAGAGCTCATCTTGGTAAAGACTATGAAAATGGACAATGATTTGAGTCCAGAGTTGAACAGGAGGAGAATAGGTTGCCTTTGGAAAATTGGGCAATTTTAAAAAAATTATCTCAAGCTTCTTCTAGAAATAATAGTAACAGTGAACATTGATATGGCACTTTAAGGAATGCAAAGCACTTTACATATATTATCTCATCAATAAAGGCTCACCTTTTTTGTCACCAATATTCTTCCAGTGATGTTTGGCTGTGAGTCATATGTCAGTCTGAAGAATTTGAGTTGAGGATCACCCAAAGGGTACTATAGTGGCACATGGTGGGTATAAGCAGGCTGCAAAATAGTACAAATGATGCATTAAACGAGAGAAGCAACATAATGTCATCAGAGAAACACATGTGCTGGGGGAGAAATGATGGGTCAGTCATATGGCTGGAACAAGGGATAACTTTATGACAGACATCTCATGGTCTCCATTGGTACTTGCGCAATGCCAAGAGATCTAGAACAGGGGCATCTAGGTGCCGCAGTGGATAGAGCACTGGCCCTGGAGTCAGGAGTACCTGAGTTCAAATCCAGCCTCAGACACTTAACACTTACTAGCTGTGTGACCCTGGGCAAGTCACTTAACCCCAATTGCCTCACTAAAAAAAAAAAGAGAGAGAGATCTAGAACAAGGACCCCAATATGTTGGGTGGATCCCCTGTGGCAACTGTATGGGAAGACATGGACAAGAGTCAGAGGATGAAGAGGTTTGGATGAGTTCAATCTGCCTCACTGGGGGGTAATACCCATCCAGGTGCAATGGTCACATGCCAAGACAATGGTGTCGCCAACTGGGAGACATTAGGATACCTGCCTCTGGTAAATAGGAGACCTGGCAAAATACATGGACATCATGCCTCGACCTACCAAGTGGTTGGTAGCATCCTCTCTCCACTGGCTGCAGAATTGGAATTATGTATTTAAAACTACCTAACTGAGCATCGCTGCCCTTTTTCCTAAATTCCTGTCTGAGGGGTAAGGAATCTCTGAGCCAAAGGGAAAAAGGCTGCTCCCAACTGCAGATATGTGCACGCAGGTGCCAGTTCTTCCATCTCCCAGAAGCAGGTCTCAAAGTGTTTCCCAGCGGGTGAGATCATTTAGGTGGTCTGAGCAAACTCTAAATCCCTAGGGATCTCAAGACTTACATTTTCTATCTCCATCTAGATTTAGTCAGGGAATATGACAAGTCATAATGTACCCTGGACTCTGTTTACAGCTTCTCTTTGCTCATCTACCACAAGGATTAGTTGTTGTGTGGAGGTATGGAGCTGGAGCAAGGTGGATTCCTGCCCACCCACCCACCCATCCACCCCCATTGAGTTCCATAATTCAAGGGCTGGAGTGCAGATTTGTTGGTGCAGTCATTTTAAACAATTGCAGAAGTGTCTGGCCCAGGGTGATTTGACGAAAACCAAAACCGTAGAAGCATCTCCCAATCTACAGCCACCTGGCTTTGATTTTTCAACTACACCTTCTGAGAACTCACCAGGGCCACAGAGTGAAGGAAGCAATAATTCTCTGGCCACAGCAACTGCTGAAATGGCGTCAGCTGCTATTTCTCTAGCCACTAGTTTAAACGGAGATCAGCTTCTCAAAATGGCACTCTCTCTGCTGGCTAAGGATGAGGGGTATTCTGTATGCATGACAGGGGGCATTTGGGGGCAACAATAGCTGCTCATGACTCTGATTTTCTGTTTGCTTTTCATTCCTTCAGAAGTTCTGTAGTTGGATGCTGCAATGCAGTGTATTTCTAAGATGGAGTTTTTACAGAGCACTTTCTGCAGTAATAACGTTCAGTCATGTTGAAGGCCTGCTTGTCCCTTGCCTGTTACTGATACAGACACAATAGACAAAGGGGGTGGGGGGGGAAAGTACACACGCAACACAGGCTCCTGGGTCCAGGAAAAAATGAGGAGTTATGGCAAAAGTGCAAACGGATGAGGGGGATATAATGGAAGCAGTTTATTATATCCTTGCAAATCAAAAGAAGAAGTCACCGAAAGCTCTCTTAGGTCATTTAACAAATATGAGTTAGGGTCGGGATCTGGTGGTGATGTGTTCCTTTAGCTATCCATATGTCTGATGAAGAAAAAAAAAACCCAATCTGCCAGGCCACAAATAGTCAAATAAGTTTTTTGGAGCATGTTGGAGGCAATTTCTTAGTAAAGAAAGATGAAGGAATCAATTAGAGTGAATGCCATTCTTGATTTAATGCTTATGCAGAGGGAAGTAGGGGATTTCAGGCTGGATGGCTGCCTTGGTGGAAGCGGCCACAGTACGATAGCACACAGGTTACTAATCGAAATCAGAACCATCCAGAAAATGAAGTTCAGGAAAGCAGAAAATAGCTAGAGTAGGACTGGCTTGGTGGGGGAAGGAGGAGAAGAACTCTTTAAGCAACCAGTGCCACAGTCCCCAGAAATAAACCATGTCAGTCCCTGGGAAAACCAGGAAGGATATCAAGGTGGGAGGTTGCTGCAACCCAAAGACTGCAGGGTGGGGCAGTGGAAATTATGCTGGATTTGAACCCCAAAGCCCTAGATTGAAATCCCAGCTCTGGTCCTACCTGTGTGATCCTGGGTAAATCCCTTGATCCCTCTGAGCCTCAGTTTCCCTCTCTGTAAAATGAGGGGGTTGGGCTACATGGTGGCCTTAGGTCCCTTCTAGTTCTAAATCAACTTTCCTATTACCTTTGCACAAAAGCAAACAAGAATGCCCTAAAAAAAATCCAAAGCAGGCAAAGCCAGTGGGGATGGAGCTAGAGAAAAGATAGAAATGTAAGAGGAAAGCAACCTCCAATTACCTGAAACAAAAATATTCCCTGCCTCCCCTTCCCCAAGCCCCTTCCCCAAACATCAGACCATAGCCTAAAAGGGAGAAGCTTTCAGTGGATTTCTGTTGTTTAGGCTTAGAAGAGACAAAAAAAGCCAGGGCATATAAAGGGTTAGTAGAAGGAAGATACAGAGTTGTTATTCATCTACTGTGGCCTGTTTGTACTTGGGAAGTTAGATAGTTTTGAAGAAAAGATCTGGGTTCAACCTTTCAAGAGGATAATAGTTTAAAACTTTTCCCAATGCTAGTAATTAAAAATCTCTCTGTAGGTTTTTGAATGAAAAGCAATCACCAAGTCATTTTAAGTAAATTAAAAACAAATCCTGTTTTTCTTTGGAAATAATTGCCTTTTATCCCTTACCTACATTCAGGATTAAATGCAGCTATTACATATACCTGGCCTTCATGAACCCCTGAAGATTATTTTGCTGATAGACACGTGAAGTTAATCCCACCACGGGACTAACTATTACTCATAAGAAAAGTTTATAGGTGGCACAGGTTTGTACTGGGCATGAAGCACTGCTGTTTGGGCTATAGCAGGCTGGAAAGGGCCTGCCTGGGTGTTGGGGAAATCCCTACAGAATTTGGCCTGTCCAGAGAACCCAAGCCAATGGGGTGGGGCCGGTGTCTCTCAATATTCTCCTGGAAACGTGTGGTGGGGGGAAAGGGGTGGCAGCTTTCTAACCTGTTGCCAACCACCAGGCCGCGGGAGCCTGTGCCCATGCTTCCTGTAGCATCCGGACTGGCCTTGGGAGCCCCTCCCACAGACAGGCCGGTCCCAACCCCATGTGTCGGGGTCCCCCCCCCCAGCTGAAAGGCGTGTGTGTGTGTGTGTGTGTGTGTGTGTGTGTGTGTGTGTGTGTGTGTGTGTGTGTGTGCCCAAAGTTGGCAGAGGCTGCAGGGTGGGGGGCAGTGGTTTGCTCCTCTCGCCCCCGACGGTGACCACTGCTGTGGCCCGCCCTGCCAATGCATATGCATGGCGGGGACGCAGGGGGTAGGTGGGGGGCTCTGCTGACGCACGGAGGTGGCGTGATTTGGTTCCGTCTGGGCCCGGCCCGGGCCAACGCCGCCGCCGCCGCCGCCGCCGCGTCGGCCCTTCCACGGGCCCACTGTGCCATCTAGCGGCCGCAGGCCGGCGGTGCCTTTGCCGCAGTGTGATGGCCGCCTGGCAGCGCGTCACGGCCGCCTCTGGCCCTGAGTGGAGGAGCCCCGCCGCAGCGACCAGCCCCCGGCCCCAACCCGCCAGCCCGCCAGCCCGCCAGCCCGCCAGCCCGCCAGCCCGCCAGCCCGCCAAGCAGCAGGCGGCCCCGCCCTCCCAGATCGCCCTCCCCTCCCTTCCCTTCCTTCCCCGCCACGAAGGCTGCGGCAAATGCGGGGAGGCAGGCCCGGCCCTGCCCTGCCCTGCCCTGCCCGGCTCGGGCTGCCAGCCCTGTCCCCGCCCCAGACTGTCCCCTCCCAGGCCCGCCACGGGCACCATCTCACACAGCCCGGCTGCCTTAGCAGAGAAGGGCAGAGCAAATGGTTGGTGCTTCTTGCAGCAGCCCCAGACACCCATCAAGTGGCAGGCACTGTCTGTCACTGGAATGCCTTTAAACACACGGTCCAAGGCCTTCAGCCTGGCCCAGGCCCTGGCATGCACTGGCATGTCCAGTCAGGGTGCCAGGACCATAGGGTGCAGCCAGAAAGCTTGCCCTTCATGGAGGAGGTGAGGCTGGCATGCCAGGAGCCAGCTAAGCCTGGAACAGGTCAATGGGTCCGAGAGCCAGCACAAGGCCCTGGGATCATAGAGGCATGGTAAGGGGTGGGGAGGGGGACTCAACACACAGACAGACATGAGAACCTATGAGAGATGCTGAGACCCCAGCCTAGCAGAGAGCCCTTCCCATCAGGAGGGACTGCAGACAAAGCCCCTTTGACAGGCCAGGTCACAGGTGTGGCCTCCAGTGCCAGGGAAGGGCTCCCAGCCAAAGTACCCCAAGCTAAAATGAAGCTTGAATTTCTGCATTAAATCAATGTTACAAAAACAAAAACACACAAAAAGGGTCTCCTCCTGACCCTGACCTAGGGCCTAGAGCCTGATTTCTCCAGAAAAAAATCACCAATGACCATATTTCAAAAACCTTCTAAAGCATGTGGAATGGGCTCTGGAATCACACAGGACCTGGGTTCAAATTCTACTTCTCATGCTTACTGCCTGTGTGACCTTGGATAAATCACTTCCTCATCCTGGGCCTCAGTTTCCTTTTCTGCAAACCCAGGGGATTCAACTGGTTGGCCTCTGAGGTCCCTTCAAGTTCTAGATCCATGAGCCTAATGGTTTTTCTCATTCATCCTATAACAAGAAGCCAGTAGGGTGATTTTATAACAAGGCATTTAGTGTGAAGAGGGACCTAGCAGGGTGGCCCTGCAGATGCCCCCTGGGACTCTGAGGGGTCCTGCTTTAAGGCCTGGTGCCTCACCTCTGACAAGTGCTAACTTGGGTCACTAATAGTGCTCTAAGTCAAAGGGCTCTGAGCAGGGGGATGGAGAAGGAGGGCTGGGGAGGGGCTACTTGGAGATGAAGATTCAAATCAGACTTGCACAGAATGAAATCGAGCTATGTTAGGGTCCTTCACTTTACAAAGAAACTCAGCAATATTTAATAGCAAGAGACACACAGGGCATTGAAGATGCAATTGATAAAGCAACAGCTTCATCATTTACAAGCATCTTTTGGGGAGCCAGTACCTTCCCAGAGGCCATATACCTACATGCTCAGCACCTAGCATAGAGCCTGGCACTTAGGAAGTGTTCAGTGGCATGGTGGATAGGTACTGTCCTTGGAATCAGGAAAATGTGAATTCAGATCTAGTCTCAGCCACTTGGGGCAAGTCACTTCCTCTTCCTGGGCCTCAGTTTTCCCCTCTGTCAAACGGAGGGTTGGATCAGATGGCTTCTAAAGTCTTCTCCTACAATGGTATTCCATAAACACAAGCTATTGATGAATAGATTGTTTGCTTATTAGCCTAATGCAATAATTGCCCACCATTGGAACCTCAGACTGCCTACTTCCTGCAAAGCACTGTGGAACAATTTGAAAAAGACAAGCTAGGAGCCTTGTGCTCTGTAGCTATAGGGGTTATCATAAAGCTCAATGAATCAAGGTGCCAGGAGAGTTGGAAGAGTATTTTAACTAAAAGCAAAAAAACCCCAAACCCAAATAAACAACCACCACTTCTGCCGCAATACTCAGCTGATACATTTGGAGCAATAAGCTAAATAAGTAGACAGCCTTCACGTTCAAAGCACTAACCTGTGTTTATCCAGCCAAAATATAAAGCACTTTTAGAAAAATAAAGTGGAAAGTTCTGCAAAATAACCATGGTGTGGTGGGGGAGGGAGGGAGGGCAGGAATGGGGAAGATGAGTCATTTGGCTAGAAAAGAACCCAGGAGATATAGATCAGAGAGGTGAATGAATACTTAACTGCCTTAGTTTCCTCATTATTTTCAAACAATGGAAATAATAATAATAGTACCTAGCTAGCTCATAGTGGATCACATGAGATACCATTTAGAAAGTGCTAGGGGCAGCTAGGTGGCACAGTGGATAAAGCACCGGCCCTGGAGTCAGGAGGACCTGAGTTCAAATCCAGCCTCAGACACTTGACACTTACTAGCTGTATGATCCTGGGCAAGTCATTTAACCCTCATTGCCCCCTCCCCCAAAGGGGGGGCTTAGTAGGATGCCTGCATATAGTAGGTATTTAATAAAGGCTTATTCCATCTATTCTGTCTACCTACTAGCTATGTGAGTGTAACTTGTTTTACCTGTCTGGCCCCTATCTATCAAATGCTTACTGTATATGAGGTAAGGAGAACAGTTTGGCACTGTCCTTCAAGTCAAGTTCTGCCTTTGACACATACTGACTGTGTGACCCAGAAGAAGTTCCTTCATCTCCTTGCATCCCAAACAATACTCTAGAGCTGGAGAGAATTTCCATACAAGGAGTTCCCTAGAACTATGAACTTGTAAGTAAGGACCAAAAAGCAAAATAAAACCCCACAGATACTGAATGGAAGAAAGACTCCCTGGCCCCTAGAAGCATATATTCTAATGATTTTGATTTCAAAGGGACCAAGACCATTTTGTTTCCCCAATCCATCAATAAGCCTATATTAAGCACCTACTGCATGCCAAGAAGCACTGTGCTAGGCACTTGGGCCACAAATAAGAAAGTGAGACAGTCTTTGTCCTTAACACTTGTTGCATTTTTTACATCAGCCCAGACAGAACATTTGTCAGTGTTTTTCTTATCTGTCTTATCCATCCCCAGTATCTCCTTGGCTATTGATCTATTGTTGACCTGGCTACTGCTTTCTGGATTCCAAACCCAGGCTGTCTCTGGATAGGACTCTGCTCTCAACCTCCATTATTCTCCTGCCAGGTCCCTGTATGTCATCAACTCTCCTTTGGAACACAGCCCCACCTAGATATATTAGGTTAATCTCTACTGTGACAAAGTTTGCTTAGCAATGACACAGAGGACATCAGGCTTTTCTTTCTAAAGGACTTGGGCTCTTCAGTAGAACTAGGCCTGCCCCTTTCAAGGTTGGAAGGCCATGTCCTGGGGGTGGAGCTGAATGAGGTCCTGAGCTGTCCAGGACCATAGGATTTGGGGTACGGTGGAGAGAGAACTAGATTTGGAGCAGGAGACTTGGGCTCAGATTCCCCCTTTTACTACTTAATGCCTGTGTGAACTTGGCCTAGTCACTAACTTTCTTCCTCTAGAAAATGAGGGGACTGGATTCCATGACCTCTGAGGTCCCTTCCGGCTCTAGCTCTTGGATTTTAGGTGTTACCTTGGGCAAGTTCCTTCCCTGGACCTCAGTTTTCTCATCCATTAAAATGAAGTGAAGGGGGGCAACTAGGTGGCGCAGTGGATAGAGCACTGGCCCTGGATTCAGGAGGACCTGAGTTCAAATCCAACCTCAGACACTTAACACTTACTAGCTGTGTGACCCTGGGCAAGTCACTTAACCCCAATTGCCTCACCAAAAAAAGAAAAGATTTTTTTTAAAAAATGAAGTGAAGGGGTTGGCAGGGTAGCTAGGTGGCACAGTGGATAGAACACCGGCCCTGGAATCAGGAGGACCTGAATTCAAATCCATCCTCAGACACTTGACACTTACTAGCTGTGTGACCCTGGGCAAGTCACTTAACCCCAATTGCCTCACCGATAAATAAATAAAAGGAAGGGGTTGGACTAAATGGTCTCTAAGGTCCCTGCCAGCTTTGAATCCATAATTCTGGGATTGAAGAATTGGAAGGGACTTCAGAGGCTATCTATACCAGCCTCCCCATTTGACAGATGAAGAAACTGAGGCCCAAAGAGGGGAGGGGATTTACCCAAGGTCATAGAGGTAGTAAGAGGTAGAGGCAGGAGTGAAGCCCAAGATTGTTGTCAATCAGATACAAGACCTCAGTCTACAAGGCTTTTCATCAAAGCAAATGGTTATCTATCTGTCAAACTGCTGACCCGGTTGTCCCTTCAGATAAGGTTGCCCTGTCTGGAGCAGATCATCCAGTGAGAATCTTCCGGCAGTTGGCCATGCCACTAGAATGCAGGCAATGCAAATATGTTGCATTTGAGTTAGCCCTCCTCTCCCTCCCTGTCTCCATCTTTAAAAAAAAAAAAAGATACTTTTTTTTTTTTGCTTTTGGAGGCAATCAGGGTTAAGTGACTTGCTCAGGGTCACACAGCTAGTAAGTGTTAAGTGTCTAAGGCCGGATTTGAACTCTGGGTTCTCCTGCATCCAGGGCTGGTGCTCTATCCACTGTGCCACCTAGTAGATTGACCTGAAATGCAGCTGCATGTGTTGGGGGGACCTTTGTGGTAAGGTACATTGACTTGGAGCTTCTTAGATACAATGAAGCCTCCCTTCAGGCTACTCCTGGGGATTGCGGCATGGAGACAGGGGAGGGAAAGTGTCACCAAGCACAGTAAGAGAAAAGATAAGGTTGCACTTATTACTCATAGCTCTGTTATTACTTGTACTTCTGCTTAGTAAAAGTAATTGTTTCCCTAAACCTCAATCCAGCCCCTCTCTTTACAGAAGAAAAAGCTAAGGCCAAGATGGGTAGGGATTTGCCGAAGGTGACAGAGACAATAAAAAGCAGAGCTGGACTGAACTCAGCTTCCTTGACCCCAAATTCCAGGGCTCTTCAGTCAGGCCTATGTGAACTTTCTGGATCTCTGGCAGGAACTTGTGCCCCCAGGGATCTCTATTTGATCAAGGGAAGCTACATTTCTTCCTGCTCCTTTTCTCAAGGCAGATTACCCAATGGGCAATTTCTTATTTTCACCAGGGAAAGCCCCAACCAAGTTAGGAAGACAAGGGAACTTCTTAAGGAAGTCCCAGGAGGTATTTATACATACCTGTCAGGCCCCAGTCAGGCAAATGGTAGATAAGGTCTGTGGATTTGGGCAGTGAACTGAGGCCCTTAGCCAGAACACAATCTATGTGGAGGAAGACAGAGGTTAAGTGACTTGCCCAGGGTTGCACGGCTAGTATCTGAGGTCTGATTTGAATTCAAGACTTTTTAACTTGGGACCCAGAGCTCTAGCCACTGTGCCACCTAGCTGTCCTCTACACTCCAGTTCTTTGCTCCCTTGTCCCTTGCTCCCTTGTACCTTGCCGAACCCCAGCCTTGGATTCCTCCCACCATCCTCTGCTTTCGTTCTTCTTATTCATAGGCTGTAACAGCAAGAGAAAAATCACAAAACCAGGATGATGGGGTCCACTACAAATGCATGTCATCTCAAGTGGGTCCTTTTATACTTCCCTAATTGTGTGGTTATTCCATTCAACACGGCATCTGTTCTTAAACTTTTCATTTCTTCTGCTACTGTCCCATGACATACCCACCCACCATTTTCTCAGCTAAGGACCATCATTCATATTTCACTGAAAAAAATGAAGGGTATTTTCTGAAAGGTTCTTTTTGCCCCTCCTCTCCATTTTATATCACTCAGATGGCTTCCCTTACTATCTCCTCCTTCACTCATCTCCCATGAAGAGGAGGCCCTTCCCTCTCCCTGTCCCCTTGATCCTATCCTGTCACATTGTGCCCGTATCATCCTCATTCTCTCACTAACCTTTGGTCTCTCTCCCTCTCCTGGATGTCTACAAACACAGTCATCTCTTCCAAGACTTAAATAAGCCCTCACTTGATCAAATCATCCCTCATAGCTGTTATCCAACCCCTCTGCTCCCATTTTTGGATGAAGTCCCTGAGAAAGTCACCTGTGCTCTGTGCCTCCATTTCCTTTCTTTTCACTCAATTCTAAACCCCTGTGCAAACTGGCTTCCAACCTCAGCTGTCATGTGAAACTGCTCTCTCCGGAGGCACCAGTCGTCTCTTAGTTGCCAAATTGAGTGATGTCTTCTCAGTTCTCATCCTTCTTGACTTCTTTTGCTGTCTTTGACACTGCCAAACACCCTCTTTTCCTTCATATCTCTTCTCTTCAGGCTTTTGTTATGCTGTTCTTTTCTGGTTCTCTACCTACCTGTCTGACCCCTCCTCAATCTCCATTGCTGAATCTTTATCCAGGTCACATTCATTAACCATGGATGTCCCTCAGGGTCTACCCAAGACCCTCTTTTCATCTCCCTCAATACTATTTTGCTTGATGATTTCATTTGCTCCTATGGCTTTAATTAGCACATCTATGCAGATTATATATATCCAGCCCTAACCTCTCTCATGAGTTTAAGTTTCCCATCACCAAGTGCTTCTTGAACATTTCTAACTGGATGTCTTTTAGGCATCTTAAACTCAACATTTCCAAACCAGAACTCATCTTTCCTCCCATATCTTCCCCTCTTCTGAATCCCCCTATTATTGTAACTACCATGGTCCTAGTTCCTCCGGGGCTCAAAACCTTAGTGTCAACCTCAACTCTTCACTTGCACTCACACCCCACAACATCTCTTGTATAGGTACCCTTCTCTCCACTCACAGCTGTCACCCTGCGGTAAGCCCGCCTCATCAGATTCCTGGAATATGGAATAGGCTTTTCTAACTATTCTCCCTGACTCAGTCCTTCCCCACTGATCCATCCTCCACTCAGCTGCCACAGTGATATTCCTAAAGCTCAAGTCTGACCATGTAGTCCTCCTGCCTCTTGGACATCTTGAACTGGATGTCTCATTGGTGTCTCAAACTCAATATGCCCAACAGACCTCATTATCTCTCCCCTCTCCTGACTTTCCCTATTATTGTGTAGGGTATCACTATAATCACAGTTATTCAGGCTTGCAGCCTTGGTGTTATCCTCAGCTCCTCATTTTTCCTCACCCCACATATCCAATCTGCTGCCAAATTTTGTCATTTCTATTTTAACTGCATTTCTTCTGTACTCCTCCTTCTCTCCACTTATACAACAACCACACTAGATCAAACCCTCATCATCGCTCACCTGGATTATTTTCATAGTCTTCTAACTGGTCTCCCTGCTTCAAGTCTCTCCTCAGTCCAATCTATCCTCTACTCAGCTCTCAAGGTGATCTTTCTAAAGTATAGGTCTGGGGCAGCTAGGTGGCACAATAGATAAAGCACCGGCCCTGGATTCAGGAGGACCTGAGTTCAAATCCGGCCTCATACACTTGACACTTACTAGATGTGTGACCCTGGGCAAGTCACTTAACCCCCATTGCCTCACCAAAACTAAAAAAGAAGAAAAAAAAGAAAAATGAGATTTCTAACGTTCTTTCTAGCTCTAACTCCTCTGATGGTAGAGGTCATCTATTTCAACGCCTCATTTAAAAAAAAAATAAAGTATAGGTCTAACCATGTCATCTCCTGCTCGGTTCCAATGGTTCCCTGAAACATCAAGGAAAATAGAAACTTCTCTGTCATTTAAACCTTTCAATAACGTGGTCCCTTTCTACCTTTCTGTTCTTATGCTTTATTCCTCTCCACATACCCTACAATCCCACAACACTGGCCGATTTGTGGTTCATTGCACAGGATGCTTCATATCCCCATGCCTTTTTATTGGCTGTCTCCTCTGCCTGGAATGTTCTGGCTCTCATCTCCACTTCTTCCTCCAAGACTCAGCTCAAGGCTCCCATTCCACGGGAGGCCTTTCCCATTTCAGAGGCTGCTAGTACTTCCCCTCCTATATTTACATCCTTTCACTCTGCATGTATCCTGTACGACCTAGTTTTTTCACATGTCATTTCCTCTCCTAGAATGTGTGCTTGTTAAGCACAAGAACTGTTTTTTGGCCTTTCTTTATAGAAATGTGGGTTCAAAACTATCTCACCCCATTTTAGATTTAAAAGCTAAGAGAGTAAGAGCCAGAGTGAGTTGTGCAAGGACTGTGTTCAAATGGGCCAAGGAAACTTGGCCCTGCCTCAGGAGTCAACTATAAATTTCCAATCTAGTTAGAACTGGATTTGCAAAATTAGAATAAGGGAAAATTGGAATAAGATTAGCAGTCCAGAATACCTCAGAGAAGCAAAAGTAGGACTGAAATATGGCAGAGAAAGAAGACATTCAGGAGGATCATTGGCTGTACAAGCAACTTTGAGCAGAAGAACTGGGTTGAGGGGGGGAAATCCCAATAAAAAGTTGGCTCTCTCTCCCACTTCCTTTCCAGGTGACTGTCTATCCAGACACTCTAACATAATCTGCAATTTCATTCCTCAAACATTTCCAGTTAATTAAGTTTTGTCTCAACCCCAACAAGGTGAGGGGTTAACTAGAGACAGATATAAATGTAAAATTAGACAGAGAGCTCACACCTATGCCTTTCGTGTTAGTTTTCCTAATTAGGTGCTCATAGTGATAGTGAATGTAACTTACCACTTTTTATCAAAAATAAACTCTCTAAAACTGAAGAGGAGGAAACAATGTGGACTTCAGGGGCTATTTTATTGCCCCCTGGCTTAAAATGAGCCAATACTTCTTGTATAGGATGTTGCATTTGTAAGGGGCTAAAATTCTAGCTATTCTGTCTAAAATATCTAATGAGTGGTCGCCAATAAATTATAAGCTTTAGCAAGAGTTAGACTTTTAAGCATCTATTAAGGAGAATAAGAATTTGGTGAAAAGAAAGAGAAAGGCCTAGATTCATCTATCTATTAAAGGGAGAGAGCATTTCTAGCTCCCTTCTCCTCCAGAGTCCGCAGGAAAGAGAGCAAGCCAGCATGCCAGCCTCCCCCTTCTTCCTCCCACAAGCAAACGTCACTTCCTGACGCCAAAGAAAAGACACATAGTCTTGCCCTCAGAGACCTTCACCTCATGACAGAGCTTTTCTACAGTAAGTCTCCAGCAGGTGGCATCATTCCAATCGTTACACATTTATATCTTCAGTTGTCAGCACAGTACTTGGCACATAGTAAGTACTTAATAAATGCTAGTGGACTGAACGCTATTTACTACTTATGGAACCTCAAACAACTTCATATCTTGGGGCCTCAGTTTCTTTATATGTAAAATGAGGAGATGGGACTAGATGTCCTATCAGGCCCTTCCATCTCTACATCTGTGATTTCATGTGATTTCTGTGTAGCTGTCTTAAGACCCAACCCTCCTCTCTCACATTCCTATAAAGCATTCTAATATTTGACGTTTGAAAGTTTTAAAGGATATTTAACACTTGAAGCAACACTTGCTCATATAATGTAGCAGGCATGCAAGTTTCCAGGTCATCTTATTCAGAGAGGACACTTTGGGTGCATTTACAAGAACAGATCTGCATCTGGCTGAAAGAAAGAACCTGTGGATCATGAGGAGGAAAGATAGAGATGCAAATCTCTACATAGGCCAATGTATCCATGTGGCTCCAACAGGAAAGTATGTGTGCTGAAGAGCCAGAAGTAGGCAGAGGTGTCATTAAGTCTATAAGCATTTACCATATGCCAGTCACGGTGCTAAGTGCAGAGGATACAAAGAAAGACAAAAGACAATCCCTGTTCTTAAGGATCTCACAGTCTAATGGAGGAGATAACATGCAAACGATTATATACAAACAAGCCATAAACAGAATAAATTGTAAACAATCACCAGAGGGAAGGCATTAGAAGTAATGGGGATTGGGAAAGGCAGAAATAAGAAGGGAGAATGTGCCAGGCATGGAAGACAGCCAATGAAAGTATCCAGAGTCAAGAGATAGAATGCCTTGTAGGGGGATCAGCAAGGAGGCCAGTGTCTTTGGATAAAAGAGTACATGGGGGGGCGGCTAGGTGGCGCAGTGGATAAAGCACCGGCCCTGGATTCAGGAGTTCCTGAGTTCAAATCCGGCCTCAGACACTTGACACTTACTAGCTGTGTGACCCTGGGCAAGTCACTTAACCCCATTGCCCCGTAAAAAAAAAAAAAAAAAAAAAAGAGTACATGGGGGGAATAAAGTCTAGGAAGATTGGAAAGGTAGGAGGGTTATCAGACTGTAAAGGACTTTGAACATCAAACAGGATTTTATATTTGAACCTAGAAGTGATAGGAAGCCACTGGAGTTTACTGAATGAGGGAGGGGAGGTGGCAGGGTCAGAGTCCAGATGGGAGGTGATGAAGTAGTGTCAGAGGAAAGGAAGATTTTGATTTATATTTGATATCATGTTACAAGGTGTTACAAAGTTAAAATGAACAAACCTTGGCAACAGCTTAGGGCTTGAGAGAGAATAAGGAATTGAGGATAATACCTAGGTTCCAAGATGCTGAAATAACAGCAGTGTTATGATGAGGAGGATCAAATCCACACATCTTCCTGGCCCTTCCTAGAATTAGAGAGAGTAGCACAGCAGGAACTGAAATTTGGACCCACCTCTTCTATGGTACCATGAATCATGTGTAGTGTTTAGATTGTAAGGAAAGGTAGGGACTCAGAAGAGGAGAGGAAACTTTGATGTACTCTGGGAAGAATGGGAATTCGGTTTTTTTTCCCTGATAGTTGAGGGGATATTGGCACAAACATGCTCTGTGTTTTGGGTTGGGTTAAATCAAATGTATCCTCTATTCAATATCTTGGTAGCCTGAGTGCTGAACTGAAGGACTTTGGGGAGTCAAAATATGACATCGTTAAGGGTGTTCAGGGTAGGGGTACTAGCCAGAGACATTTTAAGAGAGCTTAGCTTTGTTATGCCCTCAGGAAAAAATGTTCCTTGATCTGTTGTGTCATGTACTTGTACCCAATTGGCACAGGTTATATTAAGCTTATTTTAGTTAATATTATAGGGTCAAGCCTCCTGAAGGAACAAGAGGCCTTTGCAATAAGATCAGGGATAAAGCAAGGGCACCCCATCTTTGATATCATGTTAGAAATGCTAGTTATGGGGGGCAGCTAGGTGGCACAGTGGATAGAGCACTGACCCTGGAGTCAGGAGAACCTGAGTTCAAATCCGGCCTCAGACACTTAACACTTATTAGCTGTGTGACCCTGGGCAAGACACTTAACCCCAATTGCCTCACTAAAAAAAATGCTAGTTATGGCAATAAGACAAAAAAAGGAAAATGAGGGAATAAGGATAAGCAAAGAGGAATTATAGATATTGCTTTTGTAGATTATATAGAGAGAACCCTAGCAAGTCACCTAAAATTATTTGAAACAAGATATAATCTCAACAAAGTTGCAGGGTATAAAATAAATCCACATAATTTTTGAGTATTTATGTATAATATAATTTCCATATAATGCCAACAAAACTCAGCAAGAAGATGTAAAAAGAGAAATTACATTTAAAAATAACTCTACAATGTATAAAATTACTTGGAAATCTACCTACCAGGACACACATAGGAACTATGTGTATACAACTACAAAACACTGTTCACAGAAATACAAAACTAAACAATTAGATAAATATTAATTGTGGATGTATAGGTTGAGTCAATAAAATAAAATTATAATAATACCTAAATTGATTTACTTATTCAGTGTTATAATATTGCCAATACCAAAGGATTATTTTATAGAGGTAGAAAAATAATAATGAAACTCACTGGAAGAACAAAAGGTAAAGAATCTCAAGGGTAATGATGAATAAAAGTGGGAAGGAATGAGACCTAGCAGTATCAGATCTCAAACTGTACTATAAAGCTGTAATCATTAAAATCATTTGGCACTGGTTAAAAAAAGAAAGAGGTCAATCAGAAGAATAAATTAGGTATACAATATATAGAAGCAAATGAAGCTGGTGGCCTTATGTTTGGTAAGACCAAAGACACACACACTACCAGGGTAAGGATTCAGTATTTAACAAAAACTACTGGAAAATCTGGAAAGTAATTTGGTAGATATGAGGTTCACCTCACACAATATACCAAGACCAGCTCCAAATGGATATTATGGCTTAGATATACATCATGAGCAAATTAGAGGAACAAGGAAGAAATGACCTTTCACATCTATGAAAAGGGTAAGAATTTGTTTTGTTTTGTTTTGTTTTTAGTGAGGCAATTGGGGTTAAGTGACTTGCCCAGGGTCACACAGCTAGTAAGTGTTAAGTGTCTGAGGCCGGATTTGAACTCAGGTACTCCTGACTCCAGGGCTGGTGCTCTATCTACTGCGCCACCTAGCTGCCCCGGGGTAAGAATTTGTAACCAAACAATGGATAGAGAGGAAAATAGATGATAAAATGGACAATTTTGATTACAAACATCAAGTTTTGCACAAATGCAGCTATGATTGGAAGAGAACCAGTAAATTGGCAAAACAAAATCTTTGCCCACAAGTTCTTTGATAAAGATGTAATTTCCAAGGTATTCCAAAAATTGATTCGAAATTATAAGAATAAGGGGCAGCTAGGTGGCGCAGTGGATAGAGCCCTGGCCCTGGAGTCAGGAGTACCTGAGTTCAAATCCGGCCTCAGACATTTAACACTTACTAGCTGTGTGACCCTGGGCAAGTCACTTAATCCCAATTGCCTCACTAAACAAAAAACAAAAACAAAAACAACAACAACAAAAAGAAATTATAAGAATAAGAGCCATTTCCCCCCATCTGGCTATATTCTTCTGATTTCTCCATCATGCCTCAGGAACCTCTTCATCCCCCAAGATCATATTGGTCCTAGAACTCACATCTCATCAGAACCCTCTGCCCCCGGGGGGCCCTTCTGATTGGAGAATAGAGAGTTTCTCCCATAACTTCCATTTAAGGAGGGCACTCAAAGCCAGCCATCTCTTCATTTCCTACTTGGCTCTACTCTTTTAGAGTTCTCCATCATTCCTATAGGTTCCTCTTACCGTGAATGCCCCCACTCACCCTCTCCTCAATTTCAATTTCCTTTTGTATGTTTTCTTCCCCCGTTAGATTATAGATTCTTGGAAGAGGGAGCTGTCTTTTTCATATTTGTATTCCCAGTACTTAGCATAGTGGAGTGCACATAGTAGGGGCTTAATAAATATTTACTGATTAACTGAATAGGCAATTTCCAAGGGAAGAAATCCAAACTATTGGGTTCACATGAAAAATGCTCCAAATCACTAATAATTAGAGAAATGTAAATTAAAGCAATTGTGAAGTTCTATCTCACACTCAGCAGATTGGCAAAGATAATAGAAAAAGAAAATGACAAACATTTGAGGTTCTGTAGAAAATAGGCACACCAATGCACTGTTGGTGGAGCTGTACATTGTTCCAGTCATTCTAGAAAGTAATTTCGAATTATGCCCCAAAAGTCATCACTCTGTGCATACCCTATGACCTGGTGATACCACTGGTAGGCTGATATCCAAAAGAGATCCAAAAAAGGGGAAAAGGACGCACACATAAAAAAATACCACAGGTTGTTTTGGTATTTTTATAGTAAATAGCAAAGAACTAGAAACAAAAGTGGGCATCTATCAACTGGAGAATGGCTGAAAATGATGGTTCATGAATGTAATTGAACATTACCAGAAGAAATAATAAAAGGGATAGTTTCAGAGAGACAGGGGAAGACTTGCAAGAGTTGTTGCAGGATGAAGTGATCAGGTGAACAATTTATAAAATGATGACATTGTCAAGACAAACCATTTTGAAAGACTTAAGAATTCTGATCAATGCAGTGATCAGCCATGATCCCAAAGGACTCCGGAGAGGGTATGTTACCCCTTTCGAGACAGAGAGGTGATGGACTCAAGGTGTGTAATATGACATATGTTTTTGGACATAATCAATGTGGGCATTTCTTTTTATTTACTATCTGCATTTATTGTCAGGGTTTTGCTTTTCTTTATTTCAAATTTGGATGGAGGGATGAGGTGAGAGGGAGAGAAAATGAAAGCCTGTTCACTGAGGGGGAAAAAGTAAAAAAAAAAAAAGTTAGATAAAAATAACCAGAATAACTGTGGTCATTTCTAGAGTATTTTCAGGTTTATATAAGCACTTTTGTCCTAATTTCCCTTCAAGCCTGGCATTGGAAGCATTACTTTCCCCGTTGAGTAAACTGAGGATTAGAGTATAAGGGACTTACACAAATTCACTATTCAGATTGGGACTCAGTTTTCTCTTGTCCTTTATACTTTATACTCATACATCGCACATCGTTTCTCATACCATGTATTTGCAGTGGGCTGTCCCTCATAGCTGGAATTAACTCTCACTCCCCTTTGCCTTTAGAATTCCCAGTTCTGAGGTGGAGGGGTGAGAAGGGAGGAGGAGCCAAGATGATGCAGCAAAGGCTGGGACTCACCTGAGCATTCCCAACCCGCTTTAAAGGACTCCTCAAAACGAATTCTGGAGCTCAGAACCCACAAAAGGGAGGAGGGAGACAAGTTTCCAGGCCAAGTCCACTTAGAAGGTCTGCAGGAAAGGCCTGGCACACCAGGGTTGAAGGCTAGGGAGGGTGGGGTGAAAGCAGAAGGCAGCACTGCGCAGGTGCACCAGGGCAAGCCCTCAGCAGGCCGTGGGGATGACTAAAACAGCTGAAGCAACCACAGCCCGTGGCGCTGTCGGCCCACTGACTGTAATAGGGTGGGAAAGTCGGTCTGAAGGACGTTGCACCACCAGGCCAAGATTCTGTTGCGTTGTCCCTATAAGGAACCGAGTCACAGGCTCGGGTCGCAGTCCCAGGGTGAGGAGGAGCACTAGCACACCAGAGCCTGCAGCTGTGGGGGAGTGGGGACCCTGGTCAGAGATCCAAGGTGGGAAAAAGAGTGCTTGTGGTCACTCAAAGACCAGAGCACAGGCCAGGAGAGCACTGCCCATACCTCTCCTTAGATCATACCGCCTTGGAAGAACTGAAAACTTACAAGCCCCTAGAACTAGCTCTGAAATCAGAAGCAAGAAAGGCCTGGACCAGAAGCAAAAAAGGAGGGCACAGTGCCCCCTCCACAGGAGGTGGGGGGTCAGGGGGGCTCACTTTAACATAGAAGTCATGGAACAGGCTAGACAAATGAGAAAACAAGAACAACAAAAGAGCCTGATTGCAGAAAGTTACTATGCTGACAGGGAAGATCAAAACACAAACTCAGAAGACAACAAAATCAAAACTGCTCTATCCAAAGTCTCAAAGAAAAAAAAATGTGATTTGGTCTTAGGTCCAAAAAGAAGTCCTGGAAGAGTGCAAAAAGGACTTTAAAAATCATATAAGAGGGGGAGGCTAGGTGGCACAGTGGATAAAGCAAAGGCCCTGGATTCAGGAGTACCTGAGTTCAAATCCAGCCTCAGACATTTGACACTTACTAGCTGTGTGACCCTGGGCAAGTCATTTAACCCCCATTGCCCCACAAAAAAAAGAAAAAGAAAATAATTCAAATAATAGAGGTAGAGGAAAAATTGGGGAAAAAATTAGAGTGATGTAAGAAAATCATGGAAAAAGAGCCAATAGCTTGGTAAAGAAGGTGCGTGCACATGCACACACCCCCCTGAAGAAAGTCACACCTTAAAAAACAGAATAGGTGAAATGGTAAAAGAGGCACAAAAATTCACCAAAGAGAACTCCCTAAAGAGTAGAATTGGCCAAATGGAAAAGGAAGTACAAAAGATCACTGAAGAAATAATTCCTTAAAAATTAGAATTGGGCAAGTGGAAGCTAATGACCCCATGAGATATCAAAATACAATTAACAAAGTCAAAAGAATAAAAAATAAAAGAAAATGCGAAATATTTAATTTGAAAAACTGACCTGGAAACTATATCGAGGAGAGTTAATTTAAGAGTTTTTTGACTACCTGAAAGCCAAGATCAAAAAAGAGCCTAGACATTATCTTTCAAGAAATTATCAAGGAAAACTGCCCTGATATTCTAGAAAGAGGATAAAATAGAAATGGAAAGAATCCACTGATCACTTCCTGAAAGAGAGCCCCAAATGAAAATTCCCAGGAATAATATAGCCAAATTCCAGAGATCCCAGGTCAAGGAGAAAAACAGCCAGAAAGAAACAACTCAAATATCATGGAGCTATAGTGAAGATAAAAAAGATTTAGCAGCTTCTACATTAAAGCATCAGAGGGCTTAGAAAATGATATTCCAGAGGGCAAAGGAGAAGGAGTGTAACCAAGAATCACCTACCCAGAAAAACTGAGTATAATTCTTCAGAGGGGAAAAAATAGACATTTAAAGAAATTGAGGACTTTCAAGCATTCCTGATGAAAATACTAGACAGAACTGAATAGAAAATTTTATTTTTTCAGCTGGTTGTAGAAATCTATCTTACCTTACAGGAAAGTAAAAAGGGAAGGAGATAAGAGGAAGGGAGGGCAGATTGGGAGAGGCAGTAGTCAGAAGCAAAACACTTTTTTTGTTTTGTTTGGCAATGAGGGTTAAGTGACTTGCCCAGGATCACGTAGCTATTAAGTGTCAAGTGTCTGAGGCCATGTTTGAACTCAGGTCCTCCTGAATCCAGGGCTGGTGCTTTATTCACTGTACCACCTAGCTGCCCCCAGAAGCAAAACATTTTTGAGGATGGACAAGATGAAAGGAGAGAGAGTAGGATAAACAGGGGGAAAATAAGATGGAGGGAAATATTCAGTAATCATAACTGTGAAAAAAAGTTTACAGCAAGTTTCTCTGATACAGGCATCATTTCTCAAATCTATAGAGAACTGAGTCAATATAAATATAAGACTCCAAGTCTTATAGATAGACCAATAGATAAATGGTCAAAGAATATGAACAGGTAGTTTTCAGGCAAAGGAATCAAAGCTATCTACAGTCATATGAAAAAATGCTCTAAATCACTATTGATTAGAGAAATGCAAATGAAAACAACTCCAAGGTATCACCTCACACCTATCAGAGTGGATACTATAACAGAAAAGGAAAATGACAAATGTTGGAAGGGATGTGGGAAAATTGAGGCACTAATGCACTGTTGGTGGAGTTATGAGTTACTTGATTTGCCAAATGTATTCTCTAATCTTGAGCCCACTTTCCACAGGACTCTGTATACACTGGTAGGAGAGTGGGTCACAGACTTTTGTGGGATGTTTTACATCAACTCTACCACCATAATAAATACTCCTTTCCAACAGCTAATTTAGTCTGGCCCACTAATTGATATCAATGGATAATAGTGTGATTGGAAGCACATCAGTGGGGAGGAGATTGGTCATGGTCTATAACATTAGAAAACACATCTCGGGCAGCTAAGTGGCGCAGTGGATAGAGCACCAGCCCTGGAGTCAGGAGTACCTGAGTTCAAATCCGGCCTCAGACACTTAACACTTACTAGTTGTGTGACCCTGGGCAAGTCACTTAACCCCAATTGCCTCACTAAAAAAGAAAAAAAAAAGAAAAAAAGAAAATACATCTCATCAACCTGTTACTTAGAGGAGATGTAGCAGGTGTGGGGACCAATTTTTAATTGGGGAGTGTTAGCTAAGCAGGTCGCCACAATATTGGGGCAAGCAAGGAGACAGACAGCTTCCCTCAAAACAGAGCAGGATTTATTTAACAAGAACAAACTTAAAAAAACACAAACAGGATCAGTAGGATTAAGGGAAAGGAAATAAAATGGGGAAAGGGAAATTATACAACCTGAACAACACCACCACCCAGGAATCAGCTGAGAACACACAGCAGCGTCCTGTCACCTTCCAGCTTCAAGCTAGAATGCTGGAAAATCTCCCTTCTTCCCAGCAGACCCCAGGCTGACCACACACAGCCCCCAGCCAATTGACTGACCACTCTGACAGTCACATGACTACCCTCACTAGGCTTCCAATCATTATAATTTTGCTGGGCCCATGTAGACATGGGCGAGTGGTGATAATGTGAGGTGCCAGCACCATGGCAACTGCTACAACCAGTGGGTGGAGCACCATGCGGTTTGCGGAGCCCCAGGCCAGTGCACGCCGAGGGTTTTTTTTTAATTGTAGCCAAAAGATGGGGTCATAAAAACCTAAAATAACAATTAATTCTTTACACAGGTAAGCTCTGGAAACCCAGTCCGCAAGTAGGGGTTCGGAGAGTTAGCTCCAGAGCTTGAACTACAATTAAATGCTCAACTCTATACTAGATGCTGTGATAAAGAAAAAGATAAAAACGGTCAAGAAGCTCATTCTAATGGGAGAGACAACATGTAAATAGTTAGATATGTATGAATTATACAGAGTATAAATGGGAGACATTCTCAGAGGGGAAGATACCAGCAGGTTGGGGGAGGTGCTACAAAAGATGACATTTGAGTTTAGACTTGAAGTCTAATGAGAGAAAATACAAGGCAGGGGTGAAGAGGCAGCAGCGGGAGGCATGGGAGTTCTGAGGCAAGGAAGATAGGAGATGGTACGTCTTGTGTGAGGAGCAGCAGGTAAGCCATTGTGTCTGAATCTTGCACTGTTTCACTCTTGTCTACAAATCCTTAGCACCTGGCTTAGTGCCTGGCACAGAGCAGGAACTTATGTATTGACTGGTCTCATCACTGCAAGTCCAGCATGCTCGCCATGGTACCATTTGGGTTTTGTCTAACTGGGTTAAGTTACCCACAGACATTTGAACTTCACTAGATCCTTACTTAGTCCTTGTTAAACTTGGATGAAGCTGAATTTTGTTAAGGAGTTTGTCTTAGACTTTGGTTAGGACCCAGTACCTAGGACAGTGTCTTGCATATATCCTAGCCACTAAGAGATGTTAGTCATATTGAATTCAATTGAATTAAAGTCACTCGTGAAGCCCAAGTAAATGTTAAGATTGGATATAAACAGCCTGTTAGATATGATTAAAGTTTTATTAAACTAGTTAGCTCTTCTTCAGAATCCCTATATTCCATGAAGCCTTATGAAGTCTTATTAAATGTCCTTAAATTCTGGTCAGGATTGTTTAAAGCCTAGTAAAGGCTAATTAATCTTCATTAAGTCTCATCAGGCATCACTGACTTTTGTTAAGCTTCATTAGGTCTCATTTTCATGAATTTTTAAGCTTTAGTCAAGCATATCAAACTCAATCAACAAATATTTAGTGAGAGCCTATTGTGATCGGGGCATTGTGCTCTGCCCTGAATGAGATCAAAAGCTATAAATTCAAGTTCCTGCCTTCATTAAGCTTATTGTCTAGTTGCCTTGACACGAGGAGAAAATCCAACTGGGTGGAGTAATCTATTTAATCTGAGCAGTAAATGAGCCTAACACTCATCAAAATTGGCTCAAAGACCTCAATCTCATTAGAATTGGCTCAAGGAGGGAATAATGGACACACTCAATTGGGTGGAGTAATCTCTCTAACCCTGCAGGAAAATAGGAGGGGAAGGGGATAAAGAGAGAGGGGCAAAAGAAGGAAGGGCAGAGTGGGGGAGGGGACAGACAGAAGCAAATCCCTTTTGAAGAGTCATAGGATGAAAGAAAATGGATAATAGAATAAATATCATGGGGAAAGGAATAGGATGGAAGGGAAACAGTTAACAATAGTAATCATGAAAAAGAGAAAAGGGGGAAAATTTGTACAAAAAATATTTATAGCAACTCTTGGTGGAGGCTAAGAATTGAGAATCAAGGGAATGTCCATCAATTGAGGAATGCTGGAAAAAGCTGTTATATGATTGTAGTGGAATGGTCTTGTGCTACAGGAAATGACAAACAGGATGATTCCCGAAAAACCTGGAAAGACTAATGAACATTGATGTATAGTGAAATGAGCAGAGCTGGGAAGACATTGTGTAGTGACAGCAGTATTGTTCAATGAGCAATTGTGAATTACTTAACTACTCTCAGCAATGCAGTGATCCAAGACAATCCCAAGGAACTAATGAGGAAGCTTACTATGCACCCCTATAGAAAGAACTGATAAAAAGAACACTTGTGAATTGTACATATATAACCTGATTGTGATCTTGTGGAGGGGGGAGGAAAGGGAGGGAGAAAAATTTGGAACTCTAAATCTTATGAAAATGAATGTTGAAAACTACCCTTACATGTAAATAGAAAATAAAATAAATGTTTGTTGCTGAAAAAAATTAATAAAAAAAAAGATTACACAGGTACTTTCACAACCTGGCTAATGTGGAGAAGTTTTGCATGACTACTCATGTATAACTTATATTGAATTGCTTGAGTCCTTGAGGAGGGTGAAGAGGGAGGGAAGGAAGAAAAGTTGGAACACAAAGTTTTAAAAACTTGATGTCAAAATTTGTTTTTACATGTAATTTAGAAAAATAAAATTCTAAGTAGAAAAAAATTAAGATTACACAGGTACTAAGTGGGTAGAACTTGGATTCAAACTACCTGGGTGGTGCAATGGATAAAGTGCTGCACCTGGAGTTAGGAAAACCTGAGTTTGAATCCTGCTTCAGATGCTTTCTAGCTGTATCAGCCTGGGAAAGTCACTTAACGTTTCCTCATCTGTAAAGTGGGAATAATAATAACACCTACTTCCTAGGGCTGTTGTGAAGGTCAAATGAGATCATAGTTGTGAAGTGCTTAACATAGTGCCTGGCACACAGAAGGTGCTTAATAAATTCTTGTTTCCTTCCTTCTTTCAAACCCAGATCCTCTGAATCCGAATCTAGTACTCTTGCCACTGGACTACACTATTTCCCCTCGAAATAACTACATAAGATAGAATATGAGAACGAAGACCTGGCAAAACCATAACAAGCACAGGGCAGCCAGGGCTTTAGCCCAGGGCACTGATATCTGAGGTGGGAGGGGGCACACTTCCTACCTAGTCTGGTAAAGGATTAGTCCTTGCCTTAGGACAAAGAGGATTTCTTTTATGAAATCCCAAGAGGGTTTTTAGTAGAGGGAAGTGGTAAAGCTTGACATGCTGAGAGCAAAGATGAGTCTGCTAGGAATGTGCAGAATTGTTTGGAAATGGAGTAGCTGGAGTGAGGGAGAGCAGTTAAGAAGCTGTTTTAGCAATAGAGGCATAGAGTAAAAAGGGCACTACTAGGGTGGGAAGTAACAGTGGGGAATCTGAGGAAGGAGGAGACAAAAGCAAGTGCACTGAGGAATCTACCTAGAGCAGAGGTCCTTAGTGTAGTGTCCAAAGCGGTCTCTGCATGGATTTTAGGGGGGCTGTGAATTTGAATGGGAAAAAAAGTATATATTTCAATATAATTGGCTGCCTTTGGAATCACGTATTTTTACTTTATGCATTTTAAAACATTACTTTGAGAAGGGGCTGAGAAGACTGTCTAGCGCATGTCAAAAAAGGGACTAAGACTCTTCTCAGCAATACAATGAATGATCCAAGACAATTCCAAAGGACTCAGGATGGAAAATGCTCTCCACATCCAGAAAAAAGAACTGTGGATTCTGAATGCAGATTGAACCACACTGTTTCTACTTTTTTTTTTGTTTTTTGTTTTTGTTTTTTGAGGTTTTCCCCCTCGTGTTCTGATTCTTCTTTCACAATATGACTAATGTGGAAATAAGTTTAATGTGATAATACATATATAAACTATATAAGATTGCTTTCTGTCTTGAGGAGCGGGGAGAGAAGGGAGGGAGAGAGAAAAATTTGGAACTATAAGTCTTATAAAAACAAATGTTGAACACTATCTCTACAACTAACTGGAAAATAATAAAATACTTTTATGATTTTTTTAAAAAGGGGGCTATTAATGTGGAAATGTTTTGCATGACTGCTCATGTATAGCTTATATTGAATTGCTTGAGTTCTTGAGAGGGGAGGGAGGAAGAGAATTTGGAACATAAAGTTTTTTTTAAATTGATGTCAAAATTTGTATTTACATGTAATTTGGGAAAATAAAACTTAATGTGAGAAATAATTAATTAATTGGTTTTTAAAAGGGGGGGGAGCTAAGAATTCTGTCCTAGAGTCGTGACTCAGGTGTTTTCCCCTACAATAAAAAATGCAGATGCTTGGGAAGCAGGGTTCCTCCCGGAGCTTTCTAAGTCTTGCTCAATATCAACAAGAGTAAAAATAGCAGCTCACGGTTATATAGCTCTTTAAATTTTTGTTGCTGTTATTATTGTTGAGTCATGCTCAACTCTTCTTGACCCCATTTGGGGTTTTCTTGATAAAGATAATGGAATGATTTGCCATTTCCCTCTCCAGCTCATTTTACAGATGAGGAAACTGAGGCAAAGAGGGTGAAGTGATTTGCTAGTAAGTCTCTGAGGTCAGATTTGAATTCAGGAAGAGGACTCCAGACCCAGTGCTCTATCCACTGTGCCACCAGTTTAAAACTTATGTAGGAACATTAGCTGGAAGGGACCTCAGAGATTACTTAGTTCGACCCCCTCAGGTTTTTTTGCATAATACTTCATTTTTTCCTCATTTTTTCCCTTTGTTCTGGAAGAGGACTGTGACAATCAGGGTGATGACATCATGACATGACTTGAATGAATTGGATTTAAGTGAGGCAGGGCTGTGCAGGGTCACCAACCTCCCTCTCTTCTCCAGAGCCATCTGGGTCCAGAGGTAAGATATACATCAGGACAACTGGAGATGGCCCTGGATGTTTAAGGTGACTGGGGTTAAGTGACTTGCCCAGGGTCACACAGCTAGGAAATGTCTGAGGTAAAATTTGAACTCAGGTCCTCCCAACTTCAGGGCTAGTGTTCTATCCTCTCTGCCACCAAATAAAAGAAATAAAGTTGCCTCTCCCAATTACACATAAACACTAAACCCCCTCATTTTCAACATAAGGAAACTGAGGCTTTACACAAGGTCACACAAAGATAAAATTTGAATCTAGGTCCTCTATTTCTACATCCAAAGCTATACCAGACTGACTTTAACCTCATTTCTTCTTCACAACTAACCCATTTTACAGATGAAGAAACTTTGGCTCAGAGAGGTGAAATGACTTGCCTAGGGCCACACAGTGTCAGAGGCAGAATTTAAATCTAGGTATCCTTGACTCCAAAGTCAGGGGTCTATCTCTACTGGATGGGGTTCAAGTCTCCACATCATTTCCCTTAGCCATTCTCTCTGGCTACCTCCACCCCTCCAGAAACTTGCACTGTACACCTGGCTCTAATAAGTGAATTTCCACCTCATCATGACAGGACCCAGGCCTCCACAAGGCTTCCCAGTTTCCTCACAATGCCTGTGCATGAGGTTACCTTCTCTCCTTCCCCCACCCTTTCTGCATTCCTTAACATGTCTTCTCCCATTAGAAAGTACATTGAGTAACTTCTCAGCAATACAATGATCCAAGACAATTCCAAAGGACTCATGATGAAAAATGCTCTCCACAACCGGAAAAAAGAACTATGGAATCTGGATGTAGATTGAACCATGCTGTTTCTACTTTTTCTGATTTTTTTTTCTTTTTTGAGATTTTTTCCTTTTGTTCTGATTTATTCTTTCACAACCTAACGCAGAAATGTGTTGAATGTGATTGTATTTATATAACCTATATCAGATTGCTTTCTATATTGGGGAAGGGGGAGGGAAGGGAAGAAGGAGAAAAATTTGGAACTAGAAATCTTATAAAAACAAATGTTGAAAACTATCTCTACATGTAACTAGAAAATAATAAAATACTTTTATGATTAAAAAAAAGAAAGTAAGTTGAGGACAGGGCCTGTCTTGCTTTCTTGTTATTTGCATTCCCCAGGATTGTCACACTGTGTAGCACATAGTAAATGCTCTATCTATGCATTATAACTCATGCTTCTCATTAAATAAATCTCCATCCTTAGTGAGAATTTACTAGTCAGTGAAGCTTGTTAAACTTGGTTACTGGTTCTTTTTTTTTTTTTTTAGTGAGGCAATTGGGATTAAGTGACTTGCCCAGGGTCACACAGCTAGTAAGTGTTAAGTGTCTAAGGCTGGATTTGAACTCAAGTCCTCCTGACTCCAGGGCCGGTGCTCTATCCACTGTGCCACCTAGCTGCCCCTGGTTACTGGTTCTTAAACTGAAATGCCTCTCTTCCCCAAAGTCTTTACGCTTGGAAGCATCTCATGCCACCAAAAGTCCTTTAGCCCTGAGAGAAAACATTTTTTTTTTAGTTTTCCTGGCTGATCCATGGGAAGGCTTATTCAGAATTTGGTATAACCAAAGCCTGGTAAAGGTATGCTCTAGTGCCATCTTTGAATGAAGACTTGTTCATTCTTCTACAGTCTCAGTACATCATATGAGACTTGTTAATACATTTAAATTTGGGTTAGCCTTAAAAAACGTCTCAGTTCGGCAACTGTTCAACCTTAGGAAGATTAGTGAGGTCATAAGACTTAACCAGGCTGAACTGGAATGAAATTTATGTAATTTAATAAGATTTAATGAGAACAATTCTATTGTTCTTTTTTTTTTGGTGAGGCAATTGAGGTTAAGTGACTTTCCCAGGGTCACACAGCTAGTAAGTGTTATGTGTCTGAGGCCGGTTCTGAACTCAGGTTCTCCTGACTCCAGGGCCGGTGCTCTATCCACTGCACCATCTAGCTGCCCCATGTATCCTGTTCTTAAGGCAACAAGAGAGAAATTTAAGATTCCAATAGACTATAAAGCCTTCTTCCTTTTTCCTAGTACAACTTATTGGTTCTTTGTTCCCCTCCCTAAAGGAACTCTGTGATTGGTTAGCTAGTCTGATAAAATAGTGAGTATTGATGATTTAATATGGTCCTCTTCCCCTCAGGATATGTGCATTTTATCAGGGGCCTTCTGGAGTCACTGTCTTAACTCGGAAAGACCACTTAAATGAGTGGGCCTTTGGAGAAGATATTTTGGAAATGGAAGTAAATGGCCATTTACTCTGTGGGTGGTTGTAGGTGCTTGAACATGGCATAAAGAAAAGAGTTCTAGACGAATTCAGGAAGATATGATTTTAAATTCTACCTCAAATACTTCCTATATCTGTGACCTTGGATAAGTCATTTAATCACCTGGTAACTCAGTTTCCTCTATAAAATTAGGGGTTGGAGTGGATGGTCTCTGAGGTCCCTTATGGTTCTAAATCTCTGATCATGGGATGAACTAAGTCCCAAATAAAAGAAATACTTCTGCAATGGAAATGTAACTGTGATTTCGTAGGCATTTCATGAATTACAACTTTAAAAATACATTTGTCCTCAGAATAACTTAGAGCTCAAAGATATCATCATGGATATGGATTATACTTATAATTATATTGTATTTGAGATAATATAGTGATTTAACCCTTTTTAGAAAAAGTAGTTTGGAGCGGCTAAGTGGCGCAGTGGATAAAGCACCGGCCCTGGATTCAGGAGGACCTGAGTTCAAATCTGGCCTCAGACACTTGACACTTACCAGCTGTGTGACCCTGGGCAAGTCACTTAACCCCATTGCCCCGCAAAAAAAAAGAAAGAAAGAAAAAGGAGTTTTACAAATTGATCTCAAGAAACCATATCTCAAATTTCTGGATCATTGTCTGGCTGATACTCTAAGTATCAGTATCCAGTCTTCATTGATTTCCAAGAAGACCTGAAATCCAAAAATCATTCTTCCTTCATACTCAAGAATAACAACTCGAATACATTTCGAGTGTGAAGGCAAAGCATTGAAGAAATTCATTCTTACTCATTTGGAATTTCAAAGAAATCACACCATTGAAATGGTGGAAGTATTTAAGTTCTTTGAGTTATTGGAGGCTATTGAAATAATAATTCAATATTGAATAGAATTCATTTCTTTAATAGGTATTTTCATTCTTGGGCCTAATTTGGTCTAAGTTAAGAAAACATTTGGAAATTAAGAAAATAGGAAGGGGGCAGCTAGGTGGCACAGTGGACAAAAAACTGGCCCCAGATTCAGGAGGACCTTTGTTCAAATCCAGCTTCAGACACTTGACACTTACTAGCTATGTGACCCTGGGCAAGTCACTTAACCCTCACTGCCCTGTAAAAAAAAAGAAAATAGGAAAGTATGTCTTTCATTCCATATCTATGAAATAATAAAAGATAACTACTATAAAGTATTTTCAGTTTTTCATATTGACTAGGCTATATCTGTCTCTACATGTATGTATGTATATGTGTGTGTATAAAAAACCCCAAGTGGATAAAGAATTATTCTTGTCCAGACTATGACAGATGGATGGATAGCCAATTGAGCAGGGTCATCATTACATGTTTCTTCGATTCTGCAGAGAGATGATGGATAAACTAGTTTAAGAACTGCATAGCAGGAAGAGAGCAAAAGGGCAGCTTAACCCAGAATGCCTCTTTAAAAAAAAGGAAGAGAGCAGGCTGGGTGGCATTTGGGAAACTTCTTACCACTTTTACTGATCTTAAGTTACTCCCTGAAACAAAAACCTATCTTTTTAAAGCCCCAATTTCCTTACTTTAATTTCCTCTTCATTGGTGGTAAATTCACCCTTTTCATTTTTGATACTGGTAATTTGGTGTTCTTTTTTTTAATCTACTTAACCTAAGATTTATATATTTTATTCTTTCCATAAAACCAGCTTTGTTTTATTTATTAATTCAATAATTGTCTTTCAATTTTTTCTTACTTTTAATTCTCCTTTTGATTTTCAGAATTTCTAATTTGGTATTTAATTGGGGATTTTTAATTTGTTCTTTTTCTAGCTTTTTAAGTTGCAAGCTCACTTCATTGAGCTCCTCTTTCTCTTATTTTATTCACATAAGCATTTAAAGATATACAATTTCCCCTAAGAACTGCTTTGGCTACATCCCATAAGTTTTGGTATGTTGTCTCATTATTATCATTCTCTTTGATGAAATCATTGATTGTTTCTATGATTTGTTGTTTGACCCACTCATTCTTTTGGTGTTTTGTTTTGTTTTGTTTTGTTTTGTTTTTGTGGGGCAATGGGGTTAAGTGACTTGCCCAGGGTCACACAGCTAGTAAATGTCAAGTGTCTGAGGCCAGATTTGAACTCAGGTCCTCCTGAATCTGGGGCCGGTGCTTTATCCACTGCACTACCTAGCTGCCCCCAACCCACTCATTCTTTAGCATGAGATTATTTAGTTTCCAATTAATTTCTGGTCTGTCTTTCCATGACCCTTATTTAAAGGGGTGGACACAACTGGACAACAAAAACAAATATTTCATCCTGGAGGTAATAAGGAAGCACTGAAATTTATTGAGTGGGGGGACACAGTCAGACCTGTGCTTTTGGAAAAGCACTTTGGCAGCTGAATGGAGGATGGACTAGACTGGGGCATTGTCTTGGACCATTGTATTACTGAGAAGAGTGAAGTCTATCACATTTGATCATCACACTATGTTGTTGATACTGTGTACAATGTTCTCTTGGTTCTGCTCATTTCACTCAGCATCAATTCATGTAAGTCTTTTCAGGTTTTTCTCAAATCCACCTGCTTATCATTTTCCACAGCACAATAGTATTCCATTACAATCATATGCCACAACTTGTTTAGCCATTCCCCAATTGATGGGCATCCCCTGAATTTCCAATTCTTTGTTACCACAAAAAGAGCAGCTTTGAATATTTTTGTATATGTGGGTCCATTTCCCTTTTTATGATAGCTTTGGGATATAGACCTAGTAGTGGTATTGCTGGGTGAAAGGGTATGCACAGTTTTAAAGTCTTTTGGGGAAAAAAGGGGGCACCTAGATGGTGCAGTAGATAGAGCACTGGCCCTGGAGTCAGGAGTACCTGAGTTCAAATCCAGCCTCAGACACTTAACACTTACTAGCTAGCTGTGTGACCCTGGGCAAGTCACTTAACCCCAGTTACCTCACTAAAAAAAAAGTCTTTGGGGCATATTTCCTGTTTTATTTTTTTCTGCTAATTTTATTTGCATTGGTTTCATTTGTATAAACCTTTTTGAATTTTACATAATCAAAATTTTCCATTTTGCCTCCTTTTAACCTCTTTATTTTTTGGTCATGAACATAACCTCTCCTTAGATCTGACAGATAATTTCTTCCATTTTGAGCTCATCTTGGTATACGATGTGAAATGTTGGTCGATACCTAGTTTCTATCAGATTACTTTCCAATTTTCCCAATAGTTTTTGTCAAATAGTGAGTTCTCGACTCAATAGCTGAGATTTCAGTTGAGTCTTAATGAGGATAATAATAAGGTGGAACACTTCTCCTCAAAAAATACTTAAGAATAGCAGCAAAACTCACAGAAAAATGTGCTGAAATCATCTTCTAACCAAGAATGGCTTGGAAGGTCAGAAGGAGGGAGCTGCTGTGCTGATACAGGAGTCGGGCCCAACCCCACAGTCACCCTGACACAGATCCAGTCTCAGGAAGTCCCCACCAGAGAAGGAGACCCCCAGAGCCTCTGAATCAACTGAAGTGCCAGTGTTGTCTGGAACTAAGCTCACAGTCTGGTGAGTAGGCTGAGCCCTGGGCAGGGGGAAGACTACAGGGGTCTATTCTGGTGCTAAGGCAGAACTTGGATTTTACACCCCTGCTGAGAACCAGATGGTAGGCTCGAGTAGAAGTGGCCCAGGTTGGGGAGGGGCACAGGCTCGTCAGAGCTAACAACCACAACACACAAAGCTGGTTGATTGGCAAGTTGGTCTGGGGTCATCTAGGACCAGGAAACAGGCCGGGCAAGGGAAGAACCTAATTCTCCTTAAATCATACCACCTGGGACATCTTAAGCTTGGAATACTGCAGCCTGGAAACAGTGCCCCACTTTAAGGAGCTAAAAGTCAAGTAAAAGAAAGGCAAGATGAGCCGACAGAGAAAGGTGAGGACCATAGAACGTTTCTTCAGTAACAAGGAAGACCAAGGGGCACCCTCAGAGAAAGATGTCAACATCAGGGCCCCTATATCTAAAGCTTCCAAGAAAAATACGAATTGGTCTCAGGCCATAGAGGTGCTCAAAAAGGACTTTGAAGATAAAATTAGAGAGGTAGAGGAAAAAATGGAAAGAGAAATGAGGGTGATGCAGGAAAGACATGAGAAAAAAGTCAACAGCTTGAAAAGTCAAATGGAAAAGGAGGTACAAAAGCTCTCTGATGAAAATAATTGCCTAAGAATTAGGATTGAACAAATGGAAGCCAGTGACTTTATGAGAAACCAAGACACAATAAAGCAAATCCAAAATGAATAAAAAAAATAGAGGGCAATGTGAAATATCTTCTGGGAAAAACTGCTGACCTGGAAAATAGGTCCAGGAGAGATAATTTGAAAATGATTGGTCTACCTGAAAACCACGATCAAGGAAAGAGCTTAGACACCATCTTCCAAGATATTCTCAGGGAAAATTGCCCTGAAATTCTAGAAGAAGAAGCTAAAATAGAAATTGAAAGAATCCACCGATCACCTCCAGAAAGAGATCCCCAAAAGAAAACTCCTAGGAATATTATAGCCAAATTCCAGAGCTCTCAGATCAAGGAGAAAATATTGCAAACTGCCAAAAAGAAAGAATTCAAGTACTGTGGAGCCCCAGTCAGGATAGCACAAGATCTATCAGCTTCTACATTAAAGGACCGGAGGGCATGGAATATGATATTCCAAAGGGCAAAGGAAATGGGATTACAACCAAGAATCACCTACCCAGCAAAACTCAGCATTATCTTTCAGTGGAAAAAATGGGACTTTAATGAAAAAGAAGACTTTCAGATATTTGTGATGAAAAGACATGAACTGAATGGCAAATTTGACTTTCAAATACAAGACCCTAGAGAACCATAAAAAAAAAATTGGAGCTGGGGGACATACCTGGGGTCATACAGTGGATGACTGTCTTGTGTCTGAGACCAGGTTTTGTCTGGGATCCCCCTGGTTCCAGGGGTGATGATTTGTCCACTGTGTCACTTAGCTAGATGATAACATGTTAAGGGTTAAATTGAGGGGTGAAAGGAATTCACTGGGGGAGGGGGAAGGGAAGAAGTGAAATCCTACATGAAAGTAACAGGAAAAGGCTTATGGAGTGGGGAAAGAGATGGGAGAGGAGCAGGGCAGTAAATGAATTTTACACTCATCAGAAAAGGCTCAAAGATCTTAAACTCATCAGAGCTGCCTCAAGGAGGGACTAATAGACACACCCAACTGTGTGGAGTAATCTATTTAATCTGGGCAGTAAATGAGCCTAACACTCATCAGAATTGGCTCAAAGACTTCAATCTCATTAGAATTGGCTCAAGGACTGATGATGAGTGAGATGAGCAGAACCAGAAGAACATTGTACACAATATCATCAACATTGAGTGTTGACCTACTGTGATGGACTATATTCTTCTCACCAATGCAATGGTACAGAAGAGTTCCAGGGAACTCATGATAGAAGAGGATCTCCAAATCCAAGAAAAAAAAGAAAGAACTGTGGAGTATAGATGCTGATCGAACCATATTATTTCTTTTGTTTTGGGTGCTGTTGTTTTTTTTTTCTATTTTGAGGTTTTGCATCACTGCTCTGATTTTTTCTCTTGTAACAGGATTAATGCAGAAATAGGATTAATGTTATTATGTGTATATATATGTGTGTGTATATATCTATATCTATATGTATAGAGATATATAGATATAACCTATATCAGATTAACTGCTGTCTAGGGGAGGGGGGAGGGAGGGGAGGGAGGGAGAAAAATCTGAAATTGTAAAGCTTGTATAAACAAAAGTTGAGAACTATCTTTACATGTAACGGAAAAAATAAAATACCTTATACATTAAAAAAAAAAAAGAATTGGCTCAAGGAGGGAATAATGTACACACTCAATTGGGTGGAGTAATCTCTCTAACCCTGCAGGAAAATAGGAGGGGAAGGGGATAAAGAGAGAGGGGCAAAAGAAGGAAGGGCAGAGTGGGGGAGAGGACAGACAGAAGCAAATCCCTTTTGAAGAGTCATAGAATGAAAGAAGATGGATAATAGAATAAATATCATGGGGAAGGGAATAGGATGGAAGGGAAACCATTAACAATAGTAATCATGAAAGAGAGAAAAGGGGGGAAAATTGTACAAAAAATATTTATAGCAACTCTTGGTGGAGGCTAAGAATTGAGAATCAAGGGAATGTCCATCAATTGAGGAATGATGGAAAAGCTGTGTTATATGATTGTAGTGGAATGGACTTGTGCTACAGGAAATGACAAACAGGATGATTCCCGAAAAACCTTGAAAGACTAATGAACATCAAAGTATGGTGAAGTGAGCAGAACTGAGAGGACATTGTGCATAGTGACAGCAGTATTGTTCAATGAGTAATTGTGAATGACTTAGCTACTCTCAGCAGTACAATGATCCAGGACAATCCCAAGGAACTAATGAGGAAGCATACTATGCACTGCTATAGAAAGAACTGATAAAAAGAACACTTGTGGATTGTACATATATAACCTGATTGCGATCTTGTGGAGGGGGGAGGGAAGGGAGGGAGGGAAGGGAGGGAGGGAGGGAGAAAAATTTGGAACTCTAAATCTTATGAAAATGAATGTTGAAAACTACCCTTACATGTAAATGGAAAATAAAATAAATATTTGTTGAAAAAAAATACTTAAGAATAAATGGAATGTCCACACTCTCTGATGAGAGATCTCATTGCTAGGAAAACAGATGAAAAAGGTCAAAGATAAAAAGGGAGACTGACCACATACCCTCCAAAATATTTACATCAGTACTTTTTGTGGCATTAAAGCTCTGAAAATAAAGTAGTTGCTCATCAACTGAGGAAGTACTTAATAAATGCTTATTGGCTTACTGAGTGGCTAAAAAAGCTATGGTACATAGATGTAATGGAATATTACTGTACTGTCAGAAACTATGAATAGGATGAATATAGAGAAGCATGGGAAAACTGGCCTGAGCTGATACTGAGGGGAGCAAGTAAAGCCAGGAAAATAATATACCAAAGGACTAGAATGATGTAAATGGAAAGAACAATAACAAAATAATTGAAACTGAATGCTGCAAAATTATAGTGACTGAGGTTGGCCCCAAAGAAGAGGTATGAAAAGATAACTCCCCTGCATCTTTGCTGAGGTGAGGGACCAAGGCTATAGGACTCTGTATATAATGAAAGATTTTTTTCTGATATATTGGTCAGTTTTGTAGATTTCCCCCTTCTACTTATACTTATAAATCTGTTTTTATATATTTATTTTATGTATTTTTATAAATATGTTCAATCACTTTTCCTACTCTTATGAAGATGAGGTGAAGGTGGCAATTATTTTCTGGGCTTCACTATTGTGAAACATATCAGGTCTCTATCTCTTCTATCGCTTCTGTAAATTTGGAATTCTGACTTGATTTTTTTAGAGGAGCACCTCTATGTCCCCTCTAATCTCATTTAAACATCACAATTCAGAACTTGATGTTATAACCAACAGGCATACCTTGTCATAATGCTCCCTTGATTATCACTGCTTTACAATAATACCATTAATGTATTATAATCAGTCCCTAGGGGAACATCAAGAAACCCTATCGTGATGTCACTTATGTGGTTGCCAAGCAGATGGTCAGTTCCCATCTAGATTAGGGCTCAAGCTCCAGAGAGAGGTGTTAACTCCACTGACGTTGGCTTGCCATTTTCTGTGTGTGCAGAAACATTGTTCCTATGGAATTAACTGTCCCTTGTGACATTGTTTTGTCTAGTATTGCATTTTTCATTAAATTGATGAATAGACCACAGGATTTAGAATTGGAAGAAACCTTAGAAACCATCGAATCCAATTTCTTGATTTGAGAAAGGAAAATGCTCTGCTCCCTCTAATCAGCTTATTTGGAGTATACCTGTGGCGTACATAATTGTATCTTGATTCTGTAGCTCTCCCTTTTATTGCTTGCTAATTGTTTCATGGGCTTACAGTGTTATGTTCTTATCACCCCCAACTGTTTCAAGGCAAGGAATATGATTTCTCTTGCTCAGGTATCTGTCTTGGTGATGGACACATAACAGAAAAGATTTCATACACTGATGGATCAGTGGCTGCATCACAGTGTAGACCTACCACCAGTGTAGACACCACACCTGGCCACTTCCTTCACCTTATCCCGTGTCCTTTTCCATATTTTCTCCTACAATCCCCATAAAGAATCTACCCAATCTCATAGACAAGGCAACACTTATACCTCCCCAGTTGATTCTCCCAATTCTGACAGAGGCTGAACCAAATGTTTTTTCAAGTCTTTTATCCCTTCCTGCTCTCACCACTTGGTTGATGATTTCACCTTTGTTTCTTTGTTTTGTAATTTTTAAATTTCTATTTTTGGAGGCAGTTGGGGTTAAGTGACTTGCCCAGGGTCAGGCAGCTAAGCAAGTGTCTGTGGCCGGATTTGATCTCAGGTCCTCCTGACTCTAGGGCTGGTGCTTTGTCCAATGTAACACCACCTACTTGTCCCTATGACTTCACTTTTTTTTTTTTGCAGGTCAATGGGGGTTAAGTGACTTGCCCAGGGTCACACAGCTAGTGTCAAGTGTCTGAGGTCGGATTTGAACTCACGTCCTCCTGAATCCAAGGCCAGTGCTTTATCCACTGCGCCACCTAGCTGCCCCCATGACTTCACTTTTAATAAGAATGCAGAGGCCATTCCTTATGGCTGCCTCCTTCTCCTTTTCTCTTCATTTTACAGCCCCTTTACATGACCCTCCCCCCATTCTCTCTTGTTTTACTCTAGTCTCTAATGGAGAGGGGGCTCTTCTTAAGGCCAACCCCTCCACATTTATCCTTGATCCCATCCTCTCCTTTCTTCTCCAGTGCATTGCCTCCCCCATCATCTTTTCTCTCTTTTCTCTTCAGTCTCTACCTACTGTGTCCTTCCCTGCTGCTACAAACATTCCCAAGTCTCTTTCATTCTTGAAAAAAATCACTAGATTACCATCCCTGTTCTATATTTTTCTACTTTCTTAGCTAAACTCCTAGAAAAGGCTATCCGCACTCATTTCTTCCACTTCCACTTCTCTCAGTCCCTCCTCAGACTTATGCACACCAACTTCTGACCTCATCACTCAAGTGAAACTGCTCTCTACAAGGCTGCTCATGATCTCTTAATTGCCAAAGAAGATGGCCTTTTCTCAGTTCTCATCCTTATTGAGCTCTCAGCAGCATCTGACAATATTGATCACCCCATCCTCCTGGATATTCTGTCTTCTTGAGATTTTTGTGACACAGCTCTTCTGTTGTTTCTCCTCTTCCCAGACTCCTCAGTCTCTTCTGCTGGATGATCAGCCATAGTCAGCCCCCAATTGTGGGTGGAACCCAAGTCAATGCTCTGGTCCCCTCTCCTTTCTACACTCACCCCCATGGTGACCTCCTTAGCTACTGTGGGTTTAAATCATCATTTCTATGCTGATGACAGCTCCATTTATCAAGTACTAGTTTCTCTGAGAGTCAGTCTCCCAATTGCTTATCATAGTTACATGTTGAGATAGTTTTCAACATTTGTTTTTATAAGATTTCTAGTTTCGAATTTTTCTCCCCTCCTTCCCAAGACAGCAAGCAATCTGATATAGGTTATATATGCCCAATTGTTTATATAGGCATCTCAAACCCAACCTGTCCAAAACATTAATCATCTTTTCCCTGCACTTTTTCTTGTACTGAACTTTGGGATTTCTGTCCAAGGCACTGTCCTTCTAGTCACCAAGATTCATAACTTCAGTTTCGCCCTTAACTTTTAACTCTTCCCCTGACATATTCATTTGTTTTTCAAATCTTGTTTCGAATTCTACAATCTCAGATATGTCCTCTTCTCACTGGTTATATCTGGGGCCTATCACCTCTAGCCTAGACTACTACAACAGACTCCTAATCGGTAGCCCTGCTTTGTCTCTTCCCATTCTTATCAGTCCTCCATGAAGTTGAAGTGATTATAGTATATTGTGAGGCTCAGGGCACACTGTGTCACCCCCTACTCCATTAATATCAGTGGCTCCCTCTTACCTCTTGGACCAAATGTAAGTTCTTCTTTGGCATTTAAAATGTCTTTCCACCAGGATTCAACTCAATTTTCTAGGTTTACTACACATTACCTACACATACACACGCACACACTGGTCCAGTTAAAATGGCCTTCTTACCATTCCTCATACATAGAACTCCACTTCCTACCTCCATGACTTTGTACTGGCTCTCCTCCATGCAGTCCATCCATAACTCCATCTCTTAGAATCCTTATTTTTATTTTTTGGTGGGGCAATGAGGGTTAAGTGACTTGCCCAGGGTCACACAGCTAGTAAGTGTCAAGTGTCTGAGGCCAAATTTGAACTCAGGTCCTCCTGAATCCAGGGCTGGTGCTTTAGACACTGCGCCACTTAGCTGCCCCTGAATCCTTAATTTTCTATCAAAACTCAGCTGAGTTATTGCCTTCAGCATGAAGTTGTTAGTACCTTCTCCCAAAAATCATCATGCATCTATTGTGTGTGTGTGTGTGTGCGCGCGCGCGCGCGCGTGCATGCGCGCATGAGTGGGCGTACCTATATAGCACCTGCCTCCCAAGGTTGTTGTGAGGATCAAATAAGATATTTGTAAAATGCTTAGAATAGTACCTGGCACATGGCAGGTGCTTAATAAATGCTTATTTCTCATATATATGTATATATGGTTTCCCCTGGTTAGATGGCAAGTTCCCTGAAGTTCAGAACTAGTCACTTTTGTCTTTGTATCTTCTGCATACGATTTTGTGCATTTAATACATTATTACTGATTGATTCAGGATATCAATACAGGATTTAGGTTGTCCATTCAATCTTTGATTAAGTGATGAAACTTTGCAATCGAAAATTCTTTACAAAAATAGGAATGACAGCAGATTTTATGATTTTCTTTTCTTTTTTTTTTGGTGGGGGCAATGAGGGTTAAGTGACTTGCCCAAGGTCACACAGCTAGTGAGTGTTAAGTGTCTGAGGCCAGATTTTAACTCAGGTCCTCCTGAATCCAGGGCCACCGTTTTATCCACTGAAGCGACACCTAGCTGCCCCTTTCTTTTCTTTTCTTTTGATGAGGCAATTGGGGTTAAGTGACTTGCCCAGGGTCACACAGCTAGTAATTGTTAAGTGTCTGAGGCCAGATTTGAACTCAGGTCCTCCTGAATCCAGGGCTGGTGCTTTAGACACTGCGCCACTTAGCTGCCCCTGAATCCTTAATTTTCTATCAAAACTCAGCTGAGTTATTGCCTTCAGCATGAAGTTGTTAGTACCTTCTCCCAAAAATCATCATGCATCTATTGTGTGTGTGTGTGTGCGCGCACGCGCGCGCGTGCATGCGCGCATGAGTGGGCGTACCTATATAGCACCTGCCTCCCAAGGTTGTTGTGAGAATCAAATAAGATATTTGTAAAATGCTTAGAATAGTACCTGGCACATGGCAGGTGCTTAATAAATGCTTATTTCTCATATATATGTATATATGGTTTCCCCTGGTTAGATGGCAAGTTCCCTGAAGTTCGGAACTAGTCACTTTTGTCTTTGTATCTTCTGCATACGATTTTGTGCATTTAATACATTATTACTGATTGATTCAGGATATCAATACAGGATTTAGGTTGTCCATTCAATCTTTGATTAAGTGATGAAACTTTGCAATCGAAAATTCTTTACAAAAATAGGAATGACAGCAGATTTTATGGTTTTCTTTTTTTTTTTTTTTGGTGGGGGCAATGAGGGTTAAGTGACTTGCCCAAGGTCACACAGCTAGTGAGTGTTAAGTGTCTGAGGCCAGATTTGAACTCAGGTCCTCCTGAATCCAGGGCCAGTGCTCTATCCACTGTGCCACCTAGCTGCCCCTCTTTTCTTTTTAAAAGCCATTTGATTTAGGGGAATTGAACACAACAGTCTCTTCAGAAAACTGCAAGATAAGCCTGAACCTGAAAACTTCAACGTAATTAGAAAACATTTTACAAAATAATTCTAGAGGCTGAGAGACAGATTCAGGTTCAATCCAACATGAAATGAACTAAAAATTTTCAAACTTGGCTCTGCCACTAACTGGATATGTGACCATGGACAAGTCATTAACCTCGACAGGCCTCAGTGTCCTCATCTGTAAAATGGAGGGATGTACTAAAGGACATTTCAAGTCCCTTCTGGTTCCCTATCTATGATCTGATGGCCTAGAGTTGTCCCCAGTTAGAAGCCAATGCCTCAGACTGTCAGGGGGTGCCTGTCACCAGAGGTTTTCAAAACAATCTGGATGACTACTTGTTAGCTATGATGGAGAACAGGTTCTTCTTTGGGCTTCGGCTAGATAACTAGATATTATCTGAAGTCCTTTTCCAACAAGGATTCACTTTCATCTCTGTGTGTAGAAGGGATGGCAAAGCTATTTTTATTTCTTTCTGTCTTCCCTTGGATAGAAAAGATTTTTTTAAAAATTGGCTACTCTGGACAAACTCTGTCTTTCACAGGTAGCTAGCTGTGTTAAACAATAAGATGAAATGGTATGTCTTAAAGAGGATTTAAAGAGTTAAAAAGAGGTATAGCTGATGAAGGGAGAGAATGGGCTGTCCCACTTCTGTACCCAGAGGCAGTGTGATACAGAGGAAAGAGCAATGGACTTGGACCCAGAAGAGACCTGGTTTTGAATCCTTTCTCTGACACTTAGAGGTGTGACCCTGGGCAAGTCATTTCCTTTCTCTTAGCCTGTTTCCTTATGTGTAATATTAGAATAATAACACCTGGCACACCTCCACAACAGAGGAATAGACTTCAGAGCATCTGATCCAACACCTGCAACTTACATATGAGGAAACTGAGGCCAGTGATTTACTCAAGTGGCAGAGACTGTATTCAAGCCCACAGATTATACGAAATATAATGGCTGCAAAGTGGTTGGCAAGCCTTAAAGTACCATATAAATGTAAAGTATTATGACAGGGGTGGGGAGACAGGGGTGGGGAGACAGGGTGATGCAAAGGCTTGGAAGCTGGCCTTGGGGTCAGGAAAACCTGCCTCTGATACATATTAGCTATGTGACCCTGAGTGAGTTATTTAATTTCTTTTTCTTTGAGTTATTTAATTTCTTAGAGCTCTATGCAACCCTTTAAGACTACGAATAACAGGGGCAGCTAGGTGGCACTGCAGTGGATAAAGCACCGGCCCTGGATTCAGGAGTACCTGAGTTCAAATCTGGCCTCAGACACTTGACACTTACTAGCTGTGTGACCCTGGGCAAGTCACTTAACCCCCATTGCCCCACAAAAAAAAAGACTATGAATAACAGGCAAAGGGTGCTCTCCATTAGTGGCATCAGAAGCTTTCCTCATCAATGAAATCCTAAGTCTGGGGATGTTCCTTTCATTGGGCCTACATTTTCTCCTCTGTAAAATGAAGGGGGCTGGATGAGATAATCTCTGATTTCCCTCCCAATGAACCCAAGACTATGAGGATGAAGATGGTGTCTTGCTACAGCCCTGAAAAAAATGGCATTGCTTGAGAGGTCTATACTTTGCTGTGCCGCAGTTTTTAGTGGCCAAAAATACCCGAAATAATGACACCAAAGAATGCAGTTAAATTTTATTTCACTTCTATTATTACGTTACACAATCAAAATCATTGGAATGGTTTGTAAATCTACATAACTGGATGGATGTCTACAAAGAAAACCAAGAGGATTTCTATGATGATGAGAAACCTGTATCCTTATATTCAGACATCCCCATATATACAATAAACAGGCTAGACAAAGAAAACATATCAAATTGTTATAAACCATGCACACCACAGCATTAACACAATACACATCCTTAGCAACAGGCTCAAGTTTTGTCCCATTTATGACCTTGCCTCTCTCTTTTCAAAGCAAACATTTCCATCTTCAAGGACTCCAACCTGGGTAAAATACCGCCATCCTGGTACATGGAATCTTCATGGGAAAATTCTTGCTCTACCCGTTGAACATCTTCCTTTGACTTTGGAGTGGGTTTCATTTTGGTCCACTCTTCCCATTGGTCAGTTCTCGGCATCCTGGGACTACAATACTACATCACACATAACAGAGCCTTTTAGCTATGCTGACACAAGCACAAAGCAATAGAAAGGAAGTTTAAAGCCCATTTTTCTGTTTCTTGTCCAATTTTTTGACAGAATATCACTGATGAAAACAGCGCAAGCAATAAGTGGATGCATGGTGATCAGAAAATAACAAGACTGATGGAAATAAATAGACCCAAACTTACACAACCAAATGAGTCAGATGATTTAGAGGTGGGACGGACCTCAGATTTAATCTCATCCAACCCCCTTTATTTTATAGAGGGGGAAACTTTGGCCCAGAGAGGGGAAGATCCCCAGATCATATGATCATAGGATCATGGATCTTGAGCTAGAAAAGACCTCAGAAGTCATCTCACTCAATCTCTTTGTTTTACAGATGAGAAAATTGAGGCCCAGGGAGGTTAAGTGACTTGCCCAAGGTCACACAGGTAATAGGCATCAGAGATGGGATTTGAACCCTAAACCTCTGATCCTAGAGTCAGTGGTCTGTCCACTGTGCAACGCTGCCTCCCGTAGCTAGGAAATAGAGCCGGAATTCAAATCCGGACCCTTTGATTACAAATTCAGGGCAATTTTCACTACACCACCTAGCATCAAGTGAGTGTTGCCCTTTTGTAAGCAGTCCCCGTTGAAAGCTACACTTGTGTAGCAGTCAGTGTTGAGCTTATTTCTCGGACTTCTCTTTGGGAACTGCTATTCGAAAGAGAAAATCCATCTCACTGTTTTAGAGCCACACTTTTTAGGGGGTTCAAAAGATTCATCCCCAATATGATCATGTGTCTTATTCCCTAGATTTGATTGTCAATGACTTTTGGCTGTTTCCAAAAATTAACTCCATCCTCCAAAGACAAATGATTTGCCACCATGGAGGTGATCCAAAACAAAGCTATGAGTGCTGCTAAACCTCTTTGCAATTAGTGGAAAAAAAAAAAAACCCTTCCAAGGGGCCTTCTCTAAAGGACAATATTCATTCAGAAGTTCTGATCTGTTTGTTAAACCGTCAGTCTTATTACCTTCTAGTCACCCCCCCACCCCCAGCCATTGAAAATACAGGTATCATTTCTAGTCTCCTATTACTCTCCAATATCAATAACAAGAGGGTTAGTCAGCCAGCATAAATCTTAAAAATGTAACAAAGCATGTAAAAGGGGAAATTCCAACAATTACAAATACTTGATAATATGGAACACTTAGGACCTCACTCAATTCACACCAATATCTTCCCCTTTTTTGGCATGGAGATGTATACCATTCCATTATTTTTCTCAAGTTGTGTGATCTCTAAGAACTGTGATTTATTTGCATTTACTCTAAGCTCAGCTGCAGAACACTTCTTTTCAGGTTGCCCAAAGTACCGAAGGTATAGTCTACTGTATAAGTATAGATCTGCTCACAAACATGAAAACACTTTGTAGTTTTATGATTATTGTGATCTGTGACTGCTAAAAAGGGATGACTTCACTTCAAGGATCTATGATTTCAGCAGTGCTGTTCCTCCTTCATCAACCTCTGCCATGACTTAGTAGTCCATCTTGGTAGGTTTCTGTGGCTCAAAAAACAAACAAACAAAAAATCCCCTGGTGGCCAGGTCTCTGGTGACGAACTTCTTCAAATTCAAACTAAACTGGTCCTCGGGTAATGGACACATTGCTCTGCCACCAGGATCCTACTAATATGCAAAACTAACAGTCAAGAAATAACTAGCTCGATTGGACATTGTCCAGTAAAATACACTGAAAACAAATGCGTTGTTTCGTTTCATTTCCATTTGATGATGAAAAGCAGCCACTGTTCTGGACTGATTCCTATTCACGAACTTGGAGAGAAGGGCAGCACTATATACACAGCCATATGATCATTTCATTTCAGCAAATGAAAGTCCTGATTGGAATCTGGTATCTTAAACCACAGGCAGTAGCTTGTATTTAACACAGAAGGATGACTGTTGGTCAGGTAGAAATGAGCACAATTTGAAGAAACCTTTCCTGAATGGGGAGTGGGACTCAAACCGTTACAGAATGCTTGAAAATACAGTGCCCTAAAAATGATGGCCTTCGGTTCTTTACATCGGTGTTCAGTTCAGCAAAGTGACGTTTCTTTCATTGTTGTTGCTCTTCTTCTTTTTTTTTTTGTCTTTTTTTTTTTTTTTTAGTATGAGAGACATCCAGTTTAAAAGTCTTTAATAGCAGTGGGTAGAAACATTTGGACGTTTTGAATATTTCTTTATGTAACAAGACACGTGACTTCTTCTTTTTTGATTTTTAAAAGCCAATATTTATATCTGTCAAATTACCATCTTTTAGAGAAATTTTGAATTTTCTTTCGTTTGGCAAACATCACTAGTACTTGGTGTTTTATTCAAATAGAGTCTTTTTTAAAAAATTCAGAAGAAAATGAAAAAAAAGATGTTCCCTTTTATTTATTTATTCTGTTCTTTTTGTTCATGTTTATCACTGGAAAGATGTTTGCGTCCAAGATTGAGTGGCATCATGAATAATTTAAATACCAATTCTTAGGCATAAGTTAAAGGGTCACATTTTGTCTTTTCATTTTGTATCCATAACTAATTTAAGGACTCCTTGAAATATCTAAGCATCAATTTCTGTTGAGCTTGGTTTGGCATTTCGATTTCATAAGTAGTCCAAAATTTAATTACACATTAAGATTGTTTTACCCACGCATGGTATAACATGAAATTGAAAGGCATCTGCAGAGGCAACATTTGAACGGTTTTTGCTTCCCCATTTAGGGAAGAAGAATACGTTTGGAGTATTTCACTTTCTAAATTTCAATTTGTCTTCGTTGGTACTTTGGGGTTCGAGACGAGGTTCCCGTTCCTGATTATCGCCATTTTTCGATGTCCTCTACGTAATCAGTAGTCGCGTTGTCAGTTTGATCGTGCTTGTGAGCATGCCTGGTCTTCAGAATTTTCCGTTGCTCTTGACGCTTCCGCCGGGCTTCCTGGTGATCCTTCTGTCTTGTAAACTGATATCTTTGCAGGAAAAGGTCTTTTGCGTACTCATACAATTCCATGTCTAAAAAGTTGAGGGCTTCGATCCGCTTTTGAGTCTGCTGATCTATTTCCACGCTGGAAGCTCTTGTGTTGTTATACTGTGTAAAGGGCGAGATGAAATTCATGTTGAAGGTTTTCTCAAACAGGTACTGAGTCTTCCTTTGAAACTCAGTGAGCCCAAAGAAAGCCATGCATTTCAGGTTCTCTTTGGCGCTGTCTAGAAGAACCTTGTTTCTCTGCTCTTCCGGCATCACAGACAGATTATAACAGCCAACCAGACTCAGATCAGAAAGCATACGGACTTGGCGATTATTGGCTAAATTGTAAGGACAGTCCATAAACTCCTTGAGAGAACAGCCAGACCAGTCATCCCCTGTGTAACAACTGGGGAGCTCTTCGATAGTTGGGGACCTTCCGTCACAGACGTGCAAAGAGGCTTTCCATGTTGCTCCTCTCTGAACATGCCTCCATTCACTCAAATACCGGGAAACAGGGTCACGAAGGATGGTGATATAGTAAAAGTTCCTGTAAAAAAGAAGAAAGCAGATGAATAGGAATAGTGTCGAGCAGACATGCAAAAGCAAGTGCCAGTGAATGTGATTGAAAAGGGAATCCTTTGCCAGACACTGGGATCTTTCTGGGTTTAAAACACGGTCATAGATTTAGAGCAAGAAGGAACCTCAGATGTCAAGTCAAACGACTTCATCTCATAGATGAAGAAATTGAGGCTTGGAGTTTTAAGAGGTTTGCCCAAGTTCACATAGGTAAGACAGCAAAGTTGGGATTCAAACATGGGTCCTTTGGGCAGCTAGGTGGCGCAGTGGATAAAGCACTGGCCTTGGATTCAGGAGTTCCTGAGTTCAAATCCAGCCTCAGACACTTGACACTTACCAGCTGTGTGACCCTGGGCAAGTCACTTAACCCTCATTGCCCCACACAAAAGAACAAAACAAAACAAAAAACAAAAACAAACATGGGTCCTTTGACTCCAAATTCAGATTTTCCCCATTGTACCACACAATACCTCTAACATTATGTTTTCTATGCCTCTTCTTCTTGCTTGTCCTCCATTCTCCATTCTCTAAGCCATTCTATTTCTGAACCTACCCCACAGGATCACAGATGCATAGTTCTGGAGCTTGGGATGCACCTTAAAGGCCCTATAGTCTGATCATCTCACTCCCCAGAAGAAGAAGCTAAGGCCTGTGGTGGTAAAGGGACTTGCCCAAGGACACACTAGTAATTGCCAGAGGCAGGATTACTCCAATGGGCCATTTGCAACTTACCAAATCTGTAATATGGAGGCAAGACCAGGCCCTCTACTTCCAGCCAGCTGCTATAGGAGCCTGCAGAACTGAGATAAGGACTGAAAGGGGAGACTACATGACAATGGTGTGCCCCTACAGGAGGTTTCCAGGGTGGGCACAGCTAGGCAGCTGGACTCTGTTCCTTCGGGTGTTGAATATATTCTCTTATCTACTAGAAGTGTTTAATAACCATTTGTTGAACTGAATGAATATCCAGGCATGAAGAGAAGCTTGCTCATCGCTTCTCCCTGAACATGCCTGGCCTTGCTCAGGTACCAGTCACAGGGCCAAGGGAGATGGTGATGCAGGAAAAACTCTGGGGATGAGATGTCTTGTGGGCATAGAGGACACCAGAAGAGATGCAAAATTCCAGACTGTATTAAAATGCATGGGACCTGTGATGATGATGAAGAGTAATTTGTAAAAACTGTACTTTGTGTCTAGCCTAGTAATCTGAATGATAGAAACAGAGATCATTAAGGCAGGAAGGGACCTTAGGAACTATCCAGGCCAATGCCTTCACTTAATAAGTGGGTAAAATGAAGCTCAGAGAAGAGTGACTTGGCCCAGGATAGTCATATCCACATGTCTAATATATAGAAACAGGTAGAGATCATTATAGATAATGCATATTAATGTTAACAAATATTAAAAATAACAACTATAAATAGGCAGTTATTTTAAAATATATTTAGGGGGGCAGCTAGGTGGCACAGTGGATAAAGCACTGGCCTTGGATTCAGGAGGACCTGAGTTCAAATCCGGCCTCAGACACTTGACACATACTAGCTGTGTGACCCTGGGCAAGTCACTTAATCCCCATTGCCCCGCAAAAACAAAAATTAAAAAAATATATATTTACACATCTAAAATTAGGTTAATAAGCCTGGGGCATCACCTTCCCATAATTGTCATGTCTATAGGCTAGATAGACTTGGGTTGATTTAGTCTAATGGGTTCTTCAAACAGTTTCAAAGACTATTTGTTGAGCATCCATGCCTACTTGGCTCTATGTCAGTCTAGAATGTAGTGGAAGGTTTCCTGCCCTCCCTCTACCCGTCCATACGGGGGAGGACGCTCCCCCCAGCACTGCTAAACAATTGGCTGTGACGGCAAGAAGAAACTTGTTTGCCTGATTTTGTTTTTCAGAGAAGGGCCACTAGATGTCACTGTTCCACAGGAGGCTGCCCACAACCACAGCAAAACTGTTTCCTTGCCCTTCATGAGGGTGCTGGGTCAGAAATGGCCATTTGGGTTTGGCACACTCCGGAAATCCTGTGTAATTCAAAACAATTGTTTCTGGGTAGGGTGAAGGGGCGAGAGTGGAGAGAAAATCAGGGACATGGAACGGAACAAGGCCTAAAATGTCTCTTGAAAATATAGCAGATTATGAGGCAGCTAGGTGGCGCTACAGTGAATAAAGCACTGGCCCTGGATTCAGGACGACCTGAGTTCAAATTTGACCTCAGACACTGGACACTTATTAGCTGTGTGACCCTGGGCAAATCACTTAACCCTCATTGCCCACTTAACCCTACAAACAAACAAACAAACAAACATACAGCAGATTTTACCCTGAAATACTTCAAAGGCATATACGGAAAAATTGTCCCAGCAGGAGGGGACCTCAAGGACCATGTGTTCCCCTGGGGTTGGCAACTTGTAACTGTGGAGTGGCATAGGCCTCTAGGCACATATACTTGGCTTTTCCAGCCTCATTCATTCATTCACTCACTCATTCATCTTTACTTGTATGTCAACTCATTTCATCAATCCACAAATGGGTTGGGTACCATGAATCCTGGTCCTTATATACTATGAATTAATGAATTGCCAGCCTTCGGGGTAAAGTAAAGCTCAAACATAGGGCCCTCATCACTGTCCTCACTCTCTCCCCCTTGCCCTCCCCTACTGGAGTCTTCTTTTAGTTATTGCCCACATTCATCAACACTTACCTCCTCCTTAGAGTTTGCTACCAGGGTTTGCTTTCTTCCTCCTAACTCTCTTCCCTCTTAACCCATAGTTTATCAGAGGGCTAGGTTCTCCCAGACCTCAACTTGTCATACTAATGTGCTAAAAGAAGCCTTAGGTGTCTCTTCTGGGATCTACTTCCAATGTTCAGGACACACATGCATTTATAATATGGCTTTCCTAAGACAATAGAAATCTGGATTTTTATTCTATTGTATTAACTTGTATAACTTAAATAAAAGAATGGAAACATAAATCAGTGCAGATAAGGGTGGTGTAAAATTTCTAGCATCAATGGAAAACTATTGTGATTAATAATAGCAGCTGACATTTATGTAATATTTTCTAGCTCACCCACAAATTTGATCCCTTTGATCTGTATTTCAGTTTGTTTCCCTATGATGTGGGTAGTAGTGCATGTTATCCTCATTTTAGAGAGGAAGACATAGGCCCAGAACACATAGGTAGAAAGAGATAAAAGATAGAACGGGCACAATAGTAGGAGCACAGCATCTGGGAAAGAACTGAGACATTATCTAGTCCAATTCCCTTATTTTACAAAGGAAGAAATTGAGACTAGAGGGAAAGGTGACCCAATAAGTAGTAAGGCTAGGAACCCCTCCCTCTGGTTGGAGAGGGTGGAGAATGGACATCTGGGAGCTCCTTTCTCCCAGATCCTCCATTATTTAAGAAGAGCACCCAGGGAATTCTCCTGTGTCATCGCTGCCCATTTGGGTTTCATTTCAAGACTTCATCATGCCCAAGTGCCCTTTGACCTCCTCTCTCTCCCCTGGTGTCTCCCCTCAGCTTTTCAGTTTCTTTTTACCTGTTGTCTTCTCCCATTAGATTATAGACTCCTTGAGGGCAGGATCTGCCTCTAACTCTGACTCCATTAGGGTAAATAACCCAACCCAACCCAAGTCAATCTGTGTTGTTTACAGATTAGCAAATACACAGCATATTGAAATGCTCAAAGGGATCTAGGATCTCATCAATTCCAATGTTCTTTCCAATGGCTTACTTAGATCACAACCCATCATTGATGTCTGCCCTACCTGGGTGATTCTTGTCTATGTCCTCCCATAATTTCACTAGAGGTAGTCCACCCAATGGGCTGGAGTCCTTCCTCAATTTTTCCTGACATAGTAAAGATATTAGCGGAACACTTTGGCTATCTATCTTTCATCCCTCACCCTTGTCACATGACTAGAGCATCTTTTCTTTCTTATATTTCCCTAACAACACCATTTATATTTGTTCTTCAAAGTTCTGTATTGGACATCTGGTATCTGGTATAGCTTGCATGAAAATGCCTCCCCCTCTCCAACACACACACACACACACACACACACACACACACACCTTTCTCTACATTGTCTCTGTGTGATATTCATTTTTAATTCTTCTTAAACTTCTGTTCCTTGTCTCCTGGTCATACAACAACACTTGTAAAGTTTTGGTATTTAAAACATGGGTCTTTGTTTCTAAGAGAAGATGATGAGTCATGAAAGAAGTGTTTCAACTTCCTGAAGGCAATGCAGCCCATTATTCCCCTTTCTTCATGTTTTATTCTAGGTTTAGCTCACTGTGCATCTGTACGGTCTGTCCCAAATCCACGGACTGTTGGATAAGCTCAATGGGTTATCCATCAAAATGCATTTCATAATCTGAGCAATAACCATTCTTCATCCACTGGGTCTTTTCTCTCTCCAGCCACACTCTCTGGGGTGGTTGTGGAGTTCCTCCCCGAGACTTAGCGACTGATTGAATATTGGGGAGTCAAGCAAAGAGATTCACTCCAAGGCTGCCAACTGGGATGTCTGGAATAATGATGCCCAGAATCTCATGTGACTTTTACAACCCCATTCTGAGGGAAGTGCTCCAGTTCTTTTCCCCTTGTTACAGATAGGGAAACTGAGGTGCAAAGGTGCTACAAATTCAAGGCTTTCCCCACAATACCACTGTTGCTTTATATAATATATATACACATATATACACACATGCACACATGTCCAATGGAGCTCTTCAAAAAAATTATATTTTAAGGACATAACTAAAAACGGTTATTTTCCCTGACGTGATTTCTAAGCCTTAATCTAATGCGACTCCCTGCTCTTTTTATAGATGAGAAAACTGAGGCCCAGTGAGGGGAAATGACTTGCCTCAAAGTCAGAAGTTACCAACTGAGAAATCAATCAAATTAGCTGCAGAGAAACAGGGTGGTGCTGGATGGCTTTGTTTTCACATTTTTCCATGCCCTAGGACAGAATATTAAAAACATGCTGGAAAGGACCTGTTACCTAGGAACTGAAACTGCCCACCTCTGAGGAGGGGAATTGTAGGCCTGCAGGGAAGGTTGTCTTGCCTCCAGGGAGCCCACATGCACTTTACAGTGAAGAGCTGGGAGAATATCTATGAACTAGTACTGGGGCATGGGAGGGGAGATGGCCCCTTTCTCCTGGGGCCACTGGGGCAAAGAGAATCCTCTGGTGTGACTCCTTGGAGGTATGATGAGCAGAGTCAACCCCTCCCCAAGGTAAAGTCCCCCTTCCTCTACAGGGCAGGAGTTTCTTGGTGATTCTGGGAGACAATTCTCAGAAGAGATGTGGTGAATCCCAGCTGTTTTGTTTGACTTGACTGTACTTATTTATTACAGGAGAGGGCATTCTATTGGAGGGCAGGAGTCATGGGAAAGAAAGGAAAAGAATATTCGTAAGGCATTGCAGAAGGAAAACAAAAAAGAAATCCAGATAAGAGATGGCAAGGTTGATTGGCTCCCTTGAGCTAATAGCTTAGCTAGAAGCAGATGAATGGAGAAAGTGAGGCAATGGATAGAATACTGGGTCTACAGTCAGGAAGACAAATTCCAATCCTTCCTCAGACACTTACTAGCTGTGTGACTTTATGTAAATCATTTAACCTCTGTTTGCCTCAGTTTCCCCATATGCAAAATGGGGGTAATAACAGCATCTACCTCCCAGGGTTCTTGTGAGGATCAAATGAGACACTGTAAAGTGCTTAGCATGGTGCCTGGAGCATTGTAGATGCTATTAAAGGCTAGCTGCTGCTGCTGCTGCTGTCACTACCACTACCACCACCACCACCACCACCATCACTATTACTAGTTCCTTTCTGTGCCCTTTCTGTCTAGGGCACCACTCTCCCCTGAGACCTGTGCTGAGCTCTTCCATGATTATACTGATGATGTTCTAAGCTTTTACCCGTCATTTTGAAAATATCAAAGTCTGCTTTGTCAACAAAACTGTATACTCTAAGGTCATAAGAAGGATCCTAGAAGTTTATACCTGAAAGTCAATATAAATATATCTCTAATTGGACCTGCAGTATAACATTTTCATTTTGTGTTAGTAGATTACAGGTAGTACAAATACTGCTTTTTTTTTACTATGCCACAGGATTAAGGAAGGACTATGCTTAGATTTTTCAGGCTATTATACAAATGGCAGTGAGGGTATATGTCATTGTGAAACGGACTGTGGAAGAACAGGCCTCCTTCCCTTGCTAAATATGCCCAAATCATCAGCAGCAAACCTCTTATCACACAGAAATGAGTTAGAAAAACCAAGTGGGCAGAATTAAGGCTAACTGATGTCAATAATGAGTAACCCTCCACTAAAGTCCTTTGATGCTTCACTATATTCTGGGGTGGGTAACCTTGGGCTTTTGCAAATTGTGAAAAAAAAATTTTTAAATAAAAAAAAAATTTTAAAGCAAAAAATGGGGCAGCTAGGTAGTGCAGTGGATAAAGCACTGGCCCTGGGTTCAGGAGGACCTGAGTTCAAATCTGGCTTCAGACACTTGACACTTACTAGCTGTGTGACCCTGGGCAAGTCACTTAACCCTCATTGCCCCCGCAAAAAAAATTGTGGCAGAAAAGTGTTAGATCTAACAAGTCCAACCCAGCTGGAAAGGCTTTGAGTATGGTCTGAGTACTGATGTAGCTAAGGTTGGGAGAAGGAAAGAGGGGATAAAGAAGAGGGGAGAGAGAAGAGAGGAAGGGGTAAGAGAGGGATAGAAAGATAGAGAGAGGGAAATAGAGGGAGGGAGAGAGAAATGGAGGGAGAAGGAAAGAGAGAATTTCAGAGCTGCTCATGAAAAGAATTCAAGACTTTGAAGGGGTGCAATCTGGGTTGAAGAAAAGAGTAACCTAGAAGACATGCAATCTCACTGTTGTGAACATTCCTTCCAATGAGACTGATCAAAACCTACCCATGTCTGCCCACACTGTGTGACACTTGTATACATCAGCGGGCTACATGGTACTGTGGATAGAACACTGGGCCTAGAATCAGGAAGACCTGACTTTGAATCCTGCCTCAAGACACTTATTAGTTGTGTGACCTCAGGCATGTTACTTAACTGCTCTCTGCCTCAGTTTCCTCACCTGCAAAATGGGGGTAATAATAGCACCTGCCTAATAGTGTCATTGTAAGGATTAGATAGCATTTTCAGACCTTAAAGCACTATATAAATGTTAGCTATTTTCTCTCCAAAAGTTTGTGACAAGAAGTTTCACATGTTATGGGCCTTCTTTACTTTCTCCCAATATCTCAGGGGTATTAGTGGACAATGTGAATTGCCCATCATTTGTCCTTTGCTCTTATTTATCTTTTCCCCAACTGTGCATTTCTCTGATGGTATCCATCCCATCACTTCTGTATCATTTCTCAACTCTAATGTCAACTCTAATTGTGCTCGTGCTCATGCCCTCCACGGACTTCTTCATTGCCTTTCACATGATCTACAACTTCAATTCATTGGACAGGGTGGTATTCCAATGATCACAGCTATATATCACCACCAGAGTAATATTGTTGTTAAAAAGATGGATCTTTGTTCCATCGAGAAGCCTGGGGTAATTAAAAACCCTGCACAATTTCCTATAGGCTCTTTGCCACCTATTCAGTTCTGGGCCTGTCCCATTGTTCATTTGTGGTGTCTGTCCCAGATATATATATATATATATATATATATATATATATATATATATATAGAGAGAGAGAGAGAGAGAGAGAGAGAGAGAGAGAGAGAGAGATAAGCTCTATAGGATGTCCATCACAAATCTGGAAGATGGTCATTTTCATTGATTTGGTTTTCCCTGTATGATTAGTTTGGCCCAATTCTTTCAAGGGATTATGAGTCTCATTTAGGTAGATCTGTAATGTTTCTGGGGCTTAATATTACAGGTCTTCTACAATACTCTCTCCACCTTCCATATATCATTGAAATAATACTAACTAAACCTATAGGTTCTATAAGTGAATCCAAAGTAATTTTGTTGAAGAGGGAGTTTTGCTATGATTTTAGAGGCCTGTACAGAAGGAAATCATACCAAGAAGAAGTCCATTATTTAAACTAGCATAGGAATATCCAAGTCAGAAGGAACTTTAGAGATTTTTTCCCCTAACCCACCATGGTCTAAAGGATGAAACTAAATGTCTTCCTTCCTAGACCCTTCCTAGAGCCTTGAGATACATGGCAGTGCTTTCTTTAGAGACATTTCACAAAGAGAAATGATTAAGAGGCTAGCCATCTAAAACAGGCTCCCATGGCAGCCACACCATGGAACCTGGGACAGCTCTGTGTGGGCTTTTTGGGGAGCCAGACACCCTAAGGTTATTTTGGACAAACCTTAAAGAGAATCCAGGTTATGATTCTGATATTTTTTGAGAACAGCACATGAAGAAATGTTTTTTCTTTTTGCCAAATTAAAGCTGCTTTCTCTCCTTTAGGCCACAAACTCATTTAAATGAATTCTTGTATTGTTTTAAGTGACTCAGTTATGTGAAACATGAACATTGGCTCTTGTATGCCAAGTAGAATTCTGGAACAATGGAGAAACAAATGGCTGGGAGTTCTTTGGACCAGAAAAATATTTCTCAGGAGAACTTTCTTTCCAGGTATCAGAGAATCACAGAATTTTGGAGTTGAGAGGGACTTTAGTGGCTATCTGGTCCAACTCATACTTGAAAAAGAATCTTCTCTACAACAGAGGTGTCAAACTCAGAAAACTCTCAATAAGGCCTGAAGATTAAATTGTAATTGGGACATGTTTAACAAAATCAATAAAATACAATACAACCTAGATAATGTTAATTGGTGGTTTTCTGTCAATATGAGGCCAGAATGTTTTTTTTTTTTTTTTTTTGGTGAGGCAGTTGGGGTTAAGTGACTTGCCCAGGGTCACACAGCTAGTAAGTGTTAAGTGTCTGAGGCCGGATTTGAACTCAGGTCCTCCTGAATCCAGGGCCGGTGGTCTATCCACTGCAACACCTAGCTGCCCCTCAGAATGTTCTATTTGAGTTTGACCAACAATGCTCTACAACATAGTTAAGTGGCTGTGCACTTATCTATCCCATTCGGCCTTTGAAGACCTCCAATGAGGAGAAACTCCCTAACCCCACAGGCAATCCATTTCACTTTTGGAAAACTCCAGTCATTGGGAAGCTCTTCCTGACCTCAAGCTTATGTTTTCCTCTTCCCAACTTCTCAGGTCCTCCTGACTCCAGGGCCATTGCTCTATCCACTGTGTCACCTAGCTATCTGCATCACTAAATAACAGCTTAAATGATCATTTTAGGAATAAAAAACATCAATTGTGATCTCCCCCCCCCAATAGTCACTGATGTAATTAATAGGAAGGGCTAGGAGATCCAAAGTACACACAGAGAACAGACTAAGCCCTATACTAGGGATCTTTGTTATATAGGAAGCACGGTTCAAAAATACTTCCAGTAACACACAGTCAACATTTTGAGGAGATGAGTTTCTCCTTTTCACTCAGTTCAATAAGAAGAGGATCGACAGGATAGTAAAGGAACTCAAAAGTGGGACACATGAAGATTAGTTGAAGGAGTTGAGGATGTGGTAGCCTGTGATTCTAGGCTTCAAATAAGAAACTTAATGGAGGGCATGTTAGTTGGCCTTAAGTATTTGAAGGGCTGTGAATTAGACTTATTGAGCGTCTGATATGGACAAACTAGGAACACTTTACAACAAGCATACATTAAGTACTTACTATGTTCCAACTAGGCACTTAGAAAAGACCCCTATGTGGAGCTGCAGTGGATAGAGTGCCAGGCCCAGAATCAGGAAGACTCATCTTCCTGAGTTCAAATCTGACCTCGGGCACTTACTAACTGTGACCCTGGACAAGTCACTTCACCCTGTTTGCCTCAGTTTCCTCATCTGTCAAATCTGGAGTAGCAAACTACTCCAATATCTTTGCAGTCACCAAGAATGGAACACAACTGAAAATGACTCAACAACAACATGTGCCAGGGACTATGCTAGGTAGGTGCTGGGGATTCTACTAAAGCAACAAGTAGAAGTTAGAGAGAAGCTGATTTGGCCTGATGTAAAAGAACTCCTTAATTAAGAGGGCTGCTCCAAAGTGCAGAGTGCCCAGGGAGGCAAAGGGCTCCTCTTCATTGGGGTTCTTTGAGCAGAAGCTGGATGTTCCCTTGTCAGGGATGTTAGAGGAGATTCTTCTTTAGCCCCAGATTGGATCCTATAGCATCATATTGGTCCAAAAGGGACTAGTGCCATTCCTGCTCAGTGAAGACTTCTCTGATTTGTTGACCTGACTGTACCTTTCATATCCATATGATTCCCTAGGATTTGGGACATTTGTGCATCTCTGTCGTGGCCCCAAGATAGGGATAGTCTTCCAGATTGTCTGCACCAAGACATCTTGGTCTTTCCAAAGATAAGGAATACGACCATGGATGATTACACATCCCAAGTAGAGTTCACTGCTTGGGAAAAGCAAACAGGCACTCAGTTGGGTGGTTAGTTGGAAATGGATTGCCCCCTGCAAAGATCCAACACCAGAAAGGAATAAGCCCCAGCGCTTGAGAGAGATATCAGGCCCTGACTTTAGAACTTAAGGTACATGCAGTCACATGCTTAAAGGCAAAAACCACATCAGGCCCGCCATTAATCAATCATTCTTACAACATGTCAATGGGAAGTCCAATTCAATTATACTGTCCAAGTTACCCGAAGGGTTTTACACCCTTAACTTGTCCTTTCTCACAGGAGGGGAGTTTATTTCCCAGAGAGAGTGACCCAGAAAGAATTGGATTGAAGGCTCTTTTCCCAAAGAGAACTTGCCCTTCAGGGTTGTTTATCAGGAAAGGACACCTGAAGGGGATGCCTAGGTGCCACTCCATGGGAGAAGGAAGAGTGGCCAC